>NC_139992.1:23741702-24341702 GCF_964263955.1 Coregonus lavaretus | reverse complement strand
GTTTTCTCCTATCACAGCCATTAAACTCTGTAACTGTTTTAAAATCACCATTGGCCTCACGGTGAAATACTGTATCTGAGCGGTTTCCTTCCTCTCCGGCAACTGAGTTAGGAATAGTTATCATTGTTGTGACTGGGTGTATTGATACATCATCCAAAGTGTAATTAATAACTGCACCATGCCCAAAGGGATATTCAGATGTCGACTCTAGGGGGTTAAATGGCAGCGTCAGCCAATCAGCTCCTTTGTTGTTCAACGCGACGTGCCATTCCATAATGACTGCTGTGGCTACTTCTAGCTAGCATGAGGATGAAAAGGGCAGTATTTCAATCTTCTCGATGTATCCGTGTGGATAAAGGTACAATTTGGAGTACAGTGAAGTAGCCCATCCCTGCATTGAGGTACTGTATGTTTTTCAACCCATATCTCGCACCGGAGCCACGGTGTCTTAATGTAACCATGATTACGTTCTGATCCCAGTGCAGCTCAATGTAAACAAGCATAACTGTAGGTCGGAATCTGCTTTCTACTGCTAGACAGACCAAGATAATGATTGTTATTTAATAGATGTTTTCATCCAATGCGACTTAGTTAACACATAGGCTAAAGTGCATTCGGAAAGTATTCAGACCCCTTGACTTTTTCCACATTTTGTTACGTTACAGCCTTATTCTAAAATGGATTTGAAAAAATGCTCATCAATCTACACACAATACCCCATAATGACAATACCCCATTTTGCACATGTATTTAAAAAAAAAAACGGAAATATCACATTTATGTAAGTATTCAGACCCTTTACTCAGTTCTTTGTTGAAGCACCTTTGCAGCAATTACAGCCTCGAGTCTTCTGGGGTATGACGCTCCTAGCTTGGCACCCCTGTATTTGGGTAGTTTCTCCCATTCTTCTCTGCAGATCCTCTCAAGCTCTGTCAGGTTGGATGTGGAGCGTCGCTTTACAGCTATTTTCAGGTCTCTCCAGAGATGTTCGATCGGGTTCAAGTCCGGGCTCTGGCTGGGCCACTCAAGGACATTCAGAGACTTGTCCCGAAGCCACTCCTGCGTTGTCTTGGTTGTGTGCTTAGGGTTGTTGTCCTGTTAGAAGGTGAACCTTCGCCCCAGTCTGAGGTCCTGAGCGCTCTGGAGCAGGTTTTCATCAAGGATCTCTCTGTACTTTGCTCCGTTCATCTTTCCCTCTCCTGACTAGTCTCCCAGTCCCTGCCGCTGAAAAACATCCCCACAGCATGATGCTGCCACCACCATGCTTCACCGTAGGGATGGTGCCAGGTTTCCTCCAGACGTGACACTTGGCATTCAGGCCAAAGAGTTCAATCTTGGTTTCATCAGACCAGAGAATCTTGTTTCTCATTGTCTGAGAGTCTTTAGGTGCCTTTTGGCAAACTCTAAGTGGGCTGTCATGCCTTTTACTGAGGAGTGGCTTCCATCACTCTACCACTAAGGCCTGATTGGTGGAGTGCTGCAGAGATGGTTGTCCTTCTGGAAGGTTCTCCGATCTCCACAGAGGAACTCTGGAGCTCTGTCAGAGTGACCATCGGGTTCTTGGTCACCTCCCTGATCAAGGCCTTTCTCCCCCGATTGCTCAGTTCTTTCCGGGCGGCCAGCTCTAGGAAGAGTCTTGGTGTTTCCAAACTTCTTCAGGTTAAGAATGATTGAGGACAATGTGTTCTTGGGGACCTTCAATGCTGCAGAAAGTTTTTGGTACCCTTCCCCAGATCTGTGACTCGACACAATCCTGTCTCGGAGCCCTACGGACAATTCCTTCGACCTCATGGGTTGGTTTTTGATCTGACATGCACTGTCAACTGTGGGACCTTATATAGACAGGTGTGTGCCTTTCCAAATCATGTCCAATCAATTGAATTTACCACAGGTGGACTCCAATCATGTTGTGGAAACATCTCAAGGATGATCAATGGAAACAGGATGCACCTGAGCTCAATTTTGAGTTTCATAGCAAAGGGTCTGAATACATATGTAAATAAGGTATTTCTGTTTTTTATTTTTAATACATTTGCAAAAATGTATAACCTGTTTTTGCTTTGTCATTATGGGGTGTTGTGTGTAGATTGATGAGGAAAAAAATGTACACTTCCGGTCACTTTTTTGGTTACTACATGATTCCATATGTGTTATTTCATAGTAATAATGAAAAACCCTTGAATGAGTAGGTGTTCTAAATCTTTTGACCAGTAGTGTATTTATTCCATTTTAGAATAAGGCTGTAACGTAACAAAATGTGGAAAAAGTCAAGGGGTCTGAATATGTGGCCCTTGTGTGAATTAAACCCAAATTCTTGGTGTTCTTAGTAACCATGCTCAAACCAACACAGCCAGAACCATGAGGTTGGCTGTGAGTTTCTTACAAGTTTTTCTGGCTCAGAGATGAATCACCAGAGATGTCGGTCTGTGTGTTTTGTCTCCATCTCTGTGGAGCGTGGGTTTTATTTAACAGACACGAGAACCCCACCACAAGCTGTCATTTCCCAATGCTTCCCTCCCCAAGCTCAGAGTTAGACAGGCAGGATGGCTGCTAACCGACGAGTGATGAGCAGAAGGCCTTCAACAGTCACTGGGAATAAAAGCCAAGAGTAGAGAAGACCACAGTTGGGAACATAGCTGGCACTGTATTATTGCAGTGTGCAGATTCTCCCTCTTTTTGCTGAGGCACATTATTCCTCTGTCTTATAGTGTGATTTGTGAATCCCTCATCAGTGCTCCCATGGTCTCAGTGAAGAAGCTGAGGCTTAGCTAAGCTGGGGAAGAATGTGGACGTCTGAGAGCTGAAACCAGACTGAACCAGAGCCAACCAAAACCCTCTCCCTTTTCAAAGCCAGATTTAAATACTTGCAATGCCACATAACACATTACCATTCTGGTGTTCGTCCCAAATGGCACCCCTTTACCCTTTAAAGTGCACTACTTTTGACTAAGGCCCATAGGGTGCACTACATAGGGAATAGGGTGCTGTTTGGGACACAGCCCTGGCCTCGTCTCACTCTACAGGCAGCAGCAGCGGCATGGTAACGTATGTGTGTATGTCTGCAGTGAACTTGACATTCAATATGTTCTCAGGAAGGTAACCTAACCTGTAGGAGCAGCATCTATTGAAACGTAATATACAGTCATGCATGAAGGGAGAGTTTCGTTGGCTATTGGATTTTAGTGGTACACTAAGTGAAATGTCCAATCAGTGTGTAGAATGTAATATACATTTGAATATTCAGTTTGTGTAAATCCTATATTCCTCAACAGATGGGCCAATCAGCATTTGATAAACTGGCCAATTGGAGGTCTACCTTGTCATCGGGAGCCAATGGTTAAGTGGTGTTGTCCCAGTGTGTTTGTGATTTATAATCTCCTGCGTGTGGAGACCGAGTGCGTCATAGAACGCCAGCAAGCCAAGAACACAATGAAACTCCTGGCCCTCTGTTTTATTGGCTTTGCTCCCTCCCTCCCTGGCCTTGGTGCTGCTGGGAGAAGAGAGGCGAGAGGAGAGGCTGGCAAAGGAGAGGAGGAGACTCTGGCACAAACAGGAGGAAAACCTGGTCTCACATTTTTGGATGGCTGCCATAACAGACAGGCAGACAGAGACAGACCAACAGGGTGAGAAAATGTCCTCCTCCAGACTAGGGTGATGATTTAGGAGGGAAAATGCAAATGGTGAGCGTGCAGTAGAGATTTGGGAAAGCGTGACTCTTTCTGCCAGTCAGCAGTATCGTCCTCACAGTTTCCCTTGAATTTCCCTTGCGTCTCCTCTTCTCTTGTTTGGTCAGCATCCCTGTCTTCATGTCAAGGCTTGCCTCACGATCCTGTCTCTTTCTCTTTTATCCTGTTCTCTCTCTCTTTATTCTCTCTCTTTATTCTGTCTCTTTATTCTCAGGCCATCTCTTATGGTTCCTCTGTAAAGGTTGTGTTTTAAGAATACAGCCATGTTTTTATCCACAAGACAAACGTGTAGTCAGTGCCTCCAGACAGTCAAGGATAACACGATGAAAAAGCGTAGAGAGAGGAGCCCTACGGCTACAATTTACCAATATTGTCTGAAGAGAGGTAGTTACATGGCGCACAAACACTGTGTCCTGTTCACCCATCCATGGTGTGAGATGTGGTGAGGGACCTGCTGGCCATTGACCTAGAAACTGAGTGACAGTGGAACTGACAGGGTTGTGGTCACACTAGGAGCTGGAGTGGAGGTGGGGCCAGTGGCTGAGGGGGCACGGGGTTGTCAATCTCAGTAGCATCATTTTCCAGAACAAAGGCCTAGGTGTTGTGCCGTTCTCTCTGTCCAGTGTCGAGGCTGCAATGATGGTGAAAAAAGGGTTGCGTGTTAACGCTGATTGTTTGTTTCTCTTTGTGCTATCTAGTTAAGATGTTTCATGCAGGACTGTATGTATGAGTCGTTAAAAAAGAAAGAAATGTATGTGACAAGCCTCTTGTCTCCCTTTAGAGTCTATAGTTCAAGATGATTTCATGGTGTTGTAGCAGACACAACAAAATGCCACGATTGTCTTTCTCTAAATGTTCTGTTTCTATTCCAGATGGAACAAGAGTCAAGACTCACGTTATGTTACTGTATTGCAGATGTGTCTAAAGCCCCTGTGTGTGTGTGTGTGTGTGTGTGTGTTGTAGATGATGAAGCATGCGTGGGACAGCTACAGACAGTACGGATGGGGTCACAATGAGTTGAAACCTCTCGCCAAGAAAGGACATTCCACCAATATCTTCGGTAAGTGCCATGTCGTTATTCTGAACTACACACACACACATAAATTCACCTTTCCTCTCCTTATACGCACACCCTCCCTCAGAAATACTGTACATGTTCGTGCTTGGCTGTATCATCCATGAACAGTGGATCCCATCCATCCAACCAACCCAGTCTCTCTCTATCAGTTTCTTGGTTGTTGCTGCTGTTACTGTTCAGCTCTGCAGCTGCTTTCTGAGATAAAGCAGATCAGACAACTTGGACTGCGGCTCATTTGTGGCGTGTGTACTGTGTATGTATGCGTTTTCTGTATGGAAAATTAGAATGTTCCATGGAGCAAATTGTCCATAAGCTCTTGTGGTGTTTGATGAGCTGCTGTTAAATGGTGAATGAGCTGCAGTACTGTTGTGTGGTCTGTCTGTCTCTCCTGGTTCTCTGTGATGGTGGCTGGATAGATATCCGCGCTGGGTAGTGATCTCATGTTGGTTGGCCAGAAAACACAGAGGAGAGGAGAGGAGGCAGAACCCCCACACTGATGAGTACCATCAGCTCACACTTCTCACTAAAACACATTATTGATGAGTTTCTCTCTCTTGCTCTCACACTCTCTCTCTCTGCTTTTGTAACTCGTTCCTCTCTCACTCTTTCTCTCTGTTTTTGAGAGGTGCAGTCTCTACAGACAGGACTACTAGGCTATATTGATCCTTCAGTGTGTGTGTGTGTGTCAGTTGTTTGTTTGGTGTGTATCAGAGGGAACATGTTGGAAGAGGCTTTCAGACTCTGTGATATCTGTGCTTCCCTCCCTAGAGCCCCCCTCCTCTCAGCGTCTCATATATTCTCATCTCTACTGTCTGTCTCTGCAGTGCCTTTACATGTCAAAGAAAGGGGAATGATCTCTGTGTGTTTGTGCTAACCCAAGCCTATCTATGCTTCGCCCACTATGATAGTGGTACAGGCCTGGATTTGTAAAAAGAGGATTGGGTGTCCATTCTCCTCATGGCACCAGTCTCTGTCAGATAACCCTGTTAGTGTTAGTGTTGTGTTGAGTAGAAACATAAGAGCTGATGTTCACAGTAGATAGTGAAAGTATAATCAGGCTTTTGTTTTGAACACTGAATGGTTCAGGCAGGAATAATAACAAACGCCTGTTCTTGTAATGGAGGACAGTTCAGTTGAGGCTGGGGTGAGAGAATGTGGAGCTGAGACTGAGCTAACAATACAGCAGTGTGTTCAGATGGAGGGAACGGAGTGGAGTGGTAACAGAGTTGACGTCATGCAGAGTTGAGGGGTAACAGAGTGAAAGTCATGCTGGGTTAACACCCCATAGTCGATGTCCGCGCCCCTGCGGAAATGGAATTAGCATAATAAAAGTATCCCCATAAAAATCAGTCAGTTTAAGCTAGAGATCTGTCTCAATCTACTGCATCCGCCGATGTCGCATTTCCGCAACTGCGGTGAAAGGTGACAGAGCTAGAGTGGCGTTTGTCAGACCATGAAACATCCGGAAACCGGTCTTCTCACAAAATCGTCTGTAGCGTCCGAACGGTTTGGCCTACAAACTATAATGACCCTCCTATGGAAAGATGAGACTCTCACAAAGACGATGGCGTTCTCCGTATTGCTCTTCGACCCCCACAAGCGTCTCGGGACTTGTCTGAAGTCGGTACAGCCCATCTGCCAACTTCTGTCTGTAGCGTCCGAACAGTTTGGGCTACACACTAAAAGTGAGACTCTCATGAACACGTACATGTCGGTTGTTTTGCTCTAGGACACCCACAGACCCACCCACAGGATTAAGGGGTAACAGAGTAGACGTCATGCTGGGTTAAGGGGTAACAGAGTAGACGTCATGCTGGATTAAGGGGTAACAGAGTAGGCGTCATGCTGGGTTAAGGGGTAACAGAGTAGACGTCATGCTGGGTTAAGGGGTAACAGCTGAGGTAGTCTCGCGTAGCCATAGCCCGAAATCAAGTTGTTGTAACAAATTTAGTATTAGCCAAAATGGCTAGAATGGTCCGCTGACTTCTAGTGGCTAGATTTTTATTGGATGTTACATTTCAACAACCCTCCCCCACATACAGTGGGGAAAAAAAGTATTTAGTCAGCCACCAATTGTGCAAGTTCTCCCACTTAAAAAGATGAGAGAGGCCTGTAATTTTCATCATAGGTACACGTCAACTATGACAGACAAAATGAGGAAAAAAAATCCAGAAAATCACATTGTAGGATTTTTAATGAATTTATTTGCAAATTATGGTGGAAAATAAGTATTTGGTCACCTACAAACAAGCAAGATTTCTGGCTCTCACAGACCTGTAACTTCTTCTTTAAGAGGCTCCTCTGTCCTCCACTCGTTACCTGTATTAATGGCACCTGTTTGAACTTGTTATCAGTATAAAAGACACCTGTCCACAACCTCAAACAGTCACACTCCAAACTCCACTATGGCCAAGACCAAAGAGCTGTCAAAGGACACCAGAAACAAAATTGTAGACCTGCACCAGGCTGGGAAGACTGAATCTGCAATAGGTAAACAGCTTGGTTTGAAGAAATCAACTGTGGGAGCAATTATTAGGAAATGGAAGACATACAAGACCACTGATAATCTCCCTCGATCTGGGGCTCCACGCAAGATCTCACCCTGTGGGGTCAAAATGATCACAAGAACGGTGAGCAAAAATCCCAGAACTACACGGGGGGACCTAGTGAATGACCTGCAGAGAGCTGGGACCAAAGTAACAAAGCCTACCATCAGTAACACACTACGCTGCCAGGGACTCAAATCCTGCAGTACAGACGTGTCCCCCTGCTTAAGCCAGTACATGTCCAGGCCCATCTGAAGATTGCTAGAGTGCATTTGGATGATCCAGAAGAGGATTGGGAGAATGTCAGTTGAAACCAAAATATAACTTTTTGGTAAAAACTCAACTCGTCGTGTTTGGAGGACAAAGAATGCTGAGTTGCATCCAAAGAACACCATACCTACTGTGAAGCATGGGGGTGGAAACATCATGCTTTGGGGCTGTTTTTCTGCAAAGGGACCAGGACGACTGATCCGTGTAAAGGAAAGAATGAATGGGGCCATGTATCATGAGATTTTGAGTGAAAACCTCCTTCCATCAGCAAGGGCATTGAAGATGAAACGTGGCTGGGTCTTTCAGCATGACAATGATCCCAAACACACCGCCCGGGCAACGAAGGAGTGGCTTCGTAAGAAGCATTTCAAGGTCCTGGAGTGGCCTAGCCAGTCTCCAGATCTCAACCCCATAGAAAATCTTTGGCGGGAATTGAAAGTCCGTATTGCCCAGCGACAGCCCCAAAACATCACTGCTCTAGAGGAGATCTGCATGGAGGAATGGGCCAAAATACCAGCAACAGTGTGTGAAAACCTTGTGAAGACTTACAGAAAACGTTTGACCTGTGTCATTGCCAACAAAGGGTATATAACAAAGTATTAAGAAACTTTTGTTATTGACCAAATACTTATTTTCCACCATAATTTGCAAATAAATTCATTAAAAATCCTACAATGTGATTTTCTGGATTTTTTTTCCTCATTTTCTCTGTCATAGTTGACGTGTACCTATGATGAAAATTACAGGCCTCTCTCATATTTTTAAGTGGGAGAATTTGCACAATTGGTGGCTGACTAAATACTTTTTTTCCCCACTGTACATGCCTGTAGAAGTGCCGTTATGGTGTTTTCCGACTAGGTAGGACACATTTTGCAGAGATTTGTTGCAATTGCTAGTTTGCAACATTGCAGAAAATGGAACTCTTGCTATTGCAATAATCTAGTGGGGACCTTTGAGCTCTGCCCAAGCAAGCATTTGTTTGGTTTGACATGTTGCGAGGCGTAACTAATTTACACCGGGTTTCCAGCCCTTTTTAGCTACTTTCTGCCATTGACTTCACCAGGCTTTCCAATTAGGGAAGCCTGGTTCTCTACAGCTGAGGTTACACCACGTGTCAAACTTGGAGAATACACTCTGGATTATGCAACAGGCTTGGAGAACACACTCTGGATTATGCAACAGGTTTGGAGAATACACACTGGATTATGCAACAGGTTTGGAGAATACACACTGGATGATGCAACAGGCTTGGAGAATACACACTGGATGATGCAACAGGCTTGGAGAATACACTCTGGATGATGCAACAGGCTTGGAGAATACACACTGGATGATGCAACAGGCTTGGAGAATACACTCTAACTGGCATTCTGTTACAGGCTACTCTGTCTGGCAGACTGGGCTGCAGGGTGTTCAGTGATACTGATGATAACCTACCTATGCTCACATGGGATGCAGTCCAGCAGTAGCAGAGTTTACAGTGCTACAGCTGAACTGCTGTCCCGTTTCTTACGTTCCCCAGCAACAAAACCAAAGAATGTCACTCAAACAGAAGTGGGAACTAACAGAGTCACTGACAACAACCAAAACAGCCAGGGTTTTAGGAGGGGTTCTGAAAGACACTCATGGGGGTGTCCACTGAAAGTTGGCTAGCAACAACAACTGGAACCTAAAAGACACCCCATGAGCATCCACTAAATTTGCCCAGGAAGTGGCAAAAAATACAACACAAAAAACACCAAACTTAAAGACAGGAAGCAAGCCAAAATGGTGGAGCAAAACGAAAACAGGGAAGATCAGACAAAGGAATGTTTTTCTAGAAATCAAATAGGGAGACTCAACTAAAGGTGTTGACCCTCCATCTCTCAAGACAACTGGAGCACTGGGCCAGCCACTCTTAAATAGCACCTGGGCCAGCACAGGTGAAACACCTTCCAGCTAACGAGATGGCAACCAGCACAGATGTAACACATACTGACTAACGAGGTGACACCAATCAGTGTGCCCTATGTGCTAACGAGCTATACGTGCTAAAGTCCAACCTCAAAACATAAATGGAAAAACCAAAACCTGTAACACGTGTTACTAGAACAGATATGTTATTAACAGTATCACTGAGCCTGATCCTCACCCTGCAGCACTAAACTCAGTGCTGTAATACTCTGTCTGTGGCCCAATGACACAGAGCCAGGTAAGGACAACAACAGTCTTACCACACTACAGTCTGTGGGCGTAGTCCTTACCTTGTGGTGGATGTTGTGGTGATAGTGGTTTAGCCTACCAGTGGGTTGCTGACTGTCACCATAGGATCATATCCCTAACTGTCTGCCTTGCCTACACGCATAACAGGGGATCATAGTCACTCAGTCAGTCCCATCAACTGAGCATTGATTGAGTTGGAAAGCGTTTGACCTGTAATCGAGGTCAGCCATCGGTCACAGAGAGCAGAGCAGCGAGGGCCATCCTGTTTATTGTGGATGGATGGAGAACAGACAGACAACATACTTGGAAACTGCTCTCCGGGGAGCACCGGGTCGGGTTACATTGATCAGCACTGTAAACTGGACTGAAAGCCACACCACTGGCCAGGCAGTCCCACTGCAGGGCCAGGCAGACATCATACACACAACAATGTCAACAACCTTCTCATGTTTATTAACATTTACTACATTAATGTGGCCGTATAAGGAGATGTTATTTTTTAATCAAGTGATGTTTGTGGTGACATTTGATTGATTGACTCTAGTTGGATTGGCAGTGTTGGCAGTGTTTCCAGTGCACTTTGCTAACTCATGCACTGACTCCTTATGCAGTGTCTGTCTTTGTGTAAGTACATGTCTACTTGCATTGCCTGGATGTTGAGTGTACTTTAACCAAGCCCAGGAGAGCCCACAACTGAGGATATCATGCAACCAGGGCTGCATCTTATTCCAAAACGTTGCTCCCTCTCTTCACTCCTCGTTCACTCTGCTTCACAGATCGGGTAGGCTGATGCATAGTGACATCACAAAGTACGATACCCTTGTTGCATTGTGGGATGGGATGAGAGCGGAGACATGATATGGACACCTGCCTGCCCTTCCTACAACCCTAGACAGCACAACAGGGCTCACATTGTATTACCCTCACACAGCAGAATCCAGGGTGCCTTCCAGGGAGCATGTCTCCCTCCACCCCCACCCTACTCTATGGTCAGCTCAGAAAGCAGTTGCCATAGCGATTTGAAGGGGCAGCTGAGTTCAGGTTTGTTTGGGCACCTGGTCGTCCCGCAGACCCCAAGCTGCAAATTAAACAGGCTTTGATCCCCAGGCCTGCTAATCAATTACTACACTACAGACCTGCTAGCACCATGTGTTCCTATCACAACAGTCCTGCACGGAAGGATAAATTAAACGATTAGGTAATTCGATCATAAATGTGGATGCCATCCCATGGTCAACAGCTCCCCTTCCTTCATTTACATTTAAGTCATTTAGCAGACGCTCTTATCCAGAGCGACTTACAAATTGGTGCATTCAACTTATGATAGCCAGTGGGACAGCCACCTTTTTTTATGGGGGGGAGGGGGAGGTAGAAGGATGACTTTTATACTATTCCAGGTATTCCTTAAAGAGGTAGGGTTTCAAGTGTCTCCGGAAGGTGGTCAGTGACTCCGCTGTCCAGGCGTCGTGGGGGAGCTTGTTCCACCATTGGGGTGCCAGAGCAGCGAATAGCTTTGACTGGGCTGAGCGGGAACTGTGCTTCCGTAGAGGTAGGGGGACTTGCATGCCAGAGGTGGATGAACGTAGTGCCCTCATTTGGGTGTAGTGTCTGACCAGAGCCTGAAGGTAAGGAGGTGCCGTTCCCCTCACAGCTCCGTAGGCAAGCACCATGGTCTTGTAGTAGATGCGAGCCTCAACTGGAAGCCAGTGGAGTGTGCGGAGGAGCGGGGTGACATGAGAGAACTTGGGAAGGTTGAACATCAGACGGGCTGCAGTGTTCTGGATAAGTTGTAGGGGTTTAATGGCACAGGCAGGGAGCCCAGCCAACAGCGAGTTGCAGTAATCCAGACGGGAGATGACAAGTGCCTGGATTAGGACCTGTGCCGCTTTCTGTGTAAGGTAGGGTCGTACTCTATGAATGTTGTAGAGCATGAACCTGCAGGATCGGGTTACCGCTTTGATGTTAGCGGAGAACGAAAGGGTGTTGTCCAGGGTCACGCCAAGGTTCTTGCACTTTGGGAGGAGGACACAATGGAGTTGTCAACCGTGATGGCGAGATCATGGAGCGGGCAGTCCTTCCCCAGGAGCAGTGTTTTCTGTGGTAATCCATGTTTCCGTCAGCGCCAAGAAGTCGAGGGACTGGAGGGTAGCATAGGCTGAGATGAACTCTGCCTTGTTGGCCGCAGAACGGCAGTTCCAGAGGCTGCCGGAGACCTGGAACTCCACGTGGGTCGTGCGCGCAGGGACCACCAGATTAGAGTGGCAGCAGCCACGAGGTGTGAGGCGTTTGTATGGCCTGTGCAGAGAGGAGAGAACAGGGATAGACAGACACATAGTTGACAGGCTACAGAAAAGGCTACAATAATGCAAAGGAGATCGGAATGAAATTAACTAAACATCTGGGAAAGCGAGAGAGTGGGGCCTCCCTCACTTACGTTTCACTGAAACACTCAAATATAACTCTCCCAACTTCCACTTTAGAAATTATAATTGTTGTAAACTACAGCGGTTCAATGTTTTCTGGGAACAGACTCCAACTTAGTTTATTCAGCTAGCTAACTTGGTACAGTATTCTTCCGTGCAGCCCGTTAGTTAGTTAGTTAGTTAGTTAGTTGTTTTTCAGCATGTAGGTCATGTCTTTATATGATCGGTTCCCAGTAGGGATGTTAACCGTTAATCGGTTAGCCTCCAAAAATACATTTGACCGGTCATGCTTAGCGATCTATAAGTTAATTTACATAATTTAGTGGAATTTAATTCCCGCCTGTGTATTTACGTTAGTCGCCATGAATCTTATTTAACACATGCGCACAGGATACAGAGCCTAGTTTGAGGAGCGGAATAGCCTATCACCTGTCAGACAGCACGAGAGCAGCTCTTCAAAAACCTGGTACTGGAGTGAAACGTTATTTTTATAAGCCCAGTCATTGCGCAACAAATAACAATTATAAATGCAATTGCGTGTTAACTGTTTTGATGGCCATGATTAAAAAGAGCTACTATTTTAATTTCTCAATCTCAACTCGTAATTAAAGCACGCCTTCCATTCGCCATTCGGGTACATAGGCTATAAGCAGACCGCCTGCCTTCCCGCCTTTGGGACAAAGACTGCTATTATTAGGGCGGAGACAAGACCATCTTGTCATTATATATAGTATCTCTGGCTATAGTCAACGGTAGGCAGGGCATCACCACCACTTTGCAATGTGAGCTTGAGGCAGTATAGTTGTTTGAAACCTGAACATTTTACTTTACATGAGGCATGTCTTACCTTGCTTCAAAGTAGCATAGCCAAATCCAACCATAGAAACGTGAAGACAATTACAGCATTTCTCTCCTGATCTATTGGTTTTCATATCAACTTTCTTTCGTTGTCCAGAAGCCAATTTAGGCTTTTCATCTCTGTCACATATGGAACTGCTCGCATTAGGTGCGCTGTTTAGAACGGTGTTTTTCCACAAATTGCATTTTGGCAAATGTTTGAAAATTACATTTTATCAGCTGCTTCATTACAGGTTCAATAACAGGCTAAAGCCTTTTGACAGTAAGACAATAGGCTTGCTATTGTTGCATGTTTCCATTAAGGCTCTTAATGAAAAATGTCTGTTCCTTGTATGCATGTATAGTATTTTCTGTTGGTCACCTCATTTTACTGGTTGAAAAAATGTTAATGAGGGTTGGTTAGTCGGCAGCAAAATTGACCGAAATGTGCATCCCTAGTTCCCAGGTCGGAATAGCACACTTGTGCATTCCGGGAAGGGCTGTGAAACGGTGCCATTGCAATGCACCCGTGGGAGCGGTCTAAATCACACACACAGCACAGCGGGCGCAGGAGAGAAGAGAAGAGGTGAGGGAGAAAAACCTAGAAGCGGATGTCTGATAATGGGATGAAGAACTAAAGAGGATAATTCAGAACCCAGAGGGCTGAGCCTGACTGAGGAGAGAATACACATACCATCCACTGTCCAGGGGGAGGGGGGAGAAAACAGGGAAAAGGAGAGGGAGGGAGGTGCTGAGGAAAAGCAGTTGAGGGAGATGGAGAGAAACATGATGAGAGAGAGAGAGAGAGGGAGAGAATATGAAGCAAAATGAGGAAGAGGGAGGGAGAAAACTGAGGTGTCTGTGTTCAGACTGGCGATAAGATCTGGATAGAATTCACCAGTGGTAATGTATGGAAGACCTCTGGAAAAGACAGGGAGGAGTGTTTATCATACAATATGAATCAACCTGAGAAAATTATCCACTCCAGTTACGCCAAAAACCAGGATGGTTGAGGCAGGTTTCACAAAGCAACATAGGATGTAATCGCTAAGACTTCAACATTCCAAACGATTCCTACAGTGGCTCTAAATATGAGCAGCTATTATGACAGCGATGGAATCCTCCAATCCCGCCTCAGGGGACATGGGATTGACAAGGCTAAGGCCCTCCCCCTAGTGTTATATTCTCACCTCTCCTCCTCAATATTCATAAACTCACTACAATATTCCCTTTCCTATCAGCCCCCCTGTCGGAGCACTGATAACATCTCCAATTACACATATACTCTTCTGCTGATTGTCGAACTGTGTTCCCCGGGTGGCTAATATCCTCCTAATGAACAAAGTAATTTCCTTGTTGGTCGACCGTGTTGGAGAGCGGAAGCGTGAGAGAGGGAGCATGTCTCTGCTCTTGCGGGAAATGATACAGCAGTGGTGATGTTTGCTGCGTTAGTCTTACAGCTCCCCGAGGCCTGTTGTGCTGTGCTGTGGGATCAGTGGGATGGATGCTTTAATAACTGTGGCAGTGGATGAAGCAGTGTTTTCTGTAATTACATGGATTAGCCAGCCAAATAGAAAAAGTATCCAGCCATGGAGTTCCTGGCTGTTGTGGTCTGTGAGGGCATGAAGAACGAGCTCTATTTTGGTGGCCTCTGGTATATTCTAATGCCTTGATTCCATCTGAAATACACAGCTAAATTATTGAATACTTTAATGACTTTACCTCCCAGATTGGTCAAATTAGTTGTGGTATTGAGAAGAAAGACATGCATTTACAATTAAAATGACTTAAAATGTGTGAATTCAGTGTGTTAGTTGTTTTGGATATCGTCTAGGCCTATGTGATCAGGACGATCTTCTAAGGAAGATAACCTTTTTTAACATTAAATCTGTCTTCTCTTGAAATGAAAGCATATTTACAGTTTTGCTGCAAGATATGATTTGCCACAATGATGTCTTCAAGTTATGTATTTTATTGACTCTGCTGCTGTGGACACTTAGGGTAAGGAAACCATGTGTTATTTTGTAATTTGGGTGAACTATCCCTTTAACAGTTTGACCTGTCAATCAATCACTGTAGGTGGGAATTTGAGGGAAGGCGGTAGATTAGTAATCTAGTTAGAAAAAGGAGTCCATTTAGTTTCAATTTCAATGTAGTTTATTGTGGCAAAAACCTAAAAAAAAAAAGGTTGTGTTCTTTCAAGTAAACATAAAATTCCTTTTGAGAAACAATATAGAATTGCAGGAAAATGGTTTAAAAAATGCAAACATTTTCAGGGGGAGGACCCCAGACCCCCCACCAGATTGTGCACCCCCACTTTTATACTTTTATACACTTTTGTGGTCCTCTGTAGCTCAGCTGGTAGAGCACGGCGCTTGTAGCGCCAGGGTAGTGGGTTCGATCCCCGGGACCACCCATACACAAAAATGTATGCACGCATGACTGTAAGTCGCTTTGGATAAAAGCGTCTGCTAAATGGCTTATTATTATTATTATTATTATTATTATTATTATTATTATTATTATTATTATTATACAAGGCAGGAACTCATGAATAGACCTACAGGTATGATTTAAAATTAAGCAGGTGTTTTAAACATGAGCTTTGCTACACAAAAAGCAGCAGTTGACTACTCCATTGTCGACACTTTAATCAAATCAGTAGGCCTATATCAATATCTTTATAAGTATCATGCTTTTATAACCTTCAATCTGTTTTCATATTTTGGACCAGATTGAGGCTCTCTCTCCACCACCTATTATTCCTGCAGTGAGGATTCAACATCTTCATCGAATGTTTTCATAATTTATCTGCAGATAATCACCAAAAAGCAGTACTAGCCTACCAGTATGCAAAAAAATTTTTAACACAGGTACCAAGAGGCCAGACAATGAGTCTTATCGGCTTTAGCTGATAGCCGGCGCTTATGGAAGACACTGATGAAGCCTGAGTGTGGAGGGACGATGTGGTGGTGATTACTTTATAATGACAGCTGGAGGGTCCAGAGACACTGATCTCCGCCGGAAGGAATGGAGGAGGGAGATGAGGCTGAGCCTGGTGGTGAGGCTGGTTAGAGCAGCTGCCAGCCTGTATCACATTCTCACTAAGGGCTGAGAAACTCCCCAGTCAATACCTGCCCGGCACTCAGAAATGAGCAGACACCTCCAATAAGCCAGCATGCCCTAACTCTCTCTCTCTCTCTAGGGAGTTGGGTGTGTGCGGTGAGCTTCTCATGTATTCATGTTGGTTTGTTTGAGCATTTTTGTGTGTGTGTTTGAGATATTTCATATCAATCCATAATGTAGTAATACATTAGTGCAGGACTACACAATAGTGAGTACTGTGCCAGTTGTAAACACCCGTCTGTTTGGTGCATATGTTCTGTAGCGTACAGTGGGTTTGTAGGGGTGCGTCTTACATGGGCTCCGTCCTTGTCAAGTTAATTGGCGTAATCTAAATCCTCCAGTCCCTTAGAGTGAAGTGGATGATTGGGGAGGAATCGTTGCATGTCGCCCTGATTAACATCCAGTGGCTCCACGGTATTTATTTATTTTTCTCAGTACTGCTAGGGAGTTTGGGGGTCGGCCTGGACCTGCTGGCAGCGTTAGAGACACAGTAAGAAGAGACTCTGCATCCAAAAGGGCTCTGGTCAAAAGTAGTGCACTATATAGGGGATAGGTGGCTAGGGTACCATTTCTGACACGGCTAGAGACTGAAGCTAGCTCTGCTCCCTCCCAAAATGATTTTTTCTTCTCCGCTCCTCCATTTTCTTCTCCGCTCCTCCAGCTCTCCCCTTCTCCCCTATTCCCAGCATTTCACTCCGATTAAACTTTTAACAGGCAGGCTGATGCTAAATTGGACGGCAGGCAGGAAGGCAGACGGATTTGCCGGCTGCCGAGTCCACTAGGAATGTGTAGAAGCCTCTCAAACACAACAGAGGAAAAAGGGGGAAGAAGAAAGTTTGAACTTTATTGACAGCCTAAAGGAGCACAAAATGAGCTTTTTACTCCCCGCCTAATGTTTGACAACACATCAAATGTGACAAGAGAAGCTGTGTTCTTCTGAGTAACGCTACAAACTATTGGATGGGCCACTCAGGAGCCAATTCCCAAAAACTCTGTGCAGCTCTGGAGTAGTTAAAATTTTCTTTAAATATTAATATTAGTACTAACGACTGGAGTGGGCCACTTGAAGATGGTAGAGGACGTCATGTTCAGAAAATCATCATGCAGGGAAAGACATTAGGGAGGAGGAAGGAAGAACATTTACTGCTGCTGCTCACCACAATGTAGGTGTCCCTAGAACGAGGCCTCACTCACATTCACTCGCTCACGTTCATATTTACTGAGCGTGTAGCTCAGTAAATATTCATCAGGCCACTTATGGTGACTGGCTGGTCTCACAGCACACAACCCACATCACACAACCCACAGCACACAACCCACATCACACAACCCACATCACACACTCCCTCTGGAGATGGGCCACGGTGGGGGGAGAGGGCTTGAGAGAGAAAGACATGGAGAGATGGAGGAGAGAGAGAGAGACATGGAGAAGAGAGAGAAGCTCCAAAAAGCAAAACTGTTTTAGGCAGGGGCCAACAGAGCTAGGAAGGAGAGGTACCTCACCTTTTTAATGGGAAGAACAATGGTGTGTCCTAGGTCGGAGATTAATGTTCTCCATACTGAGAGTGATTGCATCTTCCGGAGGTGTAGTTATCACCAAGACTAGAAGTCTATGCTGAGAGACTGGATGTGAGAATGGATTTTCTCTGGGTGTGAAAAGTCGACTTGTCAGCAGATGCGAACTCTAACACACACACACACTTCCAATTCTCTCCCACGCACACACTTCCATTCTCTCCCACGCACATGCACACATACGTGCGCACACTCAGTTTAAAATCCAACATCTCAGCCCACAGAATCTTGACTCATCCAGTGCTTTAGTCAATGGTTTAGCCTACTCTATGTCAATGCATGACTAGCAAAAATAGGTGAAAGGTTAATTGTACCCTGTTTCTAATAAAACAGCCTTAGACCTAAAAGAGCCATATACATTTACATTTAATTCACTTATAAAATATTATTTCCATAAGAACAGTCCCTGGTAAGGCACTTTCTTTAAGCACAAACGAGAAATGTACCCTGGTTTCCCCTTTCAGAGTCCTTGAGCTCAAAGTTAGGCATTGATAGATTAACATAATCACATTGTGCGATTACACTGCCTTCAGTACCTCCATAGTGCTGCTGTTTGAAGGATCTGGTGACCTTTCTTTTCTTCAGCAATGCCACTGTACTGAACGCACTGAAGTCTCCACACACAGTTCTGGTTGGCTGAGCTTGTGTATTCCCCCAAGTAGCTTGCTAACTTTCCAGAAACTTTCATACTCTTGGCCTTCAGCCATAGAAGTAATTTGTTGACATTTTACACAAGATATGGTAATCTGAGAGGGGCCTGGTACACTTAAAGGAACACAAATTGGACATTACAAAGGTTTCTGTAGAGAGATGGAGCGCCAGTAGAAAGCCAGAAGGCAAGTCGTCCGCCTGGTTAGTTTAAAGCCCACATGATCTCTGCTTTAGTCATGCACATCAATAATTATGGGGAGCTTTTTATAGTTCTTCTCCCTCTTTTAAAAATATAAAATGAGAGAGAGAAGAAGAACTACTTTCGGCAAAGTCCCTCCACCCCCAAAAGAGTTATCAGATTACTTATCCTATGTAATCTCCAATGTAATGTTCTCAGACCGAAGGCATCCAGCAAACTCTTGTCATTGTTGATATTTTGACTCTCCAGGTACAGCAATAATAGACGAGCAGAAAAAACGAATGTCTGTAAATCCTCATTGGGATTCCGAGCTCTACTGAGATGTTAGGGCTGGGAATTTCCAGGGACCTCACACTACGATTTTATCAAGATACTTAGGTGCCGATACGATATGTATTGCGATTCTACAGGTATCACGATTCTATATTAATGCGATTCGATACTGTGATTTTGTTATTCGACGTTCCAAACATATTGTTCACTGCCTTCAGAAAGTATTGATACCCCTTGACTTATTCCACATTTTGTTGTTACAGCCTGAAATTCAAAATTGATTACTTTTTTTTCTCTCTTCTCACCAATCTACACACAATGCCCCATAATGACAGTGAAATCATGTTTTTAGACATTTTTGCAAATGTATTTAAAATGATATACAGATATCTCATTTACATAAGTACTCACACCACAGAGTCAATACTTTGTAGAAGAACCTTTGGCAGCGATTACAGCTATGAGTCTTTCTGGGTAATTCTCTAAGAGATTTCCACACCTGAATTGTGCAACCTTTGCCCATTTATTATTTTCAAAATTCTTCAAGCTCTGTCAAATTGGTTGTTGATCATTGCTAGACAACCATTTTCAGGTCTTTTCAAGTCAAAACTGTAACTCCGCTACTCAGGAACATTCAATGTCTTCTTAGTAAGCAACTCCATTGTAGATTTGGCCTTGTGTTTAAGGTTATTGTCCTACTGAAAGGTAAATGCATCTCCCAGTGTCTGTTGGAAAGCAGACTGAACCAGGTTTCACTCTAGGATTTTACCTGTACTTCGCTCCATTCAGTTTCTTTTTTATCCTGAAAAACTCCCTAGTCCTTAACGATTACAAGCATGCCCATAACATGATGCAGCCACCATTGAAAATATGGAGAGTGGTACTCAGTAATGTGTTGTATTGGATAAGGCCCAAACATAACACTTTGTATTCAGGACAAAAGTAATTTGCTTTGCCAAATTTTTTGCAGTACTACTTTAGTGCCTTGTTGCAAACAGGATGCATGTTTTCGAATATTTGTATTCTGTACAGGCTTCCTTCTTTTCACTCTGTCAATTAGGTTAGTATTGTGGAGTAACTGCAATGTTGTTGATCTATCCTCAGTTTTCTCCTATCACAGCCATTAAACTCTGTAACTGTTTTAAAGTCACCATTGGCCTCATGGTGAAATCCCTGAGCAGTTTCCTTCTTCTCCAGCAACTGAATTAGGAAGGACGCCTGTATCTCTGTAGTGACTGAGTGTATTGATACACCATCTAAAGTGCGTTTAATAACTTCACAATATTCAAAGGGATATTCAATATCTGCTTTTTTATTTTTACCCATCTACCAATAGGTGCCCTTTTTTGCGAGGCATTGGAAAACCTCCAATGCCTGCTGTCAATAATGATAATAACACTGCAACTCCTGCAGAACTACAGCCTTGCTGGTCCTCTTGTCGTTATAATAGAGTTACTGATAAGACCCGGGCTGCAGGGTTCAACCCGGCCACAGCAGCACCCACAAGTAGTCCAACCAGCCACTGGATTAGAGCACCAGGACTCTAATAAAATAAAATATAAGCCTAGTCAGGCTGTGGTATTAACTAGAGATGTAGGCCTTGAACTAGAACTGTAGCATCAAAAACAGCAACAGTATTAAGACTATTAAACTGAACTTCAGTATTAGAGTTGTAGTATTAAACTGAGCTGCAGTAGTATAACTCTAGTATTAATCTGAGCGGCAGTATTAGAGCAGAAGTCTTAAAAAGAGCACAGTATTAGAGAGTATGATAGATAGACCTAGTGACCTACTGTTAGGGGGACAACACCACAACACTTCCTACTGTTAGGGTGACGGCACCTTCTACTGTTAGGGGGACAGCATTGTACAATGATAAAACACAGAGCCAGGACTGTGACCTGACTAGGAAAAACTCTTGGCCCAGGAGTTGTGCGTTTCATTCATTTGACATGGGCCTCATATACTGTGCATATGGTAATAAGTCACTTTTGTCACACAGTTTTTTATTTTTTCATGAGACCCTATCCCTGTGTGTGTTTCTCCTCTGTCCAGGTAATTCCCAGATGGGGGCGACCATAGTGGACGCCTTAGACAGCCTGTACATGATGGGCCTCCACGACGAGTTCAAGGATGGACAGGAGTGGATCGAGCAGAACCTGGACTTCAGTGTGGTGAGTAGGGAACAAAACCTCTTAGTTACTGTACTCACTCCAGGAGTGAAAAAATTGCACATAGCCACCTTCTTCTGGCCTATAGTATTCAGTGCCATACTGTTGAACCTTCAGACAACATGCTTGATGCCACTTGTACCTGGAAATCAGATCTACTAACAGCCATACAGCCAGGGGGTGCTAGAGTGTCAGCTAACAGACTCCCTGACAGCAGATATGAGCTGTGCTTTGCAGGCAGGCCAGGCTACATACACAATGCACTGGTGTTTTAGCTCTGACCAGTAGTGAAGCCTGTTGATACATGAGGAGAGGAGCATCTAGCGTTGCTGTCATGGGAGGGAGGGAGAACTGGACACACGCTGGTAACCAGGAGACGGGAGTAGGAGTCATGGAAACGATGTGGGCAGGGAGAGCGTAGCAGACTGTGCTGATGCAGAACACAGACCTGGGGAGTATAGAGCCCACAAACCAGACCACATATAAGGGTCAATTGTGTACCATCAGTGTATACCCTCAACAGACACCAGTCAGCCTCTCTCGCTGAGCATCTTCACCTCCGTCTTGGTTCTCTGCTCTAAAAATCTTTCACTCGCTCGCTCGCTCCCTCTCCCCTCCCCCCTCTCTCTTTCTCTCCCAGGATGGAGTTATTAAAGCCCTGCAGAGCTAATGACATCGCAGGCTGTGTGTGTGTGTGTGTGTGTGTGTGTGTGTGTGTGTGTGTGTGTGTGTGTGTGTGTGTGTGTGTGTGTGTGTGTGTGTGTGTGTGTGTGTGTGTGTGTGTGTGTGTGTGTGTTCTGACTGGCTGATGCTGTGAGAGGTAATTAACTTCTGGACCACTCCAGTCAGCTCTGGGGGAGAGATAGAGAGAGACTGAAGGAGAGGGAGAGCGAGACTGAAGGAGAGTGAGAGCGAGACTGAAGGAGAGGGAGAGCGAGACTGAAGGAGAGGGAGAGCGAGACTGAAGGAGAGGGAGAGCGAGACTGAAGGAGAGGGAGAGCGAGACTGAAGGAGAGGGAGAGCGAGACTGAAGGAGAGGGAGAGAGAGATTGAAGGAGTGGGAGAGAGAGACTGAGGGAGTGGGAGAGCGAGACTGAAGGAGAGGGAGAGAGCGAGACTGAAGGAGAGGGAGAGAGCGAGACTGAAGGAGGGGGAGAGCGAGACTGAAGGAGAGGGAGAGCGAGACTGAAGGAGAGGGACGGATGAAAGATGGAGAAAGAGATGAGAGCAAAAATGGAGGAGTGGATGGATGGATGTTAGTAATCTCACTGCCTTTAGGCATTAAGATATAGGCATTAACAGTTAATCTCATAAACTGTCATGGATGTTATGCTTGTCAATTGTTATTCCCTGATCTCCCTCCCTTCTCACGCCCCTGATGAAAATAGCAATTCCCAAATGAGAAATGGGAATGATTTCAAGTTCTTCAAAATAGTTGTGTTTTGAAGTAAAGTTTTGTAGCTTGCGGTGGCTCCAAAATACCATTTGAATCTTATTTTCTAAGACTTCAGTGTAAGAGCAAAGATTTCCAGTTACTGACTATATTAAAGACATCAGTCTTTGTCAAACTTAATCATGGGTTTACGGCTTCATAGAGGGAGAGAGGGTGGGTGTGTGCGCGCGACTTTGTGTTTGTGTGCGTGCAATGTATGTGTGTGAGTGTGTGTGTGTGTGTGTGTGTGTGTGTGTTTGTGAGCTCGTACATGTGTTAAAGCCTCTACTAATGAATGATTAAATAGCTGCCATGTTGGCCTGTACTTTGTGATGAGTCATTGTTAGCTGGATGGCTCCTGGAAGGCCTGTACTAGAGCACCCTGCGATGATGGATGACTCTCAATGCAGTCGGAAATTAATCGTCACGCTTTAAAAATGACTGAATTAATGGAGTCTGTTTAGCCAACGCTGGGTTAGGAATTAATATATCAGAGTTTAAAGTAAGATTTGATGTGAATCGATAGCATGTGGGAGATGAATTAGTACATTATGTCCCGCTGGGATTAGATTAACCTGATTTAATATGGAGTAACATTCCTTATTTACAATTTCAGATGGTTTCGAAGGAAAATTCTGACATGTTTTAAATGTTACATGCTGTATTTTTTTGAATATGAAAGCCACATATGTCAAAGGAGTTGAAACACTGTAGTTAAAGTATATCTTTCTGTTGTCATATTCTTAAACATGATAAATTCACGTCTTTATAGGAGTCACATGAATGACACCTGAATAACTGTGAATGATTGTTATGTGTGCATAACCTGAATGATTGATGGTTAAGGAGATGACATTTTCAGTCACCTGAATGACACCTTTTTTTTGTACTGTGCAGTTTGTGTGCATCACCCGTATGACGGCGATCATATTTTGTGCTGTGCAGTAGTGCGCGTAGCCTGACCAACATAGGGGGTTTTACGACAGCGCTCTGCATCTGGCTCCTAAATGTCAGTGTAACAGGTAGCGGTGCTGACGGGGAGGTGTATGCTGACGAGAGCTGGCCTTGAGCTTTATGAGCTCTCACCACCATCCTTCAGAGGGGGAGCACGACAGGGCCGGGGTGTTCCAAAACACCCCCTTTAACAAATCCCCCCTCATTCTCCCCTCCTCCTCTTTCTTCCCCCTTCTCCACTCCCCCAGGGTGACAGTTGGATTAACAGCCCATTGAGGCTGTTACGGAGAAAATATTGAGGTTATTACATAGGGAACCAGGCTGTGTTTGTGGTAGTACTGGGAAAGGTGTTCTCTGTATTAGTCTGACAGGAATTTGGTGTTGGTCTCCATTATGTCCTCCTCCCAGAGTGCAAAGAACCTTGGCGTGACCCTGGACAACACCCTTTTGTTCTCCGCTAACATCAAAGCGGTGACCCGATCCTGCAGGTTCATGCTCTACAACATTCGCAGAGTACGACCCTACCTTACACAGAAAGTGGCACAGGTCCTAATCCAGGCACTTGTCATCTCCCGTCTGGATTACTGCTACTCGCTGTTGGCTGGGCTCCCTGCCTGTGCCATTAAACCCCTACAACTTATCCAGAACGCTGCAGCCCGTCTGGTGTTCAACCTTCCCAAGTTCTCTCATGTCACCCCGCTCCTCCGCACACTCCACTGGCTTCCAATTGAAGCTCGCATCTACTACAAAACCATGGTGCTTGCCTACGGAGCTGTGAGGGGAACGGCACCTCCTTACCTTCAGGCTCTGATCAGACCCTACACCCAAACGAGGGCACTACGGTCATCCACCTCTGGCCTGCTAGTCCCCCTACCTCTACGGAAGCACAGTTCCCGCTCAGCCCAGTCAAAGTTATTCGCTGCTCTGGCACCCCAATGGTGGAACAAGCTCCCCCACGACGCCAGGACAGTGGAGTCACTGACCACCTTCCGGAGACACTTGAAACCCTACCTCTTTAAGGAATACCTGGAATAGTATAAAAGTAATCCTTCTACCCCCCCCCCACCCCCACCCCCCCATTTAAAAAAAAAAAAGGGGTGGTTGTCCCACTGGCTATCCTAAGTTGAATGCACCAATTTGTAAGTCGCTCTGGATAAGAGTGTCTGCTAAATTACTTAAATGTAAATGTCTGAATGGTAGGCTATTTGAATTCAGGTATGTGTGCCATTACACACACTCGTGTTTGTGGTATTACTGTGCAAGATATCTGATGTGAATTTGGCACAAGGCTGCTCTGGCAGTTCCGTGCAGTGTCTTTCTTTCGCTCTCTCACTCTCTCTCTTTCCCTGCTTGATTCTCCTCTCCTCTGTTTCTTCAGAATGCTGAGGTGTCTGTCTTCGAGGTCAACATCCGCTTCATCGGAGGACTGCTGGCCGCCTATTACCTCTCTGGACAGGAGGTAACTGCTCATCTAGGATTAGTTTAGTGTGTGTGTGTGTGTGTGTGTGTGGCTTAGGGCTGAGCCCATTTAGTTAACTGGTCGATAGGCTGTTGGTCGACTGATATTTCTTTAGTCGAGCAGTCGCAAATAGATACATTTTTTCATGGTGCACAAGACACCTGTCTGATTCGTGCCAGTCTCAATGGACTAATCCATTGCGGAGGCCACGGTATGGCACAGTCCATCACTCTAAGACATG
Organism: Coregonus lavaretus; assembly: GCF_964263955.1. NCBI lineage: Eukaryota > Metazoa > Chordata > Actinopteri > Salmoniformes > Salmonidae > Coregonus > Coregonus lavaretus. The sequence continues at coordinate 24,316,579 of NC_139992.1, read as the reverse complement.
TGCTACTGTAATGTATATGGTTATATTATGTAAGAATAATGGTGCAACACTAATAAATATAATATTATTTTATTACAAATACGCTTTCTCACGCTTTGTTTAGTGGTCGCTGTCCACGGTTCTGAAACATAGTTTTCAGTGCGCTGTTGAATTGGCGCCTTTCCCTATATGTTGCTATGTGCATAATAGCAAAGTTAACCAGCATATTGGTGTTGAGAACAATGCAGTGGAGGCTGCATTGTTTTTAACACAGCGTGGCCATTTGTGTGTCTCAATTATTAAATCAAACAGTGCGCATAAAACACGTGTCAAACTCATTCCACGGAGGGCCGAGTGTCTGCAGGTTTTCGCTCCACCCTTGTACTTATTGGATGAATTAAGGTTACTAATTAGTAAGGAACTCCCCTCACCTAATGAAAACTATGAAAAATCCCCCCCCCTCTCTCTTTTGCTCCCCCTCTCTCTCTCTCTCTCTCTCTCTCTCTCTCTCTCTCTCTCTCTCTCTCTCTCTCTCTCTCTCTCTTGCTCCCCTGCCACGTGGTAGCAGTCATCCCCCTCTCCCTGCTCCTATTAGAGGAGTGTGAGTGGTGAAATTGAGCTCAAGCCATGCGTCTCGGCCTCTCTGCCGGTCCCATACTCCTCATCTGATGGGAACAGATCCCTGGCCACGCTCCCTTAATGATCATCCCTCCTTCTTCCCCCTACTTCTCCTTCTTTCCTTCACTCACTTGCTTAACTCCTCTTCTCGTTCACTCTCTGACGTTCACCTCTCCCTCTCTCCACCTCTGAAAAAATGGTGATAATTCTGCAGAGGCTGGAGGAGTGGTGTGATAGGGAATCAGAAAGATGTTGAATGGGGGGGATGGGAGGGGTGATATCGTTCGTGAGAACGCTTTATTCCATGTCCCCGGGGTGTGTGTGTGTCAGCCTGAGGAGAACTAGCCCCGCCACATAGTGATTGATGATGTTTACTTCGCTCCTCTTTCCCCTCATCCCTCCCCTCCATCCCCTCTCTCCTCTCTTCTTTCCCTTCTCCGCTCTTCTTTCCCTTCTCCGCTCTTCTCCCCTCCACACTGCCCTCTCCTCTCTTCTTTCTCTACTCTTCTCTTTAACTACTTTATGTTCCCTCTCTTGTCACAACCTTCTCTACAAAACCCTTCTCCTTTCATTTCTCTCCTGAAAGGTGCTAGTGCCACTGGGACATGAGCAAAGCAACATGAGCAAAGCACTTAACCCTAATTTGCTCCAGGGGCGCTGTACCATTATGGCTGACCCTGTAAAACAACACATTTCACTGCACCTATCCAGGTGTAGGTGAAAGGTGCTAGTGCCCCTGGGATATGTAGTTTAGGTGAAGGGTGCTAATGCCTCTGGGATACAGTGCCTTCAGAAAGTATTCATACCCCTTAGCTCTATTCCGTTTCTTTTTATCCTAAAAAAATCAGAAGACAAGCATAACCATAACATGATGTAGCCACCACCATGCTTGAAAATGTACTCAGTGACGTGTTGATGGATTTGCCCCAAACATAACGCTTTGTATGCAGGACATAAAGTTCATTATTTAGCCACATTTTTACTTTAGTTCCTTATTGCAAACAGGATGCATGTTTTGAAATATGTTTTATTCTGTACAGGCTTCCTTCTTTTCACTCTGTCATTTAGGTTAGTATTGTGGAGTAACTACAATGTTGTTGATCCATCCTCAGTTATCTCCTATCACACCATTACAGCCATTACCTGGGGCGGCAGGTAGCTTAGCGGTTAAGAGTGTTGTGCCAGTAACCGAAAGGTCGCTGGTTCTAATCCCCGAGCCGACTAGGTGAAAAATCTGTCGATGTGCCCTTGAGCAAGGCACTTAACCCTAATTGCTCCTGTAAGTCGCTCTGGATAAGAGCGTCTGCTAAATGACTAAAATGTAAAAATGTAAATGTAATTACTCTGGATCCTGATCTCTTTTGACGAACATATCAAGAATTTAAGGGAAGCTTTTTTTCCATCTTCGTAACATTGCAAAAATCGGAAACTTTTTGTCCAAAAAGGATGCAGAAAAGCTCATCCATGCTATTGTCAATTCTAGATTAGACTAGTGCAATGCCCTACTCTCTGGCTACCCGGATAAAGCACTAAATAAACTTCAGTTAGTGCTAAACACGGCTGCTAGAATCTTGACTAGAACCAAAGAATTGGATCATATTACTCCGGTGCTAGCCTCCACTGGCTTCCTGTTAAGGCTAGGGCTGATTTCAAGGTTGTACTGCTAACCTACAAAGCATTACATGGGCTTGCTCCTACCCATCTCTCTGATTTGGTCCTGCCATACATACCTACACGTACGCTACGGTCACAAGATGCAGGCCTCCTTACTGTCCCTAGAATTTCTAAGCAAACAGCTGGAGGAAGGGCTTTCCCCTATAGAGCTCCATTTTTATGGAATTTAGTTTGCCTATCCATGTGAGAGACGCAGACTCGGTCTCGACCTTTAAGTCTTTACTGAAGATTCAACTCTTCAGTAGGTCCTATGATTGAGTGTAGTCTGGCCCAGGGGTGCGAAGGTGAACGGCAAGGCACTGGAGCGACAAACCGCCCTTGCTGTCTCTGCCTGGTCTTTGTGGTTAAATATGTGTTTGAAATTCACTGCTCGACTGAGGGACATTACAGATAATTGTTTGTGTTGGGTATTGAGATGAGGTAGTCATTCAAAAATCATGTTAAACATTATTATTACACACAGAGTGAGTCCATGCAACTCATTATGTGAATTGTTAAGCAAATGTCTACTCCTGAACTTATTCAGGCTTGCCATAACAAAGGGGTTGAATACTTATTGACTCAAGACTTTTCAGCTTTTTGCATTTTGTTAATTTTTAATTCCACTTTGACATTATGGGGTATTGTGTGTAGGCCAGTGACACAATCTCAATTTAATCCATTTTAAATTCAGGCTGTAACACAACAAAATGTGGAAAAAGTCAAGGGGTGTGAATACTTTCTGAAGGCACTGTATGTAGTTTAGGTGAAAGGTTTTAGTTTCTCTGGGATATGTAGTTGAGGTGAAAGCGGCTGGCGCTCTACTGTCAACAGAGTTTGTGCATAGTAATAAACTCTCCGCAGGTAGAGCAAGAACTAGAGAGGGAGAGCGAGAAAGGGAGAGAGGGAGAGACTGGGGGAGGTAGAGAGAGAGAAACGAAGAGAGAAACACAGAGATCTAGCTGATTGCAAAGATAAAACCGGAGAAGGGAGCTGGGCTTGTAATGTAAGATAATGAGCTGAGAGTTAAGGAAAACTGCAGACACTGACACACTGCTGCTAGACATGGCCTGCTGGAGCCACCCTGCAGAGAGAGGGAGGGAGGCAGATGGAGGGAGTGAGGGATATTGTGATACACAGCACAAGACCTAGACAGCTGTACAATTATTTTTGCTTCTCTAACCTGTCTCTACGATACATGTTTTTCCTCCCTCCATCTCCCTACTTTGCTATCCGTCTTTCAGTGAGGTGCTGTGAACCGAGGCTATGGGTCTGTCTGTTTTGCTGGGGAGCGCTTGACTCCTTCTCATATTGTCAAACATGGAGCCCATCAAAGGCAGAACACTGCTTCCTCTGTCACACTGACTGACTGGCCGCAACTGCACCTGCAGGCAGCGAGAGAGGGCGAGAGGAGGAGGAGGAGGAGGAGGGGGGGGGGAGGAGGAGGAGGAGGAGGAGGAGGAGGAGGAGGAGGAGGGGGGGGGTTGTGGGAGGTGAGGGAAGAGCGAGCGATGTGGGGGGAGAGAGAGAGCAAGAGATGTGATTGCTACACTGCAGATGAACAGTACCCATGAATATGGATGTGAGAGATTCAGCTATGTCTTACAGGCCATATATTGGGCTCCCGAGTGGCGCAGCGGTCTAAGGCACTGCATCTCAGTGCTTGAGGTGTCACTACAGACCCCCTGGTTCGATTCCAGGCTGTATCACAACCGGCCGTGATTGGGAGTCCCATAGGGCGGTGCACAATTGGCCCAGCGTCGTCCGGGTTTGGCCGGTGTAGGCCGTCATTGTAAATAAGAATTTGTTCTTAACTGACTTGCCAAGTTAAATAAAGGTAAAATAAATAAATAAAATATAGAAGATAATCATGCAATGACTGGCTGAGCTGGAGGGCCTACAATCCTCTTGTTTGGAAGAATGGCCTGAGCCCAGGTAAAACCGCTGCTTGATTAGTCAATTCAGTCATGCAGTTGTGGTTAAATCCCCAAGAACACAGTCCCATGGATTTCCAAGCATGTTTCAATAAAGCACTAAGGACTGATACAATAGAATATAATAGATGACAAATAATAAAGGAGCAACAAGTTAAAGGATAAATAACTAGCATGAAGAACAAACATAGTAAGCCCCATAGAAGGACACACTGCGTTTGTTGACTTAATCCTGTCTTTCCCTGGGGTCCTTGAGGGCCTTTTTTCCTAAACAGGCTCATTCACCAGATTTCACAGTATACCTTCTAATCTTTTTATGGGACTCCTTTACATGTACACAGTGACATCCTCCCCCGGAGAGAGAGATATGAGAGTTTGTGTGTTTGTTTGTGCACGTGTGTGTGTATCTCTGTATGCATGTGTGCTCTCTGGCAGGCTGAGTGGCACTGGGGTTCTATGCCAGGGAGAGCAAGGCTCATATCCTCCTATGTGTAATAACAGGATCAACTCCTCCTATGTGTAATAACAGGATCAACTCCTCCTATGTGTAATAACAGGATCAACTCCTCCTATGTGTAATAACAGGATCAACTCCTCCTATGTGTAATAACAGGATCAACTCCTCCTATGTGTAATAACAGGATCAACTCCTCCTATGTGTAATAACAGGATCAGCTCCTCCTATGTGTAATAACAGGATCAGCTCCTCCTATGTGTAATAACAGGATCAGCTCCTGAGTTAGAGGATCGGTTGGAGCAGCTGATTGCAGGCAGAACTACGACCAGCCAGAGCCAGCGCTACAAATCTGCAGCCTGGGAATACTGCCAACCTCCCCGGCCTGCCGACCTGGCCTCATAGCTAATCCTGATGGAGGGATGGAGAGAGAGGGAGAGAAAGCTTGTTCAGCCCCAAATTGCCCTTGTTCTTGTTTGCCTGGTCTATGGGACTGAAAGAGGGATGGAGAGAGAGAAAGAGAGCGAGGGCATTCAAGCCAAGGGGGATTGAGAGCGAGATAGTGGGTGCTCTCTCGTTCAACTCAAACTCTGCCCTCGCCCCTTTCTTTGGTGGGCTACAGGTCAGGACGAAAGAGCCATTGAGAGAGAAAACATTGTTCAACCCAAGCTCTGCTCTCAGCACTTATTTTCTGGTTCTTTTTCAGTAGGCACATAAAAAAATAACTCTTATTGGAATTTCAGGTAGTGCCTCCATTTCAAAACATCTCTTTCAGATGTTATGAGTGAAGAGCCAAGGGAAGGTTTGTGTGAAGATGGAATAGCCTATATCCCTCAGTCATTGGTTGGCGTGTACAGTAATGCATTTTAATAGGCTCCAGGTAAAGCTATCTTCGGGCAGACAGGACGAGATGGAAACATCAACAGTACAACAGAGGGGATCAGAGACTGACAGACAGAGAGAGAGAAATTAAGAGAAAGAGAGGGAGTGATACAGACCAGCCAACCGGCATTCATTTTGCGTACCATGCATGCAATTTGAGGTCAAAGTACGCGGGTACGAAAAACGACCCTAAAATACAGAAAAATAGGCTTCTAGTTGGCACATTGTGGTTTTTGACTCAACCGTCTGAAGTTGGAGCTGAGCCAATCAGAGGACTTGGGCGAGGAGAAAAAGTATCTAGTTCTCCGCTCCGGCCTGCCCCCGTAGTCATAGTACTATTTTTCTCCCTCGAGCTGGATGGCAGCTCTCCACTTCGTCCATTGATACCACTGATGTGTGGTGAAAATGGAGAACAAACTGTTTGCCAAAAATGTGTTCAAAAATGGTGTGTTAGTCAAGCACATAGTTAGCGCCTTCACTCAGGCATCATTACGACGAAGGTAGTTAGCAACGGCGTCGCTGTGTAGATAGAAACAGACATGGCAGAGAGAGCTAATACCGTCCTTTACAGAAAGTTATGTTGGACTGTTAAAGATTAGTAGCCCTATGTTAATTTTTCAGTTCTTGATCTGCCCACTTGATATATCTGTAGGCCTATCAGTAGGCTGATGATGTGATAATAGTCAGTTCACCAATAACAACAAGGCATGTTGTATGAATGGTAGCCTAGTAGTCAGACCTAACTTGATGGATGAGGTCAGTGATGGAGATCTGAAACAAGCTCTAAAAGGCCTAGTTCAGTTATTTCATATTCCAAATAGCCTACAGTAAGCTAGACTACTACAAAATTAAGAAGCCAGTTTACATTTTCACTAAACTATCCACATAAAGATACATATTAATTAGAATAATCATTACCCCTAAATTTAACCTAGTGTCATTGAGACTACCTCAATTTAATTTAGGATCAAACATAAGACTTTTGTGTTTGCTACATTATTTGATATAATTTAAGACTAGATTTCAGGAAATGGCAGTTAAATGCTCCAACTTCCTGTGGGGGATGTTGGTGGGAGTGAAGGGGGCTGCTGGGAGAGGAAAATGGCGTCCCTTGAGAGGGCAAGAACAAGATGTATGTCAGGAGAAGTGCAGTATTATCATGAGACATATACTTGGAATACGGAGGAGGAATTGAGGGAAAAAGAGATGCAGAGGAGGTCGAAGAGAGAGAGGGAGGAAGAGGGTGAGCTTGAATCGGTTAAAAATGGCGGGAAAAAGGGAAATGGATGTTCTTTGGGTGGTGGACCATTCTTGATACACACGGGGAACTGTTGAGTATGAAAAACCCAGCAGCGTTGCAGTTCTTGACAGAAACCGGTGCGCCTAGCACCCTGTTCAAAGGCACTTAAATCTTTTCTCTTGCCCATTCACCCTTTGAATAGAACACATACACAATCCATGTCTGAATTGTCTCAAGGCTTTAAAATCCTTCTTTAACCTGTCTCCTCCCCTTCATCTACACTGATTGAAGTGGATTTAACAAGTGACATCAATAAGGGATCATAGCTTTCACCTGAATGCACCTGGTCAGTCGATGTCATGGAAAGAGCAGGTGTTCTTAATGTTTTGTACACTCTGTTATTCTAATGTGGTTCAACTGTTATTCTAGTGGTCTCTGAGGGGGAGTTCTGCCCTCCACCTCCGCAATATGCTCAGCCTCTCCTGTAAACCAATTCAGATGCTTTGTCATGTTCATTTGGCCACTGTTTCTCTGTCCTGTGTAAACGCTTACCGTTTTCTCTGCTGTCTTGTTGTCTCTTGTAAAAAATATGTTCTCCATCTCTGAAGCTTTTTCACAGCTTTTCCAATAAAGCTTTCATTCACCCTCTCTCTCCCTCTGTCTCTAGGTGTTTAAGGTGAAGGCGGTACAGTTGGCTGAGAAGCTGCTCCCTGCCTTCAACACTCCCACAGGCATCCCCTGGGCCATGGTCAACCTCAAGAGGTCAGTCTCAGACCAAAACGCAACCTTAGATTTACATCTGACCACAACCTAACCCTAGATCTACGTCCACAACTGCAACAATGGCATGTCAGCAAGATTCTCTACTCAATGATTTGAAGTTGATCCTTTCTCTTTCCCTGTGTGTAGTGGTGTGGGGCGTAACTGGGGCTGGGCATCAGCAGGCAGTAGTATCCTGGCAGAGTTTGGAACCCTCCACATGGAGTTTGTCCACCTCACTTACCTCACTGGGAACCCTGCCTACTACCAGAAGGTGAGACACCTCCTTAGTACTGGTGTCTGTCTGAGTCTGTGTGTTCCCCTGGGTGAGAGATATCCATGTCTCCTCTAACCCTATCAGGTGATGCACATACGGAAGCTGCTGGCCAAAATGGACCGACCCAACGGGCTCTACCCCAACTATCTGAACCCTCGTACTGGTCGCTGGGGCCAACGTAAGTACCTCTTGTCTCGCTCAACTTCAGAGAATAACACTGATGTGTGTGTGTGTGTGTGTGTGTGTGTGTGTGTGTGTGTGTGTGTGTGTGTGTGTGTGTTAGCACCAGGGTTGAGCTCAACTCAGAATTTTTGAATTTACTCCCATTCAGCTCATGAGTTGAAATTCAAATTGAGTTGGCCACACCCCACAGGATGTATAATTTGAGTGACAGGAAGTAGAATTTAATTCAGCACAATTTAAATAAATTCCACTCAGTCATAGAACATGAGAGTTTCATTGAATCTGATCGGTCACACTTCCAGATACCAAACAATATATCACTTTTCTCTGGAAACAATGTTCATATACTCTTAACTTTATTCTTAACCTTCGTGCTTAGAATAGCCAATTATATTTCCACCAACTATTTCATTTGGCCTCAGGGTCAATTTGAGGTTTAAACTATTGCATTCTGGGGAATGTAGTATTTTCCCCATATTGAACAAAATGTAAGTGATTAATGAAATATAATAACTTAGAATATTTGCATACAGGTTTTCATTTTAAGAGTTTGTCCTGAAAATTAATTGTTTCAACAATATTTATATAACAACATGTTTTATGTACAATATGTATATTTGTATAGACTACATCTAATATAGAATAGAAGAAGCATTTGAATTTCATTTAATTTTACTATTTTCTTTCATTCAAATTCGAATTGCAATTCTGTGTCCTGTTTACTACTTCAATTAAAATTCAATTTAAGAAATTAACTGGAATTTATGAGGCATTCTCAATTCAATTCTGAATTGAGGCCAGCCCTGGCGCCCACCACTGTGTGTGGGTGTGACAGGTGCAGGGGGCGCTAGGCTCTGTAAATTAATGTGTGTGAGTAGTGTTTTTCTTTTTTATAAATATGTATAATTAGAAGTTTTTGGCAGGCGGTGTCTTAACTAACTCTGTTTATTACCCTGACTGAGAGAGAGGTTTAATTACTGTCTCTGCCTCTCACTGCTCAACCTGACCCCCCCCCCCCACACACACACACACACACACACACACACACACACACACACACACACACACACACACACACACACACACATACACACTGTGCCCTACTATGTCTACCCCTCTCCAATGTTGTTTGTGTAGGTTTTTGTTATTTCTCTTTTTTTCTCAATCTCTCCATCCCTCCATATGAAAATGAATTATTCATTTCAACTTCTCTCTCCTCTCTTTTGCCAGGGGAATGCCAATTTTGCATAGAAAACATTTTACTATGTGTCTGTGAGTCTCTTCAGCTCATCTCTCTTGATCGCTCTCCTCTCTCTCCTCTCTCCTCTCTTCTCTCTCTCTGGGCACACTTTTGCTGTGAGTGTGTGTCTTTGGAAGAGATGGGAGGAGGATTGTCACTCAAAGTAATGAGCAGTGTGTGTGACTATGGAAAATACACAAAGTAATCGTGTTGCCATAAATCTATACCTCTGTGTGTGAGAGATGTGAATGTTTGTGTTGTAGCCATATAGAAAGTGGCAGTGTTAAATCAAAGACATGTCTGTAGGTATTTCAAACCGACCCATGGAGAGAGTGACAGACATACAGACAGACCTACGAGTAATGTTATCATAATAAAGCCCCAGCTGTCAACTACTGTAAAACTGTCTGTTCCAGCAGCACCTTTGTTAGCATTAGCTCTCTCCTGACTAACATAACACACCACTGAAACATCTGCTGAAGAAATGCCCATCTCTCCACTACACGCCTCTCCCCAGCGCTGGACATGCTATGCTAACGAGCCCAGCCAGCACATTTCACACAATATTCACTTACCATTAGCCATAAGCATTTAGCCGTAAGCCCCAGCACTAGCTGTGGACTAGGACCGCCAATGGCTCTAGCCCCACTGCTCTCAATGACTCCCTCAGCATTGGTTAGCATCGTTAGCTTCACTGTTGATTAACACTGCTGAGTCATAAGCTGGCTAGCTGTGTTAGCGTCAGAGCATGGCTTTAGCCAGAGGGAGGCGGAATGCTATTCATTGACTACAGCTCAGCATTCAACACCATAGTGCCCTCAAAGCTCATCACTAAGCTAAGGATCCTGGGACTAAACACCTCCCTCTGCAACTGGATCCTGGACTTCCTGACGGGCCGCCCCCAGGTGGTAAGGGTAGGTAACAACACATCTGCCACGCTGATCCTCAACACGGGGGCCCCTCAGGGGTGCGTGCTCAGTCCCCTCCTGTACTCCCTATTCACCCATGACTGCATGGCCAGGCACGACTCCAACACCATCACTAAGTTTGCCGACAACACAACAGTGGTAGGCCTGATCACCGACAACGATGAGACAGCCTATAGGGAGGAGGTCAGAGACCTGGCCGTGTGGTGCCAGGATAACAACCTCTCCCTCAACGTGACCAAGACAAAGGAGATGATTGTGGACTACTGGAAAAAAAAGAGGACTGAGCACGCCCCCATTCTCATCAACAGGGCTGTAGTGGAACAGGTTGAGAGCTTCAAGTTCCTTGGTGTCCACATCACCAACGAATTATCATGGTCCAAACACACCAAGACTGTCGTGAAGAGGGCACGACAAAGCCTATTCCCCCTCAGCAGACTGAAAAGATTTGGCATGGGTCCTCAGATCCTCAAAAAGTTCTACAGCTGCACCATCGAGAGCATCCTGACTGGTAGCATCACCGCCTGGTATGGCAACTGCTCGGCCTCCGACCGCAAGGCACTACAGAGGGTAGTGGGTACGGCCCTGTACATCACTGGGGCCAAGCTTCCTGCCATCCAGGACCTCTATACCAGGCTGTGTCAGAGGAAGGCCCTCAAAATTGTCAAAGACTCCAGCCACCCTAGTCATAGACTGTTCTCTCTGCTACCGCATGGCAAGCGGTACCGGAGCGCCAAGTCTAGGTCCAAAAGGCTTCTCAACAGCTTCTACCCCCAAGCCATAAGACTCCTGAACAGCTAATCATGGCTACCCGGACTATTTGCACTGCCCCCCCACCCCCACCCCATCTTTTTACGCTACTGCTACTCTGTTAATTATTTATGCAATGTCACTTTAACTCTACCCACATGTACATATTACCTCAACTAGCCGGTGCCCCCGCACATTGACTCTGCACCGATACCCCCCTGTGTATAGCCTCCCTACTGTTATTTTATTTTACTTCTGCTCTTTTTTTCTCAACACTTTTTTGTTGTTTTATTTTACTTTGTTATTAAGAAAAATGCATTGTTGGTTAAGGGCTGTAAGTAAGCATTTCACGGTAATGTCTACACCTGTTGTATTCGGCGCATGTGGCAAATAAAATTTGATTTGATTTACACAATAGCATCTCTTAAGGTCCTGCTGGCTAACAAATGAAGCTAAACAGGGTAGTCTGTGAGAGATTGATCAAGTGTGTGTGCGTGTGTGTGCGTTTGTTTGGCTACCATCTGTGTCTTCTCGCTGAGCGAGAGTTGGCACAGCCTCTGGCTCACTGTAATGTGGTGTCACTGTAATTAGGCCAGCTATAAAGGCTTAATCAACTTCTATTGGGACATTGGGGACATTAAGATGGAGTACATCAGAGAGAGAGTAAACAACCACGATCATCTAGTCTCTGCCATCATACTGTAAGGGGGACAAAGCGTCTCCATGTCGTTTTTTTCTGTAACTTAAAAATCCTTCTCTGAAGAATAGTGTTGGCTCTGGTTGGAGTTTGGAAGAAAACATCCAATGAATAAATTATCTTCTCCCTTTTTGTCCTTCCCTCTTATTATTTCTCTCTCCCTCACTTTGTCCCTCTTTTCCCACCCTCTCATCTTTCTCCCCCCCCCCCCTCCCTCCCTCCCTCCCTCCCTCTCTCTTTCTCCTCTCTCTCTCTCTCTCCCCTGTAGACCATACATCAGTAGGAGGTCTGGGGGACAGTTTCTATGAATACCTGCTGAAGGCCTGGCTCATGTCAGACAAGACGGACACAGAGGCCCGCAAGACCTACGACGACGCCATTGAGGTACGCACCACCTTTACCTGGTCTCCATGGAGGCGAGCAACCCTTAACTGTCTCCATGGAGATGGACCACCTTTATCTGGTCTCCATTGAGATGGCTTTGATTGACATACACACAGCTGTGTTTCAACTATCCTACCCTGAATTAGCAACTACCTTGCTCTATATCCTTCTTACCAGATAGTTAGGATTGCGCCTCAACTCCTCAAAGTCCTTTAACTGCAGTGTAATGGGCTCCATCTTTGCATTTTAATCAGTGAGTGATTTAACAGGAAGCAGATGCCTGGACTCTGTTGCCAGTTATTGACATTGATTGATCAAGTACAGTAGGTGCCAGGGAGAGGAGGAGAACAGACGATTCTGCTGCTTCTCTCAAGGACTGGAGCTGAGGACACTTAAACAACTTTGTTCCTGTTCCCTCTACTGTGCCAGGGACTAACTACCTGTCTTCTATCTCTCTCTCTCCTCCCTAAACACACACATACACACACCTACTCCTTCTACCATCACCACACATATCCTTTCCGCACCTCCTTCCAGGCCATCGAGCGCCACCTGATCCGTAAGTCCAACGGCGGCCTGACGTTTATCGGGGAGTGGAAGAACGGCCACCTGGAGAGGAAGATGGGTCACCTGACCTGCTTCGCCGGGGGGATGTTTGCTCTGGGGGCCGACGGCTCGCCTGACGACAAGGCCGGACACTACCTACAGCTGGGGGCTGAGATCGCACACACCTGCCATGAGTCCTACGACCGCACCGGTGAGACAGAGAAACACACACACACTTAAACATATAGAGAAATCAAATAAAGTTTAGGTATAAATGGTAACTTATTATGGGGTGGTTTGGTTGCCATGGATTTGAGTTGTCGCCAAGAGAACATAAGTGCGATGGTGAGTCAGATTTTGTGTGAGCTTAGAATAATGATGTGTTGGGTTTTTTAAGTGTGGTTACCATGGGAATTGGCTGATCTTCCTAAAAGTAAAGTTTTACAGTGATGATATTTTCTAGTTTTTTATCCGGCTGTCTCTTTTTATGAACTTGTGTTCTGTTCCCACACACAGTGACAAGGCGTGCGGAACAAATCTGTCTGCTGCTTGATCACTGTAATCTGTTCCTATTACATTCTAACTCCAAACGTTTAATTGGCAGGAAATGTGTTGTGTACTTATTGCTCAACCAGAAAAATCAATGGATATTGAATCCCTCTTTTTTCTCTCTCTCTCCATCTCCCTCCCTCTCTCCATAGTGTTGAAGCTGGGTCCAGAGGCCTTTAAGTTTGACAGTGGCCTGGAGGCGGTGGCGGTGCGTCAGAATGAGAAGTACTACATCCTGAGGCCAGAGGTCATCGAGACCTACTGGTACATGTGGAGGTTCACCCACGACCCCAAATACAGGCAGTGGGGCTGGGAGGCAGCACAGGTGAGCCACTGGAAAATCACTCAACTATTATTACTACTACCATATTGCCGTTATGCTTTTACCTATCCATCCATTCCCAGTCCCTTATGAACCCGCAGCAACTTCTCTGCTTGGCTGAAGACTCAAACTGCTCTATGTTCGCTACATACTTCAGTTTGAGACTGCCGTCGTTGAAGTTGTTTATGACAGCGATTGGATCAATCAAAACGCCGCTTTACCCACGTGTGTTCTGGCTCTGTCCCAACCCAATGGTTTCTGGGACCAATCATAATGATTAGAATGTGTTTGCGTTCTAGAAATTGTCGGGGAGGTACTCAGATCCAGACTCATTGCAGAGAAGAAAGGGCCTGGCGTAGCGTTTGGGTAGCCGGGCAACTTCTCTGCACCAGTGTAGATCTGAAAGAATTGGATAAGTGCATCGACCCATTGCATCTGTAAAAGGAGAGAGGATCAGTGTGAACACACAACAGACTAATGCTACTTGAGAAAGGAGTATTCTCTGTTCTTATCTTTTTTCTCTCTCCAGTTATCCTCTTTTTGCCATATTTTTTCCCTCTTAAGGCTTTTATTTTCAACGGTCAGATTGAAACACTCTTCTGCCTCCCCTTTCTCTCACTCGTCCTCTCAACCACTCAATCACACTGCTCTCTCCTTCTGTTCCTTTCTCTGGCTTCCCTCCTCTCCCTCTCTCCTCCTCGCCACCACTCATCTATCTCATCTCTCTCCCTCTTTCCTCCCTTCTCCTTATATCTCCTCTCCTTTGCCCCCTCTATCTATTCCTGTGTGTTTGTGTGTGGAGTGTTTTTTGTGTTGGTGCTCTTGAGAGCTGAGCGCTGTTGTGGTTCTGAATGCAGCCTGAGTAATTGAGTGGAGATGGGAGCTCTCTTCTTAATTCTACCACTACTGCTCCTCTGCACCACGCAACCCTCTGTCCTTCCCTCTCCTCCTCTCTCTGTTCTCTCTTTCATTTTCACTTGCTCTCATTTTCTATTTGTGCTGTCTCTCTCTCTCTGCCTTTATATTCTTTCTTTCTCTCTCTGATCAGAAACGTAGCTTTGCTTTTCTCGGTGACTATGGCACTCTCTCCCTCGCTCTCTCTGTTGCTTTCACCCTCTGTCGTGCGCTTTCTCTCCCTCTCTACCTCTCATAAAAAGCATCAGACAGGTTCTACACAGAGTTTGATCTCCCTACCTTTCTCTAGTGCTACACTGTACTCGTGCACCATCACATCAGATCACGTTTGATCACACACGTTTTCCATAAGTACATGGAGTAGCAAACCCGGGCATGCCCCCTGGGATTTTTTTCCCCTCTATTTTGGTAGCCTCTAGTACATTCTAATGCCTTGATTCCATCCAAAATACACAGTTAAATTATTGAATACTTAAACAACTTTACCTCCCAGATTGGTAATATGAGTTGTGGTATTGCGTAGAAAGACATGACTCTACAATTAAAATTACAGAAAATCTATGAATTCAGTGTGTTAGTTGTTTTGCATATCATCTAGGCCTATGTGATCAGGACGATCTTCTAAGTAAGATAACCTTTTTTAACATTAAACCTGTCTTCTCTTGAGATTAAAGTCATATTTACAGTTTTGCTGCAAGATATAAATTGCCACAATGATGTTTGTTATTCATATTATGTATTTTATTGACTCTGCTGCTGTGGACACTTAGGGTAAGGAAACCAATGTGTCATTTTGTAATTTGGGTGAACTATCCCTTTAACAGTTTGGCTTGTCAATCAATCACTGTGGGTAGGGTTGTCAAGGGAGGGGGCAGGATGTTTGTGAGTCACAGAGTTGGTAGGGTTTCAGACCTGTCAATCAAATAGTGTGGGTGGGACTTTGAAGGAAGGCAGTAGATTAGTAATCTAGTAAGAAAAACTAGTCTAATCTACTAGCGGTGTAACGGTACAGGTATTCGTACCAAACTGTTTGGTACGGGGACCTTGGTTCGGTCCGCACTGTGAACCCAAAATAATACATAGAAAAAATATTTACAAAATAAAAACACTACGCCTATATGCTATGTCTACGCTGCCTTGTAGGACTATGCCTCTTGAATAAATCTGAAATGGTAAAAAAACTAACATTTCAGGCTATTCTGTTAAAACAGCTAGAGCCTATGCACATGTTGTAATCAAAATTCGAATCTTATTTGGTGCATTTCAAACTGTCCTTTTGTGAGGCGCAACCGGGTACTAGTTCTGTACGATGGCGAGTGGTGGATAAACCAGAATTGGAGGATCCTCCATCGTTTAAATCTCCAGTTTGGGAACATTTTGGCTTCCTAGTAGATTACAACGGCGATGGACAGAGTTGTGGATAAAACGTTAACATTATGTCACCACGCTCAATGAGAATAGCCTATGTAGCTGCCAACACCTCAAAAATGTTGACACATTTACACCAACATCACCCCAGTATACCGGAGCAAGACGGAAACGCAAAGAAACAACAACACAACATTGCCTCCACTCTGCATTCAAGCAGCCTTAGGCAGCTGATTCTGACTAGGCCAAAGAAATTACAAGCACGATAGGTAGGCTATGTTTATATATATATATTTTACAGTCTTTGGTTTATAGCGGCGGATATGCACCAATTCTCGGTGGTTTTCAGTTAATTGACCAATAAACCCTGTGTTGCGCTTACTTAACAGTGACAACCCATCACATTACCCCGGAGTGGGAGATGTAACATGCTACAGACACGCCCTCTTTATGCTTATCTGGGACTGAAGGAGGCAGTGTCATGGTGCGTTCGTAACAAAGATAAAAGTGGGAACTTACCACAAACGACTGGGGAAAATCCACTTGAATGGCCCTCCAACTGGTAATTACTAGTGCGAAACTCGTCTATCATCCTGAGCACCCACTTCTCCCACATGGTAACCTCTGACGCCACCTATTAAGTAAATGGTATCTATAATAGTATTTTCGGCAGTTATATGCAACAACAAAACTTTATTTATAAAAAGCAATCTATTAATGTGGTTTTTGAACTATTTAATTTGTTTACAAGCATGATAGCTGTACTTTTAGTTGACGCAGCTTGTTGGCCATTAGCCAATCGGTATTTCTCAACCAGTTCAAATCACATGAATGCATCCAACTGGTATTTATGACTTCACAACTTGTAAATTCCCAATTTATTTAGAAACTTGAGAGGCCCAGCATAACAATCCTATCACAACAAACAATGCCAGGAACATTGTGAATGCTGAACATTGTAAATGGCATTTAATTTTCCCGCTGTACCGAAATGTGACCCCAAAACCGCAACACGTACTGAA
Source organism: Coregonus lavaretus (assembly GCF_964263955.1). NCBI lineage: Eukaryota > Metazoa > Chordata > Actinopteri > Salmoniformes > Salmonidae > Coregonus > Coregonus lavaretus. The sequence goes on along the minus strand of NC_139992.1, from coordinate 24,299,881 downwards.
CCGTGGGTTTGGTGAACCGTTACACCCCTATAGTCTACTCTTTCAATGACATTTATTGTGGCAAAAACAAAATCTAGTCTACTATTTCAATGTAGTTTATTGTGGCAAAAATCTAAGAAAAAAGGTTGTGTTCTGTCAAGTAAGCATGGATTCCCTGTTGAGAAACAATATAGAATTAAAATAGTCCCATGTAGCTCAGTTGGTAGAGCATGGCATTTGCAACGCCAGGGTTGTGGGTGCGTTTCCCATGGGGGGCCAGTATGAAAATATATGCACTCACTAACTGTAAGTCGCTCTGGATAAGAGCGTCTGCTAAATGACACACAAAAAAAATTATGGTTTGTAAAATGCACATATTTTCAGGGGGAGGACACCCAGACCCCCTGCCAGATTGTGCACCCCCACTTTTATACCAAGTGAGGCACCCATGAATAGACCTACAGGTATAATTGAAGAATGAAGCAGGTGTTAAACATGGGCTTTGCTACACAAAAAGCAGCAGTTGACTACTCCTTTATTGAGACTTTAATCAATACAGTAGGCCTATATCAATATCTTGAATAAAACCATATAAGTATCATGACATCAGGATTTAGAACCTTCAATCTGTTTTCTTTTATCATATTTTGGACCAGAATGAGGCTCTCTCTCCACCACCTATTGTTCCTGCAGTGAGGATTCAACATCAGACCTCTACATGCTTTGTAAGTAGGTAAACCTGCAAAATCGGCAGTGTATCAAATACTTGTTCTCCCCACTGTGTATATATATATATATATATATACACACACACATATAGACATATATATACACACATATAGACATATATACAGTGGGGAGAACAAGTATTTGATACAGTGCCAATTTTGCAGGTTTTCCTACTTACAAAGCATGTAGAGGTCTGTAATTTCTATCATAGGTACACTTCAACTGTGAGAGACGGAATCTAAAACAAAAATACAGAAAATCACATTGTATGATTTTTAAGTAATTAATTTGCATGTTATTGCATGACATAAGTATTTGTTACATCAGAAAAGCAGAACTGAATATTTGGTACAGAAACCTTTGTTTGCGATTACAGAGATAATACGTTTCCTGTAGGTCTTGACCAGGTTTGCACACACTGCAGCAGGGATTTTGGCCCACTCCTCCATACAGACCTTCTCCAGATCCTTCAGGTTTCGGGGCTGTCGCTGGGCAATACGGACTTTCAGCTCCCTCCAAAGATGTTCTATTGGGTTCAGGTCTGGAGACTGGCTAGACCACTCCAGGACCTTGAGATGCTTCATACAGAGCCACTCCTTAGTTGCCCTGGCTGTGTGTTTCAGGTCGTTATCATGCTGGAAGACCCAGCCACGACCCATCTTCAATGCTCTTACTGAGGGAAGGAGGTTACATGGCCCCATCCATCCTCCCCTCAATACGGTGCAGTCGTCCTGTCCCCTTTGCAGAAAAGCATCCCCAAAGAATGATGTTTCCACCTCCATGCTTCACGGTTGGGATGGTGTTCTTGGGGTTGTACTCATCCTTCTTCTTCCTCCAAACACGGCGAGTGGAGTTTAGACCAAAAAGCTCTATTTTTGTCTCATCAGACCACATTACCTTCTCCCATTCCTCCTCTGGATCATCCAGATGGTCATTGGCAAACTTCAGACGGGCCTGGACATGCGATGGCTTGAGCAGGGGGACCTTGCGTGCGTTGCAGGATTTTAATCCATGACGGCGTGGTGTGTTACTAATGGTTTTCTTTGAGACTGTGGTCCCAGCTCTCTTCAGGTCATTGACCAGGTCCTGCCGTGTAGTTCTGGGCTGATCCCTCACCTTCCTCATGATCATTGATGCCCCGCGAGGTGAGATCTTGCATGGAGCCCCAGACCGAGGGTGATTGACCGTCATCTTGTACTTCTTCCATTTTCTAATAATTGCGGCAACAGTTGTTGCCTTCTCACCAAGCTGCTTGCCTATTGTCCTGTAGCCCATCCCAGCCTTGTGCAGTTCTACAATTTTATCCCTGATGTCCTTACACAGCTCTCTGGTCTTGGCCATTGTGGAGAGGTTGGAGTCTGTTTGATTGAGTGTGCGGACAGGTTTCTTTTATACAGGTAACGAGTTCAAACAGATGCAGTTAATACAGGGAATGAGTGGAGAACAGGAGGGCTTCTTAAAGAAAAACTAACAGGTCTGTGAGAGCCGGAATTCTTACTGGTTGGTAGGTGATCAAATACTTATGACCTTGTTCTTATTTTTTATTTGATTTATTTCACCTTTATTTAACCAGGTAAGCCAGTTGAGAACAAGTTCTCATTTACAACTGCGACCTGGCCAAGATAAAGCAAAGCAGTGCGATAAAAACAACAACACAGAGTTACATATGGGGTAAAAAAATACATAAAGTCAAAAAGATACAACAGAAAATATATATACAGTGTGTGCAAATGTAGCAAGTTATGGCGGTAAGGCAATAAATAGGCTATAGTGCAAAATAATTACAATTAGTATTAACACTTGAATGCTAGATGTGCAAGAGATTATGTGCAAATAGAGATACTGGGGTGCAAAATAGCAAAATAAATAACAATATAGGGATGAGGTAGTTGGGTGGGCTAATTTCAGATGGGCTGTGTACATGTGCAGTGATCGGTAAGGTGCTCTGACAACTGATGCTTAAAGTTAGTGAGGGAGATAAGAGTCTCCAGCTTCAGAGATTTTTGCAATTCGCTCCAGTCATTGGCAGCAGAGAACTGGAAGGAATGGCGGCCAAAGGAGGTGTTGGCTTTGGGAATGACCAGTGAGATATACCTGCTGGAGCGCAGACTACGGGTGGGTGCTGCTATGGTGACCAATGAGCTAAGATAAGGCGGGGATTTGCCTAGCAAAGATTTATAGATGGCCTGGAGCCAGTGGGTTTGACGACGAACATGTAGTGAGGACCAGCCAACAAGAGCGTACAGGTCACAGTGGTGGGTAGTAAATGGGGCTTTGGTGACAAAACGGATGGCACTGTGATAGACTACATCCAATTTGCTGAGTAGAGTGTTGGAGGCTATTTTGTAAATGACATCGCCGAAGTCAAGGATCGGTAGGATAGTCAGTTTTACGACGCCATGTTTGGCAGAATGAGTGAAGGAGGCTTTGTTGCAAAATATGAAGCTGATTCTAGATTTAACTTTGGATTGGAGATGCTTAATGTGAGTCTGGAAGGAGAGTTTACGGTCTAACCAGACACCTAGGTATTTGTAGTTGTCCACATATTCTAAGTCAGACCCGCCGAGAGTAGTGATTCTAGTCGGGCGGGCGGGTGCAAGCAGCGTTCGATTGAAGAGCATGCATTTAGTTTTATTGCGTTTAAGAGCAGTTGGAGGTTACGGAAGGAGTGTTGTATGGCATTGAAGCTCGTTTGGAGGTTTGTTAACAGTGTCCAATGAAGGGCTAGATGTATACAAAATTGTGTCGTCTGCATAGAGGTGGATCTGATAGTCACCAGCAGCAAGAGCGACATCATTGATATACACAGAGAATAGAGTCGGCCCGAGAATTGAACCCTGTGGCACCCCCATAGAGACTGCCAGAGTTGCAAGTTGCAGCGGAGGGTGCAGAGCTGGTGGCCGGGGTAGGGGTTGCCAGGTGGAAAGCATGGCCAGCCATAGCAAAATGCTTATTGAAATTCTCGATTATCGTAGATTTATAGGTGGTGACAGTGTTTCCTAGCCTCAGTGCAGTGGCAGCTGGGAGGAGGTGCTCTTATTCTCCATGGACTTTACAGTGTCCCAAAACTTTTTGGAGTTAGTGCTACAGGATGCATATTTCTGTTTGAAAAAGCTAGCTTTGGCTTTCTTAACTGATTGTGTATATTGGTTCCTGACTTCCCTGAAAAGTTGCATATCGCGGGGGCTGTCAAGGATGTTTTTGTGCTGGTCAAGGGCAGTCAAATCTGAGGTGAACCAGGGGCTATATCTGTTCTTAGTTCTGAATTTATTGAATGGGGCATGCTTATTTAAGATGGAGAGGAAAGCACTTTTAAAGAACAACCAGGCATCCTCTACTGAGGGAATGAGCTCAATATCCATCCAGGATACCCGGGCCAGGTCAATTAGAAAGGCCTGCTCGCTGAAATGTTTTAGAGAGTGTTTGAAAGTGATGAGGGGTGGTCGTTTGACCGCGGACCCATTACGGACGCAGGCAATGAGATCCTGGTTGAAGACAGCAGAGGTGTATTTAGAGGGTAAATTAGTCAGGATGATATCTATGAGGGTGCCCATGTTTACAGATTTAGGGTTGTACCTGGTAGGTTCCTTGATCATTTGTGTGAGATTGAGGGCATCTAGTTTGGATTGTAGGATGGCCGGGGTGTTAAGCATATCCCAGTTTAGGTCACCAAGCAGTACGAACTCGGAGGATAGATGGGGGGCAATCAATTCACATATGGTGTCCAGGGCACAGCTGGGGGCTGAGGGAGGTCTATAGTAAGCGGCAACAGTGAGAGACTTATTTCTGGAAAGGTGGATTTTTAGAAGTAGAAGCTCAAACTGTTTGGGCACAGACCTGGATAGTATGATAGCGCTCTGCAGGCTATCTCTACAGTATATTGCAACTCCACCCCCTTTGGCAGTTCTATCTAGACGGAAAATGTTGTAGTTGGGGATGGACATTTCTGCATTTTTGGTGGCCTTCCTAAGCCAGGATTCAGACACTGCTAGAACATCAGGGTTGGCGGAGTGTGCTAACGCAGTGAATAACTCAAACTTAGGGAGGAGGCTTCTGATGTTAACATGCAAAAAACCCAGGCTTTTACGGTTACAGAAGTCAACAAATGATAGCGCCTGGGAAGTAGGAGTGATACTGGGGGCTGCAGGGCCTGGGTTAACCTCCACATCACCAGAGGAACAGAGGAGGACTAGAATAAGGATACGGCTAAAGGCTTTAAGAACTGGTCTTCTAGTGCGTTGGGTACAGAGAATTAAAGGGGCAGATTTCCGGGTGTTGTAGAATAGATTCAGGGCATTATGTACAGACAAGGATATGGAAGGATATGAGTACAGAGGAGGTAAACCTAAGCGTTGGGTAACAATGAAAGAGATAGCATCACTGGATGCACCGATTGAGCCGGTCTCCGCGTGTATGGGGGGTGGAACAAAGGAGCTATTTGAGGCAGTTTGAGAGGGACTTGGGGCTCTACAGTGAAATTGTATAATAAGAACTAACTGGAGCAGCAATAGGCAAGGCATATTGACATGGGAGAGAGGCATAAAGCAATCACAGGTGTTATTCGAGAGAGCTAAGACAACAACTGGTAATGGCGATTGTCTTGGCGAAAAGTTTGGGCTGAGGATAAACAGATAAACAGGACACGGTACCGTGTAAAAGGAACAGTCCAGCAGGCATCAGCTGTGCAGCTGAGTGGTCATAAGGTCCAGTGAACAGCAATATGTGAGTCCGAGAGCAGTTCGAATTGGTGCTACAGCACAGGCGAGCAGGAAGCACGGCTGTTGAATTGCGTGTGCTAGCGGGCCGGGGCTAGCAGATGGATCTTCGTGGTCATCGCAACGGGAAGCCTGTTGAAACCACAGACGATTACGTCGGCAGACCAGTCGTGATGGATTGGCGGGGCTCCGTGTCGACACTAGGAGGTCCCGTCCGGTTGACAGAGAGGTAGATAGCCGGAAGATGGGCCTGACTCGATGCTAGCTCAAGGCTGGATGGTTAGTTATGGTGTCTGTGGATAGGTGGTCTAGCCCAGGCCCGAAGTACAGATGGAGGTCTGGGACGCTGCAGTGTGTGTTCACACACACATCGGATGCAGTGTTCCATGAAAAATATAAAATAAAGTTCCAACCAATGTTCCTTCTAAGATGCGCGAGAGTGCACAGCTCCCCCGAAGCACAAGATTGAACTTCCCTCAACTTTCTAGAGTTTTCCCAATTAGTTAACGCTATCAGCGTTTCCCTTTACTGTGGGAATTGTGATCGAATCAACGCAATATTAGCCACTTTCACTGCAACATACCGAAACAAAACTAACTATGCAAGATATTTTGTTGTAGGCAGAACGCATCGGAGTAGGATTCTATTGCATTGACAGGCACGACTCTACACAGACCGGCGCCATAACCAATCAGAGCTGCAGTAGGCCTGTATGCAAATAGACCATTGCCACATATGGATATGTGCCATTCACTTTGAACTGGACTGTTTTTACAGCATGAGCAGTCGTGAGTAGATGTGCTTGTTTTGAGATCAAAGCGAGAGCTACAGCTGCATGTAGCCATGTGTGTACATTTGTTGTTCATATCCTTTGCTAGTTAGTGAGTTATTAGCCCAGTTATAGATCATTTGTAGTCAGCAATGGGGGAGTGATTGCTTCCTACAAGAACACAAAACGTGTGCATTTCTAGACATCTTTGAAAAGCAAGTCAGGTAAAGAGCTTTTTTTTTTGTCTTAAAGTGGTATTGTTGTATTTTGAGACATGCTTGAATAAGCTAAGTGGCCAATGGGCAGAGGGTAGCATAATTTGTCTGATTCTCTGTACTAATGGTATGGGAATAATGATGCATTTTATTTTGTAAAGTGGTTTCTTGCATCAAACAACACAACAACAAAAAATCTGTCACCTCCTTGTCTGAAAGACCAGTGGATAAACAGGTTAATGTCAGGCCCTGCATGTTCTTTTTCCCAATAGTCTCATGGAATGTAGGCCTACATTGAACACCACACATTGGCTGCTACTGTATGCTGAATGATAGAAAAATGTTATGGGATGCATTTTATCCATAGCTTTTGATGGTAGGCCACTCTGGTAGGCCTACATTATGATTAAATAGCCACAGTAGCCTACTTGACCACTGTTAAAACTAACTTAAAGCAGTACAGACTCAGTGTTCACAGTAAATGCGCGCCGGATGTTGCAGAGCATTTTCTCAACGCTCAAGTTTGCGCTCAGCAGACCTGAGATTTGCTCAGTGATTAAAAACATTTGAGGGAACATTGGTTCCAACTCCTTCAGAGGGATTCTGTTGACCGCTACTAACTCATAGAGGGACATTAAGAGAGAACAAGACAAGGACATATTTAGGGGGGGCAGCAAACTCATCGTACTCTGTTTAACTGTGTTAGTTAACAGATCCACCATATTTTACAGAGACATTAGCTTAAAATCGCAATTAAACGCATTGATTCTATAGACTGGAGTGGTGATGGATAGAGAATGTCTCCTCCAACCCTCCCTTAAACAAAAATTGCAATGGAATAAAAGTCTACCCATATCCTGACTTAACCCTTTAACTCGTGGGAATTGGCCTATATGGATGGGGCTAAATTGAAATGTTTCTTACAGAAGAAATATGAAATGCATAACCATGGTAGCAATTAAAAGGGAACAGTTTGGATATTATTGGAAAAAATATTAGAATCAAGGTGAGGACACAACTGTTCACCTGACAAAATAATAAATCCAAACATTACACTGTTGATTGTATGTGCATTTTACATTTACTGTACTTTTAAAATCTGAAAATACTCTGGATACATTAATGAAATGATAGGGGCAGGTGCAAGGACTAACTGGTGTCTCCCAAGTGGCCACACACCTCTCCAAAGTGTGCACAGTTCCTAAGTAATTTCAATGCACTTTTATGAGTCAAAGAAGAGTCTATATAACTATAAGGTGTTTTTCTTTAGCTCTCCTAGCTGTGCTGTTGAGGAACTAGAGCAACCACACTTGTAGTTGTTTTGTTTGGAACATAGCCCTGCATCCCGCCATCTCACAATTACTGTTGTTATTTACGCAATCCAAAAACTGCACATTTAAAATCGTAATCTATGTCAGGCAATTCAGATAAACTTTTTGGTGCGCATAGAAAGGAGTCAACAGTGTATTCAGGTACATGTTCCACAGCAAATGTTCTTCACAATAGACAAACAGGTTCATTCTGTTCAGAACAACCCAGGGTATGATCAAACAGGCTCATTCTGTTCAGAACAACCCAGGGTATGATCAAACAGGCTCATTCTGTTCAGAACAACCCAGGGTATGATCAAACAGGCTCATTCTGTTCAGAACAACCCAGGGTATGATCAAACAGGCTCATTCTGTTCAGGACAACCCAGGGTATGATCAAACAGGCTCATTCTGTTCAGAACAACCCAGGGTATGATCAAACAGGCTCATTCTGTTCAGAACAACCCAGGGTATGATGCCATGTCATCTTGTAACTGTACATAATATAATAATAATAATATAATATGCAATTTAGCAGACGCTTTTATCCAAAGCGACTTACAGTCATGCGTGCATAAATTTTTTTTGTGTATGGGTGGTCCCGGGGATCGAACCCACTACCTTGGCGTTACAAGCGCCGTGCTCTACCAGCTGAGCTACAGAGGACCACAACATCGGTACATCTAACATCGTGATCATAAACGTTGACACTGTATATCTTTCCCCCTTCTGAAAACCAGGTGGCGAATCGCATCTCTGCATGTCCGGCCGACATATCAGCATGGATGACGGATCACCACCTCAAGCTGAACCCTGGCAAGACGGAGCTGCTCTTCCTCCCGGGGAAGGACTGCCCGTTCCATGATCTCGCCATCACGGTTGACAACTCCGTTGTGTCCTCCTCCCAGAGTGCGAAGAGCCTTGGCGTGACCCTGGACAACACCCTGTCGTTCTCCGCTAACATCAAGGCGGTGACCCGATCCTGCAGGTTCATGCTCTACAACATTCGGAGAGTACGACCCTGCCTTACACAGGAAGCGGCACAGGTCCTAATCCAGGCACTTGTCATCTCCCGTCTGGATTACTGCAACTCGCTGTTGGCTGGGCTCCCTGCCTGTGCCATTAAACCCCTACAACTCATCCAGAATGCCGCAGCCCGTCTGGTGTTCAATCTTCCCAAGTTCTCTCACGTCACCCCCCTCCTCCGCACACTCCACTGGCTTCCAGTTGAAGCTTGCATCCGTTACAAGACCATGGTGCTTGCCTATGGAGCAGTGAGGGGAACGGCACCTCTGTACCTTCAGGCTCTGATCAGTCCCTACACCCAAACGAGGGCATTGCGTTCATCCACCTCTGGCCTGCTGGCTTCCCTTCCTTTGCGGAAGCATAGTTCCCGCTCAGCCCAGTCAAAACTGTTCGCTGCTCTGGCACCCCAATGGTGGAACAAGCTCCCTCACGACGCCAGGACAGCGGAGTCACTCACCACCTTCCGGAGACATTTGAAACCCCACCTCTTTAAGGAACACCTGGGATAGGATCAAGTAATCCTTCTACCCCACACCAATTTGTAGTCGCTCTGGATAAGAGCGTCTGCTAAATGACGTAAATGTGCCCTTGAGCAAGGCACTTAACCCTAATTGCTCCTGTAAGTCGCTCTGGATAAGAGCGTCTGCTAAATGACTAAAATGTAAATGTAAATGTATATGACATGAGTTTTATGATATAGAAATATGAAGTACACATTTGAACTCATGGGTTCATGGCTTGTTTGTATGGCATCAAAGCGGTATTTATTATAATCCTCAAAATCTTTCAAAATACATAGTCATCTTAATTTACAGCATTTCCCTCACTCAGACAACAAAACATGTGCAAATGTTGCCCAATTAGCAGGAGGGATGGGGGCAACTTCTTGTTGTGTGCGGTGCTCAAGTTCAGAACGGCTGTCAGTCAAAACTCATACAGCTCTGACGTAATTTATGGCATGTTACTGTACAGCCACTGCGTTCCAATTTAGGCGCTTATCAGTGCCAAATCTGCAATTTTCAAACCATATGATTAACAGTGCTGCTCTCTGTCTCCCCCTCCAGGCTATAGATAAGTACTGCAGGGTCAGTGGGGGGTTCTCCGGGGTCAAGGACGTCTACTCGTCCAACCCAACCTACGACGACGTCCAGCAGAGCTTCTTCCTGGCCGAGACGCTCAAGTAAGTCCTCAGCCATTTTGGATCAAGACTGCACACCCAGTAGCTCTCCAGGAGAAGGGTTGGCCAGCCCCTGTTCTAGGGTGATATTACACTGGTTGTTGTTTTAGGCTGAGGTGAGGTGGAGTGGATGGGGCAGCTCCCCTGTGTCCTGTTCATTCACTTCCAATTGGTTTGAGATGGGGATGTCCTGGCCTCGCAGCTCCCAGAATGCACTGAAACTGTGTGCTCTACTACCCTCTGCTGGTGACTGTTTATTGCTGTTCACATTGTCTCACCTGTACCATACAAATAGCACTGATGAACAGAATATAGCAGCTGAATATTGTCTACTCTCTCCCTCCTCCTTCTCACTCTCCCTCTCTCTATCTTGTCCAGGTATCTGTACCTGTTGTTCTCCAGTGATGACCTGATGCCTTTGGAGAGCTGGGTGTTCAACACGGAGGCCCACCCCCTGCCGGTACTGCACCTGGCCAACCTCACCCTCCCAGGGAGCCAGGCCCAGCGGTAGAGACCATGGGTCCTCCAGGGGACCATAGCAGCCCTGCCTGCCTGCCTGCATCTCTCCCTCTCAATACTACAGACTGCAGAAGGAGAGAGCTCAGACCATTGTAGAGTGGAGGGGACTGGAACAATAGCCTCTCTCTCGCTCGCTCCCTTTCTTATTCTTTAATTCTCTCGCTTTCTATAGCTCTCTCTGCTGATCAGAAGGACGGAGGGTGCGTTTAGCTTTTGTGATTGGCTAGGAAGCTCTCGTAATGTGACTTTTTTTTGTCAGGAGGCTTGATTTGTTTTGACCAAACTGTCTCATAACGGACGCACACAGGAGCGAGAGCGTGTGTATGGAGTCTGAACAAACAAACAGACGGACAGACTCTTCTCTGAAGGGATATGTATATTCCAGACAGTCAGACTGACAGTAAAACTGAAGACTATGCGATCAGTGGGGTTTGTTGATTTGTTTTTTCATTCTATCTTTTGGACGCTGATTGGCGGGGACACAACAGTGTTACCCTCCTGGTCCATCTGTCATTTTCTGTTTACTGTCTTGACCTGGAACTGTATCAGTGTCGCTTTGTGGACGGGGGCAACGGCTTAATGCGTCCTCCTCTGGCACCTTTCAAAAGTGGGTCGGTGAAATGGAACTGATATCCCTTGCATTCTCTATGCTACATTCTGCCATTTCTGTTCTCTCTCTCTCTCTCTCGCTCTCTCTGTCCCTCCATCTCTCATCATTAGCAGGTGACATACAGTAGCTTAGCCTGGCCTCAAATAATTTTGTTGCTGCTATTCAACCGATGCTGCTTCTCTCTCCTCTCAACCTTGTCTTATCACTCCATTCCACCTCCATCTTCTCTTTCTTGTCATATCTCTTCACTTCTCCAATCACTCCTCTCGCCTGGTTGATTTCTGTTCCTGTCTTTCCATAAATCACTAACACTCCACAGGCAGATTGGGACAGGGCTTGTTTTGGCCGTGATTCTTGTATGCTGATAAAATGGCCCCCGTGGATAAATTGTTATGCACTTTGTTGTTTGGATTACTGAAAGGGAAAAGGGAGTGGAGTTACAGCACTGTAGGAGCTGAAGACACAAAGCCCTCCATTTATTATCTCTGTGTCTTTGACTCCTTTTAAATTGACTGACATGGAGCCATATTGTTGCTCTACCACTACCACTGATGGGTATGGCCTGGCGTTTTTCCTGTTCAGGAACAACTCCCCACCCTACTGATGGGGTTCTACCTAAACTGTTTCTTGTTCTCATTCCAATCACCACTCGCAAATTAGGACTTGGGCTCTGTTGAATGTTATGCCATTCATTCTCTATGGGCTGTGTTCTTAATGGACCTTTTGTGTTTCATATGAATGTTGTTTCTGCAACAGTAGATGGAATACAAGGAACTCTGCTGTGTTCAGTGAGGAATATGTGATTGGTGCATTGGAGAGGTTGGGGAGGGGGATACTTTAGGTTTAGGGGACTGAAGGTAACACTGGGAAATAGAAATGTACCCTGGAAGAAAGAACATTTTTGTTGGACGTATCAATTAATTTAAAGCCTTATCAAGTGTTGCTATGTGATGCCTTTGGCCAATACTGTGTTTTTTTTATTTTTTCAATTTTCATTTTACAAAATGTTATTCATACACAAGCTCATACACCACTTACTTGTCTAAGAGCAACCCAGCTGTCCCTCTAGCAGACCCATGATGATGAAGGAATAGTGATGATGATGATGATGTTGGGGTTGGGCTGATTACAGAACCACTCACCTTGCCAATCGATAAAGCCATACTATATTTGTGTTGCTGCTTAGCTAATTGGTTGGTTTCTGTCACTCATTTCTCATGTCTTAAATGAGTACTACCTGGCTGCACCTGTACAACACCTGTCCCACCGTCTCACTCTATTTATTTTTCCTCAGCTTCTTTCTTTCTCTGTCACACCCTTTCTACTCCTTCATATCCCTCCAGTTTCTATTCCTCTCTTTCTCACCTGCTATCGCTCCCTCTGTCCCCATCTGTCGGCAGCTCAGTGTCTCCCTTCTCCTCGTGGTGGTGGCAGTAGCAGCAATCTACTGGTGTAGAATGTTATGAAGTATGTTTATCACCTCCATCTCAATCTCTGACATCCTCAATCTGACATCACTGCTTCCTGTCTGGGGAGGAAGCCCAGGCATTCTTTGCCACTGTCAGGCGCCGGGAGGATGTTGATTTTGAAAAAAGTGTTCCGTATTTGTATTTTTACTGAACAAAAATATACCTGTAAATATGTTTAAAATGAGACAATAAAGATGTTATGAAAAGTGAACAGAATAACTAAAACCGTGTCTTGGTAATGTTTGTTTCCTGTTGTTTACTCTGTTCCCTTATCTAATGCATTTACTCGCAGGATTTAGCTTGCGGTGTTCAGCACCTTTTTACTATACCTTTTGATAGAAGGTGAAGTCGAGTCTTCTCTTTCAGCTCCTGTCCTGAGGGGGGCAGTCTTGGTTAATAACCAAAATACAAAACATCAATTCAACAGCTAGTATGGCTTAACAATAACGTTTCATTGATTTCAAAGATTTTAAGATTCTATTCTAGACTTTCAACACCCAAACTTGTGATCGGACGCTTGGCAGTAATGACTTGTGTTATAATCCCAGTATCTAAAGATTAAAGTTTACTGTGCTGTCCCTCATATGTGGTGCTGCCTGGGAATTACAGGAATTGCAAAGAGAACTCCGGCACACTTTATCTTTACGTGTGTCGTTGATTGTCTGTTTACGTTTCAATCTGGGACCTTTCTGCCCCAGTCAGTCAGCTGTGCCCTGCTCTCCATGATGTTATCTGAGTATGAAGCCCTTAACAGTTACAGGGAGCAGCAGGTCACAGTCCTGGCATGCAGCCTCTGCCCACATCACCACAGCATGGCACTCTACACTCTCTCTCTCGCTCTTCCTCCCACTTTCTGACGGATGTCTGCTTGGCACCACTCAACCCCCTGTCTGTCAAAGCCTAGAAGAAGTAATCATGACAGATGTTAATAGAAGACAAGTGGTTATATTATATAACTGAGTCATAAAACAGTATGTCAGTGCAGAGATATATTTTTTTCAGTTTTGTTTTGTTTTTTGTTGATTTGAGCAGACCAGTTCAGTAATGTTTCCTCCATCTGTCCAAATAGGGATGGCGGTCTCTCCTGCTCGCATCCACCCCTCATTTCTCAGTCTGTCATCAGTTGGCGTGATAATGGGCTGACAGGTCAGGATGGATAGGCAGAGAGCAGGGCCTGACCCTTGGACATCCATCTGACCTGAGGAGAACCCTTGTGTCATATCGTTTCCAGATGAGGATCTTCAGACGTACAGGCCGCATCTTAATAGTCTAAAATTGCTTCCTCTCCTCTTCTTCATCCGCACGGGTCTGAAAGCACAGGATAGGTGAAAGCGCTATGGTGTTTGCATACTGGTGATTTGCTTCCACCTGTCCAGGTCTTTCAGATCACTGCAGATCGAGGAAAAGAGACAAATAGAAAACACAAAGCCACTTGAGATGAACCCACTACTAATGTATCGGTCCAGATGGCCAGAAAGAGGACTGGCAATAATGCAGCATAGCAAAACACATGAGTAAACTAAGCCTTGTCTGTTTCTAGAAAACCTTTCAATTACGTTATAAGGATATATTTGACTGTGCTCTTGAAGAAGGGGCTAGTCGGATGTGGGTAATAAAGAAGCTTGGGACAATATTTGGGCATTGATTTCTATCGCTGGTTATCTGGCCACTGATTGCTCCTCTAAATTTCCTTATTAGTTGACGTCAAATATTTGTGTTGTCTATGAACCGGCAGCATGTCCTGCTCCTGTAGGCTCATTCATCTGCACACAGCCTGGAGTGGAACAGAGGTGAGTGTATGTGCGCGTGTATTTGTGTGTAGAGGAACAGGACCGGTGTGTTGAGGATGGGACGCTGCCAAGGTTACAGTGATCTGAATGGGTAAATACAGACTTGATGTCCCAAGCAAACAACTCTCTTTCACTTTTCACATACACAGTACAAAGGATTCGAGAATCTTCACTAGACAAGGAAGCCTTGAAATGGGGCGATAATTATTAAGATCACTACTATCCCCACCCTTATGGAGTGGCAGCACAAGAGCTGATTTCCATACTTTTTGAATATTCCCTGATAACAATGGTAAATAACAAATGTGGGTTATTGAGCCAACAATGATGGGCACTGCACACTTAAGCAGACCAGGATCCAATTAGTCAGCCCCTGTGGATTTCTTGTCTATTGCTAGCAAAGCATCCAGGACTTATTTTTCTGTAAATAGCCTAAAAGAAAAGCTTTTACTATTTTTTCTCTGATCATTCAGCAAGTTTCCCCTATCATTATCCAGCCCAATATCATTGTGAATAGGCTTAGAAGTTCTTCATAGATAGCCCACTGAAATAAAATGGTGATTAAATGCATCAATTATGTCTTTTTTTTCCATAATGAGGCCAGTGTCTGAATTAATTTGTTGTGACAGAGAGGAGGAAGTAGAACCCCTCAGGGATCTGACAGTTTTCCAGAATTTTGTCGGGTTCCCATTACAATCTGAAAGAGCGGTTACATAATAATCAGATTTAGCCTTTCTGATTTGTTTTACACAATGATTCCTCAGTTGCTTAAAAGCTTGCCAGTCCAGGCCTAAGCCTGTGTTCTTGGCCTTGACCCAAGCATCATCTCCTTTATGAATGACTTCTGATGTGTACCAGGCATTCGATCTACCTTTAACCCTTCATTGTTTTAAGGGAGCATGATTATCCACAATAGTATTGAAGACATCTGCAAAGAGGCTGAAAGCTAAATCAGGATCAGGGATAGCTGAAATACAATCCAAGGTCACTAAAATAAAGATCATGTAAAAATGCCTGTTCACTGACGTTTTTAAAGTTCCTCTTTGTGATGACACAAGGCTTAGATTTTTGTATTCGCACATCTCTAACACAAACAACAGGGCAATGGTCACAAATGTAATGGGCAAAGACACCAGTAGAAACTCTCTGGTGTATTCGTTAAAATAAGATCAATCAGAGTTGACTTTGAAGGATCTCAATGGTTGGGCCGTGTAGGCTTAGTCACCAGCTGGGTTAGGTTTAGATCATTACACATGTTTTTTAGATTGTCTGAAGCCTGCATTTCCCAATCATAATTTAGGTCACCCAGGATAATAACTTCTGATTTAGTAAAAGAAGACAACAAACTAGGTAACTCCTCGAGTGCACCAAGGTTAGCCGAGGGAGGACGGTAGACCCCTGTAACAGTTATGGATACATTTTTCCCCAGACAAAGTCTTAAAGATAGTAGCTCAAATACTTTGGCAAGGGAAATGGATTTCAACCACCTCTACCATGTCTGTCAGCTCTGAACACATGATAACCCTCAATATTAATGTCAGAGTACAGAATGTCCCCAGAGATCCAAGTTTCAGTCAATACCAGAATAACCGGATTTGTCTGCATAGCCCAGATCTTGATGTAATCCAGTTTAGGAAGTAAGCTCCTAATGTTCAGATGCATCAACCCAAGACCTTTAGGATTTTTAAAGTTACATGAAAACTCCAACTCAAACAAGCTACGTTCAAAAAAATTTTTCCAAGATGGCGTAGCAGTGCGGTCGCTTTTATTCATTGTCCTTGTGTAAATATCCCGTTTCTTGTTTTTTTGTCTATTTTGTATATATTTCTCAATTTTTACTTTTCATTCTTTAACTAAATATACTTTCCTGCAACCCGCCTCACCCAACGTGGAAAGGATTCTATTATTTCTTTATAACTTTCATCAAGAACCTTAAGCTGAAACTAGTGCAGCTGCAACTGAATGGCTACTTGCTATTAGTCACCGTTAGCGTCTTCACCACTGTCCGTGGCCTTCACTATCCACCAGCCAGCTCTAGCTCTAGCCTGGACAATTCGTCGGCCAGTCTGCACAGCGTGCTATCGACCCAGAGCTTATTGGACTTTCTGCCGGAATCACTGGACCCGAGCGCCGGATCATCGCAACCAGCTAGCTAGCTGCAACCTGTTGTTGGCTAATTACCATTGCCCTATAGCAAGCACCAGTTAGCCTTGAGCTAGCCTCAGGCCCATCTCCCGGCTATCTACCTCTCTGTCAACCGGACGGGACCTCCTAGTGTTGACACTGAGCCCCGCCGATCCAACACGACTGGTTTGCCGACGAAATAGTCTGATGTGGTTTCAACAGGCTTCCCGTTGCGACGACCACGAAGATCCATCTGCCAGCCCCGGCCCGCTAGCACACGCAAACTACAACTGGGCTCCCTGCTAGCTGTGCTGAAGCACCAATTTGAACTGCTCTCGGACTCACATATTGCTGTTCACTGGACCTTATGATCACTCAGCTGCACAGCTGATGCCTGCTGGACTGTTCCTTTACACGGTACCCTGTCCTGTTTATTCTGTTTAGCCTTAGCCCAAACGTTATCGCTATTTCCAGTTGTTGTCTTAGCTCTCTCTAATAACACCTGTGACTGCTTTATGCCTCTCTCCCATGTCAATTATGCCTTGCCTATTGCTGTTTGGGTTAGTTCTTATTATACAATTTCACTGTAGAACCCCTAGTCCCTCTCAAACTGCCTCAAATAGTTCCTTTGTTCCACCCCCCATACACGCCGAGACCGGCTCAATCGGTGCCTCCAGTGACGCTATCTCTTTCATTGTTACCCAACGCTTAGGGTTACCTGAACTGTACTCATATCCTTCCATATCCTTTTCTGTACATAATGCCCTGAATCTTTTCTACAACGCCCGGAGAACTGCCCCCTTTATTCTATGTACCCAACGCACTAGAAGACCAGTTCTTAAAGCCTTTAGTCGTATCCTTATTCTAGTCCTCCTCTGTTCCTCTGGTGATGTAGAGGCTAACCCAGGCCTTGCAGCCCCCAGTATCACTCCTACTCCCCAGGAGCTATCATTTGTTGACTTCTGTAACCGTAAAAGTCTTGGTTTTCTCCACGTAAATATCAGAAGCCTCCTTCCTAAGTTTGAGTTATTCACTGCGTTAGCACACTCCGCCAACCCTGATGTTCTAGCAGTGTCTGAATCCTGGCTTAGGAAGGCCACCAAAAATTCAGAAATTTCCATCCCCAACTATAACATTTTCCGTCTAGATAGAACTGCCAAAGGGGGTGGAGTTGCAATCTAGTGTAGAGATAGCCTGCAGAGCTCTATCATACTATCCAGGTCTGTGCCCAAACAGTTTGAGCTTCTACTTCTAAAAATCCACCTTTCCAGAAATAAATCTCTCACTGTTGTCGCTTGCTACAGACCCCCCTCAGCCCCCAGCTGTGCCCTGGACACCATATGTGAATTGATTGCCCCCATCTATCCTCCGAGTTCGTACTGCTTGGTGACCTAAATTGGGATATGCTTAACACCCCGGCCATCCTACAATCTAAACTAGATGCCCTCAATCTCACACAAATTATCAACGAACCTACCAGGTACAACCCTAAATCCGTAAACATGGGTACCCTCATAGATATCATCCTGACTAACTTACCCTCTAAATACACCTCCGCTGTCTTCAACCAGGATCTCAGCGATCACTGCCTTATTGCCTGCGTCCGTAATGGGTCCGCGGTCAAACGACCACCCCTCATCACTGTCAAACGCTCCCAAAAACACTTCAGCGAGCAGGCCTTCCTAATTGACCTGGCCCAGGTATCCTGGATGGATATAGATCTCATTCCGTCAGTAGAGGATGCCTGGTTGTTCTTTAAAATTAATTTCCTCTCAATCTTAAATAAACATGCCCCATTCAAAAAATACAGAACTAAGAACAGATATAGCCCCTGGTTCTCCTCAGACTTGACTGCCCTTGACCAGCACAAAAACATCCTGTGGCGTACTGCATTAGCATCAAATAGCCCCCGCGATATGCAACTTTTCAGGGAAGTTAGGAACCAATATACACAAGCAGTTAGGAAAGCAAAGGCTAACTTTTTCAAAAAGAAATTTGCATCCTGTAGCACTAACTCCAAAAAGTTTTGGGACACTGTAAAGTCCATGGAAAATAAAAGCACTTCCTCCCAGCTGCCCACTGCACTGAAGCTAGGAAACACTATCACCACCGATAAATCTACAATAATCGAGAATTTCAACAAGCATTTTGCTATGGCTGGCCATGCTTTCCACCTGGCTACCACTACCCCGGCCACCAGCTCTGCACCCTCCGCTGCAACTTGCCCATGCCCCCCCCCGCTTCTCCTTCACACAAATCCAGACAGCTGATGTTCTGAAAGAGCTGCAAAATCTGGACCCCTACAAATCATCTGGGCTAGACAATCTGGACCCTTTCTTTCTAAAACTAGCCGCCGAAATTGTCGCAACCCCTATTACTAGCCTGTTCAACCTCTCTTTCGTAACGTCTGAGATCCCCAGAGATTGGAAAGCTGCCGCGGTCATCCCCCTCTTCAAAGGGGGTGACACTCTAGATCCAAACTGTTACAGACCCATATCCATCCTGCCCTGCCTTTCAAAAGTTTTTGAAAGCCAAGTCAACAAACAGATCACCGACCATTTCGAATCCCACCGTACCTTCTCCGCTATGCAATCCGGTTTCCGAGCTGGTCATGGGTGCACTTCAGCCACGCTCAAGGTCCTAAACGATATTATAACCGCGATCGATAATAGACAGTACTGTGCAGCCGTTTTCATTGACCTGGCCAAGGCTTTCGACTCTGTCAACCACCGCATTCTTATTGGCAGACTAAATAGCCTTGATTTCTCAAATGACTGCCTCGCCTGGTTCACCAACTACTTCTCAGATAGAGTTCAATGTGTCAAATCGGAGGGCCTGTTGTCTGGACCTATGGCAGTCTCTATGGGGGTGCCACAGGGTTCAATTCTTGGGCCGACTCTTTTCTCTGTGTATATCAATGACGTCGATCTTGCTGCTGGTGACTCTCAGATCCACCTCTACGCAGACGACACCATTTTGTATACATCTGGCCCTTCATTGGACACTGTGTTAACAAACCTCCAAACGAGCTTCAATGCCATACAACACTCCTTCAGTAGCCTCCAACTGCTCTTAAACACTAGTAAAACTAAATGCATGCTCTTCAACCGAACGCTGCTTGCACCCGCCCACCCGACTAGAATCACTACTCTCGACGGGTCTGACCTAGAGTATGTGGACAACTACAAATATCTAGGTGTCTGGTTAGACTGTAAACTCTCCTTCCAGACTCACATTAAGAATCTCCAATCCAAAGTTAAATCTAGAATCAGTTTCCTATTTTGCAACAAAGCCTCCTTCACTCATGCTGCCAAACATGCCCTCGTAAAACTGACTATCCTACCGATCCTTGACTTCGGCGATGTCATTTACAAAATAGCCTCCAACACTCTACTCAGCAAATTGGATGTAGTCTATCACAGTGCCATCCGTTTTGTCTCCAAAGCCCCATATACTACCCACCACTGTGACCTGTACGCTCTTGTTGGCTGGTCCTCACTACATATTCGTCGCCAAACCCACTGGCTCCAGGCCATCTATAAATCACTGCTAGGCAAATCCCCGCCTTATCTTAGCTAATTGGTCACCATAGCAACACCCACCCGTAGTCTGCGCTCCAGCAGGTATATCTCACTGGTCATCCCCAAAGCCAACACCTCCTTTGGCCGCCATTCCTTCCAGTTCTCTGCTGCCAATGACTGGAACAAATTGCAAAAATCTCTGAAGCTGGAGACACTTATCTCCCTCACTAACTTTAAGCATCAGTTGTCAGAGCACCTTACCGATCACTGCACCTGTACACAGCCCATCTGAAATTAGCCCGCCCAACTACCTCATCCCTATATTGTTATTTATTTTGCTCATTTGTACCCCAGTATCTCTATTTGCACATCATCTCTTGCACATCTATCATTCCAGTGTTAATACCAATTGTAATTATTTTGCACTATAGCCTATTTATTGCCTTACCTCCAGAACTTGCTACATTTGCACACACTGTATATATATGTATTTCTGTTGTATTTTTGACTTTGTTTTATTTTACCCCATATGTAACTCTGTGTTGTTGTTTTTATCGCACTGCTTTAATTTATCTTGGCCAGGTCGCAGTTGTAAATGAGAACTTGTTCTCAACTGGTTTACCTGGTTAAATAAAGGTGAAATAAAATAAATAAATAGGCGGTTGCAGGCCCTGTCTGATGGTTGATATTGATATAGTTGGTATGGCTATAAGATTGCATAAAACTGCACCATTTGGTCTATCCCTATTAGTAATAGAGGAAGGAGAAGACATTTGAATTACTTTCCCAAGGTTAACGCCATAGGACCTGAGGCCACAGCCAATGTCAAAATAAGGAACTCTGAAAGTAACCAATGATGGAACGTTATAAACTGACTTATATGGGCTTTGGTTGCTATCATGCAACAGCCCAAGCCCTCTACGTGATTTGAAAACCGAGTGGGTATTCAAGTTCATGGAATTCACATTTGAACTAAAAGCACTAGGTGAGCAGACCACAGTGGGCTTCTCTTTTGAGCTAACAATAGGAGATCTAAGGGTGCAGTTCAAACGAATGGGGACAAGGTTACAACTGACAACACCCCTGGCAGTATAGACAACAGTAAGACGATAACACTTAGAGTGGATGGGAGGTATTACCTGAGCGGGACTTGGTCTGTCTCTGAGTCAATATCATAACGCAGCCTTGAAATATGAAGAGAGGGTCCAGGCTCCTAGATGGTTTGGGTGGAGTTCATCGTCTCTGTAGAGCATCTTTTCAAATATTTGTGTTGTCTATGAACCGGCAGCATGTCCTGCTCCTGTAGGCTCATTCATCTGCACACAGGCTGGAGTGGAACAGAGGTGAGTGTATGTGCGCGTGTATTTGTGTGTAGAGGAACAGGACCGGTGTGTTGAGGATGGGACGCTGCCAAGGTTACAGTGATCTGAATGGGTATATACAGACTTGATGTCCCAAGCAAACAACTCTCTTTCACTTTTCACATACACAGTACAAAGGATTCGAGAATCTTCGCTAGACAAGGAAGCCATGAAATGGGGTGATAATTATTAAGATCACTACTATCCCCACCCTTATGGAGTGGCAGCACAAGAGCTGATTTCCATACTTTTTGAATATTTCCTGATAACAATGGTAAATAACAAATGTGGGTTATTGAGCCAACAATGATGGGCACTGCACACTTAAGCAGACCAGGATCCAATTAGTCAGCCCCTGTGGATTTCTTGTCTATTGCTAGCAAAGCATCCAGGACTTATTTTTCTGTAAATAGCCTAAAAGAAAAGCTTTTATTTCCAAAAAGTGTCTAAATTGTCAATAAAAGTTAAGCCAACAGAGTGGCAGTAGTCTTTAAGCCAGATATGAAGTGCTAAGAGCCTGCTGAACCTTTCGCAGCCGTGACCCACCAACCCCTTTCATGCTAACATCATGCTTTCATTTGTGTTTGGAGCTCATCATCAGTTTATAAGTTCCAATGTTAGCAAGATAAATGTCCCTTACCTTGAGCTAAGAGCTCTTGGGGCATCTAAGCCCTCATGGGGCATTTAAGCCCTGAACGATGCCTAACAGGGCAGCGATGTCTTCCAGTCTGTGTGCCACCCCCAAGACCACAGCCAATCAAATGCAAGCAACAACGGAGCTAAGAAGACTACCTAGCTAACTAGCTAGCTCACAAAACTAGCCTTAGCTGCGTTGTTCCTTGCAGGCGATTGGCTGTAGTCTTGGGGGTGGCAGCAGCCTGGGATTCAGTACTGGCTGTCAGGCATCGTTCAGGGCTTACAGTGAGGGAAAAAAGTATTTGATCCCCTGCTGATTTTGTTCGTTTGCCCACTGACAAAGACATGATCAGTCTATAATTTTAATGGTAGGTTTATTTGAATAGTGAGAGACAGAATAACAACAAAAAAATCCAGAAAAACGCATGTCAAAAATGTTATAAATTGATTTGCATTTTAATGAGGGAAATAAGTATTTGACCCCCTCTCAATCAGAAAGATTTCTGGCTCCCAGGTGTCTTTTATACAGGTAACGAGCTGAGATTAGAAGCACACTCTTAAAGGGAATGCTCCTAATCTCAGTTTGTTACCTGTATAAAAGACACCTGTCCACAGAAGCAATCAATCAATCAGATTCCAAACTCTCCACCATGGCCAAGACCAAAGAGCTCTCCAAGGATGTCAGGGACAAGATTGTAGACCTACACAAGGCTGGAATGGGCTACAAGACCATCGCCAAGCAGTTTGGTGAGAAGGTGACAACAGTTGGTGCGATTATTCGCAAATGGAAGAAACACAAAATAACTGTCAATCTCCCTCGGCCTGGGGCTCCATGCAAGATCTCACCTTGTGGAGTTGCAATGATCATGAGAATGGTGAGGAATCAGCCCAGAACTACACGGAAGGATCTTGTCAATGATCTCAAGGCAGCTGGGACCATTGTCAATTAGGACCATTGTGACTATACTTTTTCCCCTCACTGTAAATGCCCTGCATACACTTTGGATGGTGTATCAATACACCCGGTCACTACAAAGATACAGGTGTCCTTCCTAACTCAGTTGCCAGAGAGGAAGGAAACCGCTCAGGGATTTCACCATGAGGCCAAAGGTGACTATAAAGCTGTTACAGAGTTTAATGGCTGTGATAGGAGAAAACTGAGGATGGATCAACAACATTGCAGTTACTCCACAATACTAACCTAATTAGTGAAAAGAAGGAAGCCTGTACATAATACAAATATTCCAAAACATGCATCCTGTTTGCAACAAGGCACTAAAGTAGTACTGCAAAAAATGTGGCAAAGCAAATTACTT
Organism: Coregonus lavaretus; assembly: GCF_964263955.1. Classification (NCBI taxonomy): domain Eukaryota; kingdom Metazoa; phylum Chordata; class Actinopteri; order Salmoniformes; family Salmonidae; genus Coregonus; species Coregonus lavaretus. Next base: position 24,276,615 of record NC_139992.1, on the reverse strand, counting down.
TTTGTCCTGAATACAAAGTGTTATGTTTGGGGCAAATACAATACAACACATTACTCAGTATCACTCTCCATATTTCCAAGCATAGTGGTGGCTGCATCATGTTATGGATATGCCTGTAATCGTTAAAGACTTAGGAGTTTTTCAGGATCCAAAAGAAATGGAATGGAGCTAAGCGCAGGCAAAATCCTAATGGAAAACCTGGTTCAGTCTGCTTTCCACCAGACACTGTGAGATTAATTCACCTTTCAGCAGGACAATAACCTAAAACACAATGCGAAAGCTACACTGGAGTTGCTTACCAAGAAGACAGTGAATGTTCCTGAGTAGCCGAGTTACTGTTTTCATGTAAATATACTTGAAAATCTATGGCAAGCCCTGAAAATGGTTGTCTAGCAATGATCAACAATCAATTTGACAGAGCTTGAAGAATTTTTTAAAGAATAATGGGCAAATGTTGCACAATCCAAGTGTGGAAAGCGCTTAGAGACTTACCCAGAGAAACTCACAGCTGTAATTGCTCCCAAAGGTCCTCCTACAAAGTATTGACTCAGGGGTGTGAATACTTATGTCAATTAGATATTTCTGTATTTTATTTTCAATGAATTTGTTAACATTTCATTATGGGGTATTGTGTGTAAATTTAATCAATTATGAATTCCGGCTGTAACACAACAAAATGCGGAACAAGTCAAGGGGTTTGAATACTTTCTGAAGGCACTGTATGCCTTTAGAATTCCATGTGGACCAATTCATCAGTGTATTCTGAAAAGCTATCCAAGGATCGTTCCATAGTGTTGTGTTTTTTGGGAGTGATATTGGCTCTTGTGGAATCCGTTTCATTTTCCTCCATATTGATATGGTTTTCTGAACTATCAAGTTCTTAATGTTCTTAGCTTTAGGGAATCCTTTGAAAATAGACACATGAAAAGATTATAGCGGTGAGCATGCGCATCTTCATTATTTACCCATAGTTCCTCTTTAGTGCATTTAACAATATGTATCAAGTAAAAGCCTTGGGTGGCGGGTTGACACAATTCCAAGTCTGGGAGGTTAAAACCACCCTCAGACTTAGGGAGATATAAAATGTCCCTTTTTATTTTGTGAGTTTCATTTGCCCATATAAAGTCTGTTATGGCAGAGTATACTTTTTTAAAGAATGTCTTCAGTGGGGTAATTGGTATTACCAAGAACTTTGGGAGCCATGCCATTCTGAAGAGGTTTATTCTACCTGTAATATTTATGGGAAGATAGTTCCATTTAAATAGATCTGCGTTCATATTGTTGAGTAATGGGATAAAGTTATCTTTATATGTTTGTTGTCACTTATTAAGCATCTATTAAGCAAGTATTTGATATTTTTTTGTGGTCCACTTAAAGGATTGCTGTAGATCATGAGTTATTATTTGTATTTTTCCTATTGCCATTATTGCATTTTTTTCCACATAAATGTTATATATTTTAGAGTATTCTGAAAATATTTTTTGTGTAGGGTAGCGTTGAGTTTTCAATATTGGTCAGGAATATCAGGAGATCATCTGCAAATAAGTTTAGTTTATATTCATGTTTACCGATACTGACAACTGTTACGTTTGGGTCCTGTCTAATTATTTCTGCAAGTGGTTCAATTGCCATTGCAAACAGGAGGGGGGAGAGAGGACATCCCTGTCTTGTTCCCCTTTCTAAAGCAATTTCATCAGATAATGTATTATTTGTGTATGTTTTTACTTCAGGATATGTATGGAATATTTGTTTTACATTTATTATTACAGCTGGAAAGTTGAAGGCGTCCAAAATGTTGAATTGAAAAGGCCATTCAAGGCGGTCAAAAGCCTTTTCGGCAACTACAGTGTCATGACTTGCCCTCATGGGCTGAGGATCAAAGATGTCATTAAAGACGGTGGAACAACATAACTGTATCTCCGGGGGTGTACACTTCCCAGTTATGAGGCATCTAATTGTTGTATAAAACGAATGATTAAGTATAATAATACTTTTGTGAAGATAACAATGTGATTTTAGCATTCTAGATGAGATGATTGTTTTCCATATTGACTTGTTCTCAGTAAGTGGCCACGCCCAGATGAGCACAAACATGATGAAACGCCCCCTTTTCTACTTTTGTATAAAACCCCTCGTGACGAAATTCACATTAGACCAGCCGAAGTACAGCGCAAGCTGAGTATGGCAAAATGGTTTAAAACTACAACTCCATTACCAAAGGGAGACCAAGCAGACTACAGTATAAGCCGGATGTTGCAAATGGTTGAATTTCTACCAGACCAGGAAGTGTGAAGCTGAAGCTACACGGCTTAAAATGGTTAGACCAGAAAGACCAGAAAACGTGAGAGTGGCGACTGCATGTTTGAAATGGTGAGAAACTCTGAAACTCTCAACCTCTACACGAGGTGAAGAAGAAGACAATGCACTAGACCTTATCATCTCAGTCTGCAGCTGGCATGTATAGTCATCTAGAGAACTTTCACTAAAGACACGATTTGGGAAGGACAATCCCTCTCAGACAACCGTTGGTACATCTGACGTATCTATTCTAACAGATCATCTCTACGAACTACAGGGTACGCTGAAGTATCTATTCTAACCACCACTACGACCAGAAACTCTACCAAGCAAGCAAGTTTATTTATATAGCACAATTCATACATCGAAGCAATTCAATGTGCTTTACAAAGATGTTTATCAAAAATAATGAAAACATCATAAAAAAAAAATAATAATAATAATAATAACAACAACCTGGATTTAAAAATGGATACGTTTGGGGCACATCTAAGATCTTCTGGTAGTTTATTCCAGTTGTGTACAGCATAAGTGCTTAAACGCAGCTTCTCCATGTTTAGTTTGGGCTCTGGGCTCTACTAGCTGACCTGTGTTCATGGATCTAAGAGCCCTGCTCGGTTTATATTCTTCAAACATATCAGACATGTACTCGGGTCCTAAACCATTCAAAGATTTATAAACTAAAAGCACCACTTTGAAATCAATTCTGTAACGGACTGGAAGCCAATGTAAAGATTTAAGAACCGGAGTGATGTGCTCCGTTCTCTTGGTCCTGGTTAACATTCTAGCAGCTGCATTCTGAATGAGCTGCAGCTGTTTTACAGTCTTTTTCGGGAGTCCTGTTAAGAGGCCATTACAGTAGTCAACCCTACTAGAGATAAAAGCATGGATGAACTTCTCTTGATCTATTTGGGACACCAAGCCTTTGATTCTGGCTATATTTTTTAGATGATAGAATGCTGTTTTGGTGACCGCTTTGATATGACTGTTAAATGTGAGGTCTGAGTCTATCAGAACACCAAGATTACGCACTTGATCGCTGGTTTTAAGGACCCGAGAATCCAGCTCTTTACTAATACTTATTTTTGTTGCCAAACACAATAATCTCAGTTTTATCTTGGTTTAATTGTAGACAATTTTGGTTCATCCGGGTATTTATGTGCTCTATACAGTGACACAGAGAGTCTATTGAGCTGTTGTCATACGGTTCGAGAGCCATGTATATTTGAGTATCAACAACATAGCTGTGGTAGTTAATGTTGTTGTTCTGTAACATTTGGCCCAGAGGTAGCATATAGAGATTAAACAGAATCGGTCCGAGAACTGATCCCTGTGGAACTCTGCATGTCATAGCCACCCTATCAGATTCAGTTGTTTATTTTCTTCAGTAGCATAGAAAAATCATTTTTCAGGATCTCAGAGCCAGTTTTCCTTTGTAGAATGTCAAAAGACCCAGTGTGGATAATAATCTGCATGTTGCTTGGATGTGTAGAGAGAATAACTGGCAACATTTCTGTTAGATCTCTGACCGATGTGTCAGCCATGGTTAGATTTTCAGTCTTTGCCATTCTGATATGCTTGGTTATGTCATCCTCAATCAATGTAGTATCTGGCATATCAAACGTGGAGTTAGCAAAGTTTCTTCTTTCCCTCATCCTATCAGTGGTTTTAGGGCTATTTCTTGGATTTTGATTAGCCCTAATGCTAGTGTTGTGATTAGCTTCCCTATTTACACACATTTCGTTCCGAGTCAGTGGTTCGTACCTGTTTTGCAGTGTAAATTCAGGTGGTGGATTGAGGGTTGGTGCTCTCTTATTTGATTTCTTGCTGGATTTGCCTCTGCGGCGCACAACATCAGACCAAGTCCAAGGAGTTGATGCCTTCGGTCTAGCCCCGGTGCTATGCCAGTAAGATGTGTCATTGGGAAAGGCTGGTTTGAAAGCCTCTGCGGTTAATCCAGTGGTATTAGCACATGTCCAGGGGAGAGTGTCAGCCAGGTCCGTGACAAAGTGGTCAAAATTTGAAGTAATCCCTTGTATACCAATCTGTGTCTGTCCTTTAGCATTTGGTAGCTCGACCCCTAGAGTAGCTGCTACAGCAGGGTTCTTCAATTCCGGTCCTGGAGGGCCGAAACACCTCTGTTTTTCATCCTCTCCTTCTAATCAGGGGCTAATTCAGACCTGGGACACCAGGTGAGTGCAATTAACTACCAGGTAGAAATAAAAAACAGAAGTGTTTCGGCCCTCCAGGACCGGAATTGAAGAACCCTGTGCTACAGAGTCAATGAATTGTTCACTCTCACGTATTTCAAGCTGTGTTATCGTCTCATTCAGCCGTTCGCTCTGAAATTGTTCTGATCTGTTCACCAGTTTTGACTGCGTTCTATCAAGTATAGGGAAATCTTTAGAGCTCTCTAGCCTTAGGTTAGCTTGTTTTGCTATATTAGCCTTAGCATTTGTTGATTCACCTACCGGACAAGACCCACAGTCCGACCGGAGGAGCGCTCTGGTGACTAAATCTTCTAAGCGGTTGATCCGTTCCTCCAACAGCTGTCTTAGCTCCTCCATCACAACGTGTAGTTGAGGTGTTATATTTGAGGTTTTACAGTAGGGCTGTAGAAAACGCGAAGGAAAAAACTTCTGAAATTCCGTCAATTCCGTCCTACACAGCTGCTTCCTGTTTCAAAGCATTGCTGTGCTCATAGCTATGTGCTCATAACTAATTTCAAACAGTTAAGTCTTTACAAAGAGCATAATTTAATTGAGAAAAGTGAATAGTACAGCAAAATAAAATGGGTGTTGAATGTCAGCTTTATCAAAAGGACATATTACTAAAAACATTAAAATACATCTTCTTACAAGCAATGACAGAGCGGCATGGACTAAGATACAGTAGAATATTATAGAATAGAATGCAGTATATACATATGAGATGAGTAGTGCAAGATATGTAAACATTATTAAAGTGACTGTAAACATTATTAAAGTGACTAGTGTTCCATTTCTTAAAGTGGCCAGTGATTTCAATAGGCAGCAGCAGCCTCTAGTGATGGCTATTTAACAGTCTGATGGCCTTGAGATAGAAGCAGTTTTTTATTCCCTCGGTCCCAGCTTTGATACACCTGTACTGACCTCACCTTCTGGATGATAGCGGGGTGAACAGGCAGTGGCTCGGGTGGTTGATGTCCTTGATGATCTTTTTGGCCTTCCTGTGACATCGGGTGCTGTATGTGTCTTGGAGGGCGGGTAGTTTTCCCCCGATAATGCGTTCGGCAGACCGCACCACCCTCTGGAGAGCCCTGCGGTTGCGGGCGGTGCAGTTGCCATACCAGGTGGTGATACAGTCTAACAGGATGCTCTCAATTGTGCATCTGTAAAAGTTTGTGAGGGTTTTAGGTGCCAAGCCGAATTTCTTCAGCCTCCTGAGGTTGAAGAGGCTCTGTTGCGCCTTCTTCACCACACTGTCAGCGTGAGTGGACCATTTCAGTTTGTCAGTGATGTGTGCGCCAAGAAACTTTAAGCTTTCCACCTTCTCGACTGCGGTCCCGTCGATGTGGATAGGGGGGTGCACCCTCTGCTGTTTCCTGAAGTCCACGATCATCTCCTTTGTTTTGTTGACGTTGAGTGAGAGGTTATTTTCCTGGAACCACACTCCCAGAGCCCTCACCTCCTCCCTGTAGGCGGTCTCGTCATTGTTGGTAATCAAGCCTACTACTGTTGTGTTGTCTGCAAACTTGATGATTGAGTTGGAGGCATGCTTGGCCACGCAGTCATGGGTGAACAGGGAGTACAGGAGGGGGCTGAGCACGCACCCTTGTGGGGCCCCAGTGTTGAGGATCAGCGATGTGGAGATGTTGTTTCCAACCGTCACCACCTGGGGGCGGCCCGTCAGGAAGTCCAGGACCCAGTTGCACAGGGTGGGGTTCAGACCCAGGGCCTCGAGCTTAATGATGAGCTTGGAGGGTACTATGGTGTTGAATGCTGAGCTATAGTCAATGAACAGCATTCTTACATAGGTATTCCTCATGTCCAGATGGGATAGGGCAGTGTGCAGTGTGATGGCGATTGCATCGTCTGTGGATCTATTAGGGCAGTAAGCAAATTGAAGTGGGTCTAGGGTGACAGGTAAGGTAGAGGTGATATGATCCTTGACTAGCCTCTCAAAGCACTTCATGATGACAGAGGTGAGTGCTGCAGGGCGATTGTCATTTAGTTCAGTTACCTTTGCTTTCTTGGGTACAGGAAAAATGGTGGCCATCTTGAAGCATGTGGGAACAGCAGACTGGGAAAGGGAGAGATTGAATATGTCCATAAACACACCAGCCAGCTGGTCTGTGCATGCCATGAGGACGTGGCTAGGGATGCCATCTGGGCCGGCAACCTTGCAGGGGTTAACATGCTTAAATGTCTTAATCACTCAGCCACGGAGAAGGAGAGGCCACAGTCCTTGGTAGTGGGCCTCGTCAGTGGCACTGTGTTATCCTCAAAGCGGGCGAAGAAGGTGTTTAGCTTGTCTGGAAGCGAGACGTCGGTTTCGGCGACGTGGCTGGTTTTCCTTTTGTAGTCCGTGATTGTCTGTAGGCCCTGCCACATACGTCTCGTGTCTGAGCCGTCAAATTGCGACACCATAATTTGCAAATAAATTCATAAAAAATCCTACAATGTGATTTTCTGGATTTTTTCTCTCTCAATTTGTCTGTCATAGTTGACGTGTACCTATGATGAAAATTACAGGCCTCTCTCATCTTTTTAAGTGGGAGAACTTGCACAATTGGTGGCTGACTAAATACTTTTTCCCCCCACTGTATTTAGTTGATTTCTATTTTTAGTGATTATTATTTTGTCTGATGATAGTTGCTTCAGAATTGTTGAGTCTAAGAAGGCTGTAGGATCAGTCCAACTGTTGTTTAATTGATATATATTTTCATAGAAGCTTTAACAATTGTCATGAATAATGTTTTTGTTTCTAATGAAAGCATTTGTATCCTTATTTTTTAAAATTATAACTGGTTTGGCGTGTATTCATTTTGTAAGGGCTGCGAGATGTTTACCAGGTTTATTTGCCATTAAATAGTATGCTTTTAGTTTAACCTGTAGTTGTTGCCTCTCTTCAAAAGTAACAGATCATATTCCTGCTTAAGTTCAGACATTTTATTTTCTTCTTTAGCTTGTAAAGATTTTTTACAGGCTTTTTCTAAGATAGTGATTTCTTTTTATTTAATTGTAATTTCTAACTCAAATTACATTTTTGCCAAGTATGAGATTATAATTTCCCTAATGTACGCCTTAAAAGCATCACAAATTATGGGGTTGGCTTTTCTCTGTCCTCTGTCTACATTTGTAATGGTAAAGGTTTTTATTTTTTCATTTACAAACAGTGCATTAGGAAAGTATTCAGATCCACATTTGAATTACAGCCTATTATTATTATTCAAAAATTGATTAAATTGTTTTTTCCCCTCATCAATCTACACACAATACCCCATAATGACAAAGCAAAAACAGGCTTTAAGAAATGTATATAAAAATATATATAAATCACATTTATATAAGTATTCAGACCCTTTACTCAGTACTTTGTTGAAGCACCTTTGGCAGCGATTACAGCCTCGAGTCTTTTCGGGTATGACGCTACAAGCTTGGCACACCTGTATTTGGGGAGTTTCTCCCATTCTTCTCCGCAGATCCTCTCAAGCTCTGTCAGGTTGGATGGGGAGCGTCGCTGCACAGCTATTTTCAGGTCTGTCCAGAGATGTTCGATTGGGTTCAAGTCCGGGCTCTAGCTGGGCCACTCAAGGACTTTCAGAGACTCCTGCATTGTCTTGGCTGTGTGCTTAGGGTCGTTGTCCTGTTGGAAGGTGAACCTTTGCCCCAGTCTGAGGTCCTGAGCGCTCTGGAGAAGGTTTTCATAAAGGATTTCTCTGTACTTTGCTCCGTTCATCTTTCCCTCGATCCTGACTAGTCTCCCAGTCCCTGCTGCTGAAAAACCTCCCCACAGCCTGATGCTGCCACCACCATGCTTCACTGTAGGGTTGGTGCCAGGTTTCCTCCAGAAGTGACACTTGGCATTCAGGCCAAAGAGTTCAATCTTGGTTTCATCAGACCAGAGAATCTTCTTTCTCAGAGAGTCCTTTAGGTGCCTTTTGGCAAACTACAAGTGGGCTGTCATGTGCCTTTTACTGAGGAGTGGCTTCCATCTGGCCACTGAATTTTTTTTGGTACCCTTCCCCAGATCTGTGCCTCAACACAATCCTGTCTCAGAGCTCTACGGACAATTTCTTCGACCTCATGGCTTGGTTTTTGCTCTGACATGCACTGTCAACTGTGGGACCTTATATAGACAGGTGTGTGCCTTTCCAAATCATGTCCAATCAATTGAATTTACCACAGGTGGACTCCAATCAAGTTGTAGAAACATCTCAAGGATGATCAATGGAAACAGGATGCACCTAAGCTCAATTTCGAGTCTCATAGCAAAGGGTCTGAATCCTTATATAAATAAGGTATTTCTGTTTTTAATTTGATATACTTTTGCTAAAATTTCTAAAAAACTATTTTCGCTTTGTCTTGATGGGGTATTCAGATTGTTTAGGATATATTTTTTTGACTCCATTTTAGAAAAAGGCTGTACCGTAACAAAATGTGGAAAAAGGGAAGGGGTCTGAATACTTTCCTAATCCACTGTCTATAATACATTTAGGATATTCTGTAACTAAGTGCATTTCTGTTGGTGTAATTAACTATGATACAGGAGAATGATCTGATTTCACTATGTCATGGATTTTTTTTACCCAGTAAATTGTTGAGTGCATTTTTGGAAATGAAAATGTAGTCAATTATTGAATAGCTTTTCTTACTTTGAGAAAAAAAATGGGTAGTCTTTTTGAGGTTTCCTGTAAATTATTTGTAGATATTTCATTTTTCAGCCTCTTTGGAGGTTCCTTGAATTTGCCTTTTTTATTACTATGTCTGTCTAACTTTTTGAATGTCTGATTTAGGTTGCCTGCTAAAATAATAGTTCCTGTCTGGATTTTATCTAATGTAGCTAGTATTATATCTAAAAACACCAGAATTGCCCCTGGGGGGATATACAATGAAATCAATGTGTATTTTTCATTATTTAAAGTACAATTTAACATTAGAAAACTGCCTTTTTGGTCCGTGTGCTGGGCTATGAGGGAAAAGGGTGTATTCTTATTTATCAGGATGTCTACCCATCTGCTGTTACTATGGTAGGTAGCAGCATAGGCCTCTTCAACCCAGTTTCTCTTTAAATATTACATTTAGCCTTTTTTGAAATGTAACTCTTGCATGAAAACCACATCTGCTGACAATCTCTTTAAATGTTCAAGAACCTTATGCTTTCGTTTGCCATCATGGAGCCCGTGCACATTCCATGTAATAAGTTGGATTTTGTTGGTCTTTACTTTTTAGAATCAAAGTTAACCTTGTCTGTTCCGTCTATCATTGAAGAACCAGATAAAACATTTTAGCAGACATGTCATATGAGGACGTGTCACGCCCTGGCCTTGAGAGCCCAGTTTTCTTTAGTTGGTTTGGTCAGGGTGTGAATTTCTATGTGTAAGATCTAGATATTTTAGATCTATGTTGGCCGGGTGTTGTTCCCAATCAGAGGCAGCTGTCGATCGTTGTCTCTGATTGGGGATCATACTTAGGCAGCCATGTTGCCTACCTATGTTGTGGGATCTTGTTTCTGTGTATTTGGCTTGTTTGATGTTAGCCTTTAGAACGTCACGTTACGTTGCTGTTGTTGTTTTGTTCGGTGTTTATTCAATAAACGAACATGTACGCATACCACGCTGCACCTTGGTCCAATCCTGTACTCAGCGTTCGTGACAGGACGGTGGACATTCCATGGGATGGGAGAGTCATAGTATTGTTCATTTATTTTTTTACGATCACACTGACTATCACCTGTTTCACTCAATGCAATGCCCCCAGCTTGGTCAGAGGATGGAGTATAGTGCTACTCTGTTGCAATACCACTGAATGAAAACATACTATTGTGCTGTATCAGGGATGGGCAACTCCAGGCCTTGGGGACCTGATTGGTGTCACACTTTTGCCCCAGACCCAGCTAACACACCTGACTCCAATAATCACCTGTGCTTGCTAGGGATGGGGAAAAAGTGTGACACCAGTCTGGCCCCCGAGGACTGGAGTTGCTCATCCCTGTGCTATATGATGGACAACTACCAAGCTGATTTGTCAATATCAAATCATGATCTGCATGGGTCACGTAGAGTATCAAAAGTTCAGTAACGATTTGCTCTCCTGCTGCGCTGACACTGTATAGACATGTTTACAATTAATATTATTCATGCTTAGTAATGTCTTCCATCCATAACATGTGGGCTGTCTAAAACATGTTGTATTAGTGTCTGAGAGATATTTGGGAAACACTGATGGATTGGGCTTGTAGTTCCTGCTGTGTTTATGTTATTAGTCATCCTTGTGTTTTATCTGGCCTCAGTCTCCTACAAAAACGTCTGTGTATGTTAGGAGAGAGGGGATCCAAGATTTATGAGGGAAGGAGAGCAGCAGGGAGAGAGGGATAGAGTGAGGAAATGGGGTAGAAAGGGACAGGGATAATATGGATGGGAGATGGAGGCAAAGGGTATATGGGCAGGGAGAAAGAACGGGAATGGATAAAGATCAAGAGAGAGGATAGAGAATCTTCCTCTCATGTGGAAAAACTGACCCTCTCTCTCTTAAACAGCTTGGTGAGGTTACTGGAAAACGTGAGGTTGAATATGAGATAATGCACAAGGTCTGGTAATACACAGACCACGTCCCCATAAAGTTGGTAACACTCAAACGGAGTCCCCATAAGGCGAAAGTTTATGGGACCATGCTTCCTTTGTGATTATCATTTAGAAAGTGTCAACCTTTGCTCTCCCAAATGAAGGGTCGGGAATGGGGACTGATCCCTTTTGGGTTGTGGCTTAATTTAAGTTAAAACAGGTTTTGACTAGGTCAGAGTCTGATTTTGTTTACCTCATGGGTCAGAAAAATAACTTATAAATATTTACATGAGTCCCTCCCAATGCAAGGGGGATTGGAAACCACTGTCATCGCAGACAAATTAACATTGAGGCTCGCGTTAGACAAGGTGACTTTTGACACCAGTGACAACAAGAGGATCATTCCAGTAAGAGACAACGCTCTCCCCCAATCGGACGCAACACTTTGAAGTCAGCCCCTCCAAAACAGACCAATGCACCTCTTTCAACTAAGACTCTTCACTTTCATTCAACACCCCATTAAGTTCAGTTCAGGGGGAAGCCTTGTAGCCTACACTCAGCTCAGCCCTGCAATTGCACAGCACTGTAAGTATGTTTACCCCTGGATTACCTCATGGCTCTGTAACCTCAGCCTCTGCACTTTCTTAACTTGGCTCCGTCTTCATGGAGAGTGACAGACACATTTATTTTCAGCTATGCTCTATTAAACAGTAATTGCTGAGCAAGGAAAGGGTCTATAGCAGTCAGAAGGCACTGCAGCGGAGCCTGATGAACATGTTGTCTCTGACCTAGTCAAGGTGAAATGTCACAGAGGGATCCCACTACAGAATGTCCTATACTGTATGTACCATTATAAAAACACGAGAGTATAATTATTAACACATAGAATTAGTTAATTCTAGAATCCAGATCAACTAATTTTAAATACAGCACTTCCTCTCAGGTTGAGCTTTATTTGAAAGCACTTTGTCTCAATGCACTGTATTTAGAGAAGATGAAAGCGAAACGTCCTGCCCTCTTCAACTCAGACCCGTTCTGAATCCCTAGCCCCTAACACCCTGGCTTTAGATCTGAAACGCAGTCCAGGGCTTTCTCCATTATGCAGATTGGAGTCCTCAGGAAGAGGCTCCCTGCGTCACGCCTGTGTGTCTGTGGGAGGATCCTCTCCAGAGGGCTACCTGAAGATGTTTGTTTTTTTACTGCGACTGAGAATCAATAAGACCTGGGGGCTGCTGATGATGTCAGAGGAAGTGCTAGGTTATCAATGTGACACTGCATGAGTCACGCTGCAGAGAGAGGCAAGATTTGCACGGACGTCGGCGAACGTACTGGAGTGTTTAATGTGTTAATGGCAGCTGTGTGTGTGTGTGCGTGCGCGTGCGTGTGCATGTGTGTGTCGACGTGTTTAACTATACTTGTGGGGACTAGAAGTCCCCACAAGAATAGTAAACAAACAAAAAGTTTACCAACTGGAAACATTTTGTTAGTCCCCACAAGGTCAAATGCTATTTCTAGGAGGTTTAGTGTTAAGGTTAGAATTAGGTTTAGGGTTAGGAGCTAGGGCTAGGTTTAGGGTTAAGGTTTTCGGGTTAAGGTTAGGGCTAGGTTTAGGGTTAGGGGTTAGGGAAAATAATATTTTGAATGGGACTGAATTGTGTGTCCCCACAAGGTTAGTTGTACAAGACTGTGTATGTGTGTGTCTGTTATGTCTCTGTGTGTGTCTGTGTCTGTGTCTGTGTATACCTACTGGTTTGATTCCCACCATAATAAAGAGTGTGTGTACTGTGCAGAAGAGCGTTTGTGTGGGTTTAATTGCTGCTGTGCGTGTCTGTCCATGTGTGTGCGTGCGTGCGTGCGTGCGTGTGTTTAATGTGTTAATGGCCCCTGCCTACCCATCCGTGGCATGGACAGTGAGTCACATCCCCTTGGCACAGGGCCCAACAGCAGCAGGTGGCACTGCTTCTACCTCTCAACACTGTTTCTAGCTCTCAACACTGTTTTTACCTCTCAACACTGCTTCTACCTCTCAACACTGTTTCTACCTCTCAACATGGTTTCTACCTCTCAACACTTTGTTTCACCTCTCAACACTGTTTCTACCTCTCAACACTGTTTCTACCTCTCAACACTGTTTCTACCTCTCAACACTGTTTTTACCTCTCAACACTGTTTCTACCTCTCAGCACTGTTTCTACCTCTCAACACTGTTTCTAGCTCTCAACACTGTTTTTACCTCTCAACACTGCTTCTACCTCTCAACACTGTTTCTACCTCTCAACACTGTTTCTACCTCTCAACACTGTTTTTACCTCTCAACACTGTTTCTACCTCTCAGCACTGTTTCTACCTCTCAACACTGTTTCTACCTCTCAACACTGCTTCTACCTCTCAACACTGTTTCTACCTCTCAACACTGTTTCTACCTCTCAACACTGTTTTTACCTCTCAACACTGTTTCTACCTCTCAGCACTGTTTCTACCTCTCAACACTGCTTCTACCTCTCAACACTGTTTCTACCTCTCAACACTGTTTCTACCTCTCAACACTTTGTTTCACCTCTCAACACTGTTTCTACCTCTCAACACTGCTTCTACCTCTCAACACTGTTTCTACCTCTCACAACTGTTTCTACCTCAACACTGTTTCTACCTCTCAACACTGTTTCTACCTCTCAACACTGTTTCTACCTCTCAGCACTGTTTCTACCTCTCAACACTTTGTTTCACCTCTCAACACTGTTTCTACCTCTCAACACTGCTTCTACCTCTCAACACTGTTTCTACCTCTCACAACTGTTTCTACCTCAACACTGTTTCTACCTCTCAACATTGTTTCTACCTCTCAGCACTGTTTCTACCTCTCAACACTGTTTCTAGCTCTCAACACTGTTTTTACCTCTCAACACTGCTTCTACCTCTCAACACTGTTTCTACCTCTCAACACTGTTTCTACCTCTCAACACTGTTTTTACCTCTCAACACTGTTTCTACCTCTCAGCACTGTTTCTACCTCTCAACACTGTTTCTACCTCTCAACACTGCTTCTACCTCTCAACACTGTTTCTACCTCTCAACACTGTTTCTACCTCTCAACACTGTTTTTACCTCTCAACACTGTTTCTACCTCTCAGCACTGTTTCTACCTCTCAACACTGCTTCTACCTCTCAACACTGTTTCTACCTCTCAACACTGTTTCTACCTCTCAACACTTTGTTTCACCTCTCAACACTGTTTCTACCTCTCAACACTGCTTCTACCTCTCAACACTGTTTCTACCTCTCACAACTGTTTCTACCTCAACACTGTTTCTACCTCTCAACACTGTTTCTACCTCTCAACACTGTTTCTACCTCTCAGCACTGTTTCTACCTCTCAACACTTTGTTTCACCTCTCAACACGGTTTCTACCTCTCAACACTGCTTCTACCTCTCAACACTGTTTCTACCTCTCACAACTGTTTCTACCTCAACACTGTTTCTACCTCTCAACATTGTTTCTACCTCTCAGCACTGTTTCTACCTCTCAACACTGTTTCTACCTCTCAACAGTGTTTCTACCTCAACACTGTTTCTACCTCTCAACACTGTTTCTACCTCTCAACACTGTTTCTACCTTTCGACACTGTTTTTACCTCAACACTGTTTCTACCTCTCAACACTGTTTCTACCTCTCAACACTGTTTCTACCTTTCGACACTGTTTTTACCTCAACACTGTTTCTACCTCTCAACACTGTTTCTACCTCTCCACACCGTGAGCTCCACAGGATGAACAGCACCCCTCGGCAAAACACACACATACACACTTACTCCACCTGCCACACACACACACTTCTCTTGCCCCACACACACCTCTTGCTATACACACAATCCTCTTGTCACACACTCCTGCTACATACACTCCTCATGCCATACACACACATTCATCCTGCTACACACACTCCTGCGCTGCTTCTGTGTGTAGGTGTATGTGTGTGTGTGTGTGTGTTTGTGTGTTTGTGTGTGTGTGTATGTTTGTGTGTTTGTGTGTGTGTGTGTGTGTGCTGCTACACAATGTGAAAATTCTGCTTCAGAGACACTACACTTTAAGAAACCACTTAGCACTGCCAGCACCTGCACAGACAAATGCAGAGAGAGTGTGTGGATGTAGGCCTACTGTATAGTAGAATGAATTTTTACATTGGGTAACAATTCAAATCAAAAGGTAAGAAGATAAGAAAGAAAAACGGAGGAATAGACAGTAGGATATCTTATTAGTCACTTTGTGTAACCACTTTTTCCAGTAACAAAGAGAAAAATGCGTCAGTGGGTGTGCAACCCATGCATTATTGAAATGTACTGTAGTCATATCATAGACATGTAACGATAGTGTAAATCTATTTTTGTATTTTCTCAGTTGAGTCTTTTCCTTAGTCTTTCCCTCAGTTGAGTCTTTTCCTTAAATGTTTTTGTTCAGCTCATGTGCCACGTTTGACTGTGTTTGACTGTGTGTAATAGCTCTCTTCTGTTCTGTTCTGTCGTGAGTCACTCCTACAGTCAGTCAGATCTGAGTATAATATGCAGTGTGGCTGTGAGCCCTTGGCTGTCATCTTCAGCACATAATCGCCTCATTCGCTTTCTTTGGAAGTTTCTCTCAGTTGTAACATTAACGCTTTGGCAAAATGTACTCAATGTTTGTCTATTCTCTCTTCTCTCTCTCTTCCTCTATCGCTCTCTTTCTCTCTATCGCTATATTTTTATATAGAGATTCCCATTCCCTCTGTCTCCCCTGAAACTCCTTGTGAGAGAGAGGAAGAGAGAGAGAGAGAGAGAGAGAGAGAGAGAGAGAGAGAGAGAGAGAGAGAGAGAGAGAGAGAGAGAGAGAGAGAGAGAGAGAGAGAGAGAGAGAGAGAGAGAGAGAGAGAGAGAAAGAGAAAGAGAGAAAGAGAGAGAGAAACAGGAATTCCCCTGGTTTCACATCTCATGGCCCATCAGTTCTCCTTCTGACTGTTGGCTGTGAGTCTGCTGATTCACCAGATGAGGGGGACTGTTCTGCTCCATTGACTAATGTTCTACTATGTTTCCCACCCTCGAGGGTAACCCCTGCAGCAGCCCACTTTCATCAACCACACACACACACACACACACACACACACACACACACACAACTGCAAACCAAGATCAGATTATTTGTTTCCTTTCTTTGAATTTCCCCTCCCCTGTCACACATCATGATATATCAAAATGAAAAGTTCTATGGAAAGTGCATCATGAGAGGAGTATGTTAAGTTGGAAGCTCCCCTGAAGCAGGCTCCAACATAGAGCTTTTCTCAGAGGTCTTTCTATTGACCTAGAAGGGCCAATGGCTAACCAGCTGCAGCTTGAGGTCACGTTTCCTGCAAAACACAACAGGCTGTTCTTTGTGGCTAAAAGTTGAACCTGCCCTCTTCCATGAAAAATGAAAGGATGCAGCTGTTATTTTTTATATATATGCTGTGTTCAAAATACAGATTGTACAGATTTTTGTAGTTTGTCTCAGTTATGAAACATTCTGTTTGAGTTGTGAAAGATATCTGCGTGTGTTTGGTGGCTAGGCTTACAGCATTGGGGGGTAGATTATACAGAAGATCAAGCAATCTTTGAAAGCCCAAACAGTGCATTCGGAAAGTATTCAGACCCCTTGACTTTTTCAACATTTTGTTGCGTTACAGACTTATTCTAAAATTGATTCAATCGTTTCTTTTTCTCCTCATCAAGCTACACACAATACCCCATAATGACAAAGCAAAAACTGTTTTTTACAAATTTTTACAAATGTATCAAAAATTTAAAACTGAAATATCACATTTACATAAGTATTCAGACCCTTTACTCAGTACTTTGTTGAAGCACCTTTGGCAGTGATTACAGCCTAGAGTCTTCTTGGGTATGACGCTACAAGCTTGGCAAACCTGTATTTGGGGAGTTTCTCCCATATTTTTCTGCAGATCCTCTCAAGCTCTGTCATGTTGGATGGGGAGCGTCACTGCACAACAATTTTCAGGTCTCTCCAGAGATGTTCGATCGGGTTCAAGTCCGGGCTCTGGCTGGGCCACTCAATGACATTCGGAGACTTGTCCCGAACCCACTCCTGCGTTGTCTTGGCTGTGTGCTTAGGGTCGTTGTCCTGTTGGAAGGTGAACCTTCGCCCCCAGTTTGAGGTCCTAAACGCTCTGGAGCAGGTTTTCATCAAGGTTCTCTCTGTACTTGGCTCCGTTAATCTTTCCCACAATCATGACTAGTCTCCCAGTCCCTGCCGCTGAAAAACATCCCCACAGCATGATGCTGCAACCACCATGCTTCACCGTAGGGATGGTGCCAGGTTTCCTCCAGACGTGAAACTTGGCATTCAGGCCAAAGAGTTCAATCTTGGTTTAATCAGACCAGAGAATCTTGCTTCTCATGGTCTGAGAGACCTTTAGGTGCCTTTTGGCAAACTCCAAGCGGGCTGTCATGTGCCTTTTACTGAGGATTTGCTTCCATCTGGCCACTCTACCATAAAGGCATGATTGGTTTTCCCATCTGCACAGAGGAACTTTGGTGCTCTGTCAGAGTGACCATCGGGTTCTTGGTCACCTCCCTGACCAAGGCCCTTCTCCCCTGATTGCTCAGTTTGGCTGGGCGGCCAGCTCTAGGAAGAGCTTTGGTGGTTCCAAACTTCTTGGGCACTTTCAATGCTGCAGACAATTTTTGGTACGCTTCCCCAGATCTGTGCCTCAACACAATCCTGTCTCGGAACTCTACGGACAATTCCTTCGACCTCATGGCTTGGTTTTTTTTGCTCTGACATACACTGTCAGCAGTGGGACCTTATATAGACAGGTGTGTGCCTTTCCAAATCATGTCCAATCAATTGAATTTACCACAGGTGGACTCCATTCAACTTGTAGAAACATCTTAAGGATGATCAATGGAAACAGGATGCACCTGAGCTCAATTTTGAGTCTCATAGAAAAGGGTCTGAATACTTATGTAAATAAGGTATTTCTGTTTATTTTGAATACATTTGCAAACATTTCTGAAAACCTGTTTTCGCTTTGTCATTATGGGGTATTGTGTGTAGATTGATGATGAGGATATAAAAAAAGAAGAGGACAAAGCATGCCCCCATTCTCATCGACGGGCACTACAGAGGGTAGTGTGTACAGCCCAGTACATCACTGGGGCCAAGCTTCCTGCCATCCAGGACCTCTACACCAGGCGGTGTCAGAGAGAGGCCCTACCGATTGTCATAGACTCCAGCCACCCTAGTCATAGACTGTTTTCTCTGCTACCGCACGGCAAGCGGTACCGGAGCACCAAGTCTAGGTCCAGAAGGCTTCTTAACAGCTTCTACCCCCAAGCCATAAGACTCCTGAACAGCTAATCAAATGGCTACCCGGACTATTTGCATTGTTTTTTATTTGATTTGAGGAGCTCAGCGGAGCTGAGTACTATCATTTCAAATGTTCTACTGCTTGAGCTCCTGTACCTCTTATAGAATATTGCAATTTAGCTCCAAAGTATTGTGGAGCTCCTGCGTCGGCACCCAAAATGAGTATGGGCGGAACCTATTTCAGTCCAAGTCAAGCACTGCATAGGACATATTCATTTTGCATAGGGCGTCATGAACCTACACAACTCATCATGTGTAACAATAATCTAAAGTAAGTATAGACATAAAGTATACACATGCATAAAGTAGGCTAAGTATACACATACAAATCCATTGCATGCTTTTTTTTATGTTCTCAAAATGACTCTAAAATTAACTTGAAGTTTCAGGCACGACTTGATTGTAGCTGAATAATATCTACTGTAGCATGTGTTCATCTATGAATGCATAAAGGAATTGTCTGCATGTTATGAATGCCTGGGTGGCAAATGTGTCATTTATTTCCAGGTCTTTTTCCCCCTTTCTATGGAGATTTGTTCCTTTAATAAAAATAATTAAAAAACAGACCACTTTTCAAATAGATTACCAAAGCAACAAGGTTTGAGAGTTTTCAACAATTGCAAATCCATGCCCTGGTAATCATTTCCGTAAATAACATAACAGTTAAAAACGGAAGAACTGGGTTGTGTTTAGGAAATTAGATTGCAGCATAAGTATCAAATCTCTGTTAAATTTGGTAAATGTGTAAAGTTTGTTTGTCAACCTGAAACCAAATCATGCAGCGACCGCGTTCTAATGAAGGCATCAGACGCTTCTGGGAACCTGGCAACACAAAAACCTTTCTAGCCAATCAAGGGCTTTGCTCAGCGCATTAATATAATCAAATAGAAAGACTAGCTAGTTGTTTTAAAATTCCAAGGCTGCCAATGTTGTAGAAGTAAGAAGTTCGATTATAGGTACATATTTTGTATTCACATTTGTATTGACTCATCTGAATCTAGCTACGTTTGTGTGAGTAGGGAACGTGTTTTAAAGTGCTGGTCTGGGTGCGAGGTGGAGGGTTGTTCAGCCAGTTGCTCTTCGGCATATAAGAAGAAGGCGTTTCTTTTAGTACTAGATGCGTACTTACAGGCACTGACATTTTATAGTGAGTCTCACGAGTGGATTTATGGAAGTGTCCGCACGTTTCCTCAGCTAATATCTTCTAATTGTGCAATTTGAATGCCTTGAGAGGATACCTTCATAACCGTATGTATAATTTTCATATCAGCTCATTCTGTGTGCACTTCTGACTATAACCTTGGTCATCTAGCTAGTTGATGAGATTTACCAAACGGTTTGATTTGCCTGTTTGTGGGATGTAAACTTTAGCTAGGCTCGCCAGCAGGTCACTTCTTACCTGTTTTTTAAAATAATTTTTTGAAGTTGGTTTAGGTATCAATTTTACCTACGCTGTAGTTTCCTATCTTGTGTAACCCTTTTGCGTCGTTTGCTGTGGCCATCTAACAAATTGGTGAAGTGCTTTTTTAGAAATGGTTACTGTACTTGCACGAGGTTGTTCTGTCGACTTCCACATTCAACCAGTTTCACGGGCGCGTGGAATTAGCCAGTCAGTCAAATTTTTGCGAAGTTAGCTAGGCGGACTAAATTGAATTTTTGACGTTATTCATGCCTGCGTTATTTTCCCAAATGTAAATACTTCGCAGATGTATTACTAAAAATCATATTCCCCCTTTTAAATGAAATGTAAGTAGTTAGGTAGCTAGTTACAATCTTAACATTTTGAAGTATTGTTTGATGATTGGAAATCTTAATTTATTTAGAGCACGATGTTTGTGACGTCCAAATGATTGCTCTCGAGCACCTTTTATTTACCTCTGCTGCTTAGTTCTCGATTGAAAACATATTGTCTCACTCTGTTCTAGAAGTTCAGGAGGCATCCCTTTCCATTGTTTTGTAGAATAGCTGTTAAAACAATATTTTTCATGTCTCGTGGTCGTTCTACGTTTTGAATACTGATGTTTGTCATGAATGGCCGTAATTAGGGCGCACCATCTGTTTGGTTTGAAGTTAACTTAATTATTTCCATTACAACAGTTAGACCGATACATCATAGTAGCTAGTGCCCAAGTGATCACAAAGGCTTGAATTACAGTGCATTCTGTTTTGGCATCTCCTTCCAGACAAAAATACATGTTCTGTGTGGTCAGAAACGACAGTTTTTGGTACTCATAAACTAATTGTGCTTTTATTTTATTTTTTTATTCTCCTTTTCTGTCCTAGTTAATTTAAAGACACGTAGAAGATGGCTAACAAGGCAGAGTCCACTATGAGCACTACCACTAGTGAGAGTGTGTCCCACAGTGTGCTGAGCTGGGACCAGGTGAGCCGTCTCAATGAGGTCCTGACAGAAGTGGTGCCGGTCCACGGTCGAGGGAACTTCCCCACTCTGGAGGTGCGGCTGAAGGACATTGTGCAGATGGTGCGCACCCGTCTGGAGCTAAGGGGAATTAAAGTGAAAGACGTCCGTCTGAACGGCTCTACAGCCAGCCATGTGCTGGTGCAGGACATTGGCTGGAGCTACAAGGACCTGGACATCATCTTCAGGGTGGACCTGCCCCGGGAGTCGGGGTTCCAGTTGGTCAAAGACGTGGTGCTGGGCACTCTGCTGGACTTCCTCCCTGAGGGGGTGAACAAGGAGAAGATCACCCCCATGACCCTGAAGGAGGCCTATGTTCAGAAGCTGGTCAAGGTGTATACAGAGCAGGACCGCTGGAGCCTCATCTCCCTCTCCAACAACAACGGACGCAACGTGGAGCTCAAGTTTGTGGACTCTATCCGCCGGCAGTTTGAGTTCAGCGTGGACTCGTTCCAGATTGTGCTGGACTCACTGCTCTCCTTTTACGACTTCTCGCCGGAGAACCCTATGTCTAGCCACTTCCACCCCACCGTGGTGGGCGAGAGCGTGTACGGGGACTTTGACGCGTCTCTGGACCACCTCATGAACAAACTGATCGCCACCAAGCGGCCGGAGGAGATCCGCGGCGGCGGCCTGCTCAAGTACTGCAACCTGCTGGTGAGAGACTTCCGGCCCACCTCTGAGGAGGAGTTCAAGGGCCTGGAGCGTTATATGTGCTCCCGCTTCTTCATCGACTTCCCCGACATTGGCGAGCAGCAACGCAAGCTGGAGGCTTACCTGCAGAGCCACTTTGTGGGTGAGGAGAAGAGCAAGTACGACTACCTCATGATCCTGCGGCGCGTGGTCAACGAGAGCACGGTGTGCCTCATGGGCCACGAGAGACGGCAGACCCTCAACCTCATCTCGCTGACTGCCTTCAGGGTGCTGGCTGAGCAGAACGCCATTCCAGACGCCTCCAGCGTCACCTGCTACTACCAGCCGGCGCCCTACGTCCGAGACCACAACTTCAGCAACTACTACGTGGCCTCGTGTAACCAGAATATTCCAACATGGCTGCCATGTAACTGAGAGACCCATATAACACAAGAAGACTGCTGCTTTGAGAAAGAAGTGGAAAAAAAAAAAAAAATGAGATGCACCAGAAAAAATAAATTGGGCCATAACTGGCATTTCGCTCTGTAGTCATGAAGGATATATTTAAATAGGCAAGTGTTTAGTTTAGTTTTTGGTCTCCCTTCTCATTCCGTATCCACAGAGGTGCCAAGATCATTGGATCCAAAGTGATATTTTTTTAAGTGTTATTTTGATATATTTTTTGCCTTTTCTCAGATTGTAATGTTTTTGTTTATTTCCCCTAATGAGAAAATTAGTTTAGAATTAACGTCCTGATTTCAAGAATGAGTTCTACTTGGTGCCCCCCACCCCCCCTTATGCTAAGTGTATTTGGTCCATCTTCAAAGAAAGGGAAACAAATATTTAGAAGTTTGTTTGGGTTTTTGCTTCTGTGTGTATTGAAGATGTGAAAAAAGATGATAAAAAAAATGGTGTAGTAAAAAATAGTATCAAAATATATTTAACAAAAGAGATGTGAAGCACAAGGTGTCAAAGGTAATCCTGAGATGACGTCAATGTTTAGTTCACTGATGAGCAGTATGGGTTTGCTCATCAGTGTTTGGAATTTTCTATTTGTGAGATGACTGTCCCCATCTCCTTTTAGAAGGCATCCAAGGTAAAAGGGAGGCAGAGGAACGGCTCATTTTTGTTTTAAATCAAAGGTGTAAAAAAGGAAAGGTAATCTATGACAGAATATCACTAGCACAGTGCTGCCGGAGTGCCTGTGCTGTGTAGACTATATTTTCCACTGTGAATGTTGGTAACAGCCTCCCTCCTACATCTGTTCAGCCAATACAGGATTTGAGTGTATACTATGCAGGGTGCATCTCCATAGTGTCTCAATAGTGTAAAGTGGCTTCCTCTCCTCCATGCAACAGGTCAAATAGAAATGTAGACGGCCTATCCAAACCTTTCACCTGTTTGTGGTAATGCTTGAAAGGCGTCTAGGAGAGGAAGCCATGAATGAGTATTGAGAAGCACACCATACAGTAACTGTTTGGGCCTTTATTTGCCCACCGATCTGGGCTTTATCTTTTCTTTTAAACCTCTTCCAAACTGTTGGTGCAGCAGTGACCTCTCAGATGTCAGAGTTTACGGTCCACCTGGTGGAATCTGTACTGTAAGCTCATCCGGAGAAAAGGACAGGGCCTTCATCTCGCTCTTTCTGGAGTCTAGTCTGAGAGGCAGGGAGAGACTGTCCCTTTCCTTAAAAGGAGCCCCACTTGGCGGGGCCCTGGAACCCCTTTCAGGCCTTCCTTTGCAGGCAGCAGCCTGAAATGGGATCCCAGTCTGGTGGAGGCCAGCCAATAGCTGTAATGGCAGCCAATAATTAAAGTGAGGAGGGCGTGTAAGGAAGAGGGTGGCGGGGTTGTGCCAGTGTGTGACGGCCACCTTATGTGTGAGGGCTGACTCACTTCCCTCTCCACCACCCCCTAAGGGTTTGATGGGGGCAGGCGTGAACCCTTTTCTGGTCATGGGAGGCCAGGGGAGCACTGCTGCCTGCCTGGCACATTCAACAAAATGTAAGTGTCTGGAATTCCGTTCCCATTTTGGACCTCACGCTTCTTGATTTACATGGCAGAAGTTGTACTCTGATCTACGACAGGCATCCAAGTCCCCCCCCCCCCCCCCATCAAACTTTAAACCCCATTTAGAAATTGCACCCCCTCCATCTCCCGTTCTACTGACCTGACAATTTTTATTTCCAGTCCAGTGAGCCAACCGTTCTCCTTAAGTATTTCTGTCCAACCAAACCCAGGGAATTTTAATTTTGGACCTAGAAGGCAACACGGCTCTCACTGATGGATGAGCAGCAGTGACTCAACCGTTTGCCCCCCTCCCACCCTGGGTTGGCTCTCCAACACAGAAATGCTAAATTGCTCTTGAACTCCTCCTTGTGTAAGTGCCTGCTCCCTGTCCCCCCACTGCTTACACTCCCTAGCTGGCAGATGCTGCTCTTTCAACTTGTGCAAACTAACGTGCACATCCAGATAAGAGCTAGGATGTGGTTATCTGCCCTGTTCACAGGCCTGGAGGGGGGAGGCATGGTCTCTGGAGCAGGTCACACCTATGGGTTGGGGCACGTTGAGCTGGCTCAGCAGCCCAAACTAAACGTGGACACTGCTTTTAGTCCAAGGGCCACCCTCTAATAAAGGCTTCAGAAAAGGCATTCCGTGACCCAGGAAACAACTGAAGTTTCAACATCATGTACATAATTATATGAAAACATTTATTCAATATTATAGATCAATGGTACAATTTCAAAATCATAGCGCATTATGGTTAATTTCCCCTAGCAACTGAGGTTGCCATGTTAGTTGTTACACACGTTCTGTTGTCCATGCTTGCAGAAAGCAATGTACGGACTGGAGGAATCACAAAATAATACGAGATAAGATCTGAAGCTGTTGAAAGGTGTTAAATTGCTTTACGTAGCTGTCGGGACCTTGAATGTTTTGAGAGCTGTGTTAGCTAGCAAACGTTGTGCTGTCTTTAGTTTGGCTAGCAGGCAAAAGCAATGATGGCCCTTGTCTTATATGAACTGAGAACCACTGTACATGGTTAAAACATATTTCCTAGTTTCGGGGTTCATCTGGATCAGTGAAGGACCGGTAATGTGTTGCTTGAGCCTATGCAAGGACGAACACTGAACTCGCATAGTTCTGTGTGCCAGTGTGCAACAAAAGTAACCAACATGCGCTTAGATTTGGTAAAATACAAAATTAATGTGCAAGTTTTGAACTGGAGTTCATATTCAAAACTTTATCTACGTAATGTTTTTAAATGTTTGCCATTTTGTGTGCTGGGTCACGGAACAGCAATTTTTTTGTAGGTGGCAATGTGACTATTTTAACCTGGGTTAGCTTTAGTTTAGCCACCATGTGGTGACATTCGGTGTGGACCAAAGTCTGAACCAGCAACTAAGCACTTAAGTGCCTTTACCTTTGGTAGGATTTTTCTTTTGAGGGTGGGAGAAGAGAGGAAGGGAATTGATTAAGAGCTTAATATTTTGTGCTTTTTTTTTGGAGGGACGTTGCTACTCCACCCTCACCATCAAAAAAGTGTTTGTCATTTGCATTTGGTTGAATTATATGAATATATATATTATATTATGGGTTGAGACACTGGCATTGAATTATGGATCTAGACTTTTTTGGTATCATGTGAAGTGTTATTTTTCTTTCTAAGCCCAACCCCAAACCATTCTCTTTGAAACTTAGCTGTCTAGTCATTCCAGTAATTATTTGTCATGCTCTGTCTGCATTTCTTTATTTAAATTTTATTTAGCCCCCACCTCCCTCCCCTTCAATCTATCCAAACCAAAGCAACACTCCCAGCTAGTGCAATGACAAGCCATACATAATAACTGTCTGACGTCAAATGACTTGTACACCCCACTCTATGGAAGCACTTTAGAGGCCTTGTCTTACTTCAAATCCAGCTAGCGGAGAGTGTACATAAGCTATGGAGGAAACTGTATGTTGGAGGTGAGCTGGTTCTCAGGAAGGTTAAATGTGTTGAAGGGCTGTTTCTAGACTTTTGAAGTGTGGGGTGCAAACATTTTGAACCTTGGAACGTTTTGTTTTTGAATTGTGCTCCCATCTTGGCCACCAGATTCCTATACTTGGTATTTGTCTCCTTCTCTGGTGTATATTAGAGAATACTTCTCATCTGTCTCTGCGCTGAGACCATTTTTAATTTGTGAAAGCTTGTTGCGTTTGGAGCAGATGGTCTTTAACCTTCATTCTGATGAGTCACTGGGATTTTTTCACGGCATTGCTTAATTGATGAACTTCATAATTCAGGTAAACTCCCCTTGTCGTGCTTTATTCAGGTGGAGAGGAGCTGTCAGTCATTCCCACAAATGTTTACCACCATGCAAAGTGATGAATCAATTGAGCTTTGTGCCAGAACCAGCAGCCCAGTAGCTCTCCAGAAGCAGGTTGAAGACCCACTGATATTGAATTGGTGTAAATTCTGTGTGTTTTTGTATCCCTTACCCTGCCTGAATGTGTTATGGTTATTGTGGTCACTGTCTCTATCCTAACTGAAAACATGTGTGCCTATTTATGAATTGTAAGCAGAGACGAGTTATGTATGCTCCCCTAGATAAGGATGGGTGTGACGGGGCTTGGCTATATGATATATCGCTGCCCATATTTGGGGTCATATGTATGTTTCATGGCTGGTGCAAGTTATGTTCTTTGCCCCCCTTTTGTCTGCTGTAATTCCATGTGATGTTTTTGTGTTATGGTCCCCTCTGTCCCCTCCTTCATTGTCGAATGTCTGGTTTTCGGGGGGGGTTTGGGTGTGCTTTTCCAAAGACAAGTATTATCTTTTTGGAAAGTGATGAGCCCTTTTTGAAGCTCTCTTACAATTTTTGCATTAAGAGTTATGGAATTTGCAGCAGATATGTTTATTTTGTGTGTGAGTGTACAAGGATGCCTGTGTGGATGTGTTAAGTGAAAGTTATGAAATTCTCAAAAAAAAAATCTTTTTTTGAATGGTTAATGGCAAAGAGCTATGTCAGCTTTCTGATTATGATGACGTTGATTATCATTACGCTATTTCATTTTTTCAGCACTTTTACCTCCCTTTTAGTTTTCCTTTTGGATGGAAATGTGCATCAGGAAAATGTGTTAGAGGGAAAAACATTTAAATAAAGTATTGAACCCCAAATGTTGTCAGAGTAATGGTGTTGCTATTGTTCTGTTAATTCTTATCATTTTAAATGCATTGTTTTGTGTTAAGGTTTAAAAAAAAGTGGTTGCACTTTGAGGTGATGTCAATGGGTACATTGTGTGCATGGCTTTGGCTTTGTACTAGTGCTCACTAAGGCAATAGTTAAGCTAATTTTGTTCCTCAACTTTAATGTGTATTAAATCTGAATGTCTCTTTTATATTAAAATTATCAGACTAAAGCCACTTGGTCAATAACCTCAAGCCTTTTATTTTGGCCTGTTTTTGTTTTTGTCATTTCGATCACAAGGAAATTGTTAACACTCAGTTCAGCAATTACAGGCTTAGGTCTTATTCCCAACTCATTTTGATGAGGTCTGTTCCATGTAATGGAAATATTGACCCTGCTGAGTTTTCTAATGGGCGGGACATTGTTTTCCCAACATGCTGCATTGGACCACTTGGAAGCATCAGGGCCTACCTAGGGTACAACGGCTAACTATCCATCAGTATTCACTCTATTATTCCCTCAGAGCAGGTCAGCTGAAAATCTGGGTGCTGGTGGGATTTTGGTATTATAGTGGTTTCATACCCTGAAGTGTGAACCTGATCAATCACACACTTACCTTTTTTCAGGTTGTAGAACTGGGTAAAAAGTGTGTTCAAACTATCCATCCGTAGGTAATGCTGTTCACATAGACCTTCACTCATTTTCCACTCTAGTTGGAAACCAAGTGTAGACACTGAATCACACCCTGCTGCCATTAATAAAAAGGTGACTTATCTGCTGGGAATTACTCATGGTGTAACTTAATTGACGCAGCTATGTGTCCCCCACACAATCTCTTAACCACTTTTTCCGCCTCCGTCAACGCACAGTCATTGCCGTTAACCCAAGGCACTTGCGCTATCGTCCTCTTTCTGACTGTATTGAATTGATCAAATGACCGTCTCCCATAAGTCTTTCAAGTCTAGGTTGAAAATGAAAGGAGACTGGGAATTTGCCATTAGGGCTCCTAGACTTTGGAATGGTCAGCCAGAGGAGATCAGGCTTGCAGATTCACTGCCTCTTTTTAAATCCCTGCTGAAGAGACTTTTTTATAAAAATGCTTTTAATGTATGATCTTAACTAACCTTTATATTCTCCCTCCTGTTTTTGTCTTTGTTAATATTTTATTTTATGATTTGAAGCGCTTTGTTACTTGTATTGAAAAGCACTATACAAATAGTTAAGTGTAAATCAGACTCCACTTGCATATGATGAATACCTATCAATATAATGATGGCAATGTCACATCCCTGCTGTGCTATTTGAGCATTACCGAATAGACTTACTTAGCCATTAAAGCCCTGTGAGGGACTGACTCAATCTGTAAAATCCTTAAATAGCCTGTACTGTCACTGAATTCCAAAGCACACTTCACTCTGTGGCAGTGTCCTCAGTATAACAGCATGCCTGTCGTGCTCTAAAGGCTTCCTCGGCTACAGGGTGGTAGATCTCTCGTTTCCTGTGTGCATCAGTGGCCACGTAGAGAGAGCGAGGTGACAGGAGGGTGGACACTCAGGGGCACAATGTGTCCCTCCCAGGTCTCTCTCCAGCCCAATGGACAATCACCATGCGAAACACACACATAAAAACAGCCCAGCGTATGGCCAGGCCAAACAATGCTTGATTTCTGGAAAACTGCAGATAGAAATATGCAGAGAGACAATGAAAAGGCAGCATGCAGCAGAATGCTTAGAGAGGGAGGAAGGGGGCGAGAGAGAGACCCCATTGGGACAAGGCCACAATGAACCCGACTGTCCTCTCTCCGCTCTAGGCACTCTCCTACACACATAGTTGTGGTAATTTATCCTAAAAGCTACAGCAGGGTTCCCCAACTGGCGGCCCGCGGGTGGTTTTATTGTGCCCCCCCATGTTTTCTGAGCAAATAATAAGTACTTTTTCTGTATTACAAGTTTATTGTTGGACATAAAAGACTGTAAAAACACCAGGAAATCAGTTTCAAGTGATTTTAATTTTAGAAATCTGTCCCCAAGTATTCCCACGCATAATAGAAAGACGTGATCGTATACAAATGTAAGCAAGGTTTGAAATTATTATGTTTTAGTCAAATATTATATCAGTTTGGGCTTCTTGCGGTCAATTTGACTTTTTAAAATTGTCCCCCCCCCCAACTGACCATCCGCTCAAGAAAGAATCAGCCCACGGCTGAATATAGCTGATGATCTCTGCAGTATCTACCCCTACTCTGCTCTACTTGGTTTGTATCTGAGGTCATATGTCACTAATTAGCTGTCGTTGATTAAGGTTGATGTAACACATGCACACCCCATCAATTTGTTAATCAAGATGATCTATAGCACCGATCACATCTGTTTTATAGGGGACGATGACATGACTGATTGTGTGTTTGTTGTGCTTGATACAGACTGGGACCACATGTTAGTGAACCCTCCACTCCTGGGCCTGTCCACGTAGTAGGCTCGAAGTTCAGAGAAGGGGGAAGAGTTTCTGGGTAACACAGCCTCAGCTCCACAAGCAGAGCAACAATGCATTAAAATGTGTCTTCCTCTGCATAGAGCAGTGTAAAACAGTGATCCACTCAGTGTGCAAAAGGGGGAAGAAATAAAGCGTGACATGTGCAACACCCCTGACTCTGCAGGCCTGAGTCGTGGCCTGTGGCACTAACACCTGAGAAATGTAGCAGTTTGAGCAAACTGTCCCTCCCTTTCAGGAAATGGATAAGCTGCGCAAACATCCCCCATTTCCCCCCAGCAACAGCCCTAAAGCCAGGACTCTGATTACAAAAAAACGAACTACTAAATTACGTTACCAGCTAAAATATTGTAATCAGATTAGATACTTTGGAAAAACTAGATATTACTTCTTGGATTACTTTTAAATCCAGAAAAGATGTTTGTGAAAAATACATTGACACCTTTCTGTTTTCTCAATGGAATTCAATTCAGCATTGAAAAAAGTTTAAGTTTGTTCCACCTGATCGAGTCTGACCACAAGTCAGAGACCACTGTGATGACACAACAAAAGCGTTTGATGGATCATTTTTGTCTTTTTCTAACGCCTCAAGGGAAAAGTAATCAAAAAGTAATCAGATTACTGAGTTTGGTTAATTCAAGTTACTTTACTGATTACAATTCTGGACAGGTAACTAGTAACTAATGGATTACATTTAGAAAGTAACCTACCCAACCCTGAAACTCTGCATATGTCGGCTCAATCGGAAATATTATAATATACTTAAACATTTCGATTGCACAATCTGTAACACGTCAGCGATACAGATTGAATAGAGCCCTAAAACCATAATCCTTTGGGGAGATTGTATTAATCATGTAGGTATTAGCTGTGCTGCTCGCAGAGAGGCCAATTCTAAGAGACTCCAGGAGTTGCATTGACCCCTTTGACTCATCACATACTACTGTTATGGTTTATAATATATCCTGTTGCCTAGCATTTCACTGTAAGTCTACACCTGTTGTTTACAAAGCATGTGACAAATACAATTGTATTTAATTTAAAGGGAGGATTCTGAACCGGCTAGTGTTCTCCCCCCCCACTAAAGCAGACAATCTTTGATCAATTGGTAGTTAGAGTAAAGGTGAACATTAGTCAACGTTTGTCTCCAACATGAAATAGTGCAGATATTTCAGAGGAGTAATTCTTGGCTGCTCTCATGGACAGAAATTTGCAGTGACGAGCCTTAGGCTACATGCTTTACAATCACAGGCAGGGTCACTCGTAGGTCTTATCCGTTCTGTGTACTATAGAAGTGTGGGTTGATGGTGATCTGTTCAAAGACTATTCTAAGCGTGTGTATCTGTAAGTAATTACTGATATGGATATTGTGTATATGGGATCATCTGGAAGTCAGGTTTCTGTGGAGGAGTCTGCATAAATTCAACATCAAAGGAAGAGATGTAAGATGTATTGGACTCAAGCACATGGTGATCATTGACAACCTAGATTGCATCCACATAAGAGAGTGCACATTGGGCAGAAGTCCTTCACTCAGTGGTCATCAACAGCTACATAGAAAATGAAAATCAGTGAAACTGAAAGCCAGAAACAGAACACACTGTCTGTGATCAGAAACTAAAAGCGCGTGTCTGTCTCTTAATCCCTGTTAGTGTAGCAGATCCTGCTGTCTGACCTCTCTCTCACCCACTCCTCTGTGGAGAGCAGAACCAAAGGTGGCCAGGTGTATGCGCGCGCGCGTGTCGCTGTGTCCACCACACCATTGTACCCAACTAATCCCTCCTTCGCAACGGGAAGTCTGTGGATGATGGATTTACCCCGCTCTTCACCCCATCCCTCTCTCCTTCCAGCTTTGTTTCCGTCCAGAGTTATAATCCGGCTTTGATTAATAAATGGATAACAAAAAAAAACATGATAAAGGTGAAGGATAGATTGTTGGAGGGTTAGGGACAGAGCAGGTGGAGGGACCGGGGGAGAGGGAGCAGAGGAAAATAGAGTAGCACGGTCGGACAGGTTTTAGTCAGTGAGACCACTTCACAGCTTCCTGGAAGAGATGGCTATTTTCTGTGGAAGACAAGAGCAGTGGAAAAAGCGACTCTGTGTGAAACACCTGCTGTTTATCCCTCCACTGATTATCTGTTGTTTTCTCCCTCTTTTTCTCCCATTCTTACAGTGATGTTGGGCCACGGCACAGACGTTTCCATAACAGTTTGATAAAGCAATTTCTAAATAAATTTTTCAGCAAGGACTTTAATCATTACAATTCATATATTTGAGTACCGTATGTTCATACATGTACGTGTTCTCAAACTGGATTAGACTAAACAATCCTACACAGAAAAAAAATCATAAAAATCATGGCAAAGTCTTTTGAATTTTCCTTGTTGTGATTGTGATTAGCTAGTGAGCTTACAAGTTAGGGTGAGATACGGGGGACATCTTTGACCCTTGGCTTGAGATCAGAAGGAACTGGCAATCAATGTTCACAAAAACAATGTCTGAGTGTATTTCCCAAAAGTGCACACACCCTCACAATATCGGTAAACAGCAGATACAATTTAAAATAACAATGTCAGCATAAACCAGAATGGTACGACTGTTTATTTTCATGTTTCAAAAAAAAAAAAAAACTCTACATCTTTAACATGGCACGGAATGTATTGGGATGCAGCTCAAATCTCAGATGATTACATCCTCTCTCTATAGACCACTAAAACAACACTAACTACAGCTGATACTTACATTCACTTACATGTCTCAGGAAAGCATGTGCTATTATCATAATGTAATAGAGGAGGTAACAAAGGAGAAATTAAGTTAAACATACTTATGAAGAAACAGACTGCTTGCTGAACACAATCATTAGTTCATTTGGTATTCAGAAAATCCCAAATCATGCATTGACGTCACTAGGAGATTTGTGCAAAATAAATTCTAGATACAATATATTTCAAGTTAGGATGCTGCCCTATTATTGCATTCTTAACATCTGAAGTATAACTTTAACTGTGATGATGGACATTAGAAGATGCAGCATCCCATGGTATAAATTCAATGTAAAGTAAAATAGTTATTCTAGTCTGGTTCTTCTTAGAAAAAACATTCTTACACACAGTACCGTGCTAAGTATACTCCAGAAACTAACTATTTGCCTGCGTTTTTCAAAAGAGAAAGAAAATAAAGAATGCTAAGTATTTAATACTTTATCAAACGCTCTTAATCCAGTTCAACAATTAACTTCTGTGCCATTTAATGAATGTCCTTTAACAGAAGCAGTAGAATTGTGTTTATGATTTCATTGTTTCATGTGAGGAACATTCTAGTCTTTATAAAGTTGATAAACTATTTCAACGGTGTGTGTCAATAAGAAACAAAGGTGGAAAGGGATGTGTGGACACCAGGTTCTGGGTGAAGTTGCGCAAAAATAAAAAAGGTGAAACATAACATGAGTGATGGTCTTACTATACTTGTGGTCTTACTATACTTGTGAGGACTTTTTGGGGGACCAACAATTGATTCCCATTCAAAATCCTATTTTCCTTAACCCAACTCCTAACCCTAAACTAACCCTAATTCTAACCTTAACCCCAAAATAGCCTTTTTACAAGTGAGGAGTCGCAAAATGTCCTCACTTCTCAGATTTTTTAGTTGGTTTACTATTCTTGTGAGGACTTCTGGTACTCACAAGTATAGTAAAACAAAAACACACACGGATAGTGTGGACACTAGGTTCTGGGACACCTAAAAACAGCTTCACATTTAAACAGCTTGTGAACATATACAACCTCCAAAACCTACCATTTGGTGAAGTTTTGCAAAAATAAAAAACATGAAACATAACATGAGTGATGTCACTGTCATGCACACAGGAGGGCAGGTTTTTAAAACAGGCCAGTGGAGTGTCCTGGGATTGGTTGGTGAGTTCACACAGGCTCCGTCACAGAGAGATCCATCTGTCCATCCTTCTATCCGTCTGTCATCTGATTGCATCCCACTGCTAATAAAAACATAATATTGGGTTCATCAGTATCCAGGCTTCTCAGAGTGTCAGCGTCCGGTATACTGTCCTTGTGAGGTCCCAGAAAAAGTCCACTGAGGCCCTGGGTGGCTTATAGTCTGGTCAGGGAGCTAAACCACAGAGGTCCTGCTGGTCAGAACATGGAAGTGGAGCCAGTCATGTGACTGTAGATGTAGTTATGCTACATTCATAACCAAGTGTGAAAGTGGTAATCACCAGTTGTGAAGTCGTACGAACACCAGTTGGATGCATTCACGTGCTTTGAACTAATTGAGAAACGCCAATTGGCTAATGGCAAACAAGCAAGTCATATAAATGAATATATTCTTTCAACAGCTTATCAGTGTACACCCAATATGTTCCCCCTGTTGATGATGCTTA
The DNA here is from genome assembly GCF_964263955.1 of Coregonus lavaretus. Taxonomy (NCBI): domain Eukaryota; kingdom Metazoa; phylum Chordata; class Actinopteri; order Salmoniformes; family Salmonidae; genus Coregonus; species Coregonus lavaretus. The sequence continues at coordinate 24,243,049 of NC_139992.1, read as the reverse complement.
TTATGCATTATGGTTGAACCAAAAGATTACATGTAACAAACATTTTATTCAATTGGAAACAATGAAATATATATGTGAAATTAAACAAATGTATGTAATGCATGTACGTTGATGCTAATATGTACGGGCCGACTCTATTCTCTGTGTATATCAATGATGTCGCTCTTGCTGCTGGTGACTCTCAGATCCACCTCTACGCAGACGACGAACGCTGCTCGCACCCGCCTGCCCGACTAGAATTACTACTCTCGGCGGCTCTGACTTAGAATATGTGGACAACTACAAATACCTAGGTGTCTGGTTAGACTGTAAACTCTCCTTCCAGACTCACATTAAGCATCTCCAATCCAAAGTTAAATCTAGAATCGGCTTCCTATTTCGCAACAAAGCCTCCTTCACTCATGCTGCTAAACATGCCCTCGTAAAACTGACTATCCTACCGATCCTTGACTTTGACGATGTCATTTACAAAATAGCTTCCAACACTCTACTCAGCAAATTGGATGTAGTCTATCACAGTGCCATCCGTTTTGTCACCAAAGCCCCATATACTACCCACCATTGTGACCTGTACGCTCTCGTTGGCTGGCCCTCACTACATATTTGTCGCCAAACCCACTGGCTCCAGGTCATCTATAAATCCCTTCTAGGCAAATCCCTGTCTTATCTTTGCTCACAGGTCACCATAGCAACACCCACCCGTAGTCTGCGTTCCAGCAGGTATATCTCACTGGTCATCCCCAAAGCCAACACCTCTTTTGGTCGCCATTCCTTCCAGTTCTCTGCTGCCAATGACTGGAACGAACTGCAAAAATCTCTGAAGCTGGAGACACTTATCTCCTTCACTATCTTTAAGCATCAGTTGTCAGAGCAGCTTACCGATCACTGCACCTGTACACAGCCCATCTGAAATTAGCCCACCCAACTACCTCATCCCCATATTGTTATTTACATTGTTATTTATTTTGCTCATTTGCACCCCAGTATCTCTATTTGCACATCATCTTACATTTATATTTTAGTCATTTAGCATCTTCTGCACATCTATCACGCCAGTGTTAATACTAAATTATAATTGTAATTATTTTGCACTATGGCCTAGTTATTGCCTTACCTTCATAACTTACTACATTTGCACACACTGTATATATATTTTCTATTGTGTTATTGATTGTACGTTTTGTTTTACCCCATATGTAACTCTGTGTTGTTGTTGTTTTTTCAGCACTGCTTTGCTTTATCTTGGCCAGGATGTAGTTGTAAATGAGAACTTAAATAAAGGCGAAAAAGAAAAAAAAATGGAATGATGTTGCCATATGATAACAATAGCCTAATATCTTAATGCTGTAAACGATCGTCTTTTAACAGTTTCACTCAATTATTTCTAATCAACCTAATAATTATGACACACCCTCACTATTGTCATTGGTCATTGACTATTTTTATAGCGAACAAGCTGCATCAACCATAAACTAAAAGTACAGCTATCATGCTTGTAAATAAATTATAGTGTTCACAAACCATATTAATTTTACATTTACATTTTAGTCATTTAGCAGACGCTCTTATCCAGAGCGACTTACAGTTAGTGAGTGCATACATTATTATTATTATTATTATATATTTTTTTCATACTGGCCCCCCGTGGGAATCTAACCCACAACCCTGGCGTTGCAAACACCATGCTCTACCAACTGAGCTACATCCCTAATATATTGCTTTTTATAAATAATGTTTTGTTGTTGCATTTAACTGCTGAAAATGCTGTTGTCGGAGTGCAGGGATGATAGACGAGGTTCTCACTAGTAATTACCACTTGGAGGGGCGTTCAAGTCGATTTTTCCCAGTCGTATGTGGTAAATACCTCCTTCCCACTTGGATATGAATGCAGAATGAGTCTCAGGGTGTTTCTCAATATGCATACTACCGTGATCCACACTCTCATGCTCCGAGTGCATTTTCCAACGACGTTCTCGAGTACGTTCTTGTGAGGACGAGAGTGTGGAGAATGCATAAAACATTACATTTGAGAAGCATTCGTACTCCCCCTACTGTATTACCTCACGCTTCACCTCCCCATTCACCTCCCCATTCACTGAACCTTCTTCCAGCCACGACAATTGCAACAACAGACAAAACAAGATATGCACAAAGCAAACGTTTGACTTCATAATTATCAGCTAGATATGTGAATCGTAATAATGTAGCTAACCAGATAGTTTAACAGGCAAAAATGACCTAAAACTTATATTTTGCAAGATTGATGTAAATTCTAACAGTAGTAGCTAGCCAGTTTGCCCAATTGACTTATTATAGGCTTGTGATCTACGGTACATAGGCAGGTAAACATGCCAAAATTAAGACAGCATGTATTTATTAACGTATAAAGAAAAAGTATTGTAGTCAGGCAACATATGAGATGTGAATAGGCAACATTTCATTCAGAAGTCGGAGTGTATTTTCTCTTGCTTCAGCTAAAATAATGATTTTTTTTTCGTTGTTGCGTCATATTTCTTTGCATACCTTCCGTTGAAGATTGCATCGATGCATGCTTCAAAAGATGTACCAAACGGAGTGTGCATTCGAGAAGTGCCCTCCGTGCTCCGTTTCACGTGCTTTGATTTGGACTCATGCTCGGATCCTCCCGTGCTCCAATTTGCGTACTCGGAATACGGTAGTATGCATTTTGAGAAACACCCTCAGAGTCCTTGGCTTTTCTCTCTCTCTGTCGGAGTTCTGATTGGTTCACACCTAAAACACACACGGACAAACACATACAGGTTATGTCATTATAATGAGACTATAAACATTGCTTGACGTTTTACTATCAGGTTACACACTGCACTGTGTGTATATAGTAGTAGTCAGCGGAGAGCATTTTTACTGCGAAAATCCAGAGATGTTACCAAAAAAGGCGATGAAAGCAGAAGTGAAAGTTCAAATGAAAGATATTAAAGAGCCATTGTATAATTATCTCATTCATTTATAGGCCTGGTTTGCCTCTTTCTGATTGAGTAGAGTTTTGGAGTTGAGTAGAGCGCACAAACCTGAGTATATACACAAACTGGCATATTTCAACTAAATGTCTCTGGATAGGAATGCCTACTGAGTAGACAACCCTTCTATATGAAGTTATTAAATGGCAGTGATTGCTGGTACGTTATTGTAATGTAGAGTTGCATCCAAAACATCTCACTATTCCAGTTTCCCCCCTAGAAAGTGGTAAGCAGGCCGGTGTACAGCACTCATGACTTCCTATGGGCAGCTCATTTCCTCATTTGACCAACGCTTGGACTGAAAATTGAAAGATCATTTGAATGAATGTTTTGCAGGGAAAGCTAACGGGCTGGGGCTAACACCAGCCGCTCTGCAGGTATAGCTAACGGGTTAGGGCTAACACCAGCCGCTCAGCAGGGAAAGCTAACGGGTTAGGGCTAACACCAGCCACTCTGCAAGGAAAGCTAACAGGCTAGGGCTAACACCAGCCGCTCTGCAGGGAAAGCTAATGGGTTAGGGCTAACACCAGCCACTCTGCAGGGAAAACTACTACTCTGCAGAGAAAGCTAATGGGCTAGGGCTAACAACAACCGCTCTCCAGGGAAAACTAACGGACTAGGGCTAACACCAGCCGCTCTTCAGGGAAAGCTAACGGACTAGGGCTAACACCTGCCGCTCTGCAGTCCAACGCAGCTGCTGATGCGCTCATAGGCCAGGGTAGTGAGGGGAGAGACTGAGTTAGTTACCATAGTTAGCAATAAGAGCCTAAGTGCAACACTTTGCAACATCAACTAATCTACAGTGAGGGAAAAAGTATTTGATCCCCTGCTGATATTGTATGTTTTCCCACTGACAAAGAAATTATCAGTCTATAATTTTAATGGTAGGCTTATTTGAACAGTGAGAGACAGAATAACAACAACAAAAATCCAGAAAAATGCATGTCAAAAATTTTATAAATTGATTTGCATTTTAAATGAGGGAAATAAGTATTTGACCCCCTCTCAATCAGAAAGATTTCTGGCTCCCAGGTCTCTTTTATACAGGTAACGAGCTGAGATTAGGAGCACACTATTAAAGGGAGTGCTCCTAATCTCAGCTTGTTACCTGTATGAAAGACACCTGTCCACAGAAGCAATCAATCAATCAGCTTCCAAACTCTCCACCATGGCCAAGACCAAAGAGCTCTCCAAGGATGTCAGGGACAAGATTGTAGACCTACACAAGGCTGGAATGGGCTACAAGACCATCGCCAAGCAGCTTGGTGAGAAGGTGACAACAGTTGGTGCGATGATTCGCAAATGGAAGAAACACAAAAGAACTGTCAATCTCCCTCCGCCTGGGGCTCCACGCAAGATCTCACCTTGTGGAGTTGCAATGATCATGAGAATGGTGAGGAATCAGCCCTGAACTACACGGGAGGATCTTGTCAATGATCTCAAGGCAGCTGGGACCATAGTCACCAAGAAAACAATTGGTAACACACTACGCCGTGAAGGACTGAAATCCTGCAGCACCCGCAAGGTCCCCCTGCTCAAGAAAGCACATATACAGGGCCGTCTGAAGTTTGCCAATGAACATCTGAATGATTCAGAGGAGAACTGGGTGAAAGTGTTGTGGTCAGATGAGACCAAAATGGAGCTCTTTGGCATCAACCAGAGCATATGAGCGGAGTGGAGCGGGAGCGAGCGTGGAGCGTGAGCGGACGGATTTTGAACAGAGCGCAGAGCGGCATTTTTAAAAGGACGGAGCGTCGCCCTATGTCCCGCTCCAATTTCGCTCGCTCACACCAAGAGTCTGAAGCATTCTCAAGCCTGACCCAGAATCCATCTGTTTAATTTAATTTGTGTCGTCCAAGAATTTGTATTTTATAGAGCGAGGAGCAGCAGCAGCAACAAGAGAAAAGCGTTGAGGAATTCAAAAGTTTATTCACTGCAGGCAAAGGCCCAACCATAACAAGGGAGAGAAAAAGAGAGCTGGATGTAGCATTTAAAAAAATGATTTTCATGGACTATGAACCGCTGAGTAAAGGAGAACGCGAAGGGATGCAACACTTCGCCAGCGCAGCTCAACCGGGCTACACCCCCCCCCCAAGAAACTATGATAAATCAGTACTTTACTTTGTCAAATTTACATCTGAGATGCCCCATTCACATGCTTCAGCTGGCGATCAAAAACGCCGTTAACGAGCACGACAACATTAATAGGCTGTTAGTGAAAGTCGGGCACCTGGTGAAAAGTGTACGCAAGAGCACAGAGGAAACCGACCAATTAGGTGTCCGCCCCACAAATGCCTGCGCCATTCGATGGAGCAGCCAGCTGCGGATGATTCAGTCGTTCATCCGGTTGTTCCAAAAAGACCCGTTATGGCAAAACAAACTTAAGTCTAATGTTGCTAACATCACCCTGAATCAAGTACCGCAGCTGACGCACCTTGTCCGTGTGCTGACACCACTAGCAGACCTCACAGACAAAATGCAGAAGGAGCTGGGGAACCTGGGGATGATCCTCCCTGCTGTCACAGAAATCAAATCCCTGCTCACCGATTACACTCACGCTGCACTTCCAATGGGCATCGCTGCTTTTGCAGAAACATTGGCAAACAACGTGTCAATTCGCTATGGAATATACTATACTGATTAACATCTCATTTTAGCGTCAGTGTTAGATCCCCGTTTCAAGACAGAATGGATAATCCGAGATGAGTCTGTATGCAACAAATTCGGGGAGATAAAGTAAGGCTGTGGTTTATGCTAAAAGTGAAATACATGCAGATTTCGTTCCTTTTTTGGAGTGAGCGGGGGCGATTGGAGTGGAGCGCGATGCAAACTGCGTTGAGCGCTGAGCGATAATGAGCGGACTGGCCTGATGTGGCTTTGAGCGGGGGGAGCGGAGGGGTGAACAACTCCGTGAGCGAGGAGCTGAGATTCTCACCGCTCCACTCCGCTCATATGCTCTGGCATCAACTCAACTCGCCGTGTTTGGAGGAGGAGGAATGCTGCCTATGACCCCAAGAACACCATCCCCACCGTCAAACATGGAGGTGGAAACATTATGCTTTGGGGGTCTTTTTCTGCTAAGGGGACAGGACAACTTCACTGCATCAAAGGGACGATGGACGGGACCATGTACCGTCAAATCTTGGGTGAGAACCTCCTTCCCTCAGCCAGGGCATTGAAAATGGGTCGTGGATGTGTATTCTAGCATGACAATGACCCAAAACACATGGCCAAGGCAACAAAGGAGTGGCTCAAGAAGAAGCACATTAAGGTCCTGGAGTGGCCTAGCCAGTCTCCAGACCTTAATCCCATAGCAAATCTATGGAGGGAGCTGAAGGTTCGAGTTGCCAAACGTCAGCCTCGAAACCTTAATGACTTGGAGAAGATCTGCAAAGAGGAGTGGGACAAAATCCCTTCTGAGATGTGTGCAAACCTGGTGGCCAACTACAAGAAACGTCTGACCTCTGTGATTGACAACAAGGGTTTTGCCACCAAGTACTAAGTAATGTTTTGCAGAGGGGTCAAATACTTATTTCCCTCATTAAAATGAAAATAAATTTATAACATTTTTGACATGGGTTTTTCTGGATTTTTTTGTTATTATTCTGTCTCTCACTGTTCAAATAAACCTACCATTAAAATTATAGACTGATCATTTCTTTGTCAGTGGGAAAACGTACAAAATCAGCAGGGGATCAAATACTTTTTCCCCCTCACTGTACATACAGATAGATCCATAATGGAGCCTCCACTTCAAAGACATTCCCCTCCCTACCCAATCTAACCCAACACATACCCATGCAAAACAAGGACAAGAAGCGAGATATCAGCACAGTGGTGTAGTGGAGTGTATACGCAGGTATAAGCCGCATACCCACTTATTTATCAGTGGGCATTGCGCATACTCACTTCTTAATCCACACTGATACGTATCAAAGTAGTGTAGTGGAAGTACAGTGCACTCCACCAACCAGACTGAAGCCACTCCTCAGTAAAAGGCACAGGACAGCCCACTTCGAGTTTGCCAAAAGGCACCTAAAGGACTGAGACCATGAGAAACAAGATTCTCTAGTCTGATAAAACCAAGATTGAACCCTTTGGCCTGAATGCCAAGTGTCACGTCTGGAGGAAACCTTGCACCAGTGGCAGGGACTGGGAGACTAGTCGGAATCGAGGGAAAGACTGGGGCGAAGGTTCACCTTTCAACAGGACAACGACCCTACGCACACAGCCAAGACAACGCAGGAGGGGCTTCGGGACAAGTCTCTTAATGTCCTTGATTGGCCCAGCCAAAGCCCGGACTTCAACCGATCGAACATCTCTGGAGAGACTTGAAAATAGCTGTGCAGAGACGCTCCCCATCCAACCTGACAGAGCTTGAGAGGATCTGCAGAGAAGAATGGGGGAAACTCCCCAAATACAGGTGTCCCAAGCTTGTAGCGTCCTACCCAAGAAGACTCAAGGCTGAAATCGCTGCCAAAAGGTGCTTCAACAAAGTACTGGATAATGGGTCTGAATACTTATGTAAATGTGATATTTCAGTTAGTAAAAAATTATACATTTGCTAAAATTTCTAAAAACCTGTTTTTGCTTTGTCATTATGCGGTATTATGTGTAGATTGATGAGGAAAATGAACTTTTTAATACATTTTAGAATAAGGCTGTTACGTAACAAAATGTGGAAAAAGTTAAGGGATCTGAATACTTTCCGAATGCACTGTATATGCCATATCAATTAACAAGGCTGATGGAACAGATCAGAATGTTTAGCTTAAAATGTTGCTAAACTATTATTTCTTCACATTTTAGGCGCAGCAATTTACGCATGAACGTTCCAAAATGCAGTTGCGGGAAAACACCATTCTAAAATGCGCACCGCACATGCGAGCGGTTTCATGGCCAGAGATGGAAATATCCATTAGAAATTTGGTAAAACGGGGGGATTTAAAGATGCAACAACTATCATGGGTTGCTAATATGACTAGGATAATGCCTTTGGCTGCTAGACAATGAAAGAAAGTTTTTAAAAAAACAAATAGAACAGGAGAACGCATATGAGTAAGTCTTTATGAAAAATGATTGCCTCCACGTCTCTATGGTGGGATTTTAGATATAGGCTACTTTGAAGCTAGGTAAGACATGCCTCTCATATTATGAAGTAAAACGTCCAGGTGTCAAACAATGAAGGAAAAATACAGGGATGCTAATAATAGGCCTAACCGTCTTCTGGTAGATGGAAAGGCTTTCCCAAAAACCTTCTCTATTAAATGTTAACTACCTAGAAAGTAGCCTATGCCTACCTGTCAGAATATCATGATTATTTGCATCAACCCAGTGGCCATTTCTTTTGCAAACTCCTTCTCATGTACAACAGAAACACTGCTAACCAAACAACAGTGCTAGGTGCCTGCACACTTGAGTTAAAAGGCAACTACACTCAAATCAAAATGTATTTGATTTTTTACCAGACCTTAAATGTGGACTCCTGATGTGGTTCAAGCACTGTTATGGTATTAGAACATACAATTTAGTTGTATGTTAAAAAAGTGTGACTTTGAGAGCGAAAACCTGAAGAAAAAAAATCAGACTCAGTTGACAGTCTCATTTATCGATTTCAATAGTAGGCCTAATATTAGCCTACTTGCACAGTACAGCTTGGGTTTGCCTGACTGTGAAAGACCAATATGGGATTTTTTTATTTTAGGTCATTCAGAGTGTATGTCACAGTTTCTCATTGAATTTTTCACATAGGGCAACTTTTACATCACGTCACCAAATAATTGATTAAAACACACTGTTTTGCAATGAAGGTCTACAGTAGCTTCAACAGCACTCTGTAAGGTAGCACCATGGTGTAGCCGGAGGACAGCTAGCTTCCATCCTCCTCTTGGTACATCGACTTCAATACAAAATCCTAGGAGGCTCTTGGTTCTCACCCCCTTCCATAGACATACACAGTAATTATGACAACTTCCGGAGGACGTCCTCCAACCTATCAGAGCTCTTGCAGCATGAACGGACATGTTGTCCACCCAATCAAAGGATCAGATAATTAATCTAGTACTGCAGCTAGCAAGCTACAGCTAGCTAGCACTGCAGTGCATAAAATGTGGTGAGTAGTTGACTCAAAGAGAGAGAAAGAAAAATAGTTGAACAGTTTTCAACAAATTAATTTCTTCAAAAATGAAGGAGAAGCAAGAGAGAGAGAGTTCATCATTTTTTTTCACTTTCAGTTTCACTTAGCTAGCAAATGCAGCGGTCTAGTTTAGTTACTCAAACACCCGGCTCAAACAGAGGGATGCTATGTTAGCTATCTGGCTATGACTATCCAACACAGCACTGGAACTCTTCCAAGTCAAGGTAAGCTTTTGGGTTTATTAATTAATTGCCACCGGGGACCGCCGGTGTAACTGCTTACTGACTATACACTAACATTTCTGCATGATTGTAGCGGGTTTACTAACACATTAGTTCTATTAGCTATGTTGACTAGGACGTTACTTTAGCTAATATGGGGACAATGATGTAGGCTGTGTGTAGCGGTTATGACATGTTTTGGCTTGGAACGTTTTTTCAGCCTGGTCACATACAGCTGATGTGTTGTTCATTGAAGTCCACAAAGGAAGGGAAAAGGTGAGAGGGAATACAACGTGGCTGCTATGAAAGTGAACTGAGTTTACCGAATGGGGATAAAAACACCTGAATTTGTCCAATAGAAACTCTCATTTGCAACTGTTGGACTAATGATTACACCCTAGATAAGCTAGATGCAGGCAAGAGTGTGCAAGGCGGTATTGAATGTGTCACTGTCTGTCCATGTGTCACTGTCTCATCTCAAATTTCTCTCAACCTGTGTGCACCTACATCGTAAACTTTAATTCATAGGCTAGGTTGTAGCAACCTCATGATGGGTATAGGGGAAATTCTAGTATCATGTAGTAGCCTAAACCTATCGATGTTACATTGAGCTGGGTGAATGGAATATGAATTACAGTCATCCAACATGCTGTAATAGAAATAACGCCATGCTCATGAAAAAGAAATCGTCCTCCCTCATCATAAACAGCACTGACCACCACTGGAGTATATCCACTTCTCCAGGCACCACTACACCACTGTATCAGCGCATATAAGCTTACAAATGAACCAACTCCACAAACTAACAAATGAGTCACCCAGAGCCAGCAAGGAGTGATTGCATTGTTTCCCCTCTCTTCGTTTCATCTCAATACAAGATCAAATAAACAATATTAAAGAGCTATTGTGTAACGCTCACTCCTTTTCAGTCCTGCTTTTCTTTTCCATCTGACTTAGGTTGATAACTCCAGTTGACAAATTGAGTTTTAATTAGAACATACAGACCTGTGTAAATATACTAACAGTCATATCAAGTGTTTACATCTGTGGAGGTATTTTAGCGACCGTGACCAGTAACCCAGAATAAATAACTAAAATTAAAGATGCACTATGCAAAAATCGCTCCACCATTTCCTGGTTGCTAAAATTCTAATAGTTCACCTAATTTCAGTTTATGTGACAAAACAAGCAAGTACAGTGTAGAGAATCATTGTACCATCTAAACCGCTGTGAAATATATTTTCCAGTACCCAAAATATTGTATTTTCAGCTGTTTGAAGCTGGTGTACAAAACCAAAATTAAAAGACGCAAAAACGAAACTTAAGCACAGGAAGCATAGAAATAGCACACATAGAACAGATCTACCGCTTTTTAGACTTGCTTTCAATAAGAATGACAGATCTATAACTCACATTTCTATGTGAATTTGGTCGGGTCGCCCAAAAAGTTACATATTGCAGCTTTACATTCAACTACATAACAATTCCGGTTTCATTTCCAGTGATGGATCACCCATTTTAACTGCCATCAAGTTCTTCAAATGTCTTGGGTTTACTCAAAAGTTTTTTCTGAACAGTTTGCTGGTTATTTGTATTTTTGCAGACAATTGGGTCCTTTGAACAAACCAACAAAAATAGTCAGAAGAAGATAAGGTACATGTTACATTTTAAATCGAAACACACACATAAAGGGCAACACTTAGAATATGATACAATGTGGGAACATACCCACAACTCAATACATGAGTGAATGTGTGTGTGTGTCTGTGGAGCCCTGCAGATGTAGGTCAGCAAGGTTCGTAAACTAGACAGAGACAGAGTGGTATGTGTAGGGCCTCACCCGTGCGTTGTACTCTAGGACAAAGGGGGGGATGTCTATCTGTTCAGGCAGGATACAGGTGAAGAGCTGCTGGAGGGTCTCTACATGATGGACCTTCTGCTTCATCCCTGACACACTGAACGTAGTGAAGAACCAGGTGGACACCTGACAGACAGAGAAATTAACATGATAAGATTAGATACATGGAGAAACACTAAAAAAGTGTAAATAGAATGTAAAAAGGGTAAAAGTGTGTGTGTGTGGGTGGGGGGTGGGGGGGGGGGGGCGTTTCCCAGACACAGATTAACCACTTTGTTAGTCCTGTGTCCGGGTTGGAAAACCTGCCCTAAAGGTTCAATTGTAATACTTGTTAATAGCACGGATGCGTTTTGGCTGAAGCCTTCCACTGTGTTTAAGTGGTAATCTATTGAAACAAATTTACTTCTCCCTAAAATCCATTTATTAGGTTTGATTGAATAAGGCCAATAGACTTCCACTCTCCTCTTTAGTACGCAAGTGTGTGCTCTGCTTCCCATTCCAAACCATTTAAACCCATTTAAAGCATTAATTCTAATGACCCCAGCACAATGCCTGGCCCGTCTCTCATACACACCTCAAGTTACACCTCAGAGTCAAGTTACCTCAGAGTTCATGGATCATTTTAATTGACCAATTAGTATATTGCTAAACTGTGAGCCTTCTCCCATCTAACGGGCTGATTCAACTCAGTAACTGTGCAGATGAGACCAGAGGTTGAAGTTAGAACAGGGTTATGTGTCAGGGAGGCTCACAGTCGGAAAAAAACAACTCCAGAACAGTAATGGGGTGGAGTGCATGCGTGTGTGTTTGTGTGTGAAGAGTCCTGCAAGATCTTGGTCAGAAAAGGTTGTAAACTTGACTGGTCATAAAACAGTCAATTCAGAAAGTAAACCAAATTCCAAGTCCACATGTTCCTAACTGAAAAGCATTGAAGATCATTTTAATTTCATTGTACCTGAATTCACTGGAATTGACCCCAACCCTGGTATATGCAGTGCATTCGGAAAGTTTTCAGACCCCTTGACTTTTTCCACTTTGTTAGGTTACAGCCTTATTCTAAAATGGATGAAATTGTTTTTCTCCCTCATCAATCTACATACAATACCCCATAATGACAAAGCAAAAAAAAAAAGTTTTGAAATGTTTGCTAATTTCTTTAAAAAAGAAAACGGATTCACATTTACATAAGTATTCAGACCCTTTACTCAGTACTTTGTTGAAGCACCTTTGGCAGCGATTACAGCCTCGAGTCTTCTTGGGTATGACGCTACAAGCTTGGCTCACCTGTATTTGTGGAGTTTCTCCCATTCTTCTCTGCAGATCCTCTCAAGCTCTGTCAGGTTGGATGGGGATCGTTGCTGCACAGCTATTTTCAGGTCTCTCCAGTGATGTTTGATCAGGTTTAAGTCCGGGCTCTGGCTGGGCCACTCAAGAACATTCAGAGACTTGTCCCGAAGCCACTCCTGCGTTGTCTTGGCTGTGTGCTTAGGGTCATTGTCCTGTTGGAAGGTGAACCGTCGGCCGAGTCTGAGGTCCTGAGAGCTCTGGAGCAGGTTTTCATCAAGGATCTCTCTGTACTTTGCTCCGTTCATCTTTGCCTCGATCCTGACTAGTCTCCCAGTCCCTGCCGCTGAAAAACATCCCCACAGCATGATTCTGCCACCACCATGCTTCACCGTAGGGATGGTGCCAGGTTTCCTCCAGACGTGACGCTTGGCATTCAGGCCAAAAGAGTTCAATCTTGGTTTCATCAGACCAGAGAATCTTGTTTCTCATGGTCTGAGAGTCTTTAGTTGTCTTTTGGCAAACTCCAAGCGGGCTGTCATGTGCCTTTTACTAAGGAGTGGCTTCCGTCTGGCCACTCTACCATAAAGGCCTGATTGGTGGAGTGCTGCAGAGATGGTTGTCCTTCTGGAAGGTTCTCCCATCTTCACAGAGGAACTCTAGAGTTCTGTCAGAGTGACCATCGAGTTCTTAGTCACCTCCCTGACCAAGGCCCCTCTCCCCCGAAAGCTCAGTTTTGGCCGGGCGGCCAGCTCTAGGAAGAGTCTTGGTGGTTCCAAACTTCTTCCATTTAAGAATGATGGAAGCCACTGTGTTCTTTGCGACCTTCAATGCTGCAGAAATGTTTTGGTACCCTACCCCAGAACTGTGCCTCGACACAATCCTGTCTCGGAGCTCTACGGACAATTCCTTCGACCTCATGGCTTGGTTTTTGCTCAGACATGCACTGTCAACTGTGGGACCTTATATAGACTGGTATGTGCCTTTCCAAATCATGTCCAATCAATTGAATTTACCCCAGGTGGACTCCAATCAAGTTGTAGAAACATCATTGGAAACAGGATGCACCTGAGCTCAATTTCGAGTATCATAGCTATGGGTCTGAATACTTATGTAAATAAGGTATTTCTGTTTTTTATTTCTAATAAATGTGCAACATTTTCTAAAAACCTGTTTTCGCTTTGTCATTATGGAGTATTGTGTGTAGATTGCTGAGGATTGTTTTTCATTTAATCCATTTTAGAATAAGGCTGTAACGTAACAAAATGTGGAAAAAGTCAAGGGTCTGAATACTTTCAGAAGGCACTGTACATATCCTAACAATGCCTAGTAGTAGAAATACATATAACAACAGTGTTTGGGAAGCAGTAAAACGGAGTACTGTAGACTTTACCTTGGAGCGAAATGAGGGGTGTACAAAGTAGAAAGCCCTCAAGTTATTCTTAAACCTGGAATACAAAAAAATAAGCAAAAACCATCAAATACAGAATTCATTCACTGACATATCACTATTGGCTAGCATTTTAAATAGTGATTATTATTATTATTATTATTATTATAATGACTTATTTATTATTGCCCTTATTGAGAGAAAAAAACAGCAATATATCAAAAAGAAAATATGTCTTGAAAGAAAAGACTTAAGCACGGGAAGCATAGAAATAGCACACATACAGTGAGGGAAAAAAGTATTTGATCCCCTGCTGATTTTGTACGTTTGCCCACTGACAAAGAAATGATCAGTCTATAATTTTAATGGTATGTTTATTTGAACAGTGAGAGACAGAATAACAACAAAATAATCCAGAAAAACGCATGTCAAAAATGTTATAAATTGATTTGCATTTTAATAAGTATTTGACCCCTCTGCAAAACATGACTTAGTACTTGGTGGCAAAACCCTTGTTGGCAATCACAGAGGTCAGACGTTTCTTGTAGTTGGCCACCAGTTTTGCACACATCTCAGGAGGAATTTTGTCCCAATCCTCTTTGCAGATATTCTCCAAGTCATTAAGGTTGAGGCTGACGTTTGGCAACTCGAACCTTCAGCTCCCTCCATAGATTTGCTATGGGATTAAGGTCTGGAGACTGGCTAGGCCACTCCAGGACCTTAATGTGCTTCTTCTTGAGCCACTCCTTTGTTGCCTTGGCCGTGTGTTTTGGGTCATTGTCATGCTGGAATACCAATCCACGACCCATTTTCAATGCCCTGGCTGAGGGAAGGAGGTTCTCACCAAAGATTTGACGGTACATGGCCCCGTCCATCGTCCCTTTGATGCGGTGAAGTTGTCCTGTCCCCTTAGCAGAAAAGCATAATGTTTCCACCTCCATGTTTGACGGTGGAGATGGTGTTCTTGGGGTCATAGGCAGTTTGGAGGTCCTCCTCCTCCAAACACGGCGAGTTGAGTTGATGCCAAAGAGCTCCATTTTGGTCTCATCTGACCACAACACTTTCACCCAGTTTTCCTCTGAATCATTCAGATGTTCATTGGACGGTCATGTATATGTGCTTTCTTGAGCAGAGGGACCTTGCGGGTGCTGCAGGATTTCAGTCCTTCACGGCGTAGTGTGTTACCAATTGTTTTCTTGGTGACTATGGTCCCAGCTGCCTTGAGATCATTGACAAGATCCTCCCGTGTAGTTCTGGGCTGATTCCTCACCATTCTCATGATCATTGCAACTCCACGAGGTGAGATCTTGCATGGAGCCCCAGGCCGAGGGAGATTGACAGTTCTTTTGTGTTTCTTCCATTTGCGAATCGCACAAACTGTTGTCACCTTCTCACCAAGCTGCTTGGCGATGGTCTTGTAGCCCATTCCAGCCTTGTGTAGGTCTACAATCTTGTCCCTGACATCCTTGGAGAGCTCTTTGGTCTTGGCCATGGTGGAGAGTTTGGAATCTGATTGATTGATTGCTTCTGTGGACAGGTGTCTTTTATACAGGTAACAAACTGAGATTAGGAGCACTCCCTTTAATAGTGTGCTCCTAATCTCAACTCGTTACCTGTATAAAAAGACACCTGGGAGCCAGAAATCTTTCTGATTGAGAGGGGGTCAAATACTTATTTCCCTCATTAAAATGCAAATCAATTTATAACATTTTTGACATGCGTTTTTCTGGATTTTGTTGTTGTTATTCTGTCTCTCACTGTTCAAATAAACCTACCATTAAAATTATAGACTGATCATTTCTTTGTCAGTGGGCAAACGTACAAAATCAGCAGGGGATCAAATACTTTTTTCCCCTCACTGTAGAACAGATCTACTGCTTCTTAGACTTGCTTTCAATAAGAATGACAGATCTATAACTCACATTTCTATGTGAATTTGGTTGGGTCCCCCAAAAAGTTACATATTGCAGCTTTAAACATTCAACTACATAACAATTCCGGTTTCATTTCCAGTGATGGATCACCCATTTTAACTGCCATCAAGTTCTTCAAATGTATTGGGTTTACTCAAAAGTATTTACAGAACAGTTTGCTGGTTATTTTTCTTTTAGCAGACAATTGGGTCCTTTGAACAAACCAAAGAAGAGTGCATTTTTACAAAACGAACAAATGAGGACAGAACCCCGTGTAGCTCAGTTGGTAGAGCATGGCGCTTGCAACGCCAGGGTTGTGGGTTCGATTCCCACGGGGGGCTAGTATGAAAATGTATACACTCACTAACTAATTTCACTTAGGGCCCCCCAAAAGGCTAGGGCCAGCTCTGACTGAATGTGTGGGTATGGATGTGGGTACGCAGCCCTCCACCCCCATCAGTTGCCCATCCCTGGTCTAGAGCAGCGGTGGTGGTGACTCGGGAGTGCAGGTGTACAGTCCATACATGGAGGGCCACACGGTTTCTCTTATGGGGGACACAACTTGCTCATCACAACTCTTGGGAAAATAAGTTAGCAGTGCCAAGAGTTATCAAACATGTTCTTCTGGGTGTAAGCCGGTTGATTTGGATGATGGTCCTACTACCCCATCAGCATACTGTTTACTGGTGGAAACTCAGTTGATCTACTACACTGAACAGAAAGATCAATGCAACATATAAAGTGTTGGTCCCATGTTTCATGAGCTGAAAGATCCCAGAAATGTTTCATACGCCCAAAAAGCATATTTCTGTCAAATATTGTGCACAAATTTGTTTACATCTCTGTTAGTGAGCATTTCTCCTTTGCCAAGATAATCCATCCACCTGACAGGTGTGGCATATCAAGAAGCTGATTAAACAGCATGATCATTACACAGGTGCACCTTGTGCTGGGGCCAATAACAGGGCACAAAAATGTGCAGTTTTGTCACACAACACAATGCCACAGATGTCTCAAGTTTTGAGGGAGCGTTCAATTGGCCTGCTGACTGCAGGAATGTCCACCAGAACTGTTGCCAGAAAAATTGAATGTTCATTTATCTACCATAAGCCACCTCCAACGTCGTTTTAGAGAATTTGGCAGTACATCCAACCGGCCTCACAACGTGTATGGCGTCGTGTGGGCGAGCAGTTTGATGATGTCAACGTTGTGAACAGAGTGCCCCATGGTGGTGGTGGGGCATAAGCTCCGGACAACGAACCCGATTGCATTTTATCGATGGCAATTTAAATGCACAGAGATACCATGACAATATCCTGAGGCCCATTGTCATGCCATTCATCCGCCGCCATCACCTCATGTTTCAGCATGATAATGCACAGCCCCATGTCGCAAGGATCTGTACACAATTCCTGGAAGCTGAAAATATCCCAGTTCTTCCATGGCCTGCATACTCACCAGACATGTCACCCATTGAGCATGTTTGGGATGCTCTGGATCTACGAGTACAACAGCATGTTCCAGTTCCTGCCAATATCCAGCAACTTCGGACAGCCATTGAAGAGGAGTGGGACAACATTCCACAGGTCACAATGTTCCACAGGCCACAATCAACAGCCTGATCAACTCTATGCGAAGGAGATGCGTCGCACTGCATGAGGCAAATGGTGGTCACACCAGATACTGACTGGTTTTCTGACCAACAGATGCATACCTGTATTCCCAGTCATGTGAAATCCATAGATTAGGATCTAATTAATTTATTTCAATTAACTGATTTTCTTATATGAACTGTAACTCAGTAAAATCTTTAATTGTTGCGTTTATATTTTTGTTCAGTATAATAAGTGATATGACCTACTGTTATATCAAAGGAACACTAGATACAAATCCCAACAGATACGGTCGGATGTAGAATCTCTCAATGACTACAATAACTAGCTTCAAAGACTACAGTCGTGGTCAAAAGTTTTGAGAATGACACAAATATTAATTTTCACAAAGTCTGCTGCCTCAGTTTTTATGATGGCAATTTGCATATACTCCAGAATGTTATGAAGAGTGATCAGATGAATTGCAATTATTTGCAAAGTCCCTCTTTGCCATGAAAATGAACTTAATTACAAAAAAACATTTCCACTGCATTTCAGTCCTGCCACAAAAGGACCAGCTGACATCATGTCAGTGATTCTCTCGTTAACATAGGTGAGAGTGTTGACGAGGACAAGGCTGGAGATCACTCTGTCATGCTGATTGAGTTAGAAAAACAGACTGGAAGCTTTTAAAAGGAGGGTGGTGCTTGAAATCATTGTTCTTCCTCTGTTAACCATGGTTACCTGCAAGGAAACACGTGCCGTCATCATTGCTTTGCACAAAAAGGGCTTCACAGGCAAGGATATTGCTGCTAGTAAGATTGCACCTAAATCAACCATTTATCGGATCATCAAGAACTTCAAGGAGAGAGGTTCAATTGTTGTGAAGAAGGCTTCAGGGCGCCCAAGAAAGTCCAGCAAGCGCCAGGACTGTCTCCTAAAGTTGATTCAGCTGCAGGATCGGGGCACCACCAGTGCAGAGCTTGCTCAGGAATGGCAGCAGGCAGGTGTGAGTGCATCTGCACGCACAGTGAGGCGAAGACTTTTGGAAGATGGCCTGGTGTCAAGAAGGGCAGCGATGAAGCCACTTCTCTCCAGGAAAAACATCAGGGACAGACTGATATTCTGGAAAACGTACAGGAATTGGACTGCTGAGGACTGCGGTAAAGTCATTTTCTCTGATGAATCCCCTTTCCGATTGTTTGGGGCATCTGGAAAAAAGCTTGTCCGGAGAAGACAAGGTGAGCGCTACCATCAGTCCTGTGTCATGCCAACAGTAAAGCATCCTGAGACCATTCATGTGTTGGGTTGCTTCTCAGCCAAGGGAGTGGGCTCACTCACAATTTTGCCTAAGAACACTAAGTGGCTCGGGGAACAAAACATCAACATTTTGGGTCCATGGCCAGGAAACTCCCCAGACCTTAATCCCATTGAGAACTTGTGGTCAATCCTCAAGAGGCATGTGGACAAACAAAAACCCACAAATTCTGACAAACTCCAAGCATTGATTATGCAAGAATGGGCTGCCATCAGTCAGGATGTGGCCCAGAAGTTAATTGACAGCATGCCAGGGCGGATTGCAGAGGTCTTGAAAAAGAACGGTCAACACTGCAAATATTGACTCTTTGCATAAACTTAATGTAATTCTCAATAAAAGCCTTTGACGCTTATGGAATGCTTGTAATTATACTTCAGTATACCATAGTAACATCTGACAAAAATATCTAAAAACACTGAAGCAGCAAACTTTGTGAAGACCAATACTTGTGTCATTCTCAAAATGTTTGACCACGACTGTATAATCTCACATTGTTCATGAAAGAGGAAGTTGTGTGTTATGACAACTGCTGAGGAGATGGAGTACTGTGGGTGGTGCTGCCTTATCTATGGCTGTGGGGTTGAGGTGAGAAGGCTTCTGGTTTTCATTTGCAGGATGTGGTTTTCAGCTCCAGTCCAGTGTGAATGTGTCAGTAAACAGGAAAAAACGTATTTAGTAGTTGACCTCATCTTAGACTTAGACATAATAGACGTACTAAAGCAGAGGCACGCATGGTTATGGTGTATAGTGTTGACATTGGCACTGCTAAGTTAAAGTGTATGGTGCTTTGCAAAGTCTTGAAATAGAAGAGGGGAGATTAGAAGACACATAGAACCTGATGCCGTTTTCTTCAATTGCACAATTGTTGTCAGCAACAAGCTGTTTGTTCAGTGAAGGTTGTAGAGCTGGCCAGAAATGCAAATAATTTCATAATGTTAGCGTCTTTGATTTGGGCCGCGTCACCGCCAATATGTCATTTTCTGGGAACTTTCTCAGAGCTTTGGGAAGCCGTTCCAAAACAGACTCCAGGTTTCCAAACGTATGTGTTCACAAAAGCTATCCCGTTTCAGTTATCGGAAAGTGAGCAATGTTTCCTTGGTCCCATGGTAGCTTGAACAATATGTTTGGATCAAATCAAATCTTATTTGTCACATGCGCCGAATACAACAGGTGTAGACCTTACCGTGAAATGCTTACTTACAAGCCCTTAACCAACAATGCAGTTTTAAGAAAATAGAGTTTATTTACTAAATAAACTAGAGGCAAAATTAAAAAAGTAACACAATAAAATAACAATAATGAGGCTATATACAGGGGGTACCGGTACCGAGTCAATGTGCGGGGGTACAGGTTAGTCGAGGTAATTTGTACAGTAAGTATGCATAGATAATAAACAGCGAGTAGCAGCAGTGTAAAAACAAAGGGGGTGGGGGTGTCAATACAAATAGATACTATACAAAAAGATGATCAACCAGAACTGGTCAGTGAAAATCAACTATTACTGGAGGATGAGCCAACTGTACTCTCTAAAGAACAAACAGACAGTTCATAGGGGTTAAAGACCCCAGAACAATTTCACTGTAAATTCCCATTCACAGGGAGAAAGGTTTCATCTTACACATTCAGATTTGATTCACCTGTCGTATCTGGTAACCAACAGTCTGTAATTGTCTCTATAGCCTTCAGTTCTCTCTCGCTTCACTAAATCAGTAAAATATGTGGTGTGCGTCTTACTTGGTGTCTACAATCTCATAAAGCTTCTTGAGGAATTCAGAGTCCAGATGGTTGTGTTCTCTGGTCAGAGTGTGGAAGTAAACCATCACATACTGCTTCACTGTGATGTGGTCCATGACATGGATGAAGTACAGCAGGGCCTGTAGTGGAGTAACACACACATGGTGGAGAGGTCAAAGCTTGTTCACAGAGCAACAATATTCATTTATTTTCTATTGAGCCACTAAAACTGTGATGTTCATGATGTTGCCTCCAAATGAAGCCTGGTACCTTTTCCATGTCGATGAGAGTGACAGGAATATTTCTGCCCACAAGAACCATCACTGTCCTGCCACACATGTCAACACCTATGGACACACACACACACACACACACACACACACACACACACACATGTGCACATACACACACACACACACACACACACACACAACTAAGAGATAAGCCTAGCAGCCCAGTGGCCTGCCAGTGTTACTACACTGCCTCCTAGAGGAGACATGGAACAATTACACTCAGTGAAATAGGAGGCTGTCACGAGCCTCACTATATTATATATATGGCTGAAAAATAAGTATAAATGAGTGAGCCAAAGAACTAAATGAAAGGAAATTAACGAGTGTGAGGAAAGAGAGAAAGAAACAAAAAGAGGGAGAGCGAGAGAATGAGTGAAAGAAAGAAAGATGTCCTGCCATGATGACAGAGGCCGTTTCATTACTGGCCATTTTTTATCCTGAGAAGGAAAAATTATAAAACTGATTATCTCACCCCCTGATGCTGTGTTCAATGAGCTGGAAAAATGATTTCACACACACACACACACACTGAACTCACCAGTTTGATATAAGGCTTTCAGTGCTGCTATGTCAGACAAGTCTTCTGCTCTGGCTCGACATAACCAGCGGTTATAACTGCAACGACAGGAGAGGTTATAAAACATGATGTAAACACTGTCCTGGCTTAGGGTGTACTGTAAATGTTGGTAAAACTAGGGTATAGGATGGATGGTAGGGATGGAATGTACAAGTTGTGTAACACACTTTCTCTGGTGCTGTTTCTGCATGGTTGCATCAGACAGCTGGCCCTGCAGGATTAGTTTGCGCTGTTTGTCCACGTCTCCCTCCATCCGGGCAAACGCATGGGTCCCCACCTGGCCCAGGTCTGAGTCCAGTGTCTCCGCCTCAGAGTCAACTACACAGCACACACACAACAAGCTATGAAAACGACAATACACTCTCCCTCAGTGTTATATCAACAAATATCATGTTTTAAACCATTGCTGTGAAAAGTGTGTGTGTCTGTGTGTTTATTCCAGTGTTTGTTGTCGTTGGACCTGACTCACACACAGCCTGTTTGTCTTGGATCAACACCTCTAGGTCTGGAGTTTTTATCTACGGCTGAGCCCCATATGGACAACAGTCATCCAAAGAGAGGCAATGTTGATACTAAGGCATAAAAGCATACACATGCCTAATGTGAGTAACTAAAGTATGCCAACATAGTAACTAAAGTACACCCTAAGTGTTCAATTGGTTTGAGATCTGGTGACTGAGATGGCCATGGCATATGGTTTCCATCATTTTCATGCTCATCAAACCATTCAGTGACTACTCATGCCCTGTGTATAGGGGCATTTTCATCCTATGGGGACATAGCCATGGTAGCCAAAATAATGGCCTGCCCAGAATTTTTATACATGACCCTAAATATGATGGGATGTTAATTGCTCTGGAACCACACCTGTGTGGAAGCGCCTGCTTTCAATATACTTTGTATCCCTCATTTACTCAAGTGTTTCCATTATTTATTCAGTTACCTGTACATCCTCCTCTCTGCCATCAGTGCACCTGTCAGGGCAGCGCTCAGTGGAAAAGATGAACCAACAGGAAGACATGGTTCATTTAACAGTTAGACGGCTCCTAATGCCTTCCACACTGATGTAAGATCCATCACTATGTCTGTCTGTGTGTAGTGTGTGTGTGGGTGAGTGTCCCACCACTGGCCGGGGGTACGACTGAGATGTTCCACTGACTCGACTATGAAAGATCATCCTGCATTCTTCTCCCATGTCCACTGAGTGCGTCTCCATGGGTACAAACAACCTGGTTTTAAACCAGGCAGTACCGGCCAGAATTGTGCTGTTCAGACTCCAGGAAATACAGCTGCTGCTTAGAGATGAAGGACTGCTGGTGGCGGCAGGTCTATTATCACCATGTATTCATACAATGCATCACCTACATGGAATGGAGGTTGTTCAGGGCCTAAAATTAACACCCGCCAAATGCGGGTAGATTTTGCAATTGGCGGGTAAGATGTCAATTTCACCAGCAGGTGGTCAGGGTTCAACAGTGCAAGTGCATTTCACTCACATTTGCAAATAAAAATAGAGTTAGAAGTCAAGTATGAGCACATTTAGAGCTAAATAAATTATACAGTACCTGTTTTTTAAGTGTTTGTCTTTTTGACACACAAAGACCTACGAATCCTATTATATATATATATCCTACCTCGCGCAACGCGCATCAACACTGCCTGGCTGGGGAGCTGTGCGCACTGTGATTGAAGTGAAGATTCATTTTTCTGAAAGTCTACTAAAGTGAGCATTTTTTCCTTGTGTTTCTTGGCTATTTACAATGTTTTGTTCACAAGCTAGATTGTTTTTCAATGTCTGAGTATGCTTCAGCGAAGACACATCAGCTACTAGTCAGATTCTCATATCTCATAGGCACACTGTCACTGACAACTCCAGCTGCCCCAGTGCCGTCATTGCCACGGTAACCTCCTGCCCTTAAAAAGGGCAGCTGAACATTTGTCTCATCTGTGATATTTTGGTTAAAATGTTGCTATATATCAGATCACTTCTTACTAGTAATACATTTATTGCTTTAGAAACATTACAAAGAATGCTCATCCGTTTTTTGTTTATGGTGTAATTATGGCGATTTTTTTTTTTTTATCTACCTGGTACAGTGGCTGTTAGACCAAAAAGTTAGTTTCAGGCCCTGAGGTTGTTGCTATGGTAACCATATTGAAGCCACACATCTAGGAGGTTGTGGGAAATGTAGTCTTACCTTCCAGACAGCCTGGTTTCTCAGCGATGCGGATCTGTCTCTCTGGGACTACAGGCTCGCCTTCTGAGTTCCCGATGTCGGCCGGGATTAGGGGCAGGCTGGCATGCTCCTCTTCCTCAGAACGAGGGTAGTAGAGAGGAAGTAGCTTCCTGTATGTGGGCTGAGACACACACACAAAACTGTGTTAACCACAGAGATATAAGATGCCACACACTCACGCATGCTTTCTAACACAAAAACCTTCACACACATACTCAGTTTCCAATCACTTTGTGCATTTTTCCCCGTATCGGTGAAATACATGGTTTGTGTGTTTGCCATCTTAGACATGAATAATTACCTCAAACTGGAACATTCATGTTATATTTGAAATATTTCATATTCTCTATGAAGAACAAATGAGTGAGTAATCACAAAAAAACATGGAAACTTCGCCTTCGAAACACAGCTTATTAATTATTTCATACTCCAAACCAAACATTCCCCTTAGGTTCAATTTCATGCCAGAAAACATTTATGTTGTCCTTAGAATAAGCCAGTGCAGTTATGTGCATGTAAACCTAAGCTTGTGTACACGTCATAGGAACTCATGATCGTGCAGAAGAGAAAAGACGAACCCACCTCTTCCATGTCTGTCACAGCGAACACCACTGTCTCTATGCTCTCTCCATAGTTCTCCAGAAACCTGCGGACCGTTCCTGCAAACACACACACACAGTTATACACACTGTAACAGACAACAGATATGCTAGCTGATGTGTAGTGAGCGTTCTGGCAGAAAATGGTTGCTGTGCATCACCCAAGTGGGTGCTACACATAGGTGGTGGGAGAGGTGAGTTTCCCCCCTTACAATGTAAAACGCTTTGAACACCTACTGTAGGTGTAAAGGTGCTATATAAATGCAATCAATTATTATTATTGCAGACACACAGTCATACGTTTCACATAGGTCAGGGGTCATGGATGAGTTATTGAACATCATGCCAGTGTAAATAGTTGTCAGCCACATGTTAACTACATAAAATTGTGACAGTGTACTGTACACTAATGTATAAGAGATCATTAACTTAGTGAATGTGTGCTGTGCGTGTGAGCGTGTGCTGTGCGTGTGAGTGTGTGCCGTGCGTGTGAATGTGTGCTGTGCGTGCTGTGCATGTGAGTGTGTGCTGTGCGTGTGAGTGTGTGCGAGTCTTACTGAAGGCAATGTGTGTGGCGTCCTCCAGTGGGTATCCTCTCTTGGTTGTGCTGACCACACAGAAGGCCACAGACGCCATGGCCTGCTCTCTGCAGAGACACACAAACAACAGCTCACACAATAACATACTAACAGTACCCTCACCACATTCAATTGACAGTGCAGTACACACCACAAACAGAGTAAAGAGGTTTATGTACATATTACCTCACCTAGCCTGTACCCCCGCACATTGACTCGGTACCCCCTGTATATAGCTGCGTTATTGTTATTGAAAAAATATATATTACAAAATGTAAAAGTATCAAATATTTTCTTACTTAAACTTTCTTTTTTGCATTGTTGGGTTTGTAAGTAAGAATTTCACAGTAAGGTGTATTCAGCGCATGTGACAAAAAAAAGTGATTTGATTTCATTTAACTGAGAAGTATGAGGCAGTAAGGGAGCACCTCACGCTACACACAGACCTGTGTGGTATTGTGGGGAGAGAACACTTCTCTCCTATGTAAACAAGCTCTGTGATCTAAATCAACATGTCTGCCGTCCCAGTTAGCCAAATGAACACGAGGGGGAACAATATGTTGTACTTATGCAGTACAGTCAAACTGATGTAGACTAATGAGATAAAGCTGCAATATGTAACTTTTTGGGTGAGCTGAACAAATTCACATAGAAAAGTGTGTTATAGATCTGTCATTCCCCTTGAAAGTATAGAAAATGTATGCACTCACTAACTGTAAGTCGCTCTGGACAAGAGCGTCTGCTAAAATGACTAAAATGTAAAAAAAAATGTAAAATGAAAGCAAGTCTAAGTAGTGTTAGATCTGTTCTATGTGCGCCATTTCTATGCTTCCCATTCTTAAGTTTTGTTTTTGCATCGTACTTTCGGTTTTGTACACCAGCTTCAAACAGCTGAAAATACAAGATTTTTGGTTATGGAAAATATATTTCACAGCAGTTTAGATGGTACAATGATTCTCTACACTATACTAGCTTGTTTTGTAACAAACTGAAATTAGGCAAACTATTAGAATTTTTGCAACCTGGAAATGGCGGAGCGATTTCTGTATAGTGCATCTTTAATGTCTTACTTGGCGAGCTGCATGACGTTCCTATAGCAGTTGTACAGAGAACTCTCAGCAGCCGTCCTGTACTTGGTTTTGTACTTGGGGCCCACCGTGTGGATTATAAAGCGGGCCGCCAGGTTAAAGCCTTTGGTCATCTTCGCCTCGCCTGTCCGACATCCTGTGGATAAACACATACATACCGGTAATACAAGAGTATATCAAGATCCCACATAGAACACACAAAGAGAACATTCTTCACCTTGAACACAGCCTTGAAGGGGATTTACATAGCAACAAGACCCAATGGACACGAACCAACCCTTTTTCCTGTTCTAAAATGTGCATTTGTATAGAAACCTGTCAGTACTGTGTTTGTCTCCACAGTGCTCACATGATGTTAACGCATGACATTCACTTTACCAGCTTAACACAAGGTCATGTTCAGTAGACACAAACCAACATAAGTTTTAGTTATAAACATTCTGATTGATCAAGTTGAGATAGTACCTCATCCGAGTGTGAACCAGACATGTTGTCATTAACCTAATTAGTCAGTGGTGCCCCCTACCTTTCAGTTTGAGCAGCTCGTCTCGAAGCTCAGGCCCAGCATGTGTGTGGATGCTCTCAGATATAGGGTTCTTGTCCGTCAGAGTCTCATTAGTTGTGTTGACGATCGCTGTGCAGTTCAGCAGGGCAACGTCGCCATTACTGATGACAGCAGAAAGAAAGAGGGTCAGATATTTTAACTCTGTATTGGCCATACTCAAGCTCCAACTCATATCTCCCCTTGACATCAAAAAGAAGAAGAAACTGTACTATGAAACAAATATAAATTATATAAAGAATGAATGCTTTGGAGTACCTTCAATTCAATTTTGGGCAAAAAGGCAAACTTAGATCCATATTCCCTCTGATATTGCCAACTACTTGAATTACTTTTTCATTGGCAAGATTGGCAAACGTAGGCATGACATGCCAACAACAAACTCTGAACCTTCATATCCATGCATAACTGACCAAATAATGAAAGACAAGCCTTGTAATTTTTAGTTCTATAAAGTGAATGTGGAAGAAATGTGGTGAAAAGATTGCTGTCCAAGGATTCTTCTGGAATTGAAATCCTTAGGTGGGCCGTCTATTCCTTTTTAGGGTTGCCTATTTCCAAACAGTGTAAAAAAAAAGTATATAATAAAATAATAATACACACACACACACACACACATCCATTATTTGTATTTTATTTCTTTAATACATTTTAGGGATGGCTTTCAGTGTGAACTTAAACCTCTAAAACCAGATACAAAGTATGTAGAAAAGATAATGGACATATTCTTTATAACTTAATCTTTGAGAACTAATATTCATCCCAAAAATAATAATATATGTTTGAGCAAAAGAACACAGCATTAGCCATTGCAAAATGCATAGAAATTAGCTTTAAAACTGCAACATTTTCTCACATCATGGCAAAATGTGTAAAATTGCAGCAAATGTGCTTTAAAACTGCAACAATTTCTCTCAGCTCCATGGAGAAATGTGTAGAATTGCAGGAAATTGGCTTAAAAATGCCGCTACCCAAGAATAGCAAATCACTCTTTACTGGTTCAAACAGCCGACCAATCAGCCTGCTACCAACCCTTAGTAAACTTTTGGGAAAAGGGTTTGGTCAGATACAATGCTATTTCACAGTAAACAAATTAACAACAGACTTTCAGCACACTTATGGTCGGCACTAAACATGTACGGCACTGACACAAATGACTGATGATTGGTAATAAGAAGATAGATAAAATAAATTGATAAGAAGATTGTGGGAGCTGTTTTGTTAGACTTCAGTGCAGCTTTTGACATTATCGAAACACAATCTGCTGCTGGAAAAACGTATGTGTTATGGCTTTGGGCAATCCCACGGTAACGGAATTACGCTTTTACTTTTTTTCACTTTAAAATGTATGCCAAACAAAAAACATTGATTTCAAAGTTTAACTATGGACAAGGACTACTTTGAACAATTTCCACTGAAACATTTACATCAACATCGCTCTTATCCATAATAATCTCATAATGTAGGGAGTCTATCCACACTGTAGCTGTGAGATGTTGGCTAGAGCGCATGTGCCAAGACCAGAGTAGGCATATTTGCAATATAACGCAACAGTTTGTGACAGAACCATCAGTAGAGTTGAAAATGCAATGGAAACCATTTACATTCGGTACATGGACATTTAACGGCAAAACATATTTTTATGTGCACTATGTCATCAAGCCCAGCCTTTTATCCGCAAAAAGTCAGTTTGATGGAAACATCTCTGTTGGGATAATGTGCATATTGTTTTAGGCAGATTTGAGAATATTCGCATGAAAATCTGTCGCAAATTGGATTGAAACCTAGCTAGTAAAATCACTATACCGAATTGGTAGGTATACCATTACTTGTTACTTCTGTGAACTTTCACTCTCCTCCTTCCTCATGAGGGAGAGAAATTCGAAAATATATTAAAAGGGGAAATCTGCATTTGTTACATCCATTTTTGTACTTTAATGATATGTATCCATTGATTCTTGAAGAATATAACTTATAAATGCTTCATGAGCTTAGTTCAACTGTCGTACCTCATCAAAACCCAAAATATACGTTTTTTTTACTCCAATGTTTGCAAACAAAGCACATGTAAACAAACACTATATAGCCTCAAAACATGGTGAAAAATATAATTTTGATGTCATGGATGGTCAGTCCTTGCATGCATAGCTCGGTCTATGAATTGGAGAGTGCCAATGACTGGAACAAATTGCAAAAATCTCTGAAGCTGGAGACACTTATCTCCCTCACTAACTTTAAGCATCAGTTGTCAGAGCACCTTACCGATCACTGCACCTGTACACAGCCCATCTGTAATTAGCCCGCCCAACTACCTCATCCCTATATTGTTATTTATTTTGCTCATTTGTACCCCAGTATCTCTATTTGCACATCATCTCTTGCACATCTATCATTCCAGTGTTAATACTAATTGTAATTATTTTGCACTATAGCCTATTTATTGCCTTACCTCCATAACTTGCTACATTTGCACACACTGTATATATATGTATTTCTGTTGTATTTTTGACTTTGTTTTGTTTTACCCCATATGTAACTCTGTGTTGTTGTTTTTAATCGCACTGCTTTGCTTTATCTTGGCCAGGTCGCAGTTGTAAATGAGAACTTGTTCTCAACTGGTTTACCTGGTTAAATAAAGGTGAAATAAAAAAAATAAAAAAAAGAGTGGTTAAATTTTTCAAGCCCCATCCCTCAGCTTTTTACTGAAACATGGGTGGGGAGGGGGCTTTGTTATTGTTTACATTTACATTTACATTATTTAGCAGACGCTCTTATCCAGAGCGACTTACAGGAGCAATTAGGGTTAAGTGCCTTGCTCAAGGGCACATCGGCAGATTTTTCACCTAGTTGGCTCGGGGATTAGAACCAGCGACCTTTCGGTTACTGGCACAACGCTCTTAACCACTAAGCTACCTGCCGCCCTTAACTGTTGATTGCCGCTTTAAAAGATGTGGGGTTTTGGTAATGGAATTACAGGGCAATGTTTCATAAACTTACAGAAGGTAAACAATTTCTCCAAAATTAAATATAAGTGTTGATATTAGTTGGTAGCTGTCTTTACATCAACATTGTGTTTGGATGTATTTCTGATACCTTTTAAATACTTATTTTTTTAAGACTGTATCTATGCCTTCATTTCCAAAATATACAGCGCATTCGGAAAGTATTCAGACCCCTTGACTTTTTCCACATTTTGTTACGTTACAGCCTTATTCTAAAATAGATTAAATTGTTTTCCCCCATCATCAATCTACACACAATACCTCATAATGACAAAGCAAAAACAGGTTTTTAGAAATATCACATTTACATAAGTATTCAGACCCTTTATTCAGTACTTTGTTGAAGCACCTTTGGCAGCGATTACAGCCTCGAGTCTTCTTGGGTATGACGCTACAAGCTTGGCACACCTCTATTTGGGGAGTTTCCATAAAGGCCTGATTGGTGGAGCGCTGCAGAGATGGTTGTCTTTCTGAAAAGTTCAACCCATCTTCACAGAGGAACTCTGGAGCTCTGTCAGAGTGACCATCGGGTTCTTAGTCACCTCCCTGACCAAGGCCCTGATGCTGCAGACATTTCTTGGTACCCTTCCCCAGATCTGTGCTTCGACACAATCCTGTCTCGGAGCTCTACGGACAATTCCTTCGACCTCATGGCTTGGTTTTTGCTCTGACATGCACTGTCAACTGTGGGACCTTATATAAACCTTGTAGCGTCATCGGAGTCGCATCATGCAGCCTTAGAATGTATTAAAAATCAAAACATATAGCCCTAAGTTTGTATCACAACTAAAGTTACATAAATAACTCTAAATTAAGCATATAGAAGTACCTGTTTCTTTGTTAACTGCACAACACAGAATGCGCACTCCCTCAAATCGTTTGGAGAAAATATCCTTACTATTTAGCTATGTACAATTGTATTCTTCATCCTATAAAATTATATAAAATAATGCCACGGAATTCTAAGCAAATCTTGTCTGCAAAATGAACTAGTGTAGCCCACAGCCATATGGCATAGCCAGATCAGGACCTAACATTACTCAGAGTATGCTATTCTGTTCTTCTGAAATAGACCACATTTTCTTCATACCATGTTTCTTTATACCAGTCTAAAATAAATAATGGATTTATTGTGATAGTGTAGGCTATATTAAATGGAATTATTAGACTTTTTTAAATGTAGATGTTCCAAAGGTCTGCATCAGTGGCTTGTAGGCTATGCATGGAAGCCAGGAGATGCTAAATGTGTGTATGTTAATTAACGGACTGTGAAGAGACACACACACACTCCAACACACTCTACACACATTGTAATATTGTACTTTTTATATTGTGTAAATGTGTAATATTGGAACAATGTAAACGTATACGGCACAATGTCTTGTATGATGTATTGTTTTATTTAGGATGTAGGCTATTGTTTTATAATGATGTATTGCTTTATTCCTGTTAGGACCCCAGGAAGAGTAGCCGCTCCCTTGGCAGCAGCTAATTGGGATCCAAATAAATACATCAATGGCTGCGTTTACACAGGCAGCCCAATTCTGATCTGTTTTCCCACGAATTGGTCTTTTGACCAATCACATCAGATCTTTTCACATCAGATATTTTTCAGAGCTGATCTGATTGGTAAAAAGACCAATTAGTTTTAAAAAATATGAATTGGTCTGCCTGTGTAAACGCAACAGTTTAAGTTAGCCTACATGTGTGTTTAAAGTTAGGATCCTGCCCATGGGGCTTTGTCTAACTGTAAAAGGGGAACTACTCAAGCAGCGTGATGGTACTGAGTCATATGACATCCTAAGGCAGGGCTCTCCAACCCTGTTGCTGAAGAGCTACCGTCCTGTAGGTTTTCGCTCCAACCCTAATCTAGCGCACCTGATTCTAATAATTAGCTGGTTGATAAGATGAATCAGGTTAGTTAAAACTGGGGCTGGAGCGAGAACCTACAAGAGGGTAGCTCTCCAGGAACCAGATTGGAGAGACTTTTTCTCAATGACTATGAAAAATAATGAAATTACAAAAACCTTTACTTTGGAGTACAGATCAGTACGCAGCTGAGCTATTTAGGTGTATGTATTCATATTAACTGTGAAATAGTAAAGCACACGCACAATCAAGTTTACGGTGACACACGTCTGTTTCACTTCACAAAAATGCTTGTGGTAGCAAAACAGGCAATGGAAAAATCATAATTTTGTCCTCACTATCTTGGCAAATTACTGCAGTGCTACCTCAAAAAGGTTGGATGTGAACAAGCTAAATATCTTAGGCTTGTTGTACACACTTGTGGTTAAAGGAGAACTGCACTTCCTGATCTGGCCTCATTTTTCATCAATGCTCATTAAAAATGCTAGTGGCCATGACTGAAGGCAAACGAGAGTTGTCTTCGGGGTGTGTTTTTTTTGGGGTGTCTTTGCCATTCAATCACAACAAACAAGGGCTAATTCGGACTATTTATGGGCTAAAGTAGAGAGAAAAAGGCGAATAGAAAGTAAAGCCTGCACTGACCTTGTGTTTAGCCAAGCTGACAGCAGCTAGTTAGCATAGCTTAGGGGATAGCTAGCTGCAACTGGCTAGCCTATCTAATGTTAGCTAGCTGATATTTCTCTGTCAAATCACGGTTATGCCAAGATAGTAAGAACCAGTGTCTGGAATGTGTTATGTGACACTTGTTCAATAACACCTTGCTACTCGCTAGCATTATCAAATAATGTAGCTAGTGTTACCAACTCACTATCAGCAACAACACCTGGCACTGTCTCACGTTTGACAGCCCGCAGTACTTGTAGCTAGCGTTGGACGTAATCCATATCCTGGCCATCTGATTGTTGAACAACTTTACGGAAGCCCATTTTCACTAGAGTAGACATTTCCCGATCAATATGTGCAGTGCACATCAAGCTACTGCCAAAGCTACACCGTGTTGTCTGGGAAATTTGTTTTGCACCGGGTGGGCAGGGTTGCTAATTTTTTACTATTAAATTGGTCCTCCTAAGGAGACGTCTTCGCCCACCCAGGGCACTGGGCCATACAAAGAGAACTCGCCCAGTCTTTTCCCAGAAAAAATTTGCCACCACATGTTAATAGGCAAAAGGGGGCATTCATTTTTGACATAGTTGTAATCCAAACCAAACCCTCAAGTAAGTAATGACACAGTCACTTACCAAACACTGTTTTGGACTAGTGACTTTATGACCAAAATTATTCTATTTACACTTTGTAGTCAATTTTGACACTAGAATAAATGTTTCTGACTCATATTGATGCCACATAGGCCATTTTCAAAAGGAGAAGTTGGCTTTCAAGGGCAGTTGACCTTTAACGTTTTAACCAAGTGACACTTGTCGTGATCCTTGTTGATCCTTGGTCAAACAAGACACCGTGTCAACTCCTGAAAATTTGACAAAACAGGAGCAGAAAAGTGCTTTTCCTAAGACCTGTGTAAAAAGGCCCAAGTTCAGTCCAGATGTCTCTTCCTTTAACTGCAGCAGGAATGTGAGGAGGGCTTGGGGCAGCCTGGATACAAATGTCTTACTGAGAGACTCCTACCAGTGGAACTTCTGAACACATCATGTGCTCAGCCTCCACAACAAAGAGGATTTATGAGGTAGCGCCTAGAATGAGGGAAGGGAGGGGAGAGAGAGAGCGAGCGAGATTGTGTTTAAGGAAGGGGGTGATCCACAGTGGTGCAAGGAGCAAGAACAGGATAACAAGGCACAAGAAGCCAGGGCTACACCTTGAGAGACCTTTTAGCCGTCAACAAAGGCATTTGATATGAGTTTGACCATTATGATTGTGAGAGAAAAGGAGAGAGATAGAGAAAAAAAAAAGAGAAAGCAAGAGACCAAAAGAGAGAGACCAATAGATAGAGAAGTGTCATTAGAGATAGAGGTCCAGTGTGTGTGACTCACTAGAGCACTATTTTCCTGTTGATGTCCTCTCTGTAGGGGAAGGGGGATGGGAAGGCCTGCTTGCTGACCAGGCTGTCGTTGTACTCCTTCTCTGTCTCCTCTCCCTCAGGGTCCGGCTGCCGCTCCCAGGTGGACAGAGTCTGGACCTCCACAAACTGAGAGCGTGCTCCCAGAGGATCCATTCCTGCACTGCACTGGCCTGCACCTCAATGCTCGACACTGCAAACAAAGCCAGAGAAAGAATTTACAGTGTATTTTCAGTGTCCACATCCAGGAGCCAAATAGGAAGGAAGGGAAAGGGGATACCTAGTCAGTTGTACAACTGAATGCATTCAACTGAAATGTGTCTTCCTCGTTTAACCCAACCCTTCTGAATCAGCATCTATGACAAGGACCAACAGACAGTCACAATTGGTGATTACATGTGTGTTTCAGTGTTCATCATTAAGTAGGCTTAGCAATATAAGAACCCATTTTGTAAAGCAAAAGCATTTTAGCACAACCAAAGCAAGGCAGGATTAGACTGACAGCTTAAAGATTGCTTCCAGTGTCTAGACAGTAACAAACCATCCCGTTTTCAGTACTTCTAACCTCTAGTCTACAGCCTGAAAATGAAGCGTCACATAATGAATGCACTCATGTGAGGTTAGGTGGCAGTTAAAGAAAATTGGGTAATCAGCTGAGCAAGGTCTGGCTCCGTTTTTTCAAGACCCTGCAGCTATCTAAGATTGGGTTTTCGAGACCATCAGCTAACTACATACCATGTAAATACCTATGACTGGGGGCCTCTGTCTAACATTAGATTGTCTGCTTTCTAGGAACTGTTCCGTTCTGGAGCATATGGCACGAGAGGGGAGGACATTACTGTAAAGTGCACCTAAACAGACAGGGAATTCAAAAGCACCATGAGGACTATTTGAAATGCAGAATGAAGATAAACATATTGCTAGTTAGTCTATATTTTTGTTGACTGCAGCATGGTCAAACACACTTGACGAACAATACTATTCTTCCCACATTTCCCAGTGTTTTTGCTTGTGCGATTACTCATATTATGGTAATATCATTTTAATGGTTAAATATGGGAAAACATCAAATAATGAAAAAACATTAAATATGTCATCACCACCAACCATGAAGTTCGAGCTAAACTGACCATCACATTCCCATTGTAGCATTTGCCTTCTTTTTACTTTGATTCGCAAATTACCTATTTGCACATCTTCTGCACATCTATCACTCCAGTGTTAATACTATGGCCTATTTATTGCCTTACCTCCATAACTTACTACATTTGCACACACTGTATATATATTTTCTATTGCGTTATTGACTGTACGTTTTGTTTATTCCATATGTAACTGTGTTGTTGTTGTTTTTATCGCACTGCTTTGCTTTATCTTGGCCAGGTCGCAGTTGTAAATGAGAACTTGTTCTCAACTGGCTTACCAGGTTAAATAAAGGTGAAATAAAGAAATACAATTAATCTGCTAGCAAGGCAGCAAATAGTTGCATGCCGGAAAGGGAAAGGAATTTAAAGATGTATCTAGCTAATCAATAAGCAAGAAGCTACAGAAGAAAGCGTTACACATACCCCTTTTCCTACGTCCACGAATCTATTATTTGTCGACTCCGAGCAGGACTGAATTACAAAAAGCGAAGAATACAGGGGCTCTTCGTGATTTTCTTATAATCACAAACATGGTAAAACTCGATTTGATGAAGCCAATTCCCATCGTACTGTCACGCTTACTACAGTTTGGTGAGTTCCTGATCAGCTAATTCGCAACTGAGAGGAAGACGCGAAGCGAGAGGGTTTACTCTGCCCAAAATCTGTCCACGAAAACAAGACTGCGAAGTGAGGAATTTTTCTATGGAGGTCAATGAGAGAATTTGGTCAACAAAAAATATAATTGCTTATTTGCTACGTGCGGCTTATTTGATCGAATAGACGTTTCGTAATGGTTAGGTTGTTACGAATACATTGATATTCGTGGACGCACGTGGCATTTCGTCAACTTGACTTTTTCCACATTTTGATATCGCCCTGAATTCAAAATGGATTAGATCTATTTTGTTCCTCGCCCATCAACACACAATACCCCATAATGACAAAGTGAAAACATGTTTTTAGAAATGTTAGCAAATTTGTTGAAAATGAAATAAATACATATCTTAATTTACATAAGTATTCACACCCCTGAGTCAATACCTCCTAGAAGCATCTTTGGCAGCGATTACAGCTGTTTGTCTTTCTGGGTAAGTCTCTCGAGGGCTTTCCACACCTGGATTGTGCAACATTTGCCCATTATTCTTTTCAAACATTTTCAAGCTCTGTCAAATTGGTTGTTGATCATTGCTACACAACCATTTTCAGGTATAGCCATAGATTTTCAAGTAGATTTAATTAAAAACTGTAACACAGGAATATTCAAGTCTCAGGAATATTCAAGTCTTTTTAGTAAGCAACTCCAGTGTAGATTTGGCCTTGTGTTTTAGGTTATTGTCCTGCTGAAAGGTGAATGTATCTCCCAGTGTCTGGTGGGAAAGCAGACTGAACCAGGTTTCCCTCTGGGATTTTCCCTGTCCTTAGCTCCATTCCGTTTCTTTTTTATCATGAAAAACTCCCAGTCTTTAATGATGACAAGCATACCCATAACATGATGCAGCCACCACTATGCTTGAAAATATGGAGAGTGGTACTCAGTAATATGTTTTATTGTATTTGCCCCAAATATAACACTTTGTATTCAGGTCAAAAAGTTAATTGCTTTGCCACATTTTTTGCAGTATTACTTTAGTGCCTTGTTGCAAACAGGATGCATGTTTTGGAATATTTCTTATTCTGTACAGGCTTAGTTTTTTTTTCACTCTGTAAATTAGGTTAGTATTGTGGAGTAACTACAATGTTGTTGACCCATCTTCAGTTTTCTCCTATCACAGCCATTAAACTCTGTAACTGTTTTAAAGTCACCATTGGCCTCATGGTGAAATCCCTGAGCGGTTTCCCTCCTCTCCGGCAACTAAGCTAGGAAGGACGCCTGTATCTTTGTAGTCACTGGGTGTATTGATACACCATCTAAAGTGTAATTAATAACTTCACCATGCTCAAAGGGATATTCAATGTCTGCTTTTTAAATGTTTTACCCATCTACCAATAGGTGCCCTTCTTTGCGAGGCATTGGAAAACCTCCCCGGTCTATGTGATTGAATCTGTGTTTGAAATTCACTGCTTGACTGAGGGACCTTACAGATAATTGTATGTGTGGGGTATGTAAATGATGTAGTCATTCAAAAATCATGTTAAACACTATTATTGCACACAGTGTGAGTCCATGCAACTTATTATGTGATTTGTTAAGTACATTTTTACTCCTGAACTTATTTAGGCTTGCCATAACAAAGGGGTTGAATACTTATTGACTCAAGACATTTCAGCTTTTTGTTTTTAATTAATTTGTAAAAGTCAAGTGGTGTGAATTCTTTCTGAAGGCATTGTATATCTTTACTCTCACTAGCTAGAATCACAGAGTTTCTAAATCCAGAGGTGCAACATTGCGAGACTAAAAGACAATTTATGCTTCATCCGATAATGTGGTTGGAGGCTCCGTATGGAGGGTGTGAAGTAATTGCGGAGCCTCGGGAGGCACACAGAGGCCAAAGCTAATTTATGCTTGATCTGAAAATGTGGTATGGAAGGTGTGACACGGGGCCGCCGGAGGAATGCAGAGGCCAAATTGAGCTCCATACCACATCCCAAATTTGGTAACAATGCGGAGGGCTCCGTATTGACATGATTGGTTGACGGTAGGTGGGGGCGGGAGGTCCTGTATAAACACAAACTCACTTCTTTGACAACAGCGTGATCTGAGGGCCCATGCCAAATCTTTTCAGCCTCCTGAAGGGGAAAAAGTGTTTCTGTCCCTCTTCACTAATTGATTGGTGTGTGTGGACCATGATACTGTAGATCCTTAGTGATGTGGACACAGAGGAACTTGAAGCTCTCGACCCACTCCACCACAGCCCCGTCGATGTGAATGGGGGCATGCTCGGCCCTCTGTTTCCTGTAGTCCACGTTCAGCTCCTTTGTCTTGCTGACGTTGAGGGAGAGGTTGTTATCCTGGTACCACACTGCCAGGTCTCTGACCTCCTCCCTATAGGCTGTCTCATCGTCGTCAGTGATCAGGCCTACCACCGTTGTGTCATCGGCAAACTTAATGATGGTGTTGGAGTTGTGAGTGGCCACGCAGTGGTGGGTGAACAGGGAGTACAGGAGGGGACTAAGCATGCACTCCTGACTGGCCACCGTCTGGGATGATGGTGTTGATGTGAGCCATGACCAGCCTTTCAAAGCATTTCATGGCTACAGATGTTGTAGGAAATGAGCTGTAACTGCAATTTATTTCTCTCCGCCCCATGGCAAAATGTGTAGAATTGCAGAAAACTTGCTTTAAAAGGTCCAATGCAGCCTTTTTGATCTCAAATATCAAATCATTTCTGGGTAACAATTAAGTACCTTACTGTAATTGTTTTCAATTAAAATGTTCAAAAATAGCTTCTTAGCAAGCTATTTCTCAAGCAAGAATTTTGCTAGGACTGTCTGGGAGTGGTCTGAGTGGGGAGGGGAAAACTGAAAATGTGCTGTTTTGGCAGAGAGGTTTGGAACTCTCTTTCTTATTGGTCTATTAACTAATTTACCACATGGTGATGTCTCCATGGAAGCCCACTAAAAGAGCATTATCATCATCTTCACAATTTCACAGTATTAGTCCAACCTCATAGTATGGAAATATAAAACACAGGAACATCACGTTTTTGATTACACTATGCCTTTAAAACAGCAACATTTTCTCAACTTCCCATGGCAAAATGTGTAGAATTGCACAAAATGTCCTTTTACAAGTTTATCCCCAGCGTCAAGAGGGGGGGCCACTGAAATGTTTTGCCATGAGGTGAGGGGACCCCAAACCAAATCTTGCTTCATACTGTACTGTCTTTGCTAGAATGGTCCCACCTGATCTTGCCTCCTCCCGCCTGTCTTCCATCTTTGAGGACATGCATTTCCATTGTTAGAGCGGTCACTCGACTGTCTTGCCAATATAAAATAAAATCTTTGTTCACGACAAAGAACACACCTATCCCTCAGTGGAACATACGCACACACAAAAATATTCCGGAATAATGGCTAGGGACGTACGATAAATCACAACATTTGTGTAATACGCATAGGCCAACGCCACTCAGAGGAGCGGTTAAAATTGTATGTAAATCCTCGAGAGATTTTTTATATATTGTAGGTAAATGTAGGACTTTAGATATGGTCAAATATATGACTGAGGAGAGCTTTTCTGTAAATAAACAACAACACAAGACCCATTAAACAGACTAAAGTAATGGATACATATACATCTCCATGTGATTGATCGATATTTTAGTATATTGCAATTAAACACGACCATAAGTACAATACTAATGTAAAACATTTAAAAAATATATACGTATTTTCGTATCTGCCTTTCTGAAATTTGACAGACATCAATGTGTGCGAATGTGTTTGTGTTAGACCAACTGCGTTTGATTAGTAGGGTCTTCCTCGTGTGCCTAGAAGTCAGAAAACATCACTGGCTGGATGCTTCAGTCTAGGAATTAGCAACATTATTCAAGTAAGATAAGCAATTCGGAAACGTATACATCATCAATTTGTAAACGAAATGGTTATCAATCAGTCACAAAACATGTTTTTGCTTGTGTTACTGTGTAATTTAGTTGGTTAGCGATGCTGTGGAACACCACGTGGGCCTAGCTAGCCAGCTAACGTACTGCAGCGGAACTTGGCTATGGTCACTGGATCTCACCAAGTCTTCTAACAAATGTAGTTGTCAGAATTGACTTAACTAGCTAGTTATTACAATAGTACTAGTAACTGTTTTATACATTGTTTTGTATGTTGTAACTATAATGTAGCCTGGTCCCAGATCTGTTTGTGCTCTTGCCTAACGTTACTCCTTTGCTGTCCTTGTCAAGCCAAACAGGACAATTCCATAAGGAGTTTGCAAGGGGGCAGAAACAGACTGGCACCCAGGGTTGCTATAATGCACATTGTACACTTGTTGCGCTGTTTAGCCTACATTATGCTGATACTCTTGCCCTTCTGAAATGCATTGAAGTCAGAAGGGCTAACATTAGCTGATGCTCCAGTTGTTGTCATCCCTTGTCTGTTCTCCAATCCACCATCATCACTATCTCATCCTCCCTATCTCATCCTGCCTAGCCTGTGATATCGCCCTGATCTTGCGACCATGGGGTTGACCAAGCAGTACCTGCGCTATGCTGCCAGCGCCGTGTTTGGAGTAATAGGGAGCCAGAAGGCCAACATCACCTTTGTCACCATGCGAGGAGGGGAGAGAGGACGCTTTGTGGCTGTGGCTGCCTGCGAGCATGTCTTCATATGGGACGTGCGTAAAGCAGAGAAGGTGAGAGACTTGCGATGATCTGTTCATGTAGTGTTGACAGTGGATTTGTCAGTAGGCTACTGCTGCTGTCATAGCCAATATCAGGGTCATCATTGCTGACAGTGCTCTTATAACTGGGCATGAAATGTCCTAACCAATGGCTATCGATAACTCAAATAAGATGACTTGGCCAGTGATACCAAATTGTAACTATGTATCACCAGTATTTCCTCATAGTGAGAGATGACATATTAGGTTAATGTCTTTCTTTGAAACTGTCTCCTCTGTCCCAAGGTTCTTATTCTCAAGGGGAACAAGCACGAGGTGACGTACCTCTGCGCCTCCCCTGATGGTGTCCATGTTGCCGTGGGTTATGAGGACGGGGCAGTGCGCATCTTCAGCCTATTGAACGGCGAGAGCAATGTGTCCTTCAACGGGCACAAGTCCGCAGTCACTGTGATCCGTTATGACACTCTCGGTGCTCGGCTGGTGACCGGATCCAGGGTAAGAACAGAACTATGCTGCCATAGAGATGGCAAGATCCCTAGGATGACCACCGTCGTGACGTCATGGTTAAGCTAAGGCTTTTGCATTTAAAATATGATTAGTAATATGTCCATTATTATCTCCTTTCCTTTCAGGACACGGATGTGATTGTGTGGGATGTGATCAACGAGTGTGGTCTGTACCGACTGAAAGGACACAAAGACGCTGTCACACAGGCCCTGTTCCTCAAAGACAAGAACCTCCTGGTCTCCAGGTAGTACACCACTCATATGTAGGGCTCTGAGTTTCTGTCTCGGCCTTTGGTACTGTTAAGGCATCAGCATGCTTCGGTTCGAACTCGGCTAGGCAAACTGAACGAGTGTGCTCGCATACTCTCTTAAAGGTCCTGAAAAGTCATTCTAAAAAGTACTTTTTCTCTCATGGCTAACTACCAGGAAGTTTGAAAAGACTGGCTGAGTTGGCAGGAACTTATATTCATGAGCTCGCCTTGACTGACAGCTCTTTGAAACGCCTATGTCAGGGAACTTGGATGCAGTTTTGCAGTAAAATCATCTCAAGCAAATTTGGTGATACACAAAGCAACTCAAACAACATTGAAATTGCATCAAAGATATCACTGTTCTTTTTATACATCTCCCGTTTGGCATGTCTCTTGTAATGCGGTTCACAGCAGCACTGACGGATGTGATGACTTATCAACTGCTTCAGAGTTTTGAACGCCCCCTCACCCCTTTTTGTTCCATGCTGGCTGAATATCATGTTACCATTGGTGTATTAAAATGAGACTTAAGGTGATGTCACCTTGTCCACTTAATAATGAATCCAAGTGTTTGACATGGGTCCACTTAATAATGAATCCAAGTGTTTGACATGGGGAGGGGACCAGTAACTTTATGATCAAACTTTATCAATGTAGAAACAACAGTCATTTTTCATACTTTGGTTAGGTTTCCTTCAAATATCATCACATTTTATGAAAACCATGGTTTTTACTGTTCATGTCCTTTAAAAGACCGTCACTTGAAAAACACAGCAATAGTACTGTTTGTTCATTTTGAGACGCCGTAGCCAGAATACACTTCCTCAAAATAGTCAGAATTACTCAGATAACTCAAGAAGTCGATCATATTAATTTTGAAGGTTTTGCAGAGGAGATCTTAGTCGCATAATTTTACATCTAACTAAGAGGTTTGGTGCAGTATTTCTCAAGTGGAAAAATTTGCATTAGAACACTTTATTGAAGAATCCCTACTGTTGACCAATCACCAACGAAGGGGCGTAGACTTCGGCTACCGACTTTGACTTGCCTCGAGCCAAAATGTTGTGTGCATGAACAGCCGAAAAAACCCTTGCCAAAGACCAAAACGAACAAAAACTTCACAAAATGTCGTCATAATATAGGCATGAACTGTTTCGGGAAGCATTCGGACGCCTTTAGTGTTCTAGCGTTGAGAGACGAGGGGCGCAGGTTGGATACCAGCTAGGGAAAGTTACCGCCCCCTGACTTTGCTGCAATACTGTGGTTCTCGATGTCTGAATGGTCTTTCTGTTGTTTTCTCCAGCTCAAAGGACAGCTTTGTAAAGTGGTGGGACCTGGACACCCAGCACTGCTTTAAGACCATGCTGGGACATCGCAGTGAGGTGAATGCTTCCTGTCTAGCTTAACATTTGATTATGTCACACGTGTTGTTGACATTGGATGGTGTTCTAAGAGGTGATTGGGTCACTTGTCTGATTAGATAAGTGTCTCTCAAAGATGACTCGATCTGATTGGATCACCTTGGTTGTGTGTTTGTCAGGTGTGGGGGATGGCACTGCTGAACCAAGAGAGTAGATTGATAACAGGCTCAGCCGACAGTGAGCTCCGGGCCTGGGACATCAACTACCTACAGGAGGTAAGCACAGAGAAGAGCTACAATGAGCCTTCTACACACATAACTACATATATTGGACAATAATGAAAAAGTTAAAAATATCTTATCTGAATAAAATGCTAGTTGAGTCCTTCTCTCTCGGATTGTGTGTCGTTCAGGGCAAAGAGGCTGGTGAACCGAAGGAGAAGAAGGGGAAAAGCCTGCTTGATGATGAGGAGGAGGAAGTTGTGGACGAGAGCCCTGAGGAGGTACGACAGACTATGATCCTCTACTGGGCAAAATACCACAATTGGTTACCTACAGCACTAGTTAATCAGTTAATCTAGAAAAAACTCTGACGAAGTATTGTAGCTAGTAATGAATGTCATATTTACTGTCTAATAGCATGTGTATCTGACATCTGTGTCTGTTT
Organism: Coregonus lavaretus; assembly: GCF_964263955.1. Classification (NCBI taxonomy): domain Eukaryota; kingdom Metazoa; phylum Chordata; class Actinopteri; order Salmoniformes; family Salmonidae; genus Coregonus; species Coregonus lavaretus. Next base: position 24,200,512 of record NC_139992.1, on the reverse strand, counting down.
CATACTTCTCTCTCTCTCTCTCTCTCTCTCTCTCTCTCTCTCTCTCTCTCTCTCTCTCTCTCTCTCTCTCTCTCTCTCTCTCTCTCTCTCTCTCTCTCTCTCTCTCTCTCACACTCTCACTCACTCACTCAGAGGATCCTGAGTTGTAAGAAAGCTGGCTCTTTGCTGAGAGAGGCCAGGGACAGGGTGGTCTCCATGACTACTGATGCCAAGGCAAAGGTCCTGGCGTGCCATGTAAGTATTGACCTTTGACCATTTAATGTTGGTACAGTGTCACTTACCCTCCAGTCATATTGATTTATTGTCATACATTTCTCAGATCACTAATATGTGTGTTCTTCCCTCTGATCTTTCCTCCTTTTCCCCATCCCCCTCTTTGGTTAGGGCTCAGACGCAGTGCTGGAGGTGTTCAGTGTGCTGCCAGAGGACGAGGTGGAGAGGGTGATGGCCAAGAAGCTGAAGAGAGCCAAGAAGAAGGCCAGGTATGTCGCACACAGTAGAGATCACACTGTCACCTCAGTCACGGCAGGGACCAGTCTGCAGATGTAGCCAAAGTTGGGCCAGACAGATACTGCAAAGCCTTCAGAGATGATTTGAAAAAATAAAACGTGGAATCTAATTCCAATCAAACTACCGTAAATACTTCCAATGTTTATGAATACAGTTATGTTGATGAAATTGGTGAAATGTAAAGATGAGGTGCTGCTGCCCCCTGGTGTAGGGATGCACAGGGTGCAGAGGAGGACGCCGCTCCAGATCCTGTGGTGGAAAGGAAACTAGCAAATGAGATTGTGAGACTGACCAACATCAAGGCCTCCGCCAAGATCAGGTACACAGCAACACACATGCGCACACACACGCACACTCACACACTCAAGCAACCAACCAACATTTTGTGTCACGTATATCCCAGATGGGTGGACTGCTTGCTGTGTGCGGGTGGGGAGTTGAAGGTAGCCATGCTGCTCCAGAACAACACAGTGGAAACCTACAGCCTCAAGACGTCTGACAAAAACCCCACGGTCACTAAGACCTCCCGGCTCACACTGGGAGGCCACCGCACCGATGCCCGCACGCTGGCCTTCAGCTCAGACAACATCGCTGTCCTCTCCGCCTCCGGGGACACCGTCAAAGTCTGGAACAGGTGGGAATGTCAGTTCACACAGGACTGGGATTGACCTGACCATGTGGTTTCACTGTACAAGTTAAATCTAGTTAATTAAACTGGCTTTCCAGCATCTTTTAAAGGTGACTCACATTATGACACCTAGACACATACTGTATTATAAGCAGTTTTTTACATTCTGATTGGGTGTCTAACGGGAAGTCTCTCCCCCTGTCACAGGTCTACCCTGCAGGTGATTCGCACCATGGAGTGTGAGTACGCCCTCTGCTCCCTGTTCGTCCCTGGAGACAGGCAGATCATCCTAGGAACCAAGGTAACACACATGCATGCACACACTAACATACACCAAACTACTGCAGATGTGTATTATCCAGTATTAAACTATTGCGTGTAACCCAGGCTAACCTTCTCTCTCTCCGATCAGAGTGGTAAGATTCAGATCTTTGACCTGGCATCAGGAACCCTCCTGGAGACTGTCGACGCCCATAACGGAGCTCTGTGGTCCCTCTGTCTGTCTCCTGATCAGGTATTGTCTGTCTCGGTCTGTGTATCTCCCTGTCCATGTTCAACATCATCCACAATACATGTAGCGTTTTCATGAGTCTCATCTTCTAAAGTGCCAATCTCCATTACAACTCCATAGGCCCCTTATCTGTAGACAAAAGTCCATACAATTGTATTTGTGTTAAAACATTCCCATTAGCTCTGACTGTTTATTTGACTTTAATGATGTGGTTTCCTCAGAGGGGGATAGTGACGGGCGGGGCTGACAAGACGGTGAAGTTCTGGGAGTTTGAGCTGATTAAGGACAAAGATGCTACACAGAAGTACGCCAAGTTTTATTCCTTCTGTTTCACATAGTGTCAATAACACTTAGAATGCTGTTTCATGCTAGAGGCAACTAGTTCTGTGCCCATGCATGCTGTTATTCAAGTGAGCTTTTATTGAGTGAGCACTTGACTGGAGTTTCTGTTGGCTCTGCTCTAATTGTTTGTGTTTGTGTGTTGCAGGAGGCTGACGGTGAAACACATGCGTACACTGCAGCTGGATGAGGAAGTGTTGTGTGTGAAATATTCTCCTGACCAGAGACTGTTGGCTGTCTCCCTGCTGGACTGCACTGTCAAGGTCTTCTACACAGACACACTGAAGTTCTTCTTGTCTCTGTATGGACACAAGCTGCCTGTGCTCTGCCTGGACATCTCTCATGTGAGTACCGGTACTCATCCTAGCAACACCAAACTAAATGATAAACGAATGTAATGTGTGACAGTAGATGAAATGGAATGTGCATACTTGAGTGTGTGTTGGTTAAAGTATGTGTCCAATCTGTCTTGACTCTGAATGTTGCTTCTTCTCCATCTCAGGACAGTGCCTTGATAGCAACCGGCTCTGCAGACAGAAACGTCAAGATCTGGGGTCTGGACTTTGGGGACTGTCACCGATCTATGTTTGCCCACGATGACAGGTACAGAAAAAAATATTACGTGTGTGTGTGTGTGAATGTATGTATGTATATGTGTGTGTATGTATGTATGTATGTGTGTATGTGTATATATATATATATATATATATATATATATATATATATATATATATATATATATATATATATATATATATACACACAGTTGAAGTCGGAAGTTTACATACACCTTAACCAAATACATTTAAACTAAGTTTTTCACAATTCCTGACATTTAATCCTAGTAAAAATTCATTCCCTGTTTTAGGTCAGTTAGGATCACCACTTTATTTTAAGAATGTGAAATGTCAGAATAATAGTATAGAGAATTATTTTATTTCAGCTTTTATTTCTTTCATCACATTCCCAGTGGGTCAGAAGTTTACATACACTCAATTCGTATTTGATAGCATTGCCTTTAAATTGTTTAACTTGGGTCAAACGTTTCGAGTAGCCTTCCACAAGCTTCCCACAATAAGTTGGGTGAATTTTGGCCCATTCCTCCTGACAGAGCTGGTGTAACTGAGTCAGGTTTGTAGGCCTCCTTGCTCGCACATGCTTTTTCAGTTCTGCCCACACATTTTCTGTAGGATTGAGGTCAGGGCTTTGTGATGGCCACTCCAATACCTTGACTGTGATGTCCTTAAGCCATTTTGCCACAACTTTGGAAGTATGCTTGGGGTCATTGTCCATTTGGAAGACCCATTTGCGACCAAGCTTTAACTTCCTGACTGATGTCTTGAGATGTTGCTTCATTTTACATTTTAGTCATTTAGCAGACGCTCTTATCCAGAGCGACTTTTACAGTTAGTGAGTGCATACATTTCTTTTTTCATACTGGCCCCCCGTGGGAATCGAACCCACAACCCTGGCATTGCAAGCGCCATGCTCTACCAACTAAGCTACACAGGGCTTCAGTATATCCACATAATTTTACTTCCTCATGATGCCATCTATTTTGTGAAGTGTACCAGTCCCTCTTGCAGCAAAGCATCCCCACAGCATGATGCTGCCACCCCCGTGCTTCACGGTTGGGATGGTGTTCTTCGGCTTGCAAGCATCCCCCTTAACGATGGTCATTATGGCCAAACAGTTCTATTTTTGTTTCATCAGACCAGAGGACATTTCTCCAAAAAGTACGATCTTTGTCCCCATGTGCAGTTGCAAACCGTAGTCTGGCTTTTTTATGGCGGTTTTGGAGCAGTGGCTTCTTCCTTGCTGAGCGGCCTTTCAGGTTATGTCGATATAGGACTAGTTTTACTGTGGATATAGATACTTTTGTACCTGTTTCCTCCAGCATCTTCACAAGGTCCTTTGCTGTTGTTCTGGGATTGATTTGCACTTCTTGCACCAAAGTACGTTCATCTCTAGGAGACAGAACGCGCCTCCTTCCTGAGTGGTATGACGGCTGCGTGGTCCCATGGTGTTTATACTTGCGTACTATTGTTTGTACAAATGAACGTGGTACCTTCAGGCATTTGGAAATTGCTCCCAAGGATGAACCAGACTTGTGGAGGTCTACAATTATTTTTCTGAGGTCTTGGCTGATTTCTTTTGATTTTATCATGATGTCAAGCAAAGAGGCACTGAGTTTGAAGGTAGGCCTTGAAATACATCCACAGGTACACCTCCAATTGACTCAAATGATATCAGAAGCTTCTAAAGCCATGACATCATTTTCTGGAATTTTCCAAGCTGTTTAAAGGCACAATCAACTTAGTGTATGTAAACTTCTGACCCACTGGAATTGTGATACAGTGAAATAATCTGTCAGTAAACAATTGTTGGAAGAATTATTTGTGTCATGCACAAAGTAGATGTTCTAACCGACTTGCCAAAACTATAGTTTGTTAACAAGAAATGTGTGGAGTGGTTGAAAAACGAGTTTTAATGACTCTGACCTAAGTGTATGTAAACTTCAACTGTATATCTTAATATGAATATAGAATATACTGCCAGAACACATCATCCTAAGCTGTCAGCCATATGGCCGGTGTAAATGGCTCAATGTGAATGCTTGACCAACGGTCTTGAATGATATTTAATAGACGTTGGCTGCACTCTCTCCATTTCCAGTAAAATATTTAATTTCATCTCCAGTTTCAGAAACACTGTCCTTGTTAGCTGCCTCTGACCGATGACATCACACCCATCTGCTCTTTCATGTCGCCGTTTTTTCCAATTTCTCATCTGTTTTTTTTTCTCTCACTCTTGCTTTTCTCAGCGTCATGTTCCTTCAGTTTGTCCCCAAAACCCATCTGTTCTTCACAGCGGGGAAGGACAAGAAGATCAAACAGTGGGACGCAGACAAGTTTGAGCACATCCAGACCTTAGAGGTGACATTCACTCCCATGCTGTTAGCTACATTTCCCATAAGGAGATGAGGCCTAGAGTTCCGGGATAAAAAATTTGTTGAATATTGATAAATGACATAACCAATTATAAAAATGCTTTTTCTTTCCCATTGGTGGAATTACATTTCCCTTCCTTAATTGACTAAATTGAAAATGGATTTGACCCCACCCTAGTGTTGACCTTTAACAGCTGACCCCTGTGTGTGATGTGCCATCCTCAGGGTCACCATCGGGAGGTGTGGTGTCTGGCCATCAGTCCTAACGGGGACCACATTGTGTCCTCGTCCCATGACAAGTCCCTGAGGCTCTGGGAGAGGACCAGAGAACCGATCATCCTGGCGGAGGAGAGAGAGATGGTGGGTAGTGGTGCCCCAGAAACATGCTCTGTCTGTAGGTAAAAGGGAAGGGAGATAGTGGACACCAATCAGATTTTATCTTGAACTTTTTCACCCTCTCAAATGTTTTTCTTTAGGAGAGAGAGGCTGAGTTTGAGGAGGGCATGGCCAAAGGGGATGAGCCTGTGGTAAGTGCTGACTTTACTTAAAACCAGTGGAAATAAAAAGGTTAGTTTTCTCAGGGTCGTTTAGTGTCTGTCTCACTGACGTCTTGTGTGTCTCACAGGTTCCAGGAGAGATCAAAGACGCAGAGGCAGCACCAGCGGCGAAGAAAACCATAGAGACAGTCAAAGCTGTGAGTCTCCATGTCAAAGAACTAGACTGCAGAGATGGAGAGGTTGTGTGTGCACGTTCAGATAGGTGTGTGTGTAGTTTGTAACGGCCGGTGTGTGTGTGTCTCTTCAGGCTGAGCGTGTCATGGAGGCTCTGGAGCTGTACAGATCAGAGAGCAGGAACATGGAGGAGCATCAGATAGCATGCCAGTCATCCGGAAAACAGTTGCCTCCACCGAAGGCCAATCCTATCCTTGTGGCCTTTGGAAACGTTTCTGTACGTTTTTAATTCCATCTGAAATTATCATGATACATACATAGCCCAGGGTACTAGTTCTGTTCCTCACTAATCTATCATGTTACCATAGTAACCACATCCTCCTGCCTCTTGCAGCCGTCTCGCTACGTCTTGGACGTGATAAAGAAGGTCCGATCCAGTGAGCTGGAGGTGTCTCTGCTGGTCCTGCCGTTCCCCTACATCCCAGACCTGCTGTCTCTCTTCAACTGCTATGTCCAGGACGGCCTGGAGGTGGAGCTAGTGTGCCGCTGCCTCTTCTTCCTGCTCAGGTACGCTAGCCTTTGACGCCAGGCTTCTCAAGTAGTGTGAAAACCTGGGGAAGTTCTCCTCAGGAAGAGGTGGAGTACGGTGGAGTCTAGATTCAAACTAGTGACGCGTTGCCACTTATCAAACCAATCAACTATTTTGCATAGGTGGAGCTCCAAAAAGATGTGCTGTTTCTGAAAATAATTCTGACTTGCAACAAGCTAGCTACAATAAGAAAAAGTTACTCTGCATAGACTAATAAAACTTTGTCCGACACAAGGTAGGAAAAGAGGCACAAACAAAATGGGAAAAACAAGGAAATGCCTCTCCTGAAGGGAAACGTCATTTCTACTCAGTATATAAAATGTGAGCGTTAACAGCCAGCGTTCTCCAGACTTACAATAGTCGAGTCAACAAGACGAGATTTGGAAGGATGACCCCTCGACTACGGTTATGCTAACAAACAATCTCACACCAATCAGAAGTGTTTGTCACTCAGTTTGTGTATTTCTCCCATATGCAAACAACCTCACACAAGTGTATGTCTGGTGTCTCCGAGGTACCTGAAGTGTGAGTGTGGGTAGATGAGCCTCATGTACAGTTTGTCAGGGTCTGTCCTCACTGTGCTTGTCCTTGTCTCTCCAGGATCCACTTTGGCCAGATCTCCAGTAACCAGATGCTGCTGACCGTCATAGACGAGCTGAGAACCAACACTATCTCTAAAGTCAGAGAGATCAGGGTGAGTCTAATCAGAGAATATAGAAAAATGTACTCTAAAGGCTGATGTTCCACAAGTCATATAAAACTGTTAATCTCTTCTGCTCCAGGATGTTCTGGGATTCAACAGTGCTGGTCTCCAGTTCCTCCAGAGGGAGGTCGAGAGCAAAGAGGAGGTAATGTTCTTCGCTGACGCCACCGGCCGCCTCGAAGAGAGGAGGAGGAAGAGGAAGAAGAGAGAGAGAGCTATTCTCACTATCGCCTGAATCACCACAGGAATCAAACTTTTAAATTTTTTTTTTAAAAAAAATAGCCCACATGATGACCAGTAGGCTACTGCAGGGGTGGCCTTAAGCAGAGATTTACACTGTTAGTTTTTTATCTGAACTGTTATAGGATCCTGATAGGACATAACACTGTGTTATTCAATGACATGCTTCATTTCCCAAATAAACTGTCTGAGTTACTCATGCCGAGCCTCGCTCCCTCAGGTTTTACAGAAGGCCTGTGAATGAATAAATCCACTGCTCCCTAACTCAAGTCCAAAGGACGTAGTGTATGTATACACAGCAGATCCCTCTGCAACCGCAGGCTCGTATAAAACACATTCATATAAAACTCCATCTTTAATAGATACATTTCATGTTGGACTTTTCCCTCCCCGGTTGGTCTTAAGCTTCCTGTCACATGGGGTTTGGACAGGTATGATTTAGGCCTGTTTCTCTGGGTCTTCCTGTAACACAGCCTAGGGGAGTGATTCATGGCTGGATCAGGGCCAAACCGGACCAAAGTGGGCTTCGGGGGGGAGAGAGAGAGGGGTGTCAGATCTGTCACAGACCACCAGAGTCTCAGACCACCAAGACCACTGCTCCCAAAGAGCACACAGGACAGAACTAGGGTCAGTCAGCTACTGGGAACCCCTCTCCACATTTATTCTATACTGCCATCAGTGGGAGAAAGAGGCAGATTCAGCTGTACTTTACTGCACTTGTAACCCAGGCTGAATTTACAGGGGCTAAACCTTGTGTACGTAGACTACATATTTCACCCAGACTCCTAATAGTAGAGTATAGTACCCACATCTCCCATCTTAGTTTTCAGTGCCATATTTTGCTGAAAGATGGACTGCTAGCATTTTTCCCCACATCAAACACATCATTTTGTGTTTGTATCCTGACCGCAGGGCGCATTAATTAATTAAATGGACACCTTAAAACACCTTCTCCCTCTGTTCACTTTTTTAATCTCACGTCAGACAAAAAACGAATTAACTCTATTTATAAAGCTGTAAAATGGGACGGTAACTTTTTACGAGGCTGGATTTGGCTCTTTAAGCCGTAAATATCACACCTACCAAAATTAAAATGTATTCAGAAAAACCAGACACACACACTCGCACTGTGTTACAACCCAACAGCAATGGATTACAGAGACTAATCTAAACTCTAAATGGCATTCGAATGCATAATTTATTATCAAAACAGAATGAAACAATTTCAGATACAGTATATAGCAAACATAGTTTGACCCCAAAATTACCCCAAGTTACTTTTCAGTAAAACTACGAACTCAATTTAACCTTTCCTTATTCAGTACAGCCTCTAGCACACTTTTCCAGTTATATGTGTGTAATTTCTTTCTCTGCCTCAAACAATATCTAAAATTGAGAGATTTCATAGCAATATTTTCCTGGTGTTTTCGTCAACATGTCATATTCTGCCCGTTAACTGAACACCCATAACAGCCATAGCACACAGTGTGAATGAAATGTTTATGACGTTTCCTCTCTCCATCTCAGTCATCTGCACTGTGGCTACAGCTACTCATGGACCCTGAGTTTATTATTAATTTCAGCTTCATAGCTTTTCACAGACAACAGGCCAGTGTACCTGGGAGAAATGGTGGTGGGTTCCATAGCTCTGACTGTTCCAGAAAATGACCCACTTATTTCTCATACCGACTCTTGGCTCTTCAGATGAGTAAACTGTCAGAGAAATGGAGAATAAGTGCTTACCTCTAGTAGTCCTATGTAAAAGGTGTTACTGGATAAATTACTATGGATTGACAAATCCAGTTTCAAGATAAGTATCATAAGAGAATGGAATGACTATCAAAAAGTAAGCAATAAGCACACAGGTCAGGTAGAAAGCAGATATGTACAGTGGGGAAAAAAGTATTTAGTCAGCCACCAATTGTGCAAGTTCTCCCACTTAAAAAGATGAGAGAGGCCTGTAATTTTCATCATAGGTACACGTCAACTATAACAGACAAAATGAGATTTTTTTTCTCCAGAAAATCACATTGTAGGATTTTTAATGAATTTATTTGCAAATTATGGTGGAAAATAAGTATTTGGTCACCTACAAACAAGCAAGATTTCTGGCTCTCACAGACCTGTAACTTCTTCTTTAAGAGGCTCCTCTGTCCTCCACTCGTTACCTGTATTAATGGCACCTGTTTGAACTTGTTATCAGTATAAAAGACACCTGTCCACAACCTCAAACAGTCACACTCCAAACTCCACTATGGCCAAGACCAAAGAGCTGTCAAAGGACACCAGAAACAAAATTGTAGACCTGCACCAGGCTGGGAAGACTGAATCTGCAATAGGTAAGCAGCTTGGTTTGAAGAAATCAACTGTGGGAGCAATTATTAGGAAATGGAAGACATACAAGACCACTGATAATCTCCCTCGATCTGGGGCTCCACGCAAGATCTCACCCCGTGGGGTCAAAATGATCACAAGAATGGTGAGCAAAAATCCCAGAACCACACGGGGGGGACCTAGTGAATGACCTGCAGAGAGCTGGGACCAAAGTAACAAAGCCTACCATCAGTAACACACTACGCCGCCAGGGACTCAAATCCTGCAGTGCCAGACGTGTCCCCCTGCTTAAGCCAGTACATGTGCAGGCCCGTCTGAAGTTTGCTAGAGTGCATTTGGATGATCCAGAAGAGGATTGGGAGAATGTCATATGGTCAGATGAAACCAAAATAGAACTTTTTGGTAAAAACTCAACTCGTCGTGTTTGGAGGACAAAGAATGCTGAGTTGCATCCAAAGAACACCATACCTACTGTGAAGCATGGGGGTGGAAACGTCATGCTTTGGGGCTGTTTTTCTGCAAAGGGACCAGGACGACTGATCCGTGTAAAGGAAAGAATGAATGGGGCCATGTATTGTGAGATTTTGAGTGAAAACCTCCTTCCATCAGCAAGGGCATTGAAGATGAAACGTGGCTGGGTCTTTCAGCATGACAATGATCCCAAACACACCGCCCGGGCAACGACGGAGTGGCTTCGTAAGAAGCATTTCAAGGTCCTGGAGTGGCCTAGCCAGTCTCCAGATCTCAACCCCATAGAAAATCTTTGGAGGGAGTTGAAAGTCCGTGTTGCCCAGCGACAGCCCCAAAACATCACTGCTCTAGAGGAGATCTGCATGGAGGAATGGGCCAAAATACCAGCAACAGTGTGTGAAAACCTTGTGAAGACTTACAGAAAACGTTTGACCTGTGGCATTGCCAACAAAGGGTATATAACAAAGTATTGATAAACTTTTGTTATTGACCAAATACTTATTTTCCACCATAATTTGCAAATAAATTCATTAAAAATCCTACAATGTGATTTTCTGGATTTTTTTCCCTCATTTTGTCTGTCATAGTTGACGTGTACCTATGATGAAAATTACAGGCCTCTCTCATCTTTTTAAGTGGGAGAACTTGCACAATTGGTGGCTGACTAAATACTTTTTTCCCCCACTGTATCTATTGTATTTGCTGCATTCATGCAGAGGACCCCCTCCTATATGTACAAAAGTCTTAAGAAGCTGTATAGAGAATATGATGACATGCTGTATCAAGTGTGCCAAGTACAGTGTTTTCCAAAATAGTCAGCTGTGGCCCACTGTTGGATTGGAGAGAGAGAAAAACAGTAGTTTTCTTTTCAGTAGTCAACAAGCTCTCACAGTCTCACGTCAGAATTAGACGTTCATCCATGTTTCTCAAACGTCAAATCTCTAAGTTGTTCCAAACGTCAAATTTCAAATTGTTTAAGGTTAAGTTTAGGCATTAAGGGTTAAAGTTTGGGATAGGCTTAAAACATCTCAAAAACAACTTTCTATCACTGGATTCGAACATGCAACCTTTTGCACCCCATATGGTGAGGCAGATGCTCACTGTTGGCCCTAGTGGACGGTTTCCACATCATCTCCCGACGTCCTCAGACATGGATGGATGTCAAATACTGACATATCACGGTGACCTGGCTGAGATAGTAGGTTACACTACTGAACATGACCACAAGGTGGAAGCCTTACCTTTCCCAAAACACTTGGCGGTAGCCACATATGGCGTCCATGTGAATCTAAAGCCCCCTATCCAAGTGTAGATTACAGCCCTAGCACCTGTTCTGCTGTTCAGCTCATAATGGTTAAGGTTAGGACTGGGTCCAACACTGACCGACCACTGATCCAAACCCCACATCAATACAGCATCGTCATCACATTAGTTGCATACCACAGCATGGAGGTGACCGACCCCAAATAATCCATTATCTATAATGTTCAAGTTCAAACAGAACATGAACCATATCTTTCACATAGATTTATATGACTTCTAGTATTACAGTGTCAGTGTGGCATTTCTTCGGCCTCTGTTTGGAGGCTTTTGCTTAGCAACCGCAAACAAGTCTAAGAAGTTGTTGATGAGCTATGAGCAACACCTGCTGAACTAGAGGAAGTGTTCAACTTCTTGAACAGATTGAAATTTGAAAAAGTGGACAGTAAACAGTAAGTTTAAAATTAGTCAGTGAGTCAGTTAGTCAGTGAGTGAATCGTTTCACAAGTCATTCCTCTAGTGTGCCATGTGTTAGGTTAAATCTGCATCCAGCGCTCTAGCTAAATAAGCCTGCAGCTACCTGAGTAAGATATAGGGTGGCGGATCGGTCCGAGGAGACCCTGAGTCGTAACCTGGTTGCTATGAGAGCATGGCTGGAGACGGCGGGGGTTTGGTGATCATCCAGTCAGGGTCTAAGTGATGAGGTGGCAGAACGCTCAGTCATGCCCAGCGCTGACCACCTCTCTGGGGTAGTTACCATGCCTCTGCCCTTTAACTCTTTTTATTTCCCTTTTCTTTTTATTTTGTTTCTATTTGAATGTTTTATTCACTGGCGTTATTTTTATGAATAACCCCATATGTTTAGTGTGTCCTGCATTCTTTCTGTTATATCTCCCACCACATTCATAAAGCCACAGCAGTCGTGGATAAACCATGATTTTCATCTAATTATTTGTAGGCTATCTCCACTTGTAACATTTGAAAAAGTAGATGGAAACATTTTATAATAGGATTCCCATTTCCTCATGATCCATTCCAACAGTGTGTTCCATAGAGAGTCATGGCTGTTATACTGCAGCCTGAGGAGGTGAGAGAGGTGGTGCTCCCTCCACAGCGTCAGTCAGTCACATATGTCGAGTGGGTCAGCAGCACGCCTCCACTCATCTGGGCGGAAGAGAGGAACATGTTTTAATAGTCTGGAGAGATCAGGGGAGAGGAAACCATTTCTCCCCCTGCCCTGCACCGGGGTCAACCCTCCCTGGGCCCTTATGAAGCCCCCCCCCACGCACACGCACACAGACATGCACATGGACACGCACACACAAACAAATACAGAAACAGACACACATCCATCCCATTATCTGAAAACAGACATACGAACACACTCACACACACACACACACACACACTTTCACCTTTTAAGAGCCAGAAATCCATGTAGCTGATGTAATTAGTCATTTTAGAGCCCTGCACTTCATATTACTACCCATAAACAGACATTCAATACTTTCCTTTGAGAGCCCTGTTTATCCTAGAGTTTTATAGTCCATGCAGGACCTCTCCATGTTTATTCTCTAGAACAATAATGCCACTATACTCCCCTGCTGGAATGCAATTAATTTGTCCAATTAAACACAGAAAATAAATACAAATCTATTAGACTAGCTCTGCTCCGATTTGTTCCAAAAACACTTGAACAACGGCACTCTGCCTGAGGATTTATGGAGTAGGTTTTAAAGCAGCAGGGCTGATGGATGAAATGACATGGAATGAGATGTTTGTCAAAGGTTTAATCGGTTATTATCTAAATATACTTTGACATAAATCTGGATTACACACAAGCAATGGGGACTTAGTCTGTGAAATGAAAATAATGGAATACATACACTTTCACAAAGTAGCTACTGAGCACAATATCTTTGTCAAATGGATAAATGGATATAGTAGACTGTATAATGCTACAAACCATGAAGTAGCCTAATACACAAAGCATGTATTGCAGAGAGCATCATTAGAGCTAACATTTGGAGGGGGCATATTTCACAGAAATTATACTAATGTAAATGTAAATGGTCTCAACACACTATGTATTTCCTACATAGAACTATGTAGAAAGTAATGCAAGAAACTGTGCTAGAAATTACAATGTCCAAACAAATAATCAATCTAAGGCTGAAACTAATTTGTGGGATGTTTTCCTGTGGAGAGGAGTGTAGAGTGCAGTGTGTCTGTCGTTGTGATGAAGTTCCTACTGTCACCATGGGAGTGAATCTCATAGGAGGCTGGACGGAGGGCCCACAATCCCCCAGACAGACAGCCAATTTCCTGTGTTAGAAAAGCCTGGCTGCATAGCTCTATAAATGCAGCGCGCCAGGAACACAGGAACTAGAACATATAGGACCAAACCACAAACACATAGCAACGATGACATACAGGTTTATATAGAGTTTACATCAAACAATCCCAAATACCTGTACCCACATCATAAATATTGCACTGTACAGCAGACTCACACTCACAAACACACTGTAGGGCTTTGTGCACCCTGCTGACCTTACCTGGTGGGTCAAAAGTTTCATTTTGAGTTGCATGATTGAGTCAGCCTGAATAGTGGAATGTTTCTCTATAGTACATGTACGTAGTTCTTCCCTTGCCTTAATTTGGCCAATTGGAGTTATAGGCATCTTATTATATTGTAAGGCCTAACTGCAGGTGTGTTGAACATATTGTATGGACTAGGAGAAGACAACTACCCATATCAGTTCATTCCAGCAGCATAGGACTGGAGAGATAATTGGTGCTCTACGCCTTGCCACACAAACAATTAACACACAATGAGGAAGTCCAACCACTCTAACTACCCAAACATCCTGTAGTGTAGCGAGAGAGATTGCATGGATACTCTATTCCAGTGTCTCTGTTTGACCTACCATTGAATCAACGTGTCAAAACTAGCTCCAAAGTCGAGGAAACATGGAATAATCAGACGGAATCAGAAGCTATTCCAAAAATGCCTGTGAGTAATGAGTGCAGAGTGAACCATGTCAAAGTGTGTCAAAATAGCCTAAGAGGAGAGAAGGGGTTTAATCTTTAAAGGGAAAGAGTGGCTCATTTAAAGGGGAACATGTGGAATCTGTGTCTAACATGTCAGGATAGCCTTTGGGGATGAGAAATTGAAGCCTGGCGTGGGCACGGCTATTCCCTTTAAAGCTTATTTTTTGAAAAAAAGAGAGTGAAAATAAAAGAAATGTCTGAAAGGAGGGTAAGGACAGCCGGTCAAAGATCCCCCACCCCCCCAGACCACCCAGAAAGAGGGTCGAACTGTCAATCAACCAGGAACAAACATGCTCTATAGTCTTTTATTACCACCCTGAAACTGATAAATACAATATAGTAATTATCTGTGAATGCCGATGCATTAGTTTAATATGGGGCAAAGTTAACAGATATTTTCATAAGCTAGTGAGACTCATACGAAACACTGTGTATTAAAGCACTTTAGTAACAATGCATCGTAAAACCATTGAAATCGTGAAACCTAGCTCTAGTTGTTTTACATCTTTCCTATGTTATACATTGGGTAGATTCACACTCTAGCAGCTCTGCTGTCAGCCAAGGTAAATGTAGGCAGATTGCACATAGAGGGGACAATAAAGCTAGTATATTCACTCTTGCCATATTTCAGAGTTGAGTAGCTAATATTTATCCTTATGTACGGTTAGACTGGCTGCCAGCCTGTTGGATTATTGCCCGCTCACCACGATCACTGATCCAAACAAACACACACATAAAGCACACAAGCACACAGACACACTCGTATCCAGAGGTCAGATGAGGGTGCAAAGTGTGTGTCTCCTGGGTGTGTGTTGGACCCAGTCGTTTGTCAGCAGGCAGGCTTGGGCTCTGAGCTCAGGGTAATCCCTGTGTCAGTGACCGGAACGGGCAGCCAACACCATCTTGGACACACACACACGCACACACCACCAAAACACACAGTCTAATCCTCGTCTCACTCACTAATAACACATCTACTGCCCCCCCCCCCCCCCCCCCCCCCACCCACGCTGCACACCAGCATTCACAGAGGAGGAGATTTTAGCTCCCCTTTTACCTAAAGCCCCCCCAGAACAAAGAGGGAGAGTCACTGACTGCTTCATATTAGTGTTTAATTAAGTTAAAAGACCTCTCCTTTCTCTGCCGCACTGGTCTCTCCACAGACCAATAACCCAATTGAAGTCGTCTATTCTTTCATGGCTCTGAGCAGGCATTCCAATGGGCTGGGATCACCGCCCTGCCGTCCGCCCCGCTGTGTAGCTACAGCTACACAGCTAGGGGCCTTGTGGTCGCCTCTGGCCATGGCTGATCTCTCACTCGTGATTAATTCAATAAAACCATTTAGCGGTTCACTCCCTCTCTCTCTCCCTCCCCTCCCTCCCCTCCCCTCCTCTCTAACCTCACTCTCCATCCCTCCCTCCATCCCTGACTAGCCCCCAGGCGTGCTCACACTGACAGATCTCTGCTTAGCACCTTCATACATTACAGATAACCTTTTAGCACCGACAGGCTAAACAGAGTCAGGCCTGATCTCCAGAGGTTGGTGCTAGCTGTAGAGGGATGGAGGGATGGATGGAGGGGAGGGAAGGAAGGAAAACAGATTACATCTCTTTGAAAGTACTCTCCCTTTGGTTGTTTTATCTATGGTGGAGAAAAAAATGGTATTTTCAGCTGTTCGGAAGATAAGCGCCATGTGCGAGATCATTAGATATGTGTTATCCTGGTCTCTAAGCGTTCTTGAGCTTTTTCTCTTTTTCTCCTTCTCTCTCTTCCTCTGTTCATTTTACTAACGTTTTCAGCTGCTCTCAAGTAACATTTTATCTGGCTAACTTGCGGCAGGGCCCTAAATCTATCTAAAGCACACAGTGACTCCCACGCTTCGATTACACCGCTTTGGCAGCACTTTCTATTTCATTCCCAAATTACTGTGACAAAAAAATTCTGTAAAACGATATAAATCCTTCATTCATCATGCACTACTACTGTTATAGTCCATTCAAAGTCTATGTTGATTTAAGCTCTTCGTATTTCATCTGGGCTTAGCCAAGTAGTTAAGAATAATTATTAACACATAACCACCCCTTTGAAGGATATGGTTCTCTTCTATTATTTTTAATTTTAATTTGTTTAATAAATTAGTTTCCCTTCTATTTAGCAAAGGTTCAATCAAAGGTTGGAAACGAGGTGATCGTAGATAAGACAGGTCTTGAATAGTGTTGGTCTGGGGTGTTGACTGCTCTCTCTCTCTCTGGTGAGGTTTTCAGAGTGCTGGCAAAGTGAGGGCAGAGAGGTCTGGCCTGGGCAGAGTGCCACTAAGCAGTGGGGGGCCTCATTCTGAAGCTGCCTCACACACTGCCTGAATAGAATATAAGTTACACCCGAGGCAAATAACAGCCCATATCATATGAGAGCGTTGTGTGTCCGAATTGTAAAAATGAAGTGTGTGTGACACCACCGCTGCTTTAGCTTCCTCTCGCTGCACACTTTTGGCATTTACATTTTTTGGGGGGTAAGAGTATCTTTTAACACTCCAGAGACTCTAGCAATGGATACATCCATCCACCAGTCACATCAATGATAGTAGGGAGAGCGACATAGAGAGAGATAAAAAGAGAGAGGGAGTAGAAGACAGGTTGTCCAGCCGTAATGAGCGACAGTAACTCATGTCAGAGCTGGGCTGTGAGTTATGACCTTTTTAGTCAGGATGGGGTTAATGTTTTCACTTCCAATGGCCTGACATCCTACCTAAGGAGTGCGTGGACAGCTTGATGCGTCTGCGCCAGAATTTATAACCGCGATCATTGTCTCTGTTATTTTTGCCCTCTGAACTCTCCGCCCTGACACTCATCTGCCTTTGCAGCCGTCTCTCGCATGGTGTACTCTGAAAGTGCCGGATCCCTTTCGCCATGTTTCAGTGTGGCGGTAAATCTGGAAGGCTGGCAGGCTGGAGCCATAGTTGCCCGAGTGGGAGGACATGGGAGAGTGGAGATGGGGTAAGAGTGGTAGGATAGATGGAGGGGGAGAGGGGCTGAGGGTAGGAGGACAGGGTAGAGTGGAGATGGGGTGAGGGTGGGAGGACAGGGGGAGAGTGGAGACGAGGTGAGGGTGGGAGGACAGGGGGAGAGTGGTGACGGGGTGAGGGTGGGAGGACAGGGGGAGAGTGGAGACGAGGTGAGGGTGGGAGGACAGGGGGAGAGTGGTGACGGGGTGAGGGACGGAGGACAGGGGGAGAGTGGTGACGGGGTGAGGGACGGAGGACAGGGGTAGAGTGGAGATGGGGTGAGGGTGGGAGGACAGGGGGAGTGTGGAGACGAGGTGAGGGTGGGAGGACAGGGGGAGAGTGCAGACGAGGTGAGGGACGGAGGACAGGGGGAGAGTGGTGACGGGGTGAGGGTGGGAGGACAGGGGGAGAGTGGAGATGGGGTAAGAGTGGTAGGATAGATGGAGGGGGAGAGGGGCTGAGGGTAGGAGGACAGGGTAGAGTGGAGATGGGGTGAGGGTGGGAGGACAGGGTAGAGTGGAGATGGGGTAAGAGTGGTAGGACAGGGGGAGAGTGGAGACGGGGTGAGGGTGGGAGGACAGGGGGAGAGTGGAGACGAGGTGAGGGTGGGAGGACAGGGGGAGAGTGGTGACGGGGTGAGGGTGGGAGGACAGGGGGAGAGTGCAGACGGGGTGAGGGAGGGAGGACAGGGGGAGAGTGCAGACGAGGTGAGGGACGGAGGACAGGGGGAGAGTTGTGACGGGGTGAGGGTGGGAGGACAGGGGGAGAGTGGTGACGGGGTGAGGGTGGGAGGACAGGGGGAGAGTGCAGACGGGGTGAGGGAGGGAGGACAGGGGGAGAGTGGTGACGGGGTGACCCCAGCTGGCCCTTGGCTGACATTTGGGTTTTGAGTGGCAGACGACCCTCTGACTCCTGCTCTTGTCACCAGGTGTGAGTTTCTGCATTTCAGTTTACGTGAGGAGCTGAATAGCCAGTCATTTCAGCTTTGACTAATTACTTGCCCGTGTGTCTTTTTGGACTTGTTTTTGTCACCCACAAATTTACACAGAAATGTTGATCTCCCCACCCAAGTAAATAAGCTCAGTGACGTCATGCTAAGTTGTTGACTACTGTCTGCAGTATTTTTCTTGTTTGTTCAGATCCTCAACGTGAGTCCAATCTCCCAGTGTAGTGTGTGTAGTATTTTGAGGTTGCTATGTGTGCCAAATGTGTGTGTGTGTGTGTGCGTGCATGTTTGCATGTGTGTGTGTGGTGCTGGGGGACCCACAGTGCTGGCTGTGCTGTGGTCTCATGGTGCGGATAGGTCCCTGAGGACCTCTAAACTCCCAAACCCTAGCAACCAGATTCCCAGCACACATGTGCGGCCCAAGCATATAAAACACACATATCAAACACCTGATCATTCAGAGAAAAGTGAGGGAAAAGCAAAGGAATGCGCATCGAAGGCCCTGTCTTGTTTATACACACCACTTTACAAGAGCCTGTCGCTACTGCTAAGTCGGCAGGCCGAGAGAGGTACACTGAGGTAAAAAGGTTAAAGGAGACTGCCTTCTGCCATGACTCTCCCTCCTATCTCTGCTTCTCTTCATCCCTTCATTCCTCTTAGGGGAGAAAGGGCAGTCCTCTAGGTGCCCAGTGCTGAGCCCATCAATTGATGTTGGTGTGAAACAGAAGATGGGTTCTCAGCAGGACTGGGAGGTTTCTCATCCCTGGAGCTTTTTAGTGCCCTGCGCTGCCTGCCAGGCCGACGTGTCACCAAAGAACAGGGCTACTACGTGTTTATGTGTGTGTATGTAAGGTGTGCGTGTGTTTGTGTGTAACGAGGGCAAAGGAACACTGAGAAATAAGTGGGGCAGGAGAGAGAAGCATGGAGGAAAGAAGAGTGGAGAGTGAGAGAGGGAGGAGGACAGGAAGGACTGGAGAAGTGAGGAGAGGGTCATAAATTCATGAAGAGGTCTTGGTGTGGTGGAGTGGTTTTGAAGTGAGGGAAGAAAAAAAGGCTTGGAAATTCGCTGACAAGATTAATATGCAGTTGATGGGAAGGTTTTCACGACAGGGTGCCAACAAATAAACACAATTCAGGGATGCCATGTCCCTCGTGGGGTGGGCTCTGTGAACGGACACCGCCGTTCCCCAAATTCCAGGGAGGCGATCCGGTGTCAGGTGGTCCCAGCCGCTTGCCCTCAAGGGACGGAAAGGTTATCCTGTTCTCCGAGAAACCGGGAGATCTCGGCGCGATAAGGTTCACTGAGACAGCTGCGGACTAATCTCCAATCCATGCCAGCCGTAATATGGTACAGATCACACTCGGCTATCCGATAGCAGTGTGAAAATGAGCCAACTCTTTTAAGATACGTTTTATTCAATTTGCTTACTGCAACTTGTGTGTTACAACAACACAATGCTTTCACACCCAGAACCACCACGCTGGAATAGATGCATTTCTGTACACTTTAATTTGATATGACCTTTGGTCTTTAAAGAAGGGTGAAGTGGCATGCGTAGGCCTCAGACGGTTCACTTCGGCTGTGTTTCTGTTCCAGTTGGTGTTTTGGATGTGCACAAAGCACAATGTCACTTTAATGATGTGGTAGTCATCGCTGGGCTCATGGCAGGACCCTGATCAGAGGCTGGCTAACTGGGGCCGCGCTGGATGCCAGCACCGGGCTCTATGAAGTGTCACAAATGGGATCATTCCTGTGCCGTTTTTTACTACCCAGAAGCCACCAGACTGGGTGAGGTGTGTTCCTCTCTGGATCCCCAACTGAGCCACTTTTAAAACCTGGTAGCCACCGCTAAGCTCAACCAGCCAGAGCCCCAAACCAGGATACCAACTAATTTAGCCCCACATCACAATGTGACACCCTGATTCTCCAAAGTAGCCTTATAGTGCCTATGACAGTGGATCTCTAACAGCGCTGTTGGTGAGAACAAATACATCCTAAGGTACATATGGTTCCTGCCCTTTACAGGAAGTGGATTGAGAGAGATATTTTAGGGGGGTTCCAAACCAACTGGATGCTCTAATTTGAGAAACAGAGGTAGCAGAACTTGACCCTGGCAAAGTTTCCTCCAGAGACCTTGAGTGCCCTGCTGGATCAGCTCATACTATTCTCCGCTTTGGAAAGGTTTACCCTCCCGTCCTGGCTATTAGTATCTCTGCATGGGCTGGGCTTACTTGGAATTCATAATTGAAATAACATGTAGCAGATGGTGAATGACGTGTAACAAATGGCTAATAACATATAACAAATGGTTTATCAATTCTGATGAGATGGTGGCTGCTGAGTCATTAGCCTCACAGTGAAGCTCAACACTCCCCAACATTCTACTGAGCACACAAAGCCCCTCAAACACCCACTTTCACCCAGCCACCCAGCCTCCCAGCCTACCAGTCACCCAGCCTCCAAGTCACCCAGCCTCCCAGTCACCCAGTCACCCATCCTCCCAGTCACCCAGTCACCCAGTCACCCTGCCTCCCGGTCACCCATCCACCCAGCCTCCCAGTCACCCAGCCTCCCAGTCACCCAGCCTCCCAGTTACCCAGTCACTGAGCCTCCCAGTCACCCAGTCACTCAGCCATCCAGTGTGTGTACACTATGTGATTTATGTGCCACTTGAGATGACTGAGTAAAGGGAGATATAGAGGGCTGAATCCTCTTGTGGGATGGTGGTCTGAGGTCCACTAGGAGTCTACTGTTGCGGTGTCTCGATCAGTGGGCCTGGCGGGGGTGAGATGCCAAGTCTCTCTGATGGACAGTAGCGCTCTGTTTCTCTATTTCAAACCAACCGGTAGCCCAGGTAGAGCAGGCCTGGGACCTCATCACTTTCTCAAGGCTGAGCCCCCAGTGACATGTCTCCAAGTGCACACCCAATCCCTGGGTTTAAATGTAACCCTGGGAGTGGAGGAGTGTGAGGCCCTGAGGCTGTCAGACCTGTCACCGAGCGCCTCTGTTCTCCTCACACTCTTTTCTAAATGGTCTCTTCTTCTTCCTCTTCACTCCTTTCTTATCCTGTTCTCCTCACTCTTCTCCTCACTCTTCTCCGAGCCTTCGCACTGTCTCGTCTTCTCTTTTCTTTTCTCACTATCCCTCTCTCTTCTTCTTTCCACTGGGTTTCTCAGCCAAACCCTTGACAGGTAATAATCATCATCAGGCCTCAGCCCAGAGAGGGGCCTGGTGGGAAAATAAGGAGCTTATGATATCACGGCTACAGAGTTACGCAGGGAGATGTAAATGATCTGTCGTTCAGGCTGACCACTCTGTGCACGATCCAAATAACCCCCAGCAGGACCCCTCCTGTCCCCTGACCCCCCGTCCTCCCCCGGCCCCCTCCACAGCCGCGGACCCCCGTGCTGTCTTTGAGCTGACACATGCCGTGTGTCTCAGCACGGAGGAAGTGTGGAGGACACACCTGCTGCAGCACACAGGCCCTAGCTGCTAACCGCTGACACACTGGCGGATCACAGAGGCCCTTTGTCGAACAGAGAAATTAACACTGACGCTCGCTCGTTAGAGTCCCATTGTAGCATTAGCACGTTGTCCTCCATTAAGGATCGCCACGGCAACACACTGAGTTTCTTAATGTACTGTAGGTCAGGGTGCTAATGCTACTTTGGCTGAAATGGTCAGCCTGTGTGAAAAATATGTTCCTGGCTGTCTTCGATAAGACAATCAGCCAAACATTGTAGCCAATCAGCCTGCATGTAGCAAATTAACACATTTATATAGACACATACAAACTCAGTCTGAGTGAGGTATATGGGTATATGTGTGTGTGTGTGTGTGTGTGTGTGTGTTTGTGTGTGTGTGTGTGTGTGTGGGTAATGTTCAGCACTGGTTTCAAGGTCACAGGCCCATGTCTCTCCCCCTCCTTCCCCCTGCAGGGGGATTGTAATAGCTCTGCTGACAGACATGTCGGACCAGCTGGGACAGAGTTGAACCCCTGAGCAGAACAGGTCCCTCACACACACACACACACACACACACACACACACCCTTATAAACACACATTCAAAGTAAACAGAGACCCCCGTCCCGGTAAATAAAGGCAAGATAATAAGGATTGTTATTGTTGAATATGGTAAGGCTGTCTTGTCCGATAACGTTTGAAATTCTTATACTGGACGCACAGACTCATGGGAGGGTATTCCTCTGACAAAACAGTTTGTCCAGAATGTAGCTGAATGTCTGACTGGTGTCTCATACCTTGTAAGACGAGCGTCTAATTTTGTCGCGGTCATGCGCTAAATTCCACTTAACTCACGACACCTGGCTGTTGACAGTCAGAGCTCTCGCCATTTTAATTGGACATGCCTCCAGCAGATCAAAGTTATCCCCTTCGACATGACGCACGTATACCAATTCATCTAGCGAAACAATGTGCTGTGACCTGATGTCCTCATTACAAATGTGTCTATAGACCTGTTTATACCTTGTTCTAACATGCGTCCTTCATCCTGATATTGTCCTGTTCTTGTCCTCATCTTGTCCGTTTACACTTATAAGATCTGATCACAATCAGATTACAATGCGTCTTTTAATTGTATACACCTGTCTAAATATGTTGGCACAATCAGAATGTGGACAAAATCAGGACAAAGGACACATGCTAGCACCAGGTATAAACAGGGATAATGTGAGATGACATGGGTGGTAAGGGGTTTGGTGTTCCGCAGTATGTGTGTGGAGAACACCTGTGTCATCACCACCTCTGGCTCCCTGTTGAAATCTGGAGTCTGTCTCCTCTTCCTGTTCCCCTTCCTTTTCCTGGGCATGGTCTGGCTCTCCTCAGGTAACCTCTAGTAGTGTAGTCTGGACTGGCCTGGAGGTTAAGGCCCACCAGGTTCAGTATAACAGGCTGTAGTGTAGTCTGGACTGGTGCTCCAGACTCTGGCCTTGAGATTCAGGCCCAGTGGGTAGCTACACAGTGAGAGACCGGCTGTGTGTAACAGGCTGCTGTAGTGTAGCGTAGTCTGAGGTCCAGTGGGTCCTCCTGGCAGAGCAGAGGGCGCTGGAGGTGCTGATCCAGGAACAGCTGGAGAAACACTGGTCACATGGGACCAGGCTTTCCCTCCAAACAGCTGAGATAACAAACCCTCTCAACCCAGCAGCCACCAAGGCAATACACACAACCACCCAGGCAAGGCAATACACACAACCACCCAGGCAAGGCAATACACACAACCACCCAGGCAAGGCAATACAAACAACCACCCAGGCAAGGCAATACACACAGCCTCCAAACTATGCACCATAGATACTACATGGTCTGTAGAGGTGAAAGCCGTAACTATCGAGTAGGTGGTATTCAAATGTTCCTCAGTTCACATAGGGACGAATCCAAACCAAATTGACATGCACATATGTTTCTGACATATGCATGACTTAGGTGAAAAAAGTGACATCTGTTCATCTCAAGTTAGGATTCAGTCCAAAAGTTTTTCTAGACCACATACACGTCTCTACTGTTTCCAGGTCTAGCCATAGCTGAGGGAGTCCTCACATGGCACAGTACTATGAATGTGACTTCTGTGGATTCCTGTGGAGTTCTCTCTCTCACACACACACACACACAAAGGGCAGCTGGACTGGGCCTCTCCCTAGAAGCAGCTCCCTGTTGGATCCTCCCCATCCGCCTGCCTATCCACACGCTGATGGCCCTGAGCTACGGTCCGGCTGGCCATACACACTCACAGTGCTCAAGCCACTCTCTCTCTGTGTGTGTGTTTGTGTGTGAGAAAGAACTACTGCAGTAAGAATTGATTGATTGATTACGTGTGTATGTATTTCATTATCATTGAGAAAGGAGAGCGTATAACTCCTGGTGGTTTAAATGACCTCTCCCCTCAGCCCGCCAAAAGTCCAACTACAGCCCAATGTTTCAGACAGAGAGAGAACAGGCCAGAGAGGGACCTGTTATTAGCCAATGAGATGACAACGTTCTGTTGAGAGGTGCTCTGATGGGTGGTGGAGGGGACGGAGGAGGAGGTTGAAGGGGGTAATACATCATGTTTCCGAAGGGGGATCCTTAACATGCAACAACATTGTTCACAGCTTATCAGAAAGTTCATGTCACACCCAGGGATGTCCACAGGCCCGCCAGCCTGACAGATCATCCTCTCTGACAAAGACGGATGAAAGCAGAATGTCAGCGGGGCACAGGACAGGTGGCCATCCAGAACACCCGCACTAAATTTAGGGGTAATGGCGGGGGGCGGAGGGTGTGTAGTGGTATTTTGTGGCAGGAAAACACGTCTCTCCCTCTTTCTCTCTTTCTCTCTCTTTCTCTCTGCTGTAACAGAGCTGTTATTTGCTGCATGCAGGCAGATGTTTTTTTTTTAGGATGAATGTTAACTGCGCGTGACGGTGAGTGTGTTTCCATACAGCAGATTAGAGGAGATAAGTGGAGGTTCAGCATTGGGCAGCATCATTCGCTTTAAAAAGTGTCAGCATGACAGCAAAAACTGTCAGCATGGCCAGTCAATTTATAGCTCCCCTCCCATCTGCCCTGGTAAGTGATTCGCTGTGTAACCGTATCCGTTAAATCCAGACCCCCCTCTGTCTCCCACCTCCCACCTTCAACAATATCCTCCACAACGCACGTCCACTCATCCACATGCACACACCTGCTCAGTACATCCCAGCTCTGACGTTTACATCCTGATACCCCCTCTCCTCGACAGGTTCCACCGCAGTATCTTTTCACAATTAAACTAACTCCATCCAACCAGAACCTCCTGCCAATGCTTGGACCGTGTGTGACAGCTGGGAGGGGAGGTTGTGCCAAGCTGGGGCCAAGGGGCTAGAGATGGTGGGTTGCTGGGTTGGTCCTCGTCTGCTGGTTCTGTTGACAAAAAACTAGGCACTCTTTAATGTTATATCCACTGTACACTGTGAGCTATTCTCGCTTTCCTATTATTGTCCACTGTAGAGTAAAAGTCGAGAAATAAAAAATAAAAAATATATTTTCACAGATTTTGTCTTAATTGAGACATTGTTTTACCCCACATGTTTTCTAGAACCAATATTCCAGACCATTCCTTTCCCCAGAAGCACAGGGATTTCATCAGCTTTAAATTATTTACATTTTCACAGAGACGTTTGTTTTCTGTCAGCCTCCATCTCTAAACACTCCATGACACGAGAACACGTCTCGGAGGTCAGAGGTCAAATCAGTTTAAACCCATTACAAGCTGAAACAATAACAATTAATAAGCTATGTAATTAAATTGGATTAATCAATTTATCCTCTAAAGGACAACTAAGGAAAAAATGCTATTTACATTAGTTGTAAGGCCTTACTTTTTTTTATAACATTTGCAAAGTCAATTGTGCATACAGGATTATTTTCTATGTATTAATATGTAATTACACGTTACATATTAAGTTATAAGGAGTTATAAGCCATTAGTTACGAAACCAAATCAGTTTAATCTTAGAAGAGCTTCTTTTGGTAGCCTTAGTGATCCTGGATGAGTAGTAGCTCATGTATGAGTAGTGTGTTGTAGTAGTGGTGTGGTGTGGTCTGGCCGTGAGCAGAGGGCTGCTGCGGTCCAGATGTGCTGTTGAGGGACGGCGTCACGGCCTGAGCACTGGACAGACACACCGCTCCAGCATCTGAGGAGTGACATGGCTGTCACACACACACACGTACGAACATATGAACACATGCACACACACACACGTGCACACGTGTATCGTAATGAAAGTGAGGGTGTGTATGTAAGAGAAAGTGTCCTTCTTTGAAAAGATTTGTCTACCATAACATTTCTAAAGTAAAATCAGGATTTGGGGGAAATTAAGGGAAAGAAAGTGAAAGATTGAGAATCTATTTTCGTCATTATTTTGTTTGGCTCCCTAATATTTACATTTAATTCAAATATATATTAACATCATTGAGAGAGAAAATGTAACTTATGTAATAACCCTAACCCTACCCCTAACCCTAGCTTCATGTCCACAGCATGCCTCAACCCTGACCCTAGCCATTACCCTAACCCTAACCCCTAAACCTAGCTTAATGTCCCCAGCCCAACCCAGCTCAACCCTAACCCTAACACTAACCCTAGCTTCATGTTCACACCCCAGCTCCACACTAACCCTAAGCCTAACTCTAACTCTAAACCTAACCCTAACCATAACCCTAATCCTAGCTCAACTCTAACCCTCAACCCTAACCCTAACTCTAACCCTATAATCCTAGCTCAACTCTAACCCTAGCCCCAACCCTAACCCTAGCTCAACTCTAACCCTAGCCTCAACCCTAACCCTAGCTCAACTCTAACCCTAGCCTCAACCCAAACTCTAACCCTAACCTTGGTTTATCATACTTTTTATTCTGCTTTTCTCTTTGGACCCATAAGGTGATTGTACTCAGCTTTCCCTTTGACCCAAGGTGTAGGATTTCTATCCGAGCCATAATGGCCCATAGGGCAGGAGCCTATCTCCTGTTTCTGCAGCGTGAGGTAGATTGATGTACAAGCACACCCTCTGGACATGTAGCTAGTCTGTCACAGGGCCTTTCTACCAATCCATCTTCTTTATGCTGAGTGCCAAGCAGAGAGGGTCCTGGGGATCGACTGGGGATCGAACCCCCAACCTTCCATCTCAGGGCGGACACTCTAATCACAAGGCCTAATTGAAAAACCCTAATTGATTGGTCAGAGAATAATCTGTGACTGGTGATTGGTAGTTCTGGTTGATTGACAGGCAGATGCAGGAGGCAGGGCTCTCTTATTTTGTCTCTCTCTCTCCAAGTTACTGTGCTCTGAGCTCATCTACAAAGGGGCCAGGGGGATATTTACAGCATGTAGACACGTGAAGGTCAGACGCGTAAAGTGGCCCTGATGGCTTTCACAAATGGCAGCTCCTGCAATGCCAGACCCTGATTGGAGCGTGTCATTTACGGTGGCCAGCAAGTGTCCCAAAACACTGTAGTGAGAATTCTGCTGTAAATCGGGGGCTGAGAACTGGCTTTGTTGACTTCTCTGAGCGATAATGAAACTGTGGAGGCGATCGTGTGTGTGTGTTTGGTAAAGGAGGGGAGTGTAGACAGTTCCCTTACGTAGGAAAAATGGGATGGAAACCCCTTCTGAAGCTGGGAGTCAGAGCTGTAAAGGGACGTCTGGGGCACCGCAGTCATGTCCAGCGAATAATTCACGTTGAAACGTTTTTTCCTCCTTAATTTCTGGTCTGGCAGGCCTTTCCCCTCTGGATAATTTAGTGGCTGTTCCTGGGGCGGGGTGGGCATGGGAATGAATTACGTACAGACTGAGCCCTTAGCTGCTCTAACACTGAGAGTACATGTTTAACATGTAGGTCTACCACTGACCTCTCTCACTCTGTGTTTAACGTCTACTACTGACCTCTCTGTGTATACAGTACATATATTGTTTCAGATGGAAAGACTGTTAACTCTATATCCCTCACAGGGCTGTAACTACATATGAGGACACCAAGGTCCAGACCTTGGTAAATTTTTCTAATTTGATATTTTTATATATAATAAAACTGTATATTTTGTACAAAATAAAGAAAATCAATTACTGGTCAACATTTAAATTCTGCTCCCAGCGTTGATCAAAGCTCAGAGCGCTTATATTCTTGATCTGACTTCGTTTTAACCGTGCCTGCCTCTTTTCGAATGAGTGGAATCATGAACAGTTTGTTATGTTCGCCTGCGTCCCCTGGATTTGCCTCCATGATTTGCCTTTTTTTAGCAGCACATTCAACAAACTACCCTAGCTCGTAGTCGGCTGAAGTAGGCAACTACAGACGCTGCTGACAGTGTGTTTGCTAGATGCTGGACAAAATGCAATTTTATAACTGTCCCGCAACTCTTGCTGTGTCTACAGCCAAACAAAAACTGTCTCTCTGAGAATGACTGCTGGTAAATAGTCGCTTATAGATATGTCAGTCAATCAGGTGGCTAGCTGCCAGCAGAGATTTATATTGCAGTAACGTTGAAGGGCTCTGGCTAGAATTACTTAGCCAGCTAGAAGGATGAAGTAAGAAGCTAACATTAAACAGAGCCTACTTCAGCAGGAGCAAAAAATAGGCTACTTCGTTCTCAGTAACTTTGCTTTTACAGAGAGTAGGCTACTGAGACAGACAGTGATGTGGTGCTCAGTGGCGAGGCTGAGGCAGGTTGCAATGCATGCAGGAGGAAGCAGAGGAGACAGAGAGCAATGAAGCAAGCAGAGAGAACTGAAACTTGGGGTCTGGGCCTCATGTGGGGTCCCCTGACAAAATCTGTACTAATCTTATCAAACAAGTTAGGAAGATATGCTTCAATATGACATCTCCACATGGCCTATTTTCCCTATAGGCCTAAACCTACACTACCGTTCAAAAGTTTGGGGTAACTTCGGAATTTCCTTGTTTTTTTTGTCCATCAAAATAACATCAAATTGATCAGAAATACAGTGTAGACATTGTTAATGTTGTAAATGGCTATTGTAGCTGGAAATGGCAGATTTTTAATGGAATATCTGCATAGGCGTACAGAGGCCCATTATCAGCAACCATCAGTCCTGTGTTCCAATGGCACGTTGTGTTTGCTAATCCAAGTTTATCATTTTAAAAGGCTAATTGATCATTAGAAAACCCTTTTGCAATTATGTTAGCACAGCTGAAAACTGTTGTGCTGATTAAAGAAGCAATAAAACTGACCTTCTTGAGACTAGTTGAGTATCTGGAGCATCAGCAATTGTGGGTTCGATTACAGGCTCAAAATGGCCAGAAATAACTTTCTTCTGAAACTCGTCAGTCTATTCTTGTTCTGAGAAAGTAAGGCTATTCCATGCGAGAAATTGCCAAGAAACTAAAGATCTCGTACAACGCTGTGTACTACTCCCTTCACAGAACAGTGCAAACTGGCTCTAACCAGAATAGAAAGAGGAGTGGGAGGCCCCGGTGCACAACTGAGCAAGAGGACAAATACATTAGAGTGTCTAGTTTGAGAAACAGATGCCTCACAGGTCCTCAACTGGCAGCTTTATTAAATAGTACCCGCAAAACACCAGTCTCAATGTCAACAGTGAAGAGGCGACTCCGGGATGCTGACCTTCTAGGCAGAGTTGCAAAAAAAAAGTCCAGTGTCTGTGTTCTTTTGCCCATCTTAATATTTTCTTTATATTGGCCAGTCTGAGATATGGCTTTTTCTTTGCAACTCTGAAGGTCAGCTTCCCGGAGTCACCCCTTCACTGTTGACGTTGAGACTGGTGTTTTGCGGGTACTATTTAATGAAGCTGCCAGTTGAGGACCTGTTTTGCACCAGGGCCTCCCACTCCTCTTTCTATTCTGGTTAGAGCCAGTTTGCGCTGTTCTGTGAAAGGAGTAGTACACAGCGTTGTACGAGATCTTCAGTTTCTTGTACATTTCTCGCATGGAATAGCTTCATTTCTCAGAACAAGAATAGACTGACGAGTTTCAGAAGAAAGTTATTTGTTTCTGGCCATTTTGAGCCTGTAATCGAACCCACAATTGCTGATGCTCCAGATACTCAACCAGTCTCAAGAAGGCCAGTTTTATTGCTTCTTTAATCAGCACAACAGTTCTCAGCTGTGCTAATATAATTGCAAAAGGGTTTTCTAATGATCAATTAGCCTTTTAAAATGATAAACTTGGATTAGCAAACACAACGTGCCATTGGAACACAGGACTGATGGTTGCTGATAATGGGCCTCTGTACGCCTATGCAGATATTCCATAAAAAATCAGCCGTTTCCAGCTACAATAGCCATTTACAACATTAACAATGTCTACACTGTATTTCTGATCAATTTGATGTTATTTTAATGGACAAAAAAATTGCTTTTCTTTAGAAAACAAGGACATTTCTAAGTGACCCCAAACTTTTGAACTGTAATGTACATTAAAATGCAAACAATGCAGTTCTAAAAATGTCATACATTTTTGTTTATATTGGTGGTTGTTCGTCTTATCTCGATCATCCACTGGAATTTATAGTTGACCCATTACCCAATTTTTTTTACCACTACATCACTGATATTAATACAGAATTGCAAGTAATATTCTATTAACTCATGTGAATGTGATAATATGATCATCTGTGTGCTGCATTGATGTCTGTTGGTGCGGAGCTTGATTAGTGCCTAGGAATACAAATGTGACCGCTATGTAATTAGAGAAAGAGATATCCATATCACACACTCGCAAACTGAAATCATATACACTACCGGTCAAACGTTTTGGAGCACCTACTCATTCAAGACATCAAAACTATGAAATAACACATATGGAATCATGTAGTAACCAAAAAACTGTTGAACCAATAAAAATATATTTTATAGTTGAGATTCTTCAAATTCCACCCTTTGCCTTGATGACAGCTTTGCACACTCTTGGCATTCTCTCAACCAGCTTCATGAGGTAATAATAATAATAATAATATGCCATTTAGCAGACGCTTTTATCCAAAGCGACTTACAGTCGTGCGTGCATACATTTTTGTGTATGGGTGGTCCCGGGGATCGAACCCACTACCTTGGCGTTACAAGGGCCGTGCTCTACCAGCTGAGCTACAGAGGACCACTCAGGTAGTCACCTGGAATGGATTTCAATTAACAGGTGTGCCTTCTTAAAAGTTAATTTGTGGAATTTCTTTCATTGTTAATGTGTTTGAGCCAATCAGTTGTGTTGTGTCAAGGTAGGGGGGGTATACAGAAGATAGCCCTATTTGGTAAAAGACCAAGTCCATATTATGGCAAGAACAGCTCAAATAAGCAAAGAGAAACAACAGCCCATCATTACTTTAAGACATGAAGGTCAGTCAATCCGGAAAATATCAAGAAGTTTCTTCAAGTGCAGTTGCAAAAACCATCAAGCGCTATGATGAAACTGGATCTCATGAGGACCACCACAGGAATGGAAGACCCAGAGTTACCTCTGCTGCAGAGGATAAGTTCATTAGAGTTACCAGCCTCAGAAATTGCAGCCCAAATAAATGCTTCACAGAGTTGAAGTAACAGACACATCTCAACATCAACTGTTCAGAGGAGACTGTGTGAATCAGGCCTTCATGGTCGAATTGCTGCAAAGAAACCACTACTAAAGGACACCAATAAGAAGAAGGGACTTGTTTGGGCCAAGAAACATGAGCAATGGACATTAGACCAGTGGAAATCTGTCCTTTGGTCTGGAGTCCAAATTTGAGATTTTTGGTTCCAACCGCCGTGTCTTTGTGAGACGCGGTGTGGGTGAATGGATGATCTCTGCATGTGTATTTCCCACCGTAAAGCATGGAGGAGGAGGTGTTATGGTGTGGGGGTGCTTTGCTGGTGACACTGTCTGTGATTTAATTAGAATTCAAGGCACACTTAACCAGCATGGCTACCACAGCATTCTGCAGTGATACACCATCCCATCTGGTTTGGGCTTAGTGGGACTATAATTTGTTTTTCAACAGGACAATGTCCATTTAAGAATGATGGAGGCCACTGTGTTCTTGGGGACCTTCAGTGCTGCAGAAGTTGTTTGGTACCCTTCCCCAGATCTGTGCCTCGACAATTCCTTCGACCTCATGGCTTGGTTTTTGCTCTGACATGCACTGTCAACTGTGGGACCTTATATAGACAGGTGTGTGCCTTTCCAAATCATGTCCAATTAATTGATTTTACCACAGGTGGACTTCAATCAAGTTGTAGAAACATCTCAAGGATGATCAATGGAAACAGTATCCACCTGAGTCTCATAGCAAAGGGTCTGAATACTTATGTAAATAAGTTATTTCAGTTTTTTCTTTTTAATAAATTTGCAAAAATGTCTAAAAACCTGTTTTCGCTTTGTCATTATGGGGTATTGTGTGTAGATTGATGAGGAAATCCATGCTTAATCCCTACTGTGAAGCATGGTGGTGGCAGCATCATGCTGTGGGGATGTTTTTCAGAGGCAGGGAGACTAGTCAGGATTGAGGGAAAGATAAACGGAGCAAAGTACAGAGAGATCCTTGATGACAACCTGCTCCAGAGCGCTCAGGACCTCAGACTGGGCTGAAGGTTCACCTTCCAACAGGACAATGTCTCTGAATGTCCTTGAGTGGCCCAGCCAGAGCCCGGATTTGAACCCCATCGAACATCTCTGGAGAGACCTGAAAATAGCTGTGCAGCGACGCTCCCATCCAACCTGACACAGCTTGAGAGGATCTGCAGAGAAGAATGGGCAAAACACCCCAAATACAGGTGTGCCAAGGTTGTAGATTCATACCCAAGAAGACTCGAGGCTGTAATCGCTTCCAAAGGTGCTTCAACAATGTACTGAATAAAGGGTCTGAATAGTTTTGTAAATGTGATATTTCAATGTTTTATTTTTAATAAATTTGTAAAAATTTCTAAAATTCTGTTTTTACTTTGTCACTATGGGGTATTGTGTGTAGATTGATGAGGAAAAAAAACAATTTAATCAATTTTAGAATAAGGCTGTAACGTAGCAAAATGTGGAAAATCAAGGGGTCTGAATAATTTCGAATGCACTGTATAATATATGTGTACAATGTATACATGAATCATGCCAAAGTTCTGTATGAAAAATGTATGCACTCACTAATTGTAAGTCGCTCTGGATAAGAGCGTCTGCTAAATGACTAAAATGTAAAACAATGTATGTAGAGTTGATGATTTTATGTAATTCATCATTACAACTGACCAAACAGTCGCTGATGCTTCGTGTCAGTGTGAATAATTTATCATATTTTCCCCCTTTCAAGGTATAACATTACATTTGTATAACTAATAGGCTATGTGTTTGTAGATCGACTGAGGTGAATGAACCTACAGCAGCCAAGGTGATAATTGCCCCGACGGACCTCACTAAAACGCAAACCCTGGTTACAGCCCTGATCCCTCATAGAATTCATTTCCATATGGGTCCATGCCACACCTAGGTTCAAATACATAATTACTTAACTAATTTGAATTTGAAAATACAGCTCAAAACATCTACTTATATTTGAAGTACTGTATTTACATGCCTATTTGTAAAACCAAATATTCTACCAGATGGTATTTGAAATACATTTGGAAAGTACTAAATCAACAGTAGCTGTATATGTATGGTCAATTCAAAGGCACCTTGGCTTCAAGGTTTTAACAGAGCTAAAGACCTGTTGCTAAGTGTTGCTTAGTGTTTAGAAGGACAGGTGTTAGTACTGGAGTGGTGTGAGCGTTGTAGAGAGTATCTCTCTCTTTCTCCTCCCTCACACATACAGTACCTTGTAAAAGGTTATGAGATGCCTTTTCTTATATTCATCTGGCCTTAGAACTGGGTGGTC
Organism: Coregonus lavaretus; assembly: GCF_964263955.1. Lineage (NCBI taxonomy): Eukaryota > Metazoa > Chordata > Actinopteri > Salmoniformes > Salmonidae > Coregonus > Coregonus lavaretus. The sequence continues at coordinate 24,166,961 of NC_139992.1, read as the reverse complement.
TGTTTGACCCTAACCCCCCATGTCAAAGGTCATAGTACAGCGTGTCTTCAGACATGCATGCCATGTTTGAATCCAGGAATCCATGCTTTGGAATGTGTACGCACGTATTGGTTACATACAGTAATAACATACATCAAATTGTATCAGAATAACTAAATCAGCTGCTAATTGAACAAAATAAAACATTATTTGGCATGCTGCACTCCATAATGTATTACTATCAGAAATTCTAAACCTGATTGAAACAATACTTCCACCATACTGCCATGAACACCAGTAAATATTTACAAACTCAGTGGGTTGGCCCTGGTCCTAGGTAGGCAGCACAGTGGCATGGCTATGGTTCAGTTTAGCTGTGGTAGCTTGGTTCTGGCCAAGTCCAGTCCTGGACGCTAACAGAGCCTGAGGGTGAGGAGCATTTTATGAGGAAGATCCCATCCTCGCGGAGGTGGGACAAAGTGAGAAGAAGTTCTAATCATGTCCTCTCCCGTTTCCCCCCATCACTGTGACATTCACCAGTCATTCTATCAGAAGGGGGAAAAGAATGATGGTGTGGCTTTACGCTTCAGCTGCAGATCTTCCTGTCTGAGCTGAGGATTTCAGTAGTATTGGCATACACATTGATATGCGCACACACACACACACACACACACACACACACACACACACACACACACACACACACACACACACACACACACACACACACACACACACACACACACACACACACACACACACACACACACACACACACACACACACACACACACACACACACTGCTGATAGCTTTAACATATCAAGTCCGGCTTAGTGTTTTACAGTCCTGGCCTTCCAGCGTGACTCCTGAAATAGATATCACAGAGAACCAAATTTGGTGTGACTGTGCTGTCAAAGACAATCTCTCAGTTCCACTATTTAACTCAAATTCTTGAATCACGTTTTATTACCAGTGGCTAAAATATTGGCGAGAGTGTGAGACGCTGACACATTACTGTAAACATTTGTTCTTGTCTTTCATTCCGAGGTATTTGGAACCATGGATGCATGATTCACACTTATCTTTCCTCAGTTCTTGGAATAGTGCTTGTTGACATGTAAAACTGATATTTAAGTATTTATAGCAGCACCCAAGAACATAAGACACTCCCATCAATAACTAACTAACCCCAATCAGCCTGTCTTCTTTCATCAGCCTCACAACATCACACTGCTAGTGTTTCAGTGAAACAATGTTACAGTGACTGTCACAGCATCGCACCCTGGCCCATTTAACACAGCAGCCCAGTGACACCATGGCACCTTGAGTATTTAATATTACAGCTCCTACAACAACATAGCACCTGGCCTGTGCATTCAGCAGGTGTGGGAGCATGGCTCCCTTAGCTACAGCAGCTATCTCAACATCACAACACTTAGTGTTCAACAGTTGTCACCAGACCATAGATATTGTATGGATAGACCAGGGGGAACGCTTGGCGTCACATTACACTGTGTGTGTGCATGCCTGCGCACGTGTTTGCTTATACTATATGTTGCTCTATGGGTCTAATCTCGTTGAGCTAGGGCAGGACAGAGGCAGTCAGATCATAGTAACTCCAAATGTACAGGAAAGGACATAATGGGATAAATATCCATTCAGGATTCAGACAGAGAGCTAAATGACGTCATATGCATGACATAAGCTCTGCAACAGGAGCGATGCCAAATGGTTTTCTAGATCTTCCTCCGTATTGTTTCCTCTGCCATTCTCTCTCTCTATCGTTCCTTCTCGTTCTCTACCAGGCCAAACCTCACAATAACAGCACAATGGTGCCACAGTTATCTCTGTCCACAGAGACATAACACAGCTGCACTGAGACACATGGGACAGACACCTCAGTTATGTCATAGAAACACACGCACGGTGAGATCCACTCACACTTCCACATGGCATTCGTTTCACAGCTGTGGCCTTTAGCACAAAACAAACAAACACATATTTCCTTTAGCTGAAACATGTAAAATATTCAAGTATTAACAGCTAGGTGCTAAAACTAACATTATGCACGTGTAAAGAAACATATGACAACACATACACACACGCGCACACACGTGCACACACACAATTATCCCAGCACTAAGCCCAGACATGAAACCGGCCACAAAGTCCAGAAGTGACACCTTAGTCCAGGATTTAATTTTGTGCGATGGCGGGTGTTAGAAAAACACACGATGAAGCCAGTTGTTTGGGGGACAAATGGAGCAGACATCATAAAGGCAGGTTTTATTAGCTGTTTCTTGATTTGTTCCTGCAGCCTGTGGAGTGAGCTGCTAAATCAATGCGTCCAGCTGTTCTCCCGGCCGGGCTCTCTGGGCGCGCAGCAGGTGTATGGCCCACTACGACTGGCTGTCACACACACCCGCTCACATAACAAATAATAACGGCCTCCACACAGGGCCCATCTATCACCGTTATGGCCCGGCCCAGAGAGACCGCCACTCACACACTCACACAGGGGTCCCCCCCGAGCACACACACATGACATGAGGCATGTAGGTGTGCACACACAACAGTGTGCATAAAAACACAAGTTCACACACAGTCGCTGACATACACACTAACTTTTGCAGACGCGAACTAGACGCAAACACACAAACGCTTACACGTGCGCATACACACACACACGGTCTGAAGCAAGGGGGCTATCTATTATGGTCATGGCCCCGTTCCATTCAGAACTCTGCCTTACAGCAGGCCCGTAAACGACTTAAGCCAGTGAAGAAAAGTTCTCCATGTACTATGTCCACCCTTTTTTTCTCTCCCCCTCCGCTATCTGGAGTTTGGGACAGAGAGGGAAAAAGAGGAGATCTAATACACTTATTTATCTGGGCTTTCCAAACACAATAGTTGAATTGTGGTGGGCCAAAATCAATTAGTCTTCCAAACAGCAAGGGTCCACATCTGGTGTAACTCTAAACTAGGGGCCAGGGAGGGGTGGGATCAGGGAAAGAGGTGAGGGATTCAGCAGGTGATGGCCGCAAACTCCACAATAGTCTGCAATGCAGAGAAAGGAAGAGGAGGAGGAGGAAGAAGAGAAAGAGAGTAGGTACAGTGAGGGAAAAAAGTATTTGATCCCCTGCTGATTTTGTACATTTGCCCACTGACAAGACATGATCAGTCTATAATTGTAATGGTAGGTTTATTTGAACAGTGAGAGACAGAATAATAATAAAAAATCCAGAAAAACACATGCTAAAAATGTTATAAATTGATTTGCATTTTAATGAGGGAAATAAGTATTTGACTGCTCTGCAAAACATGACTTAGTACTTGGTGGTATAACCCTTGTTGGCAATCACAGAGGTCAGACGTTTCTTGTAGTTGGCCACCAGGTTTGCACACATCTCAGGAGGGATTTTGTCCCACTCCTCTTTGCAGATCTTCTCCAAGTCATTAAGGTTTCGAGGCTGACGTTTGGGAACTCGAACCTTCAGCTCCCTCCACAGATTTTCTATGGGATTAAGGTCTGGAGACTGGCTAGGCCACTCCAGGACCTTAATGTGCTTCTTCTTGAGCCACTCCTTTGTTGCCTTGGCCGTGTGTTTTTGGTCATTGTCATGCTGGACTACCCATCCACGACCCATTTTCAATGCCCTGGCTGAGGGAAGGAGGTTCTCACCCAAAATTTGACGGTACATGGCCCCGTCCATTGTCCATTTGATGCGGTGAAGATGTCCTGTCCCCTTACCAGAAAAACACCCCCAAAGCATAATGTTTCCACCTCCATGTTTGAAGGTGGGGATGGTGTTCTTGGGGTCATAGGCAGCATTCTTCCTTTTCCAAACACGGCGAGTTGAGTTGATGCCAAAGAGCTCAATTTTGGTCTCATCTGACCACAACACTTTCACCCAGTTCTCCTCTGAATCATTCAGATGTTCATTGGCAAACTTCAGACGGGCCTGTATATGTGCTTCTTGAGCAGGGGGACCTTGCCGGCGCTGCAGGATTTCAGTCCTTCACGACGTAGTGTGTTACCAATTGTTTTCTTGGTGACTATGGTCCCAGCTGCCTTGAGATCATTGACAAGATCCTCCCGTGTAGTTCTGGGCTGATTCCTCACCGTTCTCATGATCATTGCAACTCCACGAGGTGAGATCTTGCATGGAGCCCCAGGCTGAGGGAGATTGACAGTTCTTTTTGTGTTTGTTCCATTTGCGAATAATCACACCAACTGTTGTCACCTTCTCACCAAGCTTCTTGCCGATGGTCTTGTAGCCCATTCCAGCCTTGTGTAGGTCTACAATCTTGTCCCTGACATCCTTGGAGAGTAATTTGGTCTTGGCCATGGTGGAGAGTTTGGAATCTGATTGATTGATTGCTTCTGTGGACAGGTGTCTTTTATACAGGTAACGAGCTGAGATTAGGAGCACACTCTTAAAGGGAGTGCTCCTAATCTCAGATCATTACCTGTATACAAGATACATGGGAGCCAGAAATCTTTCTGATTGAAAGGGGGTCAAATACTTATTTTCCTCATTAAAATGCAAATCAATTTTTAACATTTTTGACATGTGTCTTTCTGGATTTTTTGTTGTTATTCTGTCTCTCACTGTTCAAATAAACCTACCATTAAAATGATAGACTAATAATTTCTTTGTCAGTGGGCAAACGTACAAAATCAGCAGGGGATCAAATACTTTGTTCCCTCACTGTATGTGATATGCAGTACATTACCTCATCATATCTGTCCAGATATAGCCCTGATCTACCGTCATAGAAATACAATACCTCCCTCCCTCCGTGTGTGTGACCTGCAGGATACTATAATGTGGAGACACTGGCAGGGAGAGGGACATGTCCCGCTACAGCTCTAAACAGCTGCTCCACAGTTGCCCTCTTTCACACATGATACACAGCAGAGAGCAGTGTGTATGTGTGTGTGTGACACATGAAAGAGTAAAGCAGCAAAAGGCATCCCTAAGAAATATTCAGTGCCTCGTAAATCAGTGCTGTACTGGTGCATAGCTTTAACAGAACCAGACACATGTACACATGTACAACTGTGTATGTGTGTGCGCGTGCATGTTTAACTCTGGCTGAGAATGTGTGTCTCATTCTGTCAGAGACAAAGTCAGACAAAGTACACACTATTCTGTCCCATAGGGACAGTCACATAATGTAACCTAATTATAATCTGATCAAGTGTCGGCAGGTCGTTGACATTTATCATGGTAAAGCCATGTTCCAATTCTCTGACTGTGGAGGTTGTTGGGTTGCCGTTGGGTGGAATAGATACTACCCATGGTGCAATGTGACCCTGTTGGTTGACCAACGAAGGTCTTGAACTGACTAGAAAACCTTTAGGAGCCCCTTTCACTATGCACTTCATTCCTGATTCTTCTATGGACCTGTGTTTAAGACGTTACTTCAGGTGTGCAGTTTTTGTTCTATGCAACGCGACCCTGTTAGGCAGGGTCAAGGGATGTCGGGGAAACAGGTCATTATGAGAAGTTGATGTTAATTTACCTACCTGATTAAATAAATAAAATAATGAATACAACAGAATGGATGTGAGGTGTGAAAGTCTGGGAAAAAGACGTTCCTATTCAGGAGTAAACCATGTGTGGTTACCTACCGCTGCTCAACTCTTTATCACTGACTTCCTCTCACTAAGGAAAACCCAGGATGTATCATTAGTTCCCATCTCAATGGTTTTTAAATAGCATGTACTGTACATTAAAATATTCTTTTTTTATATTACAAAAATTCCACTATTAAACATGTTGCACCCCTGAGAGTTAACACATTTTATATGTGACATTTAATTTCCTTAACATAACAGCTCTACTCAGGTTGACTTCAACAGGGGCTCAGTTTACCCTGATACATTATCTGATATATTATCTGCCGTGAACGAGGTCAGCTGGTCTAATTAAACTACCGCTCCGGACTAGAGGAAATGGTAAAGAATGAAACAAATGACTACTGAATTAATACGGCCTCATGAGAGAATGACTGTGTGGTGCATGAATGTGTGCATATGTGATTGGCTCTCCTTATAACCCTTGTTTATTTTATTTTCAGGTGCAGCTGCCCAGGGGTAGGTGCAGGTGAGAGAGAAGCTGACATTTTGTTTTGAAGCTGTGGCACAGCCTTTTTGGAAACCTTGGTTTTGCTGAGAAAGGTATTACTTAGATGAAATGATGACTTGAGCTAAGATTAAAGTTTAACGTTTTCCCTCCACCTGCACTGAAACCTGTTTTTGCTTGATACAATTGTTGTTTGACTTTGTTAATTTTTTTGTGTTATAGCCTCTCTCCATGTTTTGTGATGAGCTAACGCTAACTTGTTTTATGGAAACTGAAATTGGGAGAGAAATAAAATAAACAGTGAATTGTGACCTGCCTCTGGCCCTCCTTCCATGTTCTTCCACTTAATGCCAAACTATAAGAACCTGTGTAGGCTATGGTAGAAGTGTTATTCAGAGCTCCATATGCTCTTGGTGTAAACCTACGGTGATGTAGTCGGATCTATTCTACTGAATTGAGTTTAGCCACAACCCCTTTCGGCCAGGATGTGAAACACACGCTGTATCATAACAAAATGTGGAAAAAGTCAAGGGTCTGAATACTTTCTGAAGGCACTGTAAGTATGTGTAACTTTGTGAAGGTATTTAAAAAGGTAGTATTATTTGTATGTGTGGACATTTTTGTACATGAGTGCTAAAGGGATCATGTTTGCTGACTTTTTGGCTAGGTACACACTAAAATATATTTTAAGTGAATTGATAAGGCATCTCGTTTACTCATTAGTGCACTGCAGTCTCCAGACAGGGGCTATCATCACCTACCTTCTAATCTACGGGCTGGTTCTTAACCAAGTATCTATAAGGACTCAACTAAACCCTGTACTCTCAGTGCTTCCTCCGTCTCCCCTGCTAGTTTCCTGTCTATTTCCGCTCCTGAGACTCAAGTTCTATCTGTATGTCTTTCCATTAATTACATGGACCCGGTTTATGCCATGGAGCGGAGGTGAGGGAAGGGGAGAGGGAGGTGAGGAAAAGGGAAGTGGAGATGCTGATCCCCATAAATCTCCCCCATGCCATAGTCAGAGAAGGAGAGCTATGGGAGACCTTGAGGCCTTTGTCCATCCATGGCGCTGTCCCTCTCCTCTTCGACTTCATCACAACAGACAGGGTGTATATACAGCGAAGGGGAATATGGGGGCAGGGAAGTCCAGGGACACTTTCTGAGAGGGACCAAGGGACAGTTGTAAATTCGTGAGGAGCATACTTGAGTTATTTTACCTAATAATTCGTATAGTATAAAGAAAGAGCTAGTCCACTTGCCGAGGCAACCTGAGACAGGGGCAGCATTTGGTAAACTAACACACCCACACTCATCTCACCCTCCCTGCTGCGTTTTAAGCTACGTTAACAATGTGGGTCAAAACACAAGTTAATTTAGCGATCTCAGTTCATACATTACACACATTATTCTTACCTCCCTTCAGTAACAGTTTGGTATGGTATGAGGAATACCCAGACAAGCTTTCATGTTTAATTTAAGTTACATTTATTGTATTTATCAATGTTATGGATGAGCGCGCTGTTTGTTTGTTTCTATTCCTCTCTCTCCGTCTCTGTAGTTTCCGGGTATGGTGGAATAAGGACCCGAGCTACGGCAATCGGCTCATTTACAACTGCGACCTAAAGCAGTGCATAAAAACAACAACACAGAGTTATATATGGGGTAAAACAAAACATATAGTCAAAAATACAACAGAAAATATTTATACAGTGTGTGCAAATGTAGCAAGTTATGGAGGTGAGGCAATAAATAGGCTATTGTGCAAAATAATTACAATTAGTATTAACACTGGAATGATAGATGTGCAAGAGATGATGTGCAAATAGAGATACTGGGGTGCAAATGAGCAAAATAAATAACAATATGGGGATGAGGTAGTTGGGTGGGCTGATTTCAGATGGGCTGTGTACAGGTGCAGTGATCGGTAAGGTGCTCTGACAACTGATGCTTAAAGTTAGTGAGGGAGATAAGAGTCTCCAGCTTTAGAGATTTTTGCAATTCGTTCCAGTCATTGGCAGCAGAGAACTGGAAGGAATGGCGGCCAAAGGAGGTGTTGGCTTTGGGGATGACCAGTGAGATATACCTGCTGGAGCGCATACTACGGGTGGGTGTTGCTATGGTGACCAATGAGCTAAGATAAGGCGGGGATTTGCCTAGCAGTGATTTATAGATGGCCTGGAGCCAGTGGGTTTGGCGACGAATATGTAGTGAGGACCAGCCAACAAGAGCGTACAGGTCACAGTGGTGGGTAGTATATGGGGCTTTGGTGACAAAACGGATGGCACTGTGATAGACTACATGCAATTTGCTGAGTAGAGTGTTGGAGGCTATTTTGTAAATGACATCGCCGAAGTCAAGGATCGGTAGGATAGTCAGTTTTACGAGGGCATGTTTGGCAGCATGAGTGAAGGAGGCTTTGTTGTGGATTAGGAAGCCAATTCTAGATTTAACTTTGGATTGGAGATTCTTAATGGAAGGAGAGTTTACAGTCTAACCAGACACCTAGGTATTTGTAGTTGTCCACATACTCTAGGTCAGACCCGTCGAGAGTAGTGATTCTAGTCGGGTGGGCGGGTGCCAGCAGCATTCGATTGAAGAGCATGCATTTAGTTTTACTAGTGTTTAAGAGCAGTCGGAGCCTACTGAAGGAGTGTTGTATGGCATTGAAGCTTGTTTGGAGGTTTGTTAACACAGTGTCAATTGAAGGGCCAGATGTATACAAAATGGTGTCGTCTGCGTAGAGGTGGATCTGAGCGTCACCAGCAGCAAGAGCAACATCATTGATATACACGAAGAAAAGAGTCGGCTCAAGAATTGAACCCTGTGGCACCCCCATAGAGACTGCCATAGGTCCAGACAACAGGCCCTCCGATTTAACACATTGAACTCTATCTGAGAAGTAGTTGGTGAACCAGGCGAGGCAGTCATTTGAGAAACCAAGGCTATTTAGTCTGCCAATAAGAATGCGGTGGTTGACAGAGTCGAAAGCCTTGTCAGGTCGATGAAGACGGCTGCACAGTACCGTCTATTATCGATCGCGGTTATAATATAGTTTAGGACCTTGAGCGTGGCTGAGGTGCACCCATGACCAGCTCGGAAACCGGATTGTATAGCGGAGAAGGTACGGTGGGATTCGAAATGGTCGGTGATCTGTTTGTTAACTTGGCTTTCAAAAACGTTCGAAAGGCAGGGCAGGATGGATATAGGTCTGTAACAGTTTGGATCTAGAGTGTCACCCCCTTTGAAGAGAGGGATGTCCGCGGCAGCTTTCCAATCTCTGGGGATCTCAGACGTTACGAAAGAGAGGTTGAACAGGCTAGTAATAGGGGTTGCGACAATTTCAGCGGCTAGTTTTAGAAAGAAAGGGTCCAAATTGTCTAGCCCAGATGATTTGTAGGGGTCCAGATTTTGCAGCTCTTTCAGAACATCAGCTGTCTGAATTTGTGTGAAGGAGAAGCGGGGGGGGGGGGGGGGGGGGGGGTGCAGAGCTGGTGGCCGGGGTAGTGGTATCCAGGTGGAAAGCATGGCCAGCCGTAGCAAAATGCTTGTTGAAATTCTCGATTATTGTAGATTTATCGGTGGTGATAGTGTTTCCTAGCCTCAGTGCAGTGGGCAGCTGGGAGGAGGTGCTCTTATTCTCCATGGACTTTACAGTGTCCCAAAACTTTTTGGAGTTAGTGCTACAGGATGCACATTTCTGTTTGAAAAAGTTAGCCTTTGCTTTCTTAACTGCTTGTGTATATTGGTTCCTAACTTCCCTGAAAAGTTGCATATCGCGGGGGCTATTTGATGCTAATGCAGTACGCCACAGGATGTTTTTGTGCTGGTCAAGGGCAGTCAAGTCTGAGGAGAACCAGGGGCTATATCTGTTCTTAGTTCTGTATTTTTTGAATGGGGCATGTTTATTTAAGATTGAGAGGAAATTACTTTTAAAGAACAACTAGGCATCCTCTACTGACGGAATGAGATCTATATCCATCCAGGATACCTGGGCCAGGTCAATTAGGAAGGCCTGCTCACTAAAGTGTTTTAGGGAGCGTTTGACAGTGATGAGGGGTGGTCGTTTGACCGCGGACCCGTTATGGATGCAGGCAATAAGGCAGTGATCGCTGAGATCCTGGTTGAAGACAGCGGAGGTGTATTTAGAGGGTAAGTTAGTCAGGATGATATCTATGAGGGTACCCATATTTACGGATTTAGGGTTGTACCTGGTAGGTTCGTTGATAATTTGTGTGAGATTGAGGGCATCTAGTTTGGATTGTAGGATGGCCGGGGTGTTAAGCATATCCCAATTTAGGTCACCAAGCAGTACGAACTCTGAGGATAAATGGGGGGCAATCAATTCACATATGGTGTCCAGGGCACAGCTGGGGGCTGAGGGGGGTCTGTAGCAAGCGGCAACAGTGAGATACTTATTTCTGGAAAGGTGGATTTTAGAAGCTCAAACTGTTTGGGCACAGACCTGGATAGTATGATAGAGCTCTGCAGGCTATCTCTACAGTAGATTGCAACTCCACCCCCTTTGGCAGTTCTATCTAGACAGAATATGTTGTAGTTGGGGATGGACATTTCAGAATTTTTGGTGGCCTTCCTAAGCCAGGATTCAGACACTGCTAGAACATCAGGGTTGGCGGAGTGTGCTAACGCAGTGAATAACTCAAACTTAGGAAGTAGACTTCTGATGTTAACATGCAGAAAACCAAGGCTTTTACGGTTACAGAAGTTAACAAATGATAGCTCCTGGGGAGTAGGAGTGATACTGGGGGCTGCAGGGCCTGGGTTAGCCTCTACATCACCAGAGGAACAGAGGAGGACTAGAATAAGGATACGGCTAAAGGCTTTAAGAACTGGTCTTCTGGTGCGTTGGGTACAGAGAATAAAGGGGGCAGATTTCCGGGCGTTGTAGAAAAGATTCAGGGCATCATGTACAGACAAGGATATGGAAGGATATGAGTACAGTGGAGGTAAACCTAAGCGTTGGGTAACAATGAAAGAGATAGCATTACTGGAGGCACCGATTGAGACGGTCTCGGCGTCTATGGGGGGTGGAACAAAGGAACTATTTGAGGCAGTTTGAGAGGGACTTGGGGTTCTACAGTGAAATTGTATAATAAGAACTAACTGGAACAGCAATAGGCAAGGCATATTGACATGGGAGAGAGGCATAAAGCAATCACAGGTGTTATTAGAGAGAGCTAAGACAACAACTGGTAATGGCGATAAAGTTTGGGGTGAGGCTAAACAGAATAAACAGGACAGGGTACCGTGTAAAGGAACAGTCTAGCAGGCATCAGCTGTGCAGCTGAGTGATCATAAGGTCCAGTGAACAGCAATATGTGAATCCGAGAGCAGTTCAAATTGGTGCTTCAGCACAGCGAGCAGGAAGCACGGCTGTTGTTTGCGTGTGCTAGCGGGCCGGGGCTAGCAGATGGATCTTCGTGGTCATCGCAATGGGAAGCCTGTTGACACCACAGACGATTACGTCGGCAGACCAGTCGTGATGGATCGGCAGGGCTCCGTGTCGACTCTAGCAGGTCCCGTCCGGTTGACAGAGAGGTAGATAGCCGGGAGATGTGCTTGACTCAAGGCTAGCTCAAGGCTGATTAGCCAACAACAACGTTCATTTGGTTGCAGCTAGCTAGTTGCGATTATCCAGAGTTAAAGGTCCAGTGATTCAGTGATTCCGGCAGAAAATCCGATAGATTCTGGGTCGATAACTCGCTGTGCAGACAGTGCAGACTGGCCGATAATAGTCCAGGCTAGAGCTGGCTGGTAGGTAGTGCAGGCCATGGACAATGGAGAAAAAGCCGCTAACGTGGCTAATAGCAAGTAGCTAGTTAGCTGGTTAGCTGGCTACTCCCGTCCGGTAGACAGAGAGGTAGATAGCCGGGGCTAGCTCAAGGCTCAAGGCTAACTGGTGCTACGGGGGCAGTGGTGATTAGCCTACAGCAACATCCATTCGGTTGCGGCTAGCTAGATCCGGTGTTAAGGTCCAGTGATTCTGTTATTCCGGCAGAAAATCCGATGTTCTGGGTGAAAACCGCTAACGGTGGCTAATAGCAAGTAGCTAGTTAGCTAGTTAGCTGGCTGGCTAGTTTCAACTGGAGATTCTAGATAAAGGTGAGTAAATAATAGAATCCGTTCCACATTGAGTGAGGCGTGTTGCAGGAAAGTATATTTAGTAGAAGGATGAAAAGTGTGATAGGGAAATATATACCTAAAATACAAAAACAAATACAAAAAACAGGCTATTTACATGGACACACAAGAGAACACGACCGCACTGCTAAGCTATCTTGGAACTAAATGGGTGTATTGGAAGACACCATGTCAGTAGTGATGGGATTTTGTAAATGTCATATAATGTGCCATATTGTATTATGATAAACCGATTGCAAATGTTCGATGAAGATAAATCATGATATGTTTAGCTGAGTGGAAAATGTAGGCTTTGATGTTTGTAATTAATTAATTAATTAATTAATGAGTTTGGTATGATCTGATGGGAGGGGCTTCCTCTACAAAAGGAGCCGCTCTTTCATTTCAAAAGGGGGGCTTTTTGATGGAGTGGTTGATGGGGCAGCACTGTTTAGCTGGCCCCATACTATACTTTTGGTGGCAGTACGGCCCAGTACATCACTAGGGCCAAGCTTCCTGCCATCCAGGACCTCTATACCAGGCGGTGTCAGAGGAAGGCCCTCAAAATTGTCAAAGACTCCAGCCACCCAATTCATAGACTGTTCTCTCTGCTACCGCACGGCAAGCGGTACCGGAGCGCCAAGTCTAGGTCCAACAGCTTTTCAACAGCTTCTACCCCCAAGCCATAAGACTCCTGAACAGCTAATCATGGCTACCCGGACAATTTGCACTGCCCCCCCACCCCCACCCGTCCCCCTTTTTTACTCTGCTGCTACTCTGTTTATTATTTATGCATAGTCACTTTAACTCTACCCACATGTACATATTACCTCAATTACCTCGACTAGCCGGTTCCCCCGCACTTTGACTCTGCACCGGTACCCCCCTGTATATAGCCTCCCTACTGTTATTTTATTTTACTGCTGCTCTTTAGTTATTTGCTTTTATTTATTTTGCTTAACACTTTTTTTATTTGTTTTACTTTGCATTGTTGGTTAAGGGCTTGTAAGTACACCTGTTGTATTCGGCGCATGTGGCAAATAAAATTTTATTTTATTTTATTTGAGTACTGGTTTTCTTCCGGAATCACTATTTAAATAAACACCCTTGCACAGAAGTTCTTTTGCGGCTCCACAATTGTTAGGTTAGGTTTTCCAGTTAAGACTTCTGGCCTATTCTATGCGACACAACCCAAATAATTTGTCGTTCCGACACCCAAAAAGTGAGTTTAAGTAATTTTATTAAAAGAGGCTAGTTATGAAAAGATCCTGTACATCAAACAAACTGGGGAATATTTTCTGTTGAACTGTATGTATATTATAAAACACACAGCTGGCATAGCCATTCTGACTCACATAGTAATTACAGTGACTCAAAACGGGGTCCCTTGTTTTCAGTGGCACTAATGACTCAGTTACTGTACCTCTATCACACAAAAGCCATAACCTACAGTACTTGCTGAGAATTAGTGTTTCAATAGGATATAGGGCCATTATTGGATCTCTGTTCCCTTGTGTAATTATGCTTATTATACTGTATATTCTCATCTCTCTGGGTATCCAGCATGACCTCCATCTCCTTCTCTTCTTGTTGAAGGACACCTAGGTCAAATACATGTCAAATACTTTGGAATTACTGCTCCAAAACCGCCATAAAAAAGCCAGACTACGGTTTGCAACTGCACATGGGGACAAAGATCGTACTTTTTGGAGAAATGTCCTCTGGTCTGATGAAACAAAAATAGAAATGTTTGGCCATAATGACCATCGTTATGTTTGGAGGAAAAAGGGGGTGGCTTGCAAGCCGAAGAACACCATCCCAACCGTGAAGCACGGGGTGGCAGCATCATGCTGTGGGGGTGCTTTGCTGCAGGAGGGACTGGTGCACTTCACAAAATAGATGGCATCATGAGGAAGGAAAATTATGTGGATATATTGAAGCAACATCTCAAGACATCAGTCAGGAAGTTAAAGTTTGGTCGCAAATGGGTCTTCCAAATGGACAATGACCCCAAACACATTTCCAAGTTGTGGCAAAATGGCTTAAAGACAACAAAGTCAAGGTATTGGAGTGGCCATCACAAAGCCCTGACCTCAATCCTATAGAAAATGTGTGGGCAGAACTGAAAAAGCGTGTGCGAGCAAGGAGGCCTACAAACCTGACTCAGTTACACCAGCTCTATCAGGAGGAATGGGCCAAAATTCACCCAACTTATTGTGGGAAGCTTGTGGAAGGCTACCCGAAACGTTTGACCGAAGTTAAACAATTTAAAGGCAATGCTACCAAATACTAATTGAGTGTATGTAAACTTCTGACCCACTGGGAATGTGATGAAAGAAATAAAAGCTGAAATAAATAATTCTCTCTACTATTATTCTGACATTTCACATTCTTAAAATAAAGTGGTGATCCTAACTGACCTAAGACAGGGAATTGTTACTAGGAATAAATGTCAGGAATTGTGAAAAACAATTCCTGACATTTATTAAATGTATTTGGCTAAGGTGTACGTAAACTTCCGACTTCAACTGTACACTGTTAAGGGGTACACGTATGACCTGAAGGAGTCTGGAATCCGAAACAACAAATAACTGGTGACAGGTTAATTATAGATTTTTGTTAACATTTTAGAAAGTAAAATTAGGTAGGCCTATATTTTCTGAGAGGGTAGTTACATGTAGTTCAAGATGATTGCCATCATGTGACATATTTGTGCCAGTTTCTGTTGCCTAGGAGATGTGTTATTGTGTATATTTAGATCAGTAAAGCCAATTCTTTGGCCCCTTTTATGGTAAGTATCATTCTTTGTCTCACCTGTCTCCAGGAAGATAGTGTTACGATGCAACATATCATCACCTTTAATACAACCTCAGAATAAAAACCCAACAAACAATGGTAGACTAAAATATTATACAATATTATACTGTTTTATGTGGATAATACCTCATAGAAAGCTAACAGAAAGATGGGGCAACAAGCAAATGAAATTCATAATTAGATATAAATATGTAATTATTCCTTATAAATAAAAGCTACAGTTGAAGTCGGAAGTTTACATACACTTACAGTGGGGGAAAAAAGTATTTAGTCAGCCACCAATTGTGCAAGTTCTCCCACTTAAAAAGATGAGAGAGGCCTGTAATTTTCATCATAGGTACACGTCAACTATGACAGACAAATTGAGAAAAAAAATCTAGAAAATCACATTGTAGGATTTTTAATGAATTTATTTGCAAATTATGGTGGAAAATAAGTATTTGGTCAATAACAAAAGTTTCTCAATACTTTGTTATATACCCTTTGTTGGCAATGACACAGGTCAAACGTTTTCTGTAAGTCTTCACAAGGTTTTCACACACTGTTGCTGGTATTTTGGCCCATTCCTCCATGCAGATCTCCTCTAGAGCAGTGATGTTTTGGGGCTGTCGCTGGGCAACACAGACTTTCAACTCCCTCCAAATATTTTCTATGGGGTTGAGATCTGGAGACTGGCTAGGCCACTCCAGGACCTTGAAATGCTTCTTACGAAGCCACTCCTTCGTTGCCCGGGCGGTGTGTTTGGGATCATTGTCATGCTGAAAGACCCAGCCACGTTTCATCTTCAATGCCCTTGCTGATGGAAGGAGGTTTTCACTCAAAATCTCACGATACATGGCCCCATTCATTCTTTCCTTTACACGGATCAGTCGTCCTGGTCCCTTTGCAGAAAAACAGCCCCAAAGCATGACGTTTCCACCCCCATGCTTCACAGTAGGTATGGTGTTCTTTGGATGCAACTCAGCATTCTTTGTCCTCCAAACACGACGAGTTGAGTTTTTACCAAAAAGTTCTATTTTGGTTTCATCTGACCATATGACATTCTCCCAATCCTCTTCTGGATCATCCAAATGCACTCTAGCAAACTTCAGACGGGCCTGGACATGTACTGGCTTAAGCAGGGGGACACGTCTGGCACTGCAGGATTTGAGTCCCTGGCGGCGTAGTGTGTTACTGATGGTAGGCTTTGTTACTTTGGTCCCAGCTCTCTGCAGGTCATTCACTAGGTCCCCCCGTGTGGTTCTGGGATTTTTGCTCACCGTTCTTGTGATCATTTTGACCCCACGGGGTGAGATCTTGCGTGGAGCCCCAGATCGAGGGAGATTATCAGTGGTCTTGTATGTCTTCCATTTCCTAATAATTGCTCCCACAGTTGATTTCTTCAAACCAAGCTGCTTACCTATTGCAGATTCAGTCTTCCCAGCCTGGTGCAGGTCTACAATTTTGTTTCTGGTGTCCTTGACAGCTCTTTGGTCTTGGCCATAGTGGAGTTTGGAGTGTGACTGTTTGAGGTTGTGGACATGTGTCTTTAATACTGATAACAAGTTCAAACAGGTGCCATTAATACAGGTAACAAGTGGAGGACAGAGGAGCCTCTTAAAGAAGAAGTTACAAGTCTGTGAGAGCCAGAAATCTTGCTTGTTTGTAGGTGACCAAATACTTATTTTCCACCATAATTTGCAAATAAATTCATAAAAAATCCTACAATGTGATTTTCTGGATTTTTTTTCTCAATTTGTCTGTCATAGTTGACGTGTACCTATGATGAAAATTACAGGCCCCTCTCATCTTTTTAAGTGGGAGAACTTGCACAATTGGTGGCTGACTAAATACTTCTTTTCCCCACTGTAGGTTGGAGTCATTAAAACTTGCTTTTCAACCACTCCACAAATCATTTTGGCAAGTTGGTTAGGACATCTACTTTGTGCATGACACAAATAATTTTTCCAACAATTGTTTACAGACAGATTATTTCACTTATAATTCACTGTATCACAATTCCAGTGGGTCAGAAGTTGACATACACTAAGTTGACTGTGCCTTTAAACAGCTTGGAAAATTCCAGAAAATGATGTCATGGCTTTAGAAGCTTCTGATAGGCTAATTTACATACTTTGAGTCAATTGGAGGTGTACCTGTGGATGTATTTCAAGGCCTACCTTCAAACTCAGTGCTTCTTTGCTTGACATCATGGGAAAATCAAAAGAAATCAGCCAAGACCTCAGAAAAAAGATTGTAGACCGCCACAAGTCTGGTTAAAGTATAAACACCATGGGACCACGCAGCCATCATACCGCTCAGGAAGGAGACGCGTTCTGTCTCCTAGAGATGAACGTACTTTGGTGCGAAAAGTGCAAATCAATCCCAGAACAACAGCAAAGGACCTTGTGAAGATGCTGGAGGAAACAGGTACAAAAGTATCTATATCCACAGTAAAACGAGTCCTATATCGACATAACCTGAAAGGCCGTTCAGCAAGGACGAAGCTACTGCTCCAAAACCGCCATTAAAAAGCCAGACTACGGTTTGCAACTGCGCATGGGGACAAAGATCGTACTTTTGGAGAAATGTCCTCTGGTCTGATGAAACAAAAATAGAACTGTTTGGCCATAATGACCATTGTTATGTTTGGAGGAAAAAGGGGTTTGCTTGCAAGCCGAAGAACACCATCTCAACCGTGAAGCACGGGGGTGGCAGCATCATGCTGTGGGGGTGCTTTGCTGCAGGAGGGACTGGTGCATTTCACAAAATAGATGGCATCATGAGGAAGGAAAATGATGAGAAAATATTGAAGCAACATCTCAAGACATCAGTCAGGAAGTTAAAGCGAGTTTAAATGTATTTGGCTAAGGTGTATATAAACTTCCGACTTCAACTGTAGCAATATATCTACGCTGACCTATGTGTGGTTGGCTAGATAGACCATACTCACCCATCTAATCCTCTCAGATCACCTCAGGAGCTAGGGTGGGTTGATTGGGAATGGGCACAATTTAAAAAATAACCAGAAGACAAGAAACCTACCTTGCATGTTTTGAAAAATTCTGAGACTTCCTCGATCAGCAACACAGGAAGAGCACGGAGAACAGTCATACGCCTTGTGTGGGCATCATGTAGTTCTTAAAGGGATATATAAATGTCAATTTTATGACATAGGCTTACTAATCTAACCTGGTACCAGCAAAATATTAAAATATTTAGCCTTAAATCACTTGTGACATGTGCTGAGCTTGGTTTAATTAGGAAGCTGGTACAATGGAACCAATGGAATAGTCCCAAAAGGGCAAAATCTCAGGTGCCTTTTAAATATGTATTAAGCCTAATCCTGGACTAAAAAGCAAGCACAATGGAGAATCTCCAAATACATTTATTTTAGTCCAGTACTAGGCTTAATCTGTGTCTGGGAAATCTGCCCTCATGGTTTAATTGCCTCCTTGATTAATGGTTGGGACAGGGAGAATATCTGATTTAAATGGTCAATGATTTCTTGTGTAGCTGTATCTGACACATGAAGGATAGACTGCATTTTTTAAAATAAAGAAGCTACATTTTGTTTCAGCTGATTCCTCAATTCACCAGTGTCATCATTGTCTGAAGCATCATCTGTTTCTGTGCTCTGGCTGAGACATTCTTCACATAAGTCATCTGAGCTAGTGGCAGGGGGGTTATCCGTTTGCTGATAGACAATGTAATCACGAAAATCTGACCTAACACTCACTTGGTGGGTCCCACTCTTGTGTGAATTAAATAACGAGTACACATTTGTGATGTAATCATAACTCTTAAATGGGCATGCCACCATATCATGCTTCTTTAAATGTCCCCTAAGGTGACTGAAGAGTACAGATTCAAAGAAAGGTTGCTTGAATGTACTCTGAGGGCAGTTAAAAGATGCATGCTCCTGACCTGCCCTATTCCTGACCTCTGCAGTGTGGTATCACAATAAATGAGTTTTAAGTGCGTTGAGCGTCTGAGACATGGCAGTGGAGTCACTCTTGATTAATGACTGTGCTTTAGATGATAGTGTTTTAGTAAATGTGTTCTAGAGTGAAATGGGGTTGCACACAACTTACATTTCCAAGCCATTCTATTATCATCAGCAACCTGGAAGCAGAAGAAATGGTGTTCACTAATTGGGTATGACTAATTGGCTACATAAACAGAATAATCCAAAATGTTGTTCCTGAAGTCATTGGTAAAACTCTGGCGGCCTATCATTTTTATCAGTTGGTAGAGCATGGCGCTTGCAACGCCAGGGTTGTGGGTTCGTTTCCCACGGGGGGCCAGTATGAAAATGTATGCACTCACTAACTGTAAGTCGCTCTGGATAAGAGCGTCTGCTAAATGACTAAAATGTAAATGTAAAACTAAGAACATTTCGTAAGTTGGTCTTAGAAAAATACTGTTGTGCTAACAATATTTTATCATGTTTCGATTTCAAGAAGTCACAAAATTCTGTTATGTTGTCCATCTCAGGTCATTTCAACCTAAGCTTACCTTTAACTACTGGCCTTCTGTCTAGAGCACCAACATCCTTCAGTCAGGCCTGTAGAGAGAAAGTATCAATAAATCATTAGTATTACAGTTTGTAGTGGTAACATTCTTAGGGTTGGAAACTTGTATACGTCAAAGTATGTCGGCCTACTACTGTTCATTCAAAGAATTACAGAAAATTATATTCATAACTTTAAATTTATGTTTCACACCCAAACCAAATATCAACGTCAGAAAATAAGTATGTGTTATTTGAATAGTACATAACTAATTCAGAATTCGTTTAAAAATCTAAGTACTGCATTGTAATTAGGCAGCATGCCATGGAATCAAGCTTAGGCTGCGCCATTTTGTGCACCTGTCACATTGCATTCAGCAATTGCAGACATGCGCCAAATGAGGTAGCTATATTTGATCATTATCTGTTCTTCTCTCATTTTAATTCAATTACCAATTTGAAAAAGTTAGATTTTCAAGGTATTTTCAAGGCAAAGCACAGAGAGATCCTTGATGAAAACCTGCTCTAGAGCGCTCAGGACCTCAGACTGGGGCGAAGGTTAACCTTCCAACAGGACAATGACCCTAAGCACATAGCAAAGACAACGCAGGAGTGGCTTTGGGACAAGTCTCTGAATGTCCTTGAGTGGCCCAGCCAGAGCCTGGACTTGAACCCGATCAAACATCTCTGGAGACCTGAAAATAGCTGTGCAGCGACGCTCCCCATCCAACCTGACAGAGTTTGAGAGGATCTACAGAGAAGAATGGGAGAAACTCCCCAAATACAGGTGTGCCAAGCTTGTAGCGTCATACCCAAGAAGACTCGAGGCTGTAATCGCTGCCAAAGGTGCTTCAACAAAGTACTGAGTAAAGTGTCTGAATAGTTTTGTAAATTAGTTTTTTCAGTAGTTTTTTATACATATGCAAAAACCTGTTTTTGCTTTGTCATTATGGGGTATTGTGTGTAGATTGATGAGGGGAAAATAACTATTTAATCCATTTTAGAATAAGGCTGTAACGTAACAAAATGTGGAAAAAGTGAAGGGGTCTGAATACTTTCCAAATGCACTGAATGCTGGTCCACTTGTTCCAGACCAAGAGGAACAAGGTACACCTTTTTTTGATCTCCCCTTGGTGTCGAAGATGACCTATTTGAAGAAATTGCATTGGTTGGCGCACTAGTACCATACATTTTTTTCATTGATTGATTCGTTATTTGTTGCTGGAAATACAAGTGACTTGTGGTAGCCAGGTGGCTAACTGTGACATAAGGATTCAGACATGTTTTCCAATGAGAAAAGCTAACACCAAGCATTTTATCCCCCTAAGGTTTAAGCAAGAGTTCATAAGTATAGTCCCTTCTTGTCCGTAAATTGCTTTCAGGGTAAGGAAACATACAGTACCTTCAGAAAGTATTCATACCCCTTGACTTATTCCACATTTTGTTGTGTTACAGCCTGAATTCAAATACGCACCATACCCCATAATGACTAAGTGAAAACATGTTTTTAGAAATTGTAGCAAATTTGATGAAAATGAAATACGTAAGTATTCACACCCCTGAGTCAATACTTTGTAGAAGCACCTTTGGCGGTGATTACAGCTGTGAGTCTTTTTGGGTAAGTGTCTAAGAGTGTTGCACACCTGGATTGTAAAATATTTGCCCATAATTATTTGTAAGATTCTTCAAGCTCTCTCAAGTTGATTGTTGATTTTCCCTTGTTGCCATAGATTTTTTAGCCGATACAGCCCTTTCCTGCAGTGAAATGACCTAATCTCCCTCTAGTGGCCACATGAATGGAATGTTATTAATATTTGTCATAATTTCATAATTAATAAACACAACAACAAAAAAACTCAGAAAATCCGAAAATCTGGTGTTTCTATGTCAAACGGTTTTGTTATATTTCAGTCTTCTGTGATGTATATAAAATCTCATATCAAAATTGAATACATTTCAACTCTATATCTGACATGGTACAGGTGGCTTCTTCTATTTAAGCCCATAACCATGTGTGTGAGGTGTATAGATTTGTTTAAGACTACCAAGAAACACTCTGTGTGACCCTGATTTAGTCCACTGCAGTAAAAGGTTGAGTCAAAACTGTAACCAGGCCACTCAGGAACATTTAATATCAACTTGGTAAGCAACTCCAGTGAAGATTTGGCCTTGTGTTTTAGGTTGTTGTCCTGCTGAAAGGTGAATTCCAAATCAAATCAAATGTTATTTGTCACATACATGTGTTTAGTAGATGTTATTGCGGGTGTAGCGAAATGCTTGTGCTTCTAGCTCCGACAGTGCAGTAATATCTAACAAGTAATATCTAACAATTTCACAACATATACCCAATACACACAAATCTAAGTAAGGAATGGAATTTAAGAATATATATGTTGAAAAGCAGACAACCAGGTTTTTCTCTAGGATTTTGCCAGTGCTTATAGCTGTATTCTGTTTCTATTTATCCTAAGAAACTCCCTGGTCCTTGCCGATGACAAGCATATCCATAACATGATTCAGCTATCACCATGCTTGAAAATATGAAGAGTGTTTGGTACTCAGTGATGTGTTGTGTTGGATTTGCCCCAAACATAACGCTTTGAATTCAGGACAAAAAGTTCATTTCTTTGCCACATTTTTTGCAATATTACTTAAGTGCCTTGTTGGAAACAGGATGCATGTTTTGGAATATGTGTATTCTGTATAGGCATCCTTCTTTTCACTCTGTCATTTAGGTTAGTATTGTGGAGTAACTACAATGTTGTTGATCCATCCTCACTTTTCTCATATCACAACCATTAAACTCTGTAACTGTTTTAAAATCACCATTTGCCTCATGGTGAAATCCCTGAGCAGTTTCCTTCCTCTCCGGCAACTGAGTTAGGAAGGACGCCTGTATCTTTGTAGTGACTGGGTGTATTGATACAACATCCAAAGCCTAATTAATAACTTCACCATGCTCAAGGGGATATCCACTGTATGCTTTTTTTTATTTTTACACATATACCAATCGGTGGTCTTCTTTGCGAAACATTGAAAAACCTCCCTGGTCTTTGTGGTTGAATCTGACTCGATTGAGGGACCTTACAGATACCTTACAGTCATTCAAAAATCATGTTAGCCACTATTATTTAACAAGGAATGAATCTGTGCAACTTATTATACGATTTGTTCAGCAAATGTTTATTCCTGAACTTATTTAGGCTTGCCATAACAATACTTATTGACTTAAAAAAAAAAACATTTCTAAAAATGTTCTACAAACAAAATTCTACTTTGACTTTATGGGGTATCGTGTGTAGATCAGTGATACAAAATCTCAATTTAATCCATTTAAAATTCAGGCTGTAACAAAACAAAATGTGGAAAAAGTAAAGGTGTGTGAATACTTTCTAAAGGCACTGTAAGTATTTTAGTAGTTTGACTGAGCTATCCCTGTAAATAATAATGCCCCACTCTAGTATTCATATACTTCATGTATACTATAAACCATAATCTGTCCTAGTTGGTATGGCACATTTTTTACGTACCTACTGTGAAAAATACTAGCATCTGGCAAGTGTAACACAGAAATATCTGCGATATTGCCTGGTTGCAAAAATTCTAATGGTTCGCCTGATTTTAGTTTATGTGACAAAACAAGCAATGGGTTACATCCATTTCAATTCAATAACTTTTGTCAGCACCCCTTTTGATTTGAACAAATCTTACATACATATTTGCCCATTGTAGAAGTGCTCAGAAAGTGACTTTTTGGACCTGAATGCTAAAACATTCAAGAGATAAAGGTGCTCAAAGCTGACCTATTTTACCTACCCCAACATACCATGAGACATGCATGTCTTCATCACTGGAAAAGATAAACGGTTGAGATTTATATAATTTAAAAGCTTACAAACATGGTTGACAAACTATTTTATAATTTCTAGTTTATATTTTTTAAATAACATTTATGTAATTTATTTTACCATAAACGTAAATTATCTAAAAACATGTCAACTACGATTTTCTTTCATATTTGCATGTGTTGTAACTTAGACCCTATTTTACATCATCTGAAGTTTTGTATTGTGCCCGCCATCGGCTAATAAATGTACTAAAATGGGAATACAATTTCAACTTTCAAATGGTACCACAAAGATGGTTGGAGGTCCACACGTCAGAGAATGTTGATTTGAATGGGAATATACAGTATGTTGTTTTAAATTATACTGTCAATCCCCCATAGGAAACCTATTGAAATCATAGAAATATAGATAAAATAGGAGTTGGCCGTTTTTAGATAATTGACAGTAAGGTAAAAAAATGTCATAATATATAATATATGGTTTTTCTTTCAAGAAATTATAAAATATTTTGACTACTCTGTTTGTAAGCTTTTAAATGATATCAAAAACAACCGTTGATCTTTTCCAGTGATGAAGACATGGATGTCTCATGGCATGGTGGGGTATGTAAAATGGGTCAACTTTGAGCACATTTATCTATTGAATGTTTTGAAATTTAGGTCCAAAAAGTCACTTTCTGACCACTGCTTCCATGGGTAAACTAAACATGTTTAAATCAAAAGGGATGCTGTCAAAAGTGAATGAATTCAAATGGATATACCCAATGTCTAGTGTAGAGCATAATTGTAGCATATACAGTTGAAGTCGGAAGTTTACGTACACTTAGGTTGGAGTCATTAAAACTCATTTTTCAACCACTCCACAAATGTCTTGTTAACAAACTATAGTTTTGGCAAGTCGGTTAGGACATTGTCAGACTGGGGTGATGTGTATGCGGCAGTGAAGTCAGGCGCAGGACACAGAGGATCAGGAATGACTACTTTCCTTCCAGTAATACGCACAAAAAACAAAAGTCTCCAACACTAGAGGAGTAACACGCGGAGTGTGTAAAATAACGAGCTAGCAATGCCAAACATACGACAGGACAAAAGGTTTAGGAGGCGTGCCTGAGCGTTGAGACAGTACAGCCCCAATACCAGCCTCTGACGCACCCACCTCCACTTGGAATGCTAAAGCTGGGTCCGGATGTGCCAGCACCGGAACCGAGGTGAACAGGTCCTTCAGTTGCCTAAACGCCCTGTCCGCCTCAGCCGACCACTGCAAACGCACCGGACCCCCCTTTAGCAGGGAGGTGATGGGAGCTGCTACCTGTCCAAAACCCCGGATAAACCTCCGGTAGTAATTGGCAAAACCCAAAAACCGCTGCACCTCCTTAACCGTGGTGGGAGTCTGCCAATTACGCACGGCTAAAACGCGGTCAACCTCCATCTCCACCCCTGACGCGGACAACCGATGGCCCAGGAAGGAGATGGACTCCTGGAAAAACAGGCATTTCTCTGCCTTCACATACAAGTCATGCTCCAACAGCCTACCCAACACTCGACGCACCAGGGCCACATGCTCGGCTCGTGTAGAAGAGTATACTAGAATGTCGTCAATATACACCACTACACCCTGCCCATGCAAATCCCGGAAGATCTCGTCCACAAATGATTGGAAGACTGAAGGAGCATTCATTAACCCGTATGGCATGACGAGATACTCATAGTGACCCGAGTTGGTACTAAATGCTGTTTTCCATTCATCTCCCTCCCTAATGCGCACCAGGTTGTAGGCGCTCCTGAGATCCAATTTTGTGAAGAAGCGCGCTCCGTGTAATGACTCCGTCATACTCGCAATCAGAGGGAGAGGATAACTGTATTTAACAGTGATCTGATTGAGACTACGGTAATCAATACACGGGCGCAAACCTCCATCCTTCTTCTTCACAAAAAAGAAACTCGAGGACGCAGGAGAAGTGGAGGGCCGTATGTATCCCTGTCTCAGAGACTCGGTGATGTATGTCTCCAGCGCCGCCGTCTCCTCTTGAGACAGAGGATACACATGACTACGCGGAAGTGCAGCACCTGCCTGGAGGTCTATCGCACAATCCCCCTGTCTATGAGGTGGCAATCGCGTCGCCCTCTTCTTACTGAACACGAGTGCCAAGTCATCATACTCAGGAGGAATGTGCAGTGCGGGCATTTGGTTCGGACTTTCCACCGTGGTCGCCCCTACGGAAACACCTATACACCGCCCGACACACTGATCAGACCACTCCCTGAGAGCCCTCTGTTGCCACGAAATGGTGGGGTCATGAGAGATTAACCAAGGAAGCCCCAGCACCACGGGAAACGCAGGAGAGTCGATCAGATACAACTGTATGATCTCCTCATGACCCCCCTGCGTCTTCATCTTTAGTGGCGCTGTGACCTCCCTAATTAAACCTGATCCCAACGGACGGCTATCTAAGGCATTAATAGGAAAAGGCACATCTACTGGTAGGAGGGGAATCCCTAACTTAACACAGAAATTACGATCAATAAAATTCCCAGCTGCGCCTGAATCGACTAGCGCCTTATGCTGGGAATGAGATGAAACCTGGGGAAATTCAACTTGAATACACAGGTGGACAACAGAGAGCTCTGGGTGAGTTGGGCACCTACTCACCTGAAATGACTCATCAGTGCGTGACCTGTTGCCTCGATCCCCTGGAGACCCTCCCCAGCACCGAGCCGCAGTGTGTCCTCTACGGCCACAGTTGGTGCAGAGGACGGCCTCCCTCCGGGTCTCTCTCCTCCTCTCTCTAGTGCCAGCACCCCCGAGCTCCATAGGGCTCGGCTCGGAGGTAATGGGAGATGGAATGGACGGCCCCAACTCCGGACGTCCGCGGGTAGCCAGCAGGGTATCCAGACGGATCGACATGTCCACCAACTGATCGAAGCTTAGATTGGTGTCCCTGCAGGCAAACTCTCGGCGAACGTCCTCTCGTAGGCTGCACCGATAGTGGTCGATGAGGGCCCTCTCATTCCACCACGCATTAGCCGCTAGAGTCCGGAAGTCCAGGGCGAACTCTTGTGCGCTCCTCTTCCCCTGTCGGAGGTGGAACAGACGCTCCCCCGCCGCTTTACCCTCTGGGGGATGATCGAAAACCGCCCTGAGGCGGTAGAACTCTGCGTGGCTGATGGTGGCGGCGTCTATTCCCCTCCATTCGGCATTGGCCCACTCCAACGCCTTGCCGGATAGACAGGAGATGAGGGCAGAGACGCTCTCGTATCCCGAGGGCGCCGGGTGTATGGTTGCCAGGTACAGTTCCACTTGAAGTAGGAAACCCTGACACCCGGCTGTGGTGCCATCATATGCCCTCGGGAGCGAGAGCCGAATCCCACTGGACTCCGGAGCTGGTACGATGGGGCTGGCCGATGGTGGTGGTAATGTAGGAGGAGGTGTGGGCAAGCCTCCTCTTTCCCATCGGCTCAGAGTGTCCATCACATCTTGCATGGCGGTGCCGAGTCTACAGATCATGGCGTCCTGGCTGCTGACCCGATCCTCCAGCGACTCGGTCACCACCGCTGGTCCTGCTGACTCCATGAAAGGTGTGTTATTCTGTCAGACTGGGGTGATGTGTATGCGGCAGTGAAGTCAGGCGCAGGACACAGAGGATCAGGAATGACAACTTTCCTTCCAGTAATACGCACAAAAAACAAAAGTCTCCAACACTAGAGGAGTAACACGCGGAGTGCGTAAAATAACGAGCTAGCAATGCCAAACATACGACAGGACAAAAGGACAATAACACACAAAGGCAAGCATAAAACAAGGGAACTTATATGTTACATAATCAATACAAAATAAGAAACAGGTGTACAAACTAGACAACACAAGACACACACCGAAACATCGATCGGCAGTAGCTAGTACTCCGGGGACGACGAACGCCGAAGCCTGCCCGAGCAAGGAGGAGGAGCAGCCTCGGCGGCATCCGTGACAGACATCTACTTTGTGCATGACACAAGTAATTTTTCCAACAATTGTTTACAGACAGATTATTTCACTTAGAATTCACTGTATCACAATTCCAGTGGGTCAGAAGTTTACATACACTAAGTTGACTGTGCCTTTAAACAGCTTGGAAAATTCCAGAAAATGATGTCATGGCTTTAGAAGCTTCTGATAGGCTAATTGACATCATTTGAGTCAATTGGAGGTGTACCTGTGGATGTATTTCAAGGCCTACCTTCAAACTCAGTGCCTCTTTGCTTGACATCATGGGAAAATCAAAAGAAATCAGCCAAGACCTCAGAAAAAAATTGTAGACCGCCACAAGTCTGGTTCATCCTTGGGAGCAATTTCCAAACGCCTGAAGGTACCACGTTCATCTGTACAAACAATAGTACGCAAGTATAAACACCATGGGACCACGCAGCCATCATACCAATCAGGAAGGAGACGCGTTCTGTCTCCTAGAGATGAACGTACTTTGGTGCGAAAAGTGCAAATCATTCCCAGAACAACAGCAAAGGACCTTGTGAAGATGCTGGAGGAAACAGGTATAAAAGAATCTATATCCACAGTAAAACAAGACCTATAGTGACATAACCTGAAAGGCCGCTCAGCAAGGAGAAAGCCACTGCTCCAAAACCGCCATAGAAAAGCCAGACTACGGTTTGCAACTGCACATGGGGACAAAGACCATACTTTTTGGAGGAATGTCCTCAGGTCTAATGAAACAAAAATAGAGCTGTTTGGCCATAATGACCATCGTTATGTTTGGAGGAAAAAGGGGGTAGCTTGCAAGCCAAAGAACACCATCCCAACCGTGAAGCACGGGGTGGCAGCATCATGCTGTGGGGGTGCTTTGCTGCAGGAGGGACTGGTGCACTTCACAAAATAGATGGCATCATGAGGAAGGAAAATTATGTGGATATATTGAAGCAACATCTCAAGACATCAGTCAGGACGTTAAAGCTTGGTCGCAAATGGGTCTTCCAAATGGACAATGACCCCAAGCATACTTCCAAAGTTGTGGCAAAATGGCTTAAGGACAACAAAGTCAAGGTATTGGAGTGGCCATCACAAAGCCCTGAACTCAATCCTATAGAACATTTGTGGGCAGAACTGAAAAAGCGTGTGCGAGCAAGGAGGCCTACAAACCTGACTCAGTTACACCAGCTCTGTCAGGAGGAATGGGCCAAAATTCACCCAACTTATTGTGGGAAGCTTGTGGAAGGCTACCCAAAATGCTTGACCCAAGTTAAACAATTTAAAGGCAATGTTACCAAATACTAATTGAGTGTATGTAAACTTCTGACCCACTGGGAATGTGATGAAAGAAATAAAAGCTGAAAGAAATAATTCTCCCTAGTATTATTCTGACATTTCACATTCTTAAAATAAAGTGGTGGTCCTAACTGACCTAAGACAGGGAATTTTTACTAGGATTAAATGTCAGGAATTGTGAAAAACTGAGTTTAAATGTATTTGGCTAAGGTGTATGTAAACTTCCGACTTCAACTGTAAACCACTGTCTGTGAAATATATTTTCAATAACCAAAAATATCGTATTTTCAGCTGTTTAAAGTTGGCATACAAAAAACGTGAAAACTAAACTTAACTATTCTAATTTGAAAAATAATAATAATACACACATATATTTTGTACACAATAAAGAAAATCAATTACGAGTCAACATCTAAATACTGCTGCAAGGTTTGATCAAAGCTCAGAAGGCTAATATGATTGATCTGCCTGAGCTGTAATTGCGCCTGGCTCTGCGAACAAGTGGAATCATGAACAGTGGTTTATTCGTTATGTTCGCCTGCATCCCCCGGATTTGCCTCCTGGATTTGCCTTTTTAGCAGCACATTCACCGATCTATAACACCTAACTCCGCCCTCTCGCGGCACAGGCCTGGGCTTGAGACGTGAAACGAACTACCCTAGCTCGAGAGTGAGTCGGCTCAAGTAGGCAACTACATTTTTAACCGCCCTGCAACTCCTGCTGTGTCTTCAGACATCCCCCAAATAAACAAAAAACGACTCTCGGGGAATGAGTGCACAAATGATAAATAGTCGCTAATAGATAGAGTCAGTCAGGTGGCTGCTGCCCGCATAGACTTCTATTGCAGTAACATTGAAGGGCTCTGACCACTGGGCAAAAACTGGTTGAATCAATGTTGTTGTTTACTTTTTATGTGATGATGTTGAATCAACGTGGACAACTGATTGGATTTGCAAAAAGTCATACATTTAAGGGAATGTTGTCTTTTTTTCACCCAACTCTTAACATAAATCCAATGACATGGTGAAACACGTTTTTGTTGATTTCACGTTGAATTCAAGTTAGTTGACAGCTCAACCAAATGTAAATGAAAACTGGACGTTGAAATGACGTCTGTGCCCAGTGGGTGGCTAGAATTACTTAGCCAGCTAGAAGGATGAAGTAAGAAGCTAACGTTAAACAGAGCCTACCTCAGCAAGAGGAACAAATAGGCTTCCCAAGTTCTCATAATAACTTTGCTATACAGAGAGTAGGCTACTGAGACAGACAGTGATGTGGCGCTCAGTGGTGAGGCTGAGGCAGGCTGCAATGTATGCAGGAGAGTGGTCCTCTGTAGCTCAGCTGGTAGAGCACAGCGCTTGTAACGCCAAGGTAGTGGGTTCGATCCCCGGGACCACCCATACACACAAAAAAAAAATGTATGCACGCATGACTGTAAGTCGCTTTGGATAAAAGCGTCTGCTAAATGGCATATTATTATTATTATTATTAAGCAGAGGAAACACACAGAGAGAGAAAGCAAGCAGATAGAGAGGTTAGTACAGTTGTTCCCAAACTTGGGGTCGGGTCTCAGGGTCCCCTGAGAAAATCTGTACTAATCTTAACAACCAAGTTAGTAAAGAAGATATGTTTCAGTATGAACATCCCCACATGGCCTATCTTCTCTATAGGCCTAGGCATACATTAAAATGCAATCACAATTCAAACAATACAGTTATAGAAATGTCATACGCCCACTGGAGTTTATAGTTTACCAATTACCCACTTTTTTTATCACTACACCACTAAATGCTTCTTCTCAGCTTTTTCCTTTTGGCTATCATGGTCATCAAAAGCAGTAAATTACAACTAAGTGACTGTGGATCAAACTTCAGACCTCAACGTCAGTGGTGTGGACCAATTATTCGACCCCACTACAGGGACAGTCACTTACAACGCTGAGCTGAAGTATTATTACTCCTCTGCCTATCCCATACAGTACCTGGTTAACAACAGAACACAGATGGAGGTATCGGCAACCACTTTTGCAATAGAGTACAGCAATGGAAGTTTCATCAGCACTCACTAAAGAACAAATGTAGTTATTTAGTGATGCCAACTGCATCTCACCCATGGTCATTCCAGAACAGGGTATTGAGCTGAGGTCCAGAGTCTATGCACAAGTCCAAGCCAGCAATCTGACCTCCCAGTAGGCCTACAATGTGCTCCTGGACCGGTGTTATGCTTCCCTATATTTTCCCCAGATTCTTCAACCTGTTTGTCCCCTGCTCCCAGGACCAGATGACCACCATGCATGAGAATGGAGAGAGTCACACAGGTCAGGGAGAGTTTGAGAGGCAGGTTTATGGTACCCCCTAGACTCTCAGGCTCCAGTCATGGGTGATAGGGAATGGAGTGTGCAATTCAGGGTTGTGAGGTGCTGATAACAGTCACTGGCAGGGAATTTGTAACAGACACCCCAAAATATTTACAAAACAAGGAATTGTGCAGGGGACAGAGTGCTGACGGTCTCCATATGGAGGGCACGTCAGATTAGGGCCAGCCCACTGCAACAAGTCAGGTGCCGGTGGGGGCTCCCCCACAGAGGCGGGCCAGGAGGGCCCCCTAGACTCTCAGGCTATGGACGTGGGGATGGGGAGTGGAGTGTGCAGCTCAGGGTTGCCCCCGTGATATATATTTTTGAAATAGCTGTGAAATGGTTGTTTCTGCTGAATTTGTAAGGGAAAATACATTCAAAAATGTCCTGATAATTTGGTCCATATACTCCAATCACAACTGAAACACCAATATTTTTCTATATTACTTTAAACTGTGTTCTTAATCTTAACAGTTCAGAAAGTCACCACTACACCCCTTCTTTAACTACTGTACATTTAAATGTCAAAACCCATTATTCTATTTGTGTACCCATCACCACACTTGGCTAGTACATGGTCTTGAATTACTAATTTCTTATACACAATTAACTTAAAGGAGTTGAGGCAATCGGAGTCCAGAAACGTCTTACTTGGTTGCACAATTTAATTGCTGTATTAATTAATAAAATAATTAATTTGACTGTCAAAATATAACTCCCCAATGTCACGCTCGTCATAATGAGTGGACCAAGGCACAGCGTGATATGCGTACATCTCTTTAATAGTGTACTTAGCAACAACAATTACAAAACAACAAAACGAAACGTGAAGTCCTCGGTCATACACAAACCTACACGGAACAAGATCCCACAAAACACAAGTGCACAACAGGCTGCCTAAGTATGGTTCCCAATCAGAGACAACAAGCAACAGCTGATTCTCGTTGCCTCTGATTGAGAACCACCCCGGCCAACCTAGAAAACACATGAACTAGAAACTGAACATAGAACACAAAACATAGACCCTACACACCCTGGCTCAACATATAAGAGTCCCCAGAGCCAGGGCGTGACACCCAATATGGATCAAACAATAGACTTCAAAATAAACCAATCATTAATGTGTCATGCTCAAGCAATAGACCACAAAATTACATAGAAACAACTCATTGTCATTCATTATCAAGTAAAAAACATACACATTCAATAATAGTCAATAACCGGTTGCAACCTTATACAAAGGTGGGCATATAGTGGTACAGAGAGGGGTTAGATCTTCAGTCTCAATTCACTTAATGCACCAAATACCTGTTTGCGCCTGTCACTGCCAGAAATACAATTTGGGCATATGCTTTTCCTATCTATGGCATCCAGCTTCTCCTGGTGGATATGATAGACCGCAACATGGTTCAATCTGCTTTGGCAACATGGTTCAATCGGTTTTGTGTCATTGTTGAGCGCAGCCATGTCTTCAATCTCCATGACAACCAAATTAAATCAGAACGTAGGCAATAACATTTGTCATAGCACTTGGGCTACAGTCAGCAAAGATGAGAAGTTGAACCGATAGTTCCAATCTGTGTGCAATGTAAATTGCTGTGGAACATGCTTTACCAGATTGCCTTTTAACTCAAATTCCAAATTCTCACCTGACGACCTTTTCGTCCTCTCCCTGTGCCTCAACATGGGCGGTGCTCTCCCTCTCTCTACTGACTGTCTCTGAACCCTGTAATGACAACCAAATGAAATCAGAATGCAGGCAACAACTGTTTTGTTATAGCATTGGGCTATAGTCAGCAAAGATGAGGAGTTAAACTGATAGTGCCTTCCTTATAACTCAAATTCTCACCTGATGAGCTGTTCGTCCTCTCCCTGCCTCAACATGGGTGGTGCTCTCTTTCTCTCTCTATTGCCTGTATTTGAACCCTGCCATAATAATACCATTATCATATGACAAAAATGGCTGGCCTTAACAATGATGGGGTTAGCTTATTAACATTAATTAGATTCTGCTTTTATTAGCTGAATTATTTATTTACTGTCTGGCAATAGTTATAGCTACAGTGCCTTCAGAAAGTATTCACACCCCTTGACTTTTTCCACATTTTGTTGTGTTACAGCCTGAATTTAAAATTGATCATATTGAGATATGTTGTCACTGGCCTACAAACAATACCCAATAATGTCAAAGTGGAATTGTGTTTTTCTGAATTTTTACAAATTAATAAAAAATGAAAGCTTAAATGTCTTGAGTCAATAAATACTCAACCCCTTTGTTATGGCAAGCCTAAATAAGTTCAGGAGTAAAATGTTACTTAAAAGTCACATAATAAGTTGCATGGTCTCTGTGCAATAGTAGTGTTGATGTTGAATCCCTGCATACAAACATCACCCACCAGGGAGGCCTAGAAGCTATGACACACTGTCTTAGTCAACAACCCACTGGTACACTCCCTAGCACTAACTGTATTGTTGGACTTGCTGAGATTGTTCTAACTAAGAACTTTTTCATTACATTTTCATCAACAAAAGGGAACTGCTATGGGTAGTAAAATGGCACCAAATTATGCCAATCTGTATGTGGGATTGTTTGAGAAGAATGTGATTTTCAGCCCTAACAATCCAGTCTTGCGCCATATCAAGCTCTGGAAATGCTTAATTGATTACATATTCCTTCTATTCCAGGGCACAGCAGAGGAAATTAATCAATTCCACTCCTTCATCAATACAAGATTTTAGATTTTAGTCATTTAGCAGACGCTCTTATCCAGAGCGACTTATAAGGAAGGCACTATCAGAGTGCATACATTTTTTCATACTGGCCCCCCGCGGGAATCGAACCCACAACCCTGGCGTTGCAAGCGCCATGCTCTACCAATTGAGCTACAGGAGGCAGTGAACATCTGAAATTCACCCTCACCTTTGATGCGCATGCAACAAGTTTTCTGGACATTTTGATAAACAGGGAGGGGGTTGACTTTAGCATGGACCTATACAGGAAGCCGGCGACGGACAGGAATTCCGTGTTACGCGGAGATAGTTTCCACCCTACACCCCTGAAAACAAGGATAGCAGAACACAGGAGTAATATCAGGACTACTGACCAGAGAAACCCCTGTGGCTGCGCATTTCATGGAGGCTCATCACATCAGCTCTCTGAGATAGCCTACATTGGTATCGAACATGTTAAGACTTCTAAGAGGGAGGAGGGGGGAGATACTGATAATCTATTACTGAGAAGAGAATTGTATTGGATTCACTCTTTGCCTGCCATGTCTCCAAAAGGTCTGAACCAAGAGTTTGATATCAGACCATTTCTTACATGTGTATGTTAAGTTGATTTGTCATGCCATCCAGGTCTCCACTTTGTCATTTTGCATGTATATATTTTATTTTCTGTAACTACTACATGTGCCCATCTCAACACAGGAGGTTGGTGGCACCTTAATTGGGGAGGACGGGCACGTGGTAATGGCTGGAGCGGAATAGTTGGAAAGGTATCAACAACATTCCATTTGCTCTGTTCCAGTCATTATTATGAGCCATCCTCCCCTCAGCAGCCTCCACGGTACACAAGTTGTTTTTGAAATAGGTCACTGTAATTATATCTACGGCCACAGCGCGTCCTGCACATAATGGTCATATCGGCGGGTATTCCATCAGTTTCCAAAGTAGTTTTATTTATTTATTTTTTACTGTTGCCTAGGTTTTTTTACTTGGACCGATTTTTATGTATATTATCATTTATGACCATATGTACTTCTGTGATTAAACAGTGTGCGGGCCTTCCATGAACAGTGTGCAGGCTTTCCAGTTCTTTACAATAATTGTGTTTAACATGATTTTTGAATGACTACCTCATCTCTGTACGCCAAACATACAATTATCTGTAAGGTCCCTCAGTAGAGCAGTGAATTTCAAACACAGATTCAACCACAAAGACGAGGGAGGTTTTCCAATGCCTAGCAAAGAAGGGCACCTATTGGTAGATGGTAAAAAAAAAAACAGACATGAATTATCCCTTTGAGCATGGTGAAATTATTAATTACACTTTGGATGGTTTATCAATACACCCAGTCACTACAAAGATACAGGCCTCCTTCCTAACTCAGTTGCCGAAGAGGAAGGAAACCGCTCAGGGATTTCACAATGAGGCCAAAGGTGACTTTAAAACAGTTACAAAGTTTAATGGCTGTGATACGAGAAAACTGAGGATGGATCAACAACATTGCAGTTACTTCACAATACTAACCTAATTGACAGAGTGAAAAGAAGGAAGCCTGTACAGAATAAAAATATTCCAAAACATGCATCCTGTTTGCAACAAGGCACTAAAGTAATACTGCAAAAAATGTGGCAAAGCAATTAACTTTTTGTCCTGAGTACAAAGTGTTATGTTTGGGGAAAATCCAATACAACACATTACTGATTACCACTCTCCATATTTTCAAGCATAGTGGTGGCTGCATCATGTTATGGGTATGCTTGTTATCAGTAAGGACTGGAGAGTTTTTCAGCATAAAAAAGAAACAGAATGGAGCAAAGCGCAGGCAAAATCCTAGAGGAAAACCTGGTTCAGTCTGCTTTCCACTAGACACTGGGAGATGAATTCACCTTTCATCAGGATAATAACCTAAAACACAAGGCCAAATCTACACTGAAGGTGCTTACCAAGAAGACAGTGAATGTTCATGAGTGGCCGAGTTGCAGTTTTCACTTAAATCTACTTGAAGATCTATGGCAAGACCTAAAAATGGTTGTCTAGCAATGATCAACAACCAATTTGACAGAGCTTGCATAATTTTGAAAATAATAATTGGCAAATGTTGCACAATTCAGGTGTGGAAAGCTCTTAGAGACTTACCCAGAAAGACTCACAGCTGTAATCGCTGCCAAAGGTGCTTTGACAAAGTGTTGACTCAGGGGTGTGAATACCTATGTAAATGAGATATTTCTGTATTTCATTTTCAATACATTTGTATAAAATGCCAAAAAACATGTTTTCACTTTGTCATTATGGGGTATTGTGTGTAAATGGGTGAGATTTTTGTATTTTATCCATTTGAATTCAGTCTTATGAATTGTACAATGTACTTAGATAACTAGCTAGCTATGTAGCCATTCATTCATTTACTTACAGTCCACTGCAAGCCGAAGAAAAATCATATGTCCTGCACTTTTCTCCTTTTGTCATTGGGACCTCCATTAAGGGCACTAGCTACTTTTTCACTAGAGTGAACACTGACTCACTAAGTGCTGCTCATCTGAAACTGCAGTTGAAAAGGGGAAGATACTGTGCTAGCTTTGGCGCTAGCTTTGACATTACCCTAGCTAAAATAGCCAACCTAGCATTGCATCACTCACTATAAAAATATTTTTACACAATATTATCTCATCACCAATAGTTCGCTAATTACACAACAACATAGGTCTACATTTATGAAATGTTCATTAACTTTTACTTGTTTTAAACTTTCAAAACATTTATACATTGGAGTGCTCGTGAATATAGCTACCCAGGGCTCGAGACTAACTTTTTTAATCACCGTCACAGAATCATCCCAAAGTGCAATTTTAACCGTCCCAAACTGAAAATGAACCGTCCCAAATTAAAATACTTATTTTTATGTTTTGATATGCCAACCTGGGTCTACTCTAGTACCTAGGTCATTCACAGTGATTTAAAAGGCTCATAAGAGTACTACTGAAATAGATAAATGGGGTTATCAACCGAACCAGAAATTCATATAAAAAAATGTGCATCTAAAAAGGCCAACATTGGAATAATATTTAAATATATTTTGCATAAATGTACAGGTAACTGACGAAATAAAGGAAACCCTTGAGTAAATGAGGGATACAAAGTATATTGAAAGCAGGTACTTCCACACAGGTGTGGTTCCTGAGATAATTAATCAATTAACATCCCATAATGCTTAGGATGATACCAAGGCTAGAAGAAAATATCTCAGGGGTCTCAAAGGAGCATAGGGGGTGTAAAGGGTGTGTGTGTCAGTCACCAGATCTCACAACGATGCTGATATGCTGTGTTGATAAGAAATCCGCTGACACTGTCCTTGATTATAATGGTTTATTACATCAAAGATTACAGTATCAATTTACAGACTCCTGCAGAAATCCGGAGAACAACTGACCCAATATCTAATATGTTATTCTCTCCGTCCTTTGTTCAAAACATGGTATTTATATCCTATGTAACATAAGATGGGTGGTTTTTGATAGACCAATCCCTGGCCTCCACATATCTCCAAATGTCCTCTATTCCAAGAAGCCTATGTAGTAATGCTTTCCAGATGTTTCAGCAAAGCAGAGTAAAGTTCATCTATTACACCATTTGCAAACGTCAGCAAAATCATAGACTTTCAGATACTACATATTTCCCCCTTCGAGACTAATTAAGTCTCGAAAACAAAAAGAATAGGATTATGACAAATAACAATTTTTGTTCTTGAGTAACTTTAGCAATAAACCAACATTTTTGGAGAGTAAACACATGTTTATATAGACACATTTTTTATGGAGTGTGAACAAATTATTATGGAGTGTAAATAAATTGTTATGGAGTGTAAATAAATTGTTATGGAGTGTAAATAAATTGTTATGGAGTGTAAGAGCGAAAAAACTGTCTGGCAGCTTTCATTTCAAATATCCATCAATCAATCAAGACAGGAAAATTCTCTCATGGCCCCTCTGCCCCAGGCGACCACCTAAGTACTCCAGATCAATTCATAAATCTTTATCAATGCATTTTAAGCTATGATGCAACATGAAAACCTCAGAAAACAAAATACAATCAAAAATGTCCACATTCAGGCTGGTCGACCCATCGGACCCTCCTGTGGATTCTCTCTGTCCCTGCCTAGACCCAATATCCCTAAGCTTCAACGAAATAAACAAAAACATCTGAGGTCCCCACATGCATCCAACAAGAGAAAACATCAATCTTCAAAAATTTATACAGAAAGAATATGACACAAATTATGTATTACACATGCAAATATGTCTATATATCATTGCAGACACTGGAATGTAGTCCACTACACTGCATCTCCTCAGCAGTGTCGACTTTTAATGCAACGTCGATGATGGAATCTGAACATTTCCACACCTTCCTTGTTCCACTTCCTCCAATCCATTCATATTGTCCATGTTTGAGTATTTGAATCCCACTCTACACATCCCCACATACTTCTGGAAGAAAAGAAAACACCAACCAGTATCTTTTGCAAAACAACACATGCAAATTAAAACATAAATATCAACAATAATATAAGAATTATATATATATGAATCACATTCCATTTCCCCCCTTTGATTCATAACAAAACACTAAATATCACAATAATATAATTATCCCACAATCAGATATTCAACATTTCCTAGAGTTACTTCAACCCTAGTTTTCATAACTTTTTTGATCTGACTTTTTTCCCCAATTTTTTCTAAATCCATTTCACTGATTTATCCACAAAACTCTTTCCCACTATCTGAGGATATTTTGATCGGGAAGTCCCCACCTGCTTATGACTTCTTTACACAAGAACTTTGCAACCGACTGAGCATCTTTTTGCTTAGTTGGACATATTGTGCACCTCTTGGTGTTGGAATGTAACCAGGAATAACAGTCACACCCCTGCAAGCATTATTTTTCAGACAGATTGTGCACCTGCCTATGACATAGTCAACCTGTTAAAGCAAATATGGTTCCCAAAAACCATACTCCTTTGTGATCTTTCTCCTAACCTCCCCCCTTGCAACATGAGCTAACCCATGTGCTTCCTGAATCATCAGACCTAATAGGTCTAGAGGCGCTACTATCAACCCCTCATGGTTTCTCCAAAGGCAACAAAGGCATGTTACTCTGAGGATTTTTTATTGTCTTCAAAACACCTGCTTTCGAAAGTCCTTCAATTTGTGGTTCGATCCCTTGGATTGCTTCATCTTTCAATGGATACTGATTCTTCCAAGGAGGCCTGGCTCCTGGTCGAAGTTCAACTTTCACCTCAATTGGGCTGATTTCACAAGTCCAATATCGGTACTGTGTTGAGACCACAAACATTCTGGAACTTGTTGCAACATCTCCTCTTTCATAGGGTCTGAATCCATCTTCGCACTGCAAATAGATTCATGTGTCATCCGTACAGCTTGTGGCTCTCCTTGTCCTTGAGCCGAAATCATGATTTTGAGAAATCGCTGATCTTCACTCCTCCAAATCGCCAAATTCTCTTTCATCGGTACGAAAACAGCTTTCTCTGCTTCTGTCATAATTTCTCCTATATGCTTCTGCTCATAGTCTTCAGAAACCAACAAGGTCACATGTGGCACACTCTTCTCAATCTCAAATTCTTTATCCAGATAATCGTCTGTGTTTATCTTCAAAGCTGCTCCTTGTGGTCCTAAAATTATGCAACATGAGCTGAGTTAACTTTCTTCGGTTGATCACTCAACCATTCCTCTGAGTTCGATTGGGCAGCATTCTTGAAATACTTGAGCGTACAATGAAATGGATATTCCGGAAGCCTCGCATCTGGCATATTTGCCACAATGAATTTCTCCCATATCTTAGCTTGCTTCAAAAAATCTTCACAGAGATTTCCAATCCAGAATACTGAAGAAGAATCCATCTCTGTCGTCATCAACAATTGGTAAACCTTTTCCTTTGGCACTTCTACCAGACAGCCGTCTGGTGTACATTTTATTGTACAGTTCAATTTAAACAATGCATCTCTTCCCAACAATGCGATAGATGTATGTTCCGATACCAGTATGGGTATTGTAATTTTCTGATTTTCATAGCAGAGCTCAATTGGTTCCGTAAGAGGAATCAGCTGTTTCACTCCCTCAAATCCGATTATCCTAATTAGTTGATTGGACATAGGGAGATATGTAGCATCTTCAGGCCGAACACAGGTAAAAGCAGCTCCGCTATCCGCCATCACTTCCAATGGTCGTTTGTTTACTTTCACCTCAATTGTTGGATCTTTTTCCGGTCCTGATGCTACCAGCTGACACCCCCCTTTCAGATCTTCTGGGCACCTCTAGAATCCTTGCTCCGGGCCCCTATAAGGGTTCACCGGTCCTCCAGATGATCTTGACTGGCCCCTGTATCTTCCTCTGAAATTCCCTCTGGTGTTTCCTCCTGGCCCAATACACTCACGGGCAAAGTGACCAACCTGTCCACAATTATAACACACTTCTGAAGATTGCTGGAAGTATGGCTTAAATCTTCCTCCTCTTCCTCTTCCTAAGCCTTCTCGTCCTCTTCCTCTCCAATTCTGTGTCTGTCCACAAACTGGCTGTGGATATGAAACAACTGGTACCGCTATTGATGGCTGGTACAATTGCGGTTGGACCTGGTTCAGTTGAAGCTGTGGCAGTGATTGTTGATTTGGTGCACACTGATTCTGCATAACCAAAGCTTGTTTCTTCTCCTTCTTATTCTCCACCAGTTGTATTTGATTGAGTTTTCTGAGAGTTTCTTGGTCCTGTTCTTTCTGGTTGTGTTCCTTTTTCCGGTACAGATCCACTTGATGGGCTATATGATCTGTATAGACACCTTTTGTCATGCTTCCAAGTCCAACCACCTCTGCCAGTTTGCTCCTTACTGGTGAGGGCAGTCCCATCTGCAGTTTAGCTCTCAAAATTGACTGCTCAATTTGACTCACATCTGGATAATTTCCGGTAATATTTCTCCACACTTGATGAACTCTTGACACATAGGCTCTCGGATTTTCTTGTTGTCCTAGTGGGTCAATCAGAATGTTGTCAGGATGCACATTTGTTGGAAACGTATCTTTCAGTGCTCTCCACAGCCGATTTCTACTTGCAGCCAACAATTCAGGATCATTCACCGCAGTCCCCACATATCGATGAAGTCTAGCTCTCTGAAAAATGTCTTCCATACCTGGAATCCCAAGGAGATTAGCCAAAAGTATCTTAATGTCTCCTATGGCAGACTGTGTTCCCACCGTCATTTCTTCCAACTTAGAAATCCAAGGATATGCTCCATCTTGAAGAGTAGGCAGCTTCTCAAGTATATCTGACATATCGGTATTCTGCAAAGGCTTATACTCCAGGTTCTGTCCTCGAATTATCACTGGCATCATCTTCTTACTTGTGCTCCCTTGTCTTGGCCTCAATGTATACCTCTTCTCCAATTATTGGGATCCTTTTTTCAGCAGTTTTTTCTTCTGTATCTTCAGCTTCTTGAGTTGTTCTTCCGGTTCTCTTACTTCTTCTAAATTATTGGCCTTATCCAAGCATGATATGCATCGATCTATATATTTTTCTATTTCTTCTGTGCTAGTCATTGTAGGATAAAATCCTCTTGAATATGAAGCACCTTTAATCTCCAAATCTTTATCGCTGTCTTCATCTTGACTTTCATCAGAGCTCGGATCTCTTGCATCCTTCTCCTTCCAACTTCCATCACCCCTTCTTTCCGCTCTGGCCAACCTCTGTCTGATCACAGGGTCATATCCACCCATGATCTCTTCTGAATCACTTTGATCATCATCATCATCTTCTTCAAGTTCCATCCTCCTGAACCTCACTCCACCCTTAGTTTCCAGACATCTCGTTTTCTTCTTACTTTTGGAGTTTGGATTCATCTTTATGGTCGTTTCTGCTTGTCCTCTCTCTATTATTCGTTCATCTTCATCTCTGATGCAATAATCACCCTCCTGAATGATCACTGGAAGCTGAGGATAGACATCCTTAAACTCTACTTCTTCCTCGTAAGGTGGGGGTCTTTTTGCTGAATCCGTATGTGAGAAAGGTGTATTGACTTCTGCCTTTAGTTTTTCTGTTACCTTCACCTCTTTTACCATTTTCTCTATACCTCTGTCTCTTTTATCTTTTGTATCTTTTATCAGTTTTTGTCCTTCATTTTCAAACAGCTTAAGAACACCCAGCTCTCTTTGTCTCTTTTCTTTACATTGTTCCCCTTTTTTTCCCTTCTTTTGATCTGCCTTATAAGTCGACACAAGCACTTTCATTATCTTGATGACGTCTGGGTTAAGAGTCCCTTCCACTGGCCATGGTTGTTCAATGTCAGGCCAACGTTTATAAAATTTTCCAGATAACCTTGCAATACCATTAACTAGAGGATTACTATTTTGTACTACATCAACAGGAGTAATTACTTTAATAGTTTTGATGTCCTTTTTCCCTTTGTAACAACTCTTTTATATTCCTTTATTGTGAATTATTTTATTATTATTATTATTATTTTAAATAATACATTTGTAAACCCAAAAAACTTTTAGCTATGTTGTTTATCAATCCCTCCTATTTAAAAAAATTTAATCAATTAATTCATCCATCAATGTATCTACTTTTTTATTTTATTTTATTTTATTTTACCAAATTATTGATTAGTGGCAATCTTACCACATCCGATCAGGAAAAGTAAAGGAAACTAGTCAACTTCAGAGCAATCCAAAAAAGAAAGACCTGTAATCCAGGAACACTACAGCGCTCACAAACCAATTGCTTAATAATCACCCAATTACCTTAATTTTACAGAATAATGTCAATGCTGGATTTCCAACACAACTCTAATCAAACCAACTCATGCACAAAAAACTCCAATGTGCAATTCTTAATTACATCAATTGATCAGTCTGTTGCCAAGTCCCTGTCAAATTGTCACAACATGAAATATGCAAGGCATACACAATATCCTGTATGGGAAAGTAAGTTTGTGAACAGAACAGTACTGGCCTTGATTGGACTGGATCCGCGGCAGCACACACTGTCGCGTGACGCACTGGTCAGCACCTCCTCTCTCTCTGTCTCCTCCTTCTCGTCTCTCACATGACAGGAGAACAAAGGAAACAGACAACAATTTAGTATTTTATGCATACCTATGTTCACATTCGCGCTAAGAAATAAGCAAACAGCTTAACTCAGGAATATTATAAATAGCGCAATAACATTTTATTTTATTTATTTATTTTATTATTTTTATTTTTAATCCGTCAACCTATCTCTCATTTATAAATTCAATAGATCTCAATCAAATAGTTTCATAGTTAAGCAACAGCCACTTATCAAACAGAATACTTTATCCGTGTGTATTCAAAATCTCCCCCTTTCTTCTCTGTCTGCAGCACTAAGTCTGCGTGTCACAGCAGCTCAGTGCAGGCAGGGGAGTGGCATATTTGCTCTGCATAACTCTAAACTCATAAAATCCCACGCATGCGCAGCTCATTCACCAGTGCGATTTCAAAGCGAGAGGAGCTCTCCCAAGCAGCTCTCTCCAAGCTAAACAACAGAAAGCAGACAGACCAACTGTCCCTCCGTTATTTCCAACA
The DNA here is from genome assembly GCF_964263955.1 of Coregonus lavaretus. Lineage (NCBI taxonomy): Eukaryota > Metazoa > Chordata > Actinopteri > Salmoniformes > Salmonidae > Coregonus > Coregonus lavaretus. Next base: position 24,123,640 of record NC_139992.1, on the reverse strand, counting down.
CAGACAAACAGTAACACTTAACAAAACTCACAAACCAACACAGAACATAGAACACAAATCCTACTTCGAAGTTTCTTATCTTCACTTATTCTAATCTGCAGATCTATAGTTGTTTTCTTATCCATTACAAATAATCGTCCTCCCAGGGGCTCATAGTTTTTTAACAATTATTAAACGTTCTCTCTAATGGAGACTCATATAAGGTTTTAACCTTAACTAACATATTTCCTTACAAAAAACTAAAACCCCTGTTGCCATAGCCTTAGTCGACACACAGCAGAGACCTCCCCACACACACGCATAGGCTGTCTGCCTCTCTCACACACACAATTCAAGAGGAATGCATCTGTTCATACAATACACTAAGCATGCTACCGTCGCTCCTTATTTCTCATTGTTCCTTCCTACATTTCTGCTACCTCGAGTTGCATATATTCAATGAGAGGTTACTTCGAACACATACCTCGTCAACTATATGTCGAGAGGTAACGTACAATTAAATGTATCTTCCACAAACTCCAGTTCCCAGAACTGACCTTAAAAATCTACCTAGTGAGTTTTCAGGATTTTCGGCCCATCCTAATGATCGCCTCGTTTGAGGGCTTCCTTAAATCAGCGACGTCCTAAAAGTATACTTTTTCCTTATTTCCTGTCCTTATTCCTTCATGCTATTCCCGGACACTCCTTTTAATTTTATTCAAGCCAAATATCCGTGTGCCCAGTGTTAACAATTCCTATAGACACTCCCCCCTGTTTGCGTTGTTCCCAACGCAAACAAATTTAGAAATTTAGAACGGATTCTCATCACACAGCAAATAAGAGCAAAGCGCACACGCAAGTTCTTAAACGGTACATCTCCTCAACGCACACACACAGCACACGAACCAACCAGCACCCAAAGTTTGTGAGAAAGCTCACCTTATCTGCCGGCGTCTTGAGCGGGAGTCACTTCGTAGCTCATGAATGGAACGCTGAAGAGACGCAACACGTCCCAAAAATCCTCGTCGCCATTCTGTGGTGTCGAGGCAACGATGCTGATATGCTGTGTTGATAAGAAATCCGCTGACACTGTCCTTGATTATAATGGTTTATTACATCAAATATTACAGTATCAATTTACAGACTCCTGCAGAAATCCGGAGAACAACTGACCCAATCTCTAATATGTTATTCTCTCCGTCCTTTGTTCAAAACATGGTATTTATATCCTATGTAACATAAGATGGGTGGTTTTTGATAGACCAATCCCTGGCCTCCACATATCTCCAAATGTCCTCTATTCCAAGAAGCCTATGTAGTAATGCTTTCCAGATGTTTCAGCAAAGCAGAGTAAAGTTAATCTATTACACCATTTGCAAACGTCAGCAAAATCATAGACTTTCAGATACTACAAACACTTATGGGAGATTCTGGAGTGGCGCCTAAGACAGCGTTTTGCACCACCATCAACAAAACATCAAATGATGGAATTTCTCATGGAAGAATTGTGTTGCATACCTCCAATAGAGTTCCAGACACTTGTAGAATCTATGTGAAGGCGTATTCCAACAGTTTCCAAAGTAAAATATGGTGATATGGTGATATTCTGGCTCGTTGTGGCCCAAAGCCCTATTAAGACACTTTATGTTGGTGTTTCCTTTATTTTGGAAGTTACCTATAAATAAATAATTAGCCTACATCTCAAAGTGTAGCCTAGGTGATATGTCCACACCAATGCTGACATAAGGGAGGTGGCAGAAAATGTAGCCAAACTTATTTTTCTTTTGATTTATTTTACCCCCTTTTTCGATCTTGTCTCATCGCTGCAAGACCCACCAAACAGCACTTCCGAAACATGACCCACCAAACAGCGCTTCTTAACATCCGCCCGCTTAGCCCAGACACCATCCTCACCAATGTGTCAGAGGAACTGATCAACTGATGACCGAGGTCAGCCTGCAGGCGCCCAGCCCATCACAAGGAGTCGCTAAAGCGCGATGAGCCAAGTAAAGTCCCCCCGGCCAAACCCTCCCCTAACCCGGACTACGCTACGCAATTGTGCGCCGCCCTATGGGACTCCCGATCACGGCTGGTTGTGATATAGCCCGGGATTGAACCCAGGACTGTAGTGATGCCTCTAGCACTGCGATGCAGTGCCTTAGACTGCTGTGCCACTCGGGAGGCCATAGCCAAACTTCTAATTACATAAATATAGGCAAAACGCCAGTCATGAAGGACAAATACAGTATATTGTAGGATAATTAACATTAACGTCTAAAGGCTTGATTCTATTGACATACTCAAGGCACAAGAGCGCAGAGAAAGGCCATCCAGTGCCTGTTGCGCACAGCACAAACCACACACATTGCAATCTGAGCAAAGGCAGTAAGCATTTTGAAACTATTTAACCATAAACAGAACTGAATTGATTAAATAACCTGGACGTTTTATGTCATTTTATGAGGCATGTCTTAGGCCTACCTTGTTTCGAAGTAGCCTAGCCTAGACAAAATCAGACCATAGTTGAGGGAATTATTTTATAAACACTTTCCTTATGCCATTGAACCAGCATTTTCTCATGTTCTATTGGTTTTCAAATCAACTTTCTTTCATTGTCCAGCAGCCACAGACACAATCCTAGTCCTATTAGCAACCCATGCTAGTTGGATATTTTCATCTCTGTCACATGAAACCGCTTGCATGTGCGGTGCGCTTTTTAGAACATTGTGTTCCCTCAAATTGCATTTTGGAACATTCACGTGTAGCATATAAAGTACCACAGTATGAGTCATAATACCCATAAAATCTATCGGTCAAACAAGGAAATGGTTCCAATCCTTTTTCAACCATTCATTTTTCCCATAGGGGATTTTACAAACACTTAAAATAAGGGCTTTGTTTCGTGTAGGCTTACCCTTGCGTGACGTTTTGATAACCGTGTAAATCTCTCTAGGAAAAGGTGACTTTTAGGACAAGGTGTGTGGTCCAAGTCTGGGTTTAAGGGTCTTTTCCAGGCTTGAAAGTATAAACATTCATGTTGTCAATCCAGCATGACTTCTGCCGCATTCAAAGCAACTGGAAACTCGGAACTGGGAAATCTCAGACTTCAGTGAGTTCAAGACAACTGGGAACTCGGAAGAAAACAAGCTCCGACTGGGAAAAGCTCCAACTCGGAATTCCAAGTCGGGAACTCAGGCCTCTTTCTAGAGCTCCGACCTGAAGATCACTGACATCATATGCAGCCGCGCCACCTTCCTGTTCAAGTGAGCACAGCACAACAAGGGGAGTCCAAAAATGTATTGTATGCTGCTGCATAAATTATGTAATATGCCAGGGAGATATGTATACTGTAGCTAAGAAAGTAATACTAAGTGTATGTTGTGTAGTAAGCTGTTAGTAGCCCATGTGCCTCACCCTAATAATTTGGTCCCTTTCCCCCTCATAATTTAGCCTACTGTTCTGACTTGGTAGTACACATGTAGCCTATAGCCTGTTTTAGAGAAATATAATCCTTAAATATTGTAAGAGCTTTCATTGTCTGCTTATATGCCCCCTTGATTTATCCTATGGTTCTGACTTGATGTACAGGGAGAATACTGTAAGAACGGCCCATGTTCTGAATTCTGTCACTGTACATTTCAAAAGTGCTGAACAAATAGTTATATTGACTATGTCCGTCCTAGCTCGCTCATTAATGTCTTAATCTAAATTATGGATTGTCTCTTATCCGTTCATCGTCCCCTTATGCCATAGTTTGTACATCTCAATTGTTAGTAGAAACCACATTTGTTTAAGCAAGTCAGCCATTTCAGCTATGTTTTTAAAAAGGCAGTAAATGAGGCTGAATTAACTGTTTCGCTGCCAGACAAGGCTCCGCTGATAGCCAGGTGTAGCAGTGGTAAGAATTTACTCCATGGTGCTGAAAAGAAAGCTCTGCTGTTGGGACAGCTTTAAGTAGGCACTAACAGTTTGTGGGCACCATTTGTCACCGTTATAGTGTAATAAATGTATTGTTTAGTGTTGTGTAGTGGCTTTGCTGGCATGCATGCCCCCCAAAAATTTTGAGTTTGCCCCACCAAGATGTACATGCTAAAATCACCACTGTACATAGCTATGTGTGTGGAAAACATTTAATCACAGGTAAGACATTTAACTTGGTTAGTATAGTCCAGGGCTGCCCAACCCTCTTCCTGGAGATCTACTGTCTTGCAGGTTTTCAGTCCAATTCAGCTAGTTCAGTCTGATTCAGCTAGTTAAGGTCTTGTTGAGCAGCTAATAAGTAGAATCAGGTGTGTTAAATTAGGGTTGGACTGAAAACCCACAGGACGGTAGATCTCCAGGAAGAGGGTTGGGCAGCCCTGGTATAGTCCATTTGTTACTCCACTCACTACTTGTAGCTGTATAGTCCATTTGTTTGTGTTGTTGAGCTTGGCTATCCTAATGATCTGGTCAGTAGCTAGCTAGCACTCACTCACTCACTCACTCACTCACTCACTCACTCACTCACTCATGTGGCTGCTAGCACCGTCATGAAAAGGGGCATGAGGGAAGCCCTACAATATTCCGTTTTTCTAAGTAAGGAAAACACTCTGGAGCAGGCAATATAGAAAAGTAATCTTTAGACATGTTGTACCTTTCCTAAATATAGTTTTGTAATTGACTAAAACAAGCAGACAATTAGAAAATTGCGTTTGAAAAGGGTGAAGTTTTTGCTGTGAGCCAATGGGGTAACCTAGGTAACCACAGGTTGTTTTCCCCACAGGCGGGCGTTCTATCTAATACCAACTGAGACTATACTGCTGTGTGTGCATTGCTGCGCTTACCATGAACAGGCCGGCTGCCTCTGGGGATCGGGCACAACCAAAAGCGTATTTGGCGGCAAGGGGGATCCAATCATAAAATGAGGAACTGAGTCACTGTGGTGCAAAGACACAAAGCCAGTAGCTGCCTGGCGCTTTACAGTGGGGAGTTTTTTTTCTAATCAATCAAACTAATCATGGTAGGATATTAATGAGGAGGTCAAATTGACATGTTTCTAATATTTGGATAGCTAGTAATCCCCTTCCTGCCTGTAAACTCTTCTTCTTCTTCTTCTTCTTCTTCTTCTTCTTCTTCTTCTTCTTCTTCTTCTTCTTCGGTATATTGGCGATCACACAATTTAATGTGCATCCCGCCACCTACTATGCGGGATGGAAGCAGGATTGCCCAAAAAACGGAACAAACTACCATAAACCGATGAAGAAAAACATAAATAAAATAAAATAAATCAAACAACTTTTCTGTAAAAAAACAAAACAGATCTGATCCCTACACAGGCTCAAGGGGAACCTGGGAGTGTGGGTCTTCCGGCGCCAGTACCCCTTGCAAGTCTTCAGATGTAAAATCCTTAAGTCCCAAAAACTTTTCTGCCGCAGCCACAATAATGTCCAGTTTCTTAGACTTCTTTGAGACTTGTGCTGTACAGTTTAAACTATGGCAATGAACGCAACAAAATCCACCTTTTTAACACACAGGGTATCTTTTGTCTGGCAGCAAACATTTACTACAGGCTGTGGTGTGTACACTACCATATCTTCACTAGCATTACTTGTTTTCTCAAGTCTATTAATCGCCTCCGCATAGGAGATTCGATTGACCTCTCTAACTTTTGCCACTTCAATCTCATTCACCCTTACAGGGCACTCCAGGAACTCAGGATCATGATCCCCACCACAATTGCATTACCGTCGTCCTTCTACACACTGTTCTTCAGTATACTCTGTTCGTCTGCACACACTTGAAACATGGCCAAATCCTTTACAATTCTTACACTGCAGTGGTTTGGGGACGAAAGTTCTTACATAACCTGACATCACACTATTTTTCAAAAAACAACAGGACTGACAGACTTTTTTATTTTTCTCCATTCACCCAGCGGGTCAGACGCCGGGCACCAACCACACCGGGAATTCTCTTCAGGTATTCAACCTGAACATCCATCGTCACCCCTGAGATGACTCCTTTGACAGGTGCTCTACTCCGAAGTTCAAAACATAAAAAAATTATGTTGTCCGGATTCTTCTGAGGCCCACTGCAATCTTCCTCTGCTCTTCAGAAATACACTACCAGTCAAAAGTTTGGACACACCTACTCATTCAAGGGTTTTTCTTTATTTTGACTATTTTTTACATTGTAGAATAATAGTGAAGACATCAAACACACAGATATGGAATCATGTAGTAACGAGAAAAGTGTTAAACAAATCAAAATATATTTTATATTTGAGATTCTTCAAATAGCCACCCTTTGCCTTGATGACAGATTTGCACACTCTTGGCATTCTCTCAACCAGCTTCATGAGGTAGTCACCTGGAATGCATTTCAATTAACAGGTGTGCCTTCTTAAAAGTTAATTGATTTATTTCCTTCTTAATGGGTTTAGGCCAATCAAGGTATGTGACAAGGTATACAGAAGATAGCCCTATTTGGTGAAAGACCAAGTCCATATTATGGCAAGAACAGCTCAAATAAGCAAAGAGAAATGACAGTCCATCATTACTTTAAGACATGAAGGTCAGTCAATACGGAACATTTCAAGAACTTTGAAAGTTTCTTCAAGTGCAGCCGCAAAAACCATAAAGTGCTATGATGAAACTGGCTCTCATGAGGACCGCCACACAGGGGCGGTGTGTTCAATAGGGCGATATGGGCGACGCACTGCCAAACGGGAAAAGGAAGGGATTTTTTTTCTAATCAATTATATCACGGCAACAGTAGTTATCAGTGTTGTAATCTAGACGTCTGATCTGCCACAGTGCCACTAAATGTCCAATCAGGCTAAAGTCGTGCTTCAAATGCCCCCCCCCCCCTTTTGGGGCGATTTCAGTCAGGTTGAAAATCGCCCAGAAGTCTGTCATAGACTCCCATGTAAAATCTATTTTTTTCAAATATCAGAGCTTTCAATACAATCTCTATGGGTTTCTGAGGGCTTGCACTTACGCGCTTTCGTCATACGTAACATAACCATGAACGTAACTAAGAAAAGAGCGGGTAGCAGCATCAATCAATTCACTACTACTATCAAAATGGCTAGGCTTCAGTGCAACTCGATTGTGTCTTTGAAAGAAGTTCCTTTTTGTCGGCGAACAAATGAAGATAAATTGGCAACGAAACAATTAGGACCTCCCAGACCAAATTTAATAATTCAACAGGTTTCTACTAAAGGGGGGAAGTCCTACACCCGAGGATTTTCCAAAAATTGGTACGAACGAAAAACCTGGCTAGCAGGCTGCGATGTAGCTAATGCAGTCTTCTGCTACCCCCTGCTTACTCTTTCACCCTGAAGGCGGCACGGCAGACAGCACCGCTTGGACAGCGACTGGTGTGTAACGGACATGCACCATCTTTCAGGAAAGATTAAGAAACATGAGCTGTCAAAGACCCACATGGATAGCTGTTTGAGATTGTCTGCTTTGGGGAGAGTGAACATTCCCACTCAACTGGATGAGGGATACAGGCTAGCTGTCCGCCGCCACAACGATGAGGTTAGTGTTGATAATCACAAGTTTACTGGAGAACTGAAACTGACAAGGCTGACAAGATAGGACCCTTTTGTCCATTGTTATTGGATAGGAACAGAACTTATAACCAGCTCCTGACCTAAATAGATCTTAGCACAACATTTTACTCAACATATCATATTCCATATTCACTATAACAAATATATTTACTACGACATTAGCAAGAACCGCCACATCCTCAGCCGGCTAATCCAGTGTGTGAAGTTTTGCGGAGTGTTTGAGTTAGCTTTGCGAGGCAAAGATGAAACTGAGGGCTCCACCAACCCTGGTAAGCCAACACTTTTGAGATCAGTCAATAAATGCTTCTGGTATTGACTTATATGCTGCCCCTGTCTTCATGTTGTTGCTGGACATATCTTTTTTAAAATGTGTGTAGGTCACCTAAATCATCAGAAAAATTGCCCCCCCTGAGAATTTTTTCAGGAGCCGCCACTGCCGCCACAGGAATGGAAGACCCAGAGTTACCTCTGCTGCAGAGGATAAGTTCATTAGAGTTACCAGCCTCAGAAATTGCAGCCCAAATAAATGCTTCACAGAGTTCAAGTAACAGAAATATCTCAACATCAACTTTTCAGAGGGGACTGTGTGAATCAGGCCTTCATGGTCTAATTGCTGGAAAGAAACCACTACTAAAGGACACCAATAAGAAGAAGAGACCTGTTTGGGCCAAGAAACATGAGCAATGGACATTAGACCGGTGGAAATTTGTCCTTTGGTCTGGAGTCAAATTGGAGATTTTTGGTTCCAACCGTCGTGTCTTTGCGAGACGCGGTGTGGGTGAACGGATGATCTCCGCATGTGTAGTTCCCACCGTAAAGCATGGAGGTGGCTTTGCTGGTGACACTGTCTGTGATTTATTTAGAATTTAAGGTACACTTAACCAACATGGCTACCACAGCATTCTGCAGCGATACTCCATCCCATCTGGTTTGGGCTTAGTGGGACTATCATTTGTTTTTCAACAGGACAATGACCCAACACACCTCCAGGCTGTGTAAGGGCTATTTTACCAAGAAGGAGAGTGATTGAGGGCTGCATCAGATGACCTGGCCTCCACATTCCCCCAACCTCAACCCAATTGAGATGGTTTGGGATGAGTCAGACGGCACAGTGAAGGAAAAGCAGCCAACAAGTGCTAAGCATTTGTGGGAACTTCTTCAAGACTGTTGAAAAAGCATTCCAGGTGAAGCTGGTTGAGAGAATGCCAAGAGTGTGCAAAGCTGTCATCAAGGCAAAGGGTGATAATTTGAAGAATCTCAAATATAAAATATTTGTTGATGTGTTTAACACGTTTTTGGTTACTATATGATTCCATATGTGTTATTTCATAGTTTTGATGTCTTCACTATTAGAAAATAGTACAAATAAAGAAAAACCCTTGAATGAGTAGGTGTGTCCAAACTTTTGACTGGTACTGTACAATTAATCAAGATAAGACCACTCCTGGTCACTCTGACAGACTCCACTTTTCCAAGCGCATACTTCACCATTTTCAACACTTCAAACGGGTTTCCCACATATGCATCCTTACTCAACAAACGCATCCCAACAAGAAGTGATTAATTATCATTCACACACATATACTCCACTCCAATTTTAGACAATATCCTTTTTGTTCCAGTTTTTGATACTACTATTGTCCATTCAGAACATTCATCTTCACCAAATTTGCTTGACGCGCTGCTTGATTCGAACTCAGCATCCACTTCCGCCATCTTCGCACCATTGAACCTTAGCATTGTCCTCTTCCTCCTGTAAACTCCTCCTTGCTATTTCAACAACAACTTCGTCTTTACCCTTTCGGTCTGCCTGTCTGGCAGGTTTACCTTCTTCCTGGTACAATAAAGTCCTGAAGTTTTTTCATCCGCTGCCAGAGTCCCCAGAGGGATGCTGGCTGGCTCTGGGGCCCCTAAGGCTGGTCAATATGTCAGAGGAGGAAGCTGTCTGCCTGGACACAGAGTGCAGTACATTTACATTACATTTACATTTTAGTCATTTAGCAGACGCTCTTATCCAGAGCGACTTACATATTATTATTTTTTTTATACTGGCCCCCTGTGGGAATCGAACCCACAACCCTGGCGTTGCAAACGCCATGCTCTATCAACTGAGCTACATCCCTGCCGGCCATTCCCTCCCCTACCCTGGACGACGCTGGGCCAATTGTGCGCCGCCCATGAGTCTCCCGGTCGCGGCCGGCTGCGACAGAGCCTGGATTCGAACCAGGATCTAGTGACACAGTTTTGCACTGCGATGCAGTGCCTTAGACCACTGCGCCACTCAGTATATCTCCCATCCCGCTGGGGCAGAAGCCCCCTGTCACTTCGCTGCTCAGGGGAGCTGGGGCTGACAGATGGAGGGAGGATGCTGTGTGCCCACAGCAGGGGTAGACAACATGTCAACCCCCCCCACACACACACACACTTGCTCACCCCCCCCCCCCCCCCCCCCCCACCCCTGCCAAAGGCCCTTTAAGTAACTTTTAAATAGCTGATATTTCTTCCTCGCTTCCAACAGGAGGAATGCATAAAAAAAGAACAGAGAAGAAAAATAACAGGGTTTGAAAAAAAATTACATCTGCATTGGACATTGTTGAATGGCACTTATGGTACCCACACACTTGATTTCATGTCTTCATGGAGAACAGTCACACTAGCAGCAATCACACACAGAGCAGATGGAGTCTGTTATGCAGGGGTTTCATTTTTAACCTAATCACAACTTGCTTCACTGGCGAGTGGGTGAGTTCTGAATTGAACCGTTTCAGAATCGTGAGGGATTTGATACACTGCAGTCTGGAGTACAGTGATGGGTGGCCAGGGAACCATGGAGGAGGTGGGGGGTAGGAGGGGGGCTCCCTAGTTGAAAACACATTTTTGATTGCTCTCATGTGCCTTGGAATTATGTACTGCTCTCATTGATTCTGTGAGGGAGTTTAGTCCAAACAGGCGTCCGTCCAGTCCTGTGTATTTATGTTGGGCTACAGACAGACATCCACTGACCCCAGGCTGCCACTGTTTACAGATCCTGTGTGTGATGGCCTCCTTGCGCTAATATGTTAACAACGAGCAGCCTTGAAGAACGGCAGCCCCCGGCCCCTGGGCATGCTAAAGATATTACATTAGTTTACGACTAAACAGCGGGAGGGAGAGTGGAGGACAGGCGAGAGGGTGAGAGCAGGATATCCCGGCCAGCGGATGCACCATGGGGGGGAGGACGTGTTTGGGTGATCAGGGTCACTTTACTGATCCTGTTACTGAGTCAACCTCCCCAAACTGTCTGTCAAATGATAGTAGGTTCCACTGTTGGGCCAACTGTGGTATTGTGTCCTTAAAAAACACAAGGGGGTTTAAATGGCTTTGGCACTGCAAAAATGGATTCCAATACTAAACAACCCATGCATTTCAACCCATGAGCTTCACCTTCACTTCTAACTCCATCACACAGACAAATGTTCAGTTGGCATCTAAGATTCTACAGTATATCAACAAAACTACTGAACCATGAACCCAAAACCTAGTAGTGATTCTTTAGTTGATATAAAACCTATTCTGTTGATCGGCCTGTGAGCACTGGGCAACGCAGCACGGGCTGAAAAGCGTATATACAGACGTACAGTTTCAGCTCCATAAATCTGCTCCCCCCTGCAGAGAGAGATTAAACTGCCTCCTATAGGGCTGGTATGGACAGGGAAGAGACCGATCATATATCACATCATCGCTGTGCACACAGCAGCAGAGGTTAGAGATATACACCCGACCCCCTCCAGCACGGGCCGTCATGGCAAAAACACTGCAGAAACCACAGCTCAGGCCAAAGGCCTGGTCTGTCAGGAGTCCAAGCTGTCTATGAGCTTAACAAGAAGATACAGCCATAAACATGACCTTCCCAGACAGAGGAAGGTTTGGAACGAGGATGTGCTGTGCATTTGGAATGCAATGGATTCAATGTAATGTAATGCTCTATGATAGCTAAGAGTGAGTGTATGGGTGTGGAGTATTGGTAAGAGTGCTAGGTCTGTACCGGACAGATTGTGGGTTCATAAAGAGCACCAGATAGAGAAGTGGACGTTGAATCTGAGGCAGTGGCATCATTAGGGCTTCCGGGGCTGCAGCCCTGAATGCTTTTGGTCCAGCCCCGAACCTTTTGATGGTTGAAGAATTTTGAAATTACAGGCTGTATGTATGATATGAGTTCCCATAACGACGCTTCACTGACACGCTAGGCATTATGCCATAGAGAAGAACTCAGCTTCGTGACTGTCATGGTTTCACCATTACTTTACTGAAAACCGTGTGTCTCTAGCCAAAACCATTCAAAAGATATGATACATTTTACTGGAGCTATGTTGGGTTTTTCTGTCACGAATTCGCGGGAAGCATTTGATAAATAAACCATGTCCAGGGCCATTTTAAAACTACAGATGTAGGATCTTAATTTGAACAATTTGAACCAGGAAAACCATCCTGCAGCAACAGGAAATGTGAATTATTATGTGGATTATGAATAATGTATATTTATGTAGGGGTTGATACCTTTTTAAAAAGGGAAAATTAAGTCTGAAATTTCAAAGTGGATATTAGACTTCAGATGCCTTTTTAAAACTCAAATACACTACAAGGTTTAAATGTCCTGCATTACAGGAAGGGTCTCATGCAACAGGGTGATCAAATTAAGATCCTACATTTCTTCAAGCCCTGAAGAGGGCACAACAAAGCCTATTCCCCCTCAGGAGACTGAAAAGATTTGGCAAGGGTCCTCAGATCCTCAAAAGGTTATACAGCTGCACCATCGAGAGCATCCTGACTGGTTGCATCACTGCCTGGTATGGCAACTGCTCGGCGTCTGACCGCAAGGCACTACAGAGGGTAGTGCGTACGGCCCAGTACATCACTGGGGCCAAGCTTCCTGACATCCAGGATCTCTATACCAGGCGGCCCTAAAAATTGTCAAAGACTCCAGCCACCCTAGTCATAGACTGTTCTCTCTGCTACAGCACGGCAAGCGGTACCGGAGAGCCAAGTCTAGGTCCAAAAGGCTTCTTAACAGCTTCTACCCCCAAGCCATAAGACTCCTGAACAGCTAATCAAATGGCTACCTGGACTATTTGTATTGACTCTGTACCGGTACCCCCTGTATATAGCCTCCCTACTGTTATTTTACTGCTGCTCTTTAATAATTTTTTATTTATTATTATTTTTTATTTATTTTTTACTTATCTATTTTTTACTTAACACTTATTTTTCTTAAAACTGCATTGTTGGTTAAGGGCTTGTATGTAAGCATTTCACTGTAAGGTCTACACCTGTTGTATTCGGCGCATGTGACAAATAAAATGTGATTTGATTTGATTTTAAAGGGATAGTTCATCCACAAGAATGAAAGTTACTATTTTATTTTAACAAAATTCTTAGTAGATCTACATGGTAACACTTTATTTGGATAGTCCATCTGTAGATGCTCTACAGCAGGGATCATCAACTAGATTCAGCTGCAGGCCGATTTTGTTCTTGAGCGGATGGTCGGGGGCCGGAACATAATTACAAATAATTTGCAAATTGACTGCAAGAAGCCCAAACAGATATAATATTTGACTAAAACATAATAATTTCAAACCTTGCTTACATTTGTATATGATCACGTGTCTCTCTATTATGCGTGGAAATACTTGGGAACAGATTTCCCAAATGGTGTTTTTAATTTTTTGTCCAACAATTAAATTATTATTTTCTTTATTTATTCGTAAAACATGGGGAGCCAAATAAAACCACCGCCCGCGGGCTGCCGGTTGGGGAACCCTGCTCTACAGACTATCTACAAACTATCATTAACATTTCAACTAACTATCTCCAAACCCTAGCCCTTACCCTAACCTTAACCCTTATCCTAACCCTAAACTTAACCCTAACCTTAACCCTTATCCTAACCCTAACCCTAACCCTTACCCTAAACCTTATTCTAAACCTAACCATAACCTTAGCAAGCAGTTGCTTATCAACAGATCGTTTGTTGATAGTATGACCATCTGTAGAGCATTTACGGATACTATCTGGATGAACCAAATAAAGCATGACCATCTAATTGCTCAATGTTCATTTCAAAGTGCACCAGATTGATGCATTTAGCTGTTGAAATTCCATTTTTCTTCATCCGGGGGAGGCGGACCCCTGTACTAGGGTTCCACATCTGGCTTTGGGCTAAGCCGCCAATGTCCTCAAATCCTAGAAATGCCCCTGGGCCATCGGTGGAAAGCCCAAGTGGGACAGACAATGTGTGTGTGGCTAGGAGTGAAACCTTTCTGTTCTTGTTCTCTTACCCTGGTATACTATCCAGCTGTGTAAATGTGTTGCAGGACGTGTAAGACAGTCAAGGAAATAAATGAGCTGTTGAGTAATTAGCTGTTCATCCCTGACCTGACTCTCTTTCTCTCTTTCTCTCCTCCACCCCATCTCTCTCACTTTCACCCTATCTCCCTATCTTTCTCTCCTTCCCATCTATCTCTTCCTCTCCTCTGTGTGAGGGAGGAGTCTGTCCACTGTCCTTGATGTTGTGATAATGGTATTTTAAGTATGTTCTGAGAACACATCCCACACTCACTGACACACACAGTTTCACTTTCCATCGTCACTCTCATGAGTCCACCAAACCATCCTTTATGTCTCCTCTTGTTTCCGTCCGAAAAGAGATCCATGTTGTCACTTCCTGGTGTGGAGCTCTGCACCTCTGGTGTTTGCTGTTTTCACAGTTAACATGGTTGAGCTAGAGAGAGAGAGAGAAAGACAGAGAGGGAGGTAACAGCAGGAAGAGGTGATGAAAGGGCCATCTGGCCAGGGAGTGTATATCAACATATTAATCCACAATCCCAGAGTGACGAGTTGGAGAGAGAGAGAAAAGGGAGCAGGATGAGGAGGACTGGAGATGACGGACTAACCCCTGCTTTTATCGCCAGGGAAAGGAAAGGATCAATCATTAGGGAACGATCACAACATCCTGAGAAACAGGATTCAAACCTGTCAGACATGGTCTGCTCCCACTGGGACAGCTGACCACAATAGATTGTTCGGATTTTACCTCAAAATAACAAATCAATGCTGTCAAAATTACTTACTTGTAGAGCTTTTTGCATAATGGTTTTATAAAACATTGATCGTGTCTAAATCGCACACAAAACATTTTTCCCAACCATAAAACTGTGTAGAATACAAACATGTTGCAGGTGTAGTTTAATCCAAGATCACTCAACAATGTGGATGACCCACCGTGCCTTTCGGCTGAACCCTTTACCAAACTAATACCACATAGTCAGGGGTCATGGGGAGTGGGGAGTGGGGAGCGGGGCATAAAGGAATATCAGTGAGCAGTGTGGTGTCAGGGCTGGGGGTGTCGGTGGAGGGGTTAGAGGAGAGGCTTGCTGATTGAGTATCCCGTGTTTATTCTTCCATGGGGAGACGACTGTCATTGCCAAATTCCTGTGAATGAAGTATGGCCGTCCAACCTGTAAACTGGACTGTCCACCTACGAAGGGTTTAAAGTGGACGATATGTCACCTCCCCAACAGCGCTGAGACTTCACACCAGGCTAAGGCCTCGTCCAGAGACAACCCCTAGCCCACTATCCTCTATACACTTGTATAGAACTAAAGGAGGTTGATAGGCTTAGGTAATATGGTAGGAGCTCCATCTTGCCCTTCAGATATGAACTTGAGATTAGTACAATTTTCCCAGCCTCATCTCTTAGCTTTATCAGACCAAGTGGCGGGGCTATTGTTGGGCAGAAACATAGGGTTGTAGCTTTAAGGGCTGTAGTTAGCCAATCCAGACCAGAGAGAGAAAAAGCAAAAAATTATGACTGGCCAATCAAACAACTCACTTACAGTATTTACAAGCTGTCGACAGCCAAGGTCGTCTGAAAATCACATGGGCAACCCCTGGGTGCCCGCACCAAACACCTTTCCTGTTTCAGACTGTTGTTGTTACATGGGGTCATACTTTGCCCACTGCCTGGGTCACCTTACTACCTGGAGAGTCTATAACAGTTCCTGTGTCACTATTAGACAGAATAACCCACTGTTGGAAGGGTATTGTTGAGCCCTGTACTGTCCCATACACTACAGTGACTTGGGGGATGGGTTACTTTCTTTGCATTTTCCGGTAGAAGTCCAACTTCATATTGAGATATTATATATCACATTGAGTTATCTGCTGTTTCCTGGAACGCATGGCTCTTATTGAGAGGGGGCTGAATTCCTCCATGCTCCAGCCCCTCTGCGGTAGGCCCTGGCCTGGCCTGCTTTGTGGCTCTGCTCCCCTACCTTGACTCTGGCTCTCTGGTCCCCATCTGATTATAAACCTGCTCAGGTTTTCACCTGCTGAGACCATGAAACTCAACCTGGCAGTAAAAGCAGCCCCCTCTCTCAGCTCCAGTAGTGTTACTGAGCTTGGCGCTCCCTGATAAACACTGAAATATGCTCCAAACCTGCTTTTCTCTCGCTCTTCTTTCTTTCTTTCTTTCTCGCTCTCTCTCTTTCTTTTCTCTCCTGTCGTTCTCTGATGGGAGGCTATCTGGAGCGGATGTCGACGCAACGGTTCTGTCGCTGTGGGGCGGAGGTGGGCGCTTTCCCAGCAGTCAATGCGAGGCGGCCCAGCCTGCCCGGACCTCGGGAAATCTATCTGTGTTGTTCTTTTATGAGGAGAGAGAAGGATAGAGCTGTACTCTATAAAGGTTTTCCCCCTGTCCCTGGCATGTACGACCTGCACTGGAGCGTGTAATCGTAACACCATGTCTATGGCTGGAGAGGACACACAGGCCAAATTGTCTGTGTCATCGCCCGCGTCTGGCCGTGAAATACAGGGTCTGACATCATCGCCCCTCACCTAGAAGGAGGCAAGGAGGGACTCTGGGTGGATGGGGGGAACTTTAGGGGAGGTGGGGGGGCTGAAGCTGCTGGGAATGTTGTATCTGCTCAAATCGTTAAGTTGTATCCCCCAGGTAGACATTTAAAATTATTACCTGGTTCCTTTTTCCCTTTAAATGTTGTCCCCCCCCCCCCCCCCCCCCCCCCCCTTCTCTCCCCTCCCCTCCCCTCTCTCTCTGTCACTTCTTTCTCCTCCCTTTCTTTTATTTCATTTGGATGAGCTGCAGTTGTCTGTGGGGGACTCTTGTCCTCCTTCCCACCCAGCTGTATATCAGGACCTGGACAGACAACCAGAACTGACTAAGCCCTCTGCAAGTGAAATCAGATCTGTCACCATCAAAAATGTCATGATCCTAGAAAAGCGGTGCTAAAATTGGTGGTAGAAACGAAAGTTGACGACATCTAATCTGACGGTCAGGATCTTTTGATGTGCTGTGTTGCAACTGTGCCCACTACCCAGGCCTGCTTTCATCTGATGTTTTGTAGACGGACGGCAGCTGCAGCCGCCAGGGAACCAACACGAGGCGAGCGCTGACCTGCCGGCTCCTCAGGTCAGGTTTTTTTTTAACGTGTTTGACAGATGACATAGGACAGAGCTTATCTGCCTTGGCCCTCTGGGACCTGTTCAGAGAGAAAAACATTAGCCATGACCTTGAAGTTTCAGATGCAAATACATTTCAGAGGAGACATCTAGTCAACCACCGGATGACCCCTACGCTTAATATTTACTACTACTTTACTACACACACACATGCATACACACAGTACACAAACTCAGTTTGTGAAATCACACCTAATCCAAATCATCACCATGTACATTTGAACCTATTCAGGCTGCGGACAAAGAGAATAAAAACATATATTTATAAAGCCTCAGTGCTGTACAGTATATTTGAATGGTTATGACTCATGGAGAAGTGTCTCAGTTTGCTGCATGGTTCAATTTCAGCAGGAGGGTTCAGTATAGAGCTCACATCGGGAGTGTGCATCATAGCTACAAAGCTGTGAAGATGTGTCTATTACATTTTGGATGACCCTCTCGATACCAAATGTAGACAGCCTTGCTCCTACATCTCCACGTATTCTGCCCCCGCCTCCTGCCCACCCTTTAAAACTCTCCCTCCCTCTCTTCATCCCTCCCATCCTCCACACCCCCATGCAGAAGGGTCCTTGTGGTTGTGTAAAGCTCCTGCCGCAGGCTCCGTTCACAGGGGCCCAGGGACAAAGAGGTGCCTGACCAGGGCAGCAGGGGCCTGCGGGCCTGTAAACTCAGTCCCCTCTACCCTCAACCCTGGCCCAGACCACTAAAACACAGTAGGTAGAAGGTAGGACACAGTGGTGTAAAGTACTTAAGTAAAAATACTTTAAAGTACTACTTAAGTAGTTTTTTGGGGTATCTGTACTTTACTTTACTATTTATATTTTTGGCAACTTTTACTTTTACTTCACTACATTCCTAATGAAAATAATGTACTTTTTACTCCACACATTTTCCCTGACACCCAAAAGTACTCGTTACATTTTGACAGGAAAATGGTCCAATTCACACACTTATCAAGAGAACATCCCTGGTTATGCCTACTGCCTCTGATCTGGCAGACTCACTAAACACAAATGCTTCGTTTGTAAATTATGTCTGAGTGTTGGAGTGTGCACCTGGCTATCTGTCAATAAAAAAATAAAAAAATTGTGCAGTCTGGTTTGCTTAATAATTTGAAATTATTAATACTTTTACTTTCACTTTTGATACTTAAGTACATTTGAGCAATTCCATTTACTTTTGATGCTTAAGTATATTTAAAATCAAATATTTTTATACTTTTACTCAAATAGTATTTTACTGGGAGACTTTCACTTTTACTTGAGTCATTTCTACTAAGGTACTTTTTCCACCACTGGTAGGACACACCACCCTTTAAAACCCTCAGCCCATGATCAGAAATAATAGACGATTAACCTACTAACTTTGCTTTTAAGAACAACTCATTCAACATGTTTATAATGTTCAGTATCTGTAATCTATCATTGTGTTTATAACATAATATATTAACCCTTGATTAAAGGTCCCTAGGCTAATGCCTATGCTTTAGCTTAGCAGGCTAATACAGTCTTGTGGCGCACAGACAATCCGTGTTCAGTCCCAGTCGGTCACACAGAGAACCCTATTGTGAGGTCTGGGTCTTTGGGCCAGAGCGAAGGCTGTGATTTCAGGTGGGCTGGTTCCTCTGAACAGGTGGTCCACACGTGCTGAGAGCCCTTTACATACTCATATTATTTACAAGGAGGACATCTCTGTCATCGGACAACTTTTATAAATTGGGGCATTTTGAGGATTTTTACTTGGGTGGAGGGTGGCGAGTTACGGAAAAGGGAGGTTTCACTCACTTCAGCATTTCTATCCCTCTACCCCCTCCCTTCCCTTCTCACAAAAACACAGATCTGTCAAGATGAATTTTATAAACATGTCCTGTTACATCAAGCTGCTGCTGAGGTTCTTTTGACCTTTTTTTTGAAGCCCCAAAATAAAACATAGAGAGGAGTGGTATCTGAGGGGAGAGAACAGGGAACGGTAGGGACCACACGGAACCCACACGGAACTGTTGCCTGCTGGGATCCTCGGGGGAACCCTCAGTGATACAGTGAGGTAATTCAGACCATCTGCAGTAGAGAGGGGCCTTTCTCTTTTAGGAGCATCTATAAAACAGGTTAGGCCAGTGGACAGCCCCGGACAGACAGGCAGACAGACAGACAGGCAGACCTGATATTTACACAGCACCCTCAAAACACTGACGGCTGCTCCACCACTTCAGGAGTATCCTGTAGGTCTACATTCATCACTGTAAAGAGGAGTGGAGCAGCTCCCCATGCTTTTGATACTATTACATACACACACACACACACACACACACACACACACACACACACACACACACACACACACACACACACACACACACTTACATACACAGACACACAGTAAAATAATTACACAGGCGAGGCCCCATACACTACATGCCCAGTATAGAGTATCTGTCACCAGGGTCTGAAGACACATCCTATTTCGTAATCTATGTGGTGTGTAATATCAGATAAGGACATTATATGTACAGTAAATGCTTGCTGGTGAAACGTTAGAGAACCCTTTCATCTCATTATGTTCGGGGGTATATTTTATTTATTTTATTTTTATTTTTATTTCACCTTTATTTAACCAGGTAAGCCAGTTGAGAACAAGTTCTCATTTACAACTGCGACCTGGCCAAGATAAAGCAAAGCAGTGTGATAAAATTCCTGAGTGGCGCAGTGGTCTAAGGCACTGCATCGCAGTGCTAACTGTGCCACTAGAGATCCTGGTTCGAATCCAGGCTCTGTCGCAGCCGGCCGCGACCGGGAGACTCATGGGCGGCGCACAATTGGCCCAGCGTCGTCCAGGGTAGGGGAGGGAATGGCCGGCAGGGATGTAGCTCAGTTGATAGATCATGGCGTTTGCAACGCCAGGGTTGTGGGTTCGATTCCCACGGGGGGCCAGTATAAAAAAATATAAAAACAAAAAACATGTATTCACTAACTGTAAGTCGCTCTGGATAAGAGCGTCTGCTAAATGACTAAAATGTCAATGTAAATGTAATAAAAACAACAACAACACAGAGTTACATATGGAATAAACAAAAATGTACAGTCAATAACACAATAGAAAATAGAAAATCTATATACAGTGTGTGCAAATGTAGTAAGTTATGGACGTAAGGCAATAAATAGGCCATAGTGCAAAATAATTACAATTTAGTATTAACACTGGAGTGATAGATGTGCATAAGATGATGTGCAAATAGAGATACTGGGGTGCAAATGAGCAAAATAAATAACAATGTAAATAACAATATGGGGATGTTTTAGTTGGGTGGGCTAATTACAGATGGGCTGTGTACAGGTACAGTGATCGATACACTGCTCTGACAACTGATGCTTAAAGTATATATTAGTAAGGTTACCATGTCAAATTCTCAGACCACCTGATGGGCCGACATCTCACTGTAATGGCTTTTTAGGGTGCTGCTGTGGACCCTACCCCACAAGGGAGACAGAAATACACCCTGCAACGAAGAAACCAGTCAATCACACACTCTACATAATGAGCCCTGGGGAGATATGGCACTGCGTGGCGCAATGTAACTGTATATGCACTCGATATCACTGCTATCAGTATTTTTCACTTCTCAAAATATATGTTCACATTTATGCTCATTAGAGGTGGGGTAGGAGACCATATCCAAACACCTTCGCTTGCGAATCTGACGTGGGCGTCTTGAGATGTCCACTATCAGATGTCGTAAAGAATCTTCATCAAAATAACACAGTTGTTTAAAAACACACACCTGACTCAATCCATCTCAATCCATTAACGTGTGTCATACTACAACTGTCAGTGAGTTCACTCTCACTTCTTCAAGCCCTGAGATCGAATGCCTTTTTATATTGTCTGCTCATATTAATCCAGTTACCTAAACGATTCGCCTCAACATTTAAATTGTTTTAATTCTTCAGAAAAAAAGAAAATAAGTGAAAAATTGACTAGAATCCAAGTGTTTTAGCACCTGAACCCTAGCGAGTATAATAAACGTCACTGCAATATTTATGGCGTAGTATAAGGAGAATGTCCAATTCCCTCCGCAATAACGAGAATGCATCTGTTAACCATATCAGAGCAGCCCCCTTTGCCCGTTGAAAGATTGGGTGAAAATAGAAAAGTACACTGCGTCAGCCCCTCAATGTGCCACCGTACACTTTCCATTAACTTACACTTTAAGCCCCCCGTAACCCAAACCCTACCAACTGCAGCCCTCTTTGCCCTGTTGGGCACAGGAACTAGGCTATATATAACCAGCACCAGTTCACCTTTAACAGAGCCACGAGAATACAGCACTGAGCACACACAGTCAAATCAGCCACATGACCCTGAGTTAATTGTAGCTATAGGCTACTGTGTGGTTTTTACTGTACATGTTTTTCTGTATCAAACTGTGGTGAGTAATTACCAAAAAGTTATCTGATAATAGTGTAATATAGATAATATAGCAGTCGTGAACATATTTTACGTAAAAAAGAAAACAACGTTGATATGTAGTTCAGAACAGCTCCTGTTGATGGAGTTGAGGTGTTAGTGATGACCAGTGAGTTTACAGTCAGGCGGTTTGTAGTGTTGTGGAGAAGGAGTTGCTGTAAGGCCCTGGCAGAGTAGCACTATGGCAGAGCAGAGTGTGGACCTGGTGTGAAGCTGTTGTTCGGCCACAGTGATAGATCCCTGTGTCCTCAAGGCCTCACGGAATTCTGTAAGTTTCATCTGTGGCCACAGACTCTCTTCTCAGCCAAGAAGAGACACTAAAATAAATAACTATACTGTGTAAGTAAATAACTACACTGTGACAAACCAACAGCAACTGCCTGGCTGAGACAGTTGAGATTCACACACCCACATATCATTTACATGAATACAAGCTCACATAAAGATACAAAGACTGGCCTACACCAACATTATCAGTTGGGCCGTTCCACCAATTCAATGTATTTTGAGATGTATAGCTTGGTGGGGAAAAAAAGTTTGATTTCACCTCATTTTACATGTCAAGGACAAGACATCTGTTCAATGTTTTTTTAAAGAAATAGTTTCACCATATTAATAGCAGGTTAGTGTTTTTCGTCATGAATCTTGTTCTGGAGGCAGCTCTGCAGAGTGGTCACTAGCTGGCACAGCCACAGTCATGAAATGTTAAACCTAACCTTAACCGCACTGCTAACCCTAATGCCTAACCCTAACCTTAAATTAAGACCAAAAAGGTCATTTTTGTTTTCATACATTTTTACAATATAGCCAATTTTGACTTTGCAGCTGGCCCATCTAGCAGAAATCGCTCAGTTCTGCCTCAAGGACAAGACTCATCCCAATGAATGTCAACCTGCATATTAAAACAAGAGTTCAGTTCAAGTAACAGGGTTGACCTTAAAATGAGGGACAGGTATTTTTTTCTTCCTTAAAATGAATCACTCATCACATGAAATAAATAATAATCTTCAGAAATGACTGTGTCAAAGCAACAAAATAACTAGGGCTTTATAAAAATGGTGAAAACTTGGAGAAATGTTGGAGTTAGGTGGGTTAGAATCTTCCTGGAAGTCAAAGAGGGTGCACGTAGGGACATGTCAAAATGCAGAATTTTGGGACTTTAGCAAGTCTTTGATCATATACAAAATCGGATTTATTGAATTCTTCATGTGGTCAATATTAAAGGGCACTTCATTGAATATAACAGGCTTTTAAAATGGATTATTGGTGCACAATTTCTATTTAAAATAGCAAAGGGACACAAAAGGCACTCATTTCATGGAACGACCCATTTATCATACGAGTGAGTTTCAATGTGTGAGTGTGTGTGTGAGAATGACTGACTTTGCAAGTTTCTGTGCATGTTTATCTGCCAGTCTGTTTATCTGTCAGTCTGTTGATCTGTTTCTCTGCCTGTCTCTCTCTCTCTGTCTGTGTGTGTGTGTGTCTGTGAGTGTACGCATGAGAGTGTGAGTGAGAGAGCATTTGTAGCTCGGTGCCCATATAAATCATTTCAGCACAGCTGCGCCCTGTCCCTCTATCTATCCTCGGATAAGCCTTCTCAAATCTCCCCCGACATCATCTGGCCTCGCCTCGCTCACAGGCCGGCCAGCTATCAAACTTCTCAGATTTGCGTGTGTGTGTGTCATGCGTGTGTTTGTGTGTTTACTAAGCTCTCAGATGATGAGTAAGCTCCCTGTCTTTCTCTCTATCAGCAGCTTCTCTGAGGACAGAAAGAGGATTGATTAGGACCCTGTCTGTGTTTGTCAGGACACTATCGGTCTGTCTGAACGAGGCCTATAGGACTAGGAGATGAGATGAGAGAGGGTTTAAGAAAGTCCTAACATAAAAACTACCTTTTAACACTGCTAAATCAGCTGGAGCGGGGTTGTATGTCAATCATAATGCTTTATGAAGTAGACTTTACAGAAAAGTTATGGAGATGTTGTAAAGACTGTTTGTTTGTTTGTGACACTTCTACTTAAACTCCACTGCTGTATGTTGAACTAAAACTCAATTTTGGTCACACTCATTATTTCTCCTCCCGTCATCCATTCTCTTGTACTCTTTCTTTCTTTCTTTCTTTCTTTCTTTCTTTCTTTCTTTCTTTCTTTCTTTCTTTCTTTCTTTCTTTCTTTCTTTCTTTCTTTCTTTCTTTCTTTCTTTCTTTCTTTCTTTCTTTCTTTCTTTCTTTCTTTCTTTCTTTCTTTCTTTCTTTCTTATTTGGCTGTGAATCAGACAGAGGGGCCTGCTGGTGAGCCAAGCCAGTCAGGGCAGAAAGTATGAATTTTACAGAAAACGAAATGCACCGGACCCGAGGGAGGGAGAAGAGTAAAGAGAGGGATAGAGAGAGAACGGGGGAGAAAGTAGAAGGTAGAGAGGGGTGGCGAGAGGGGGGAAGATGGAGGGATTGAGAGAGGGAGTGGTGAGAGAAGACAAGAGGGGAGCAGATGGAGTTTGTATCAGACTCCTGATGACTGGGCAGTCAGACTTAATATTTCACGTGTGTCTTGCTCACGCACACAGAAACACAAAAACACACACACACATCTGCACACCAGAAATTCCCCCAACCATGTGAGGGCAGTACAGAGTGCAGCAGCTTGAGTGATTGAGCTTCTTTCTCAATGAAATGACTTTTGTCCTCAACCAAACCTCCTCTCCACCACCACCCAAGACAAAACATGCTGTTTCTTGGATTTGAACATAGTATACTGTTAGCAAAATACGCTGTAAACTTTAACTACCAGAAAACCAATTCAACGGCATTTGACATTTTCCTGTTCCTGCCTCAGAACATAATGAGTAGACAGAGAAGGTGAACATGGTCTCATCCTCTCCAGCCAAAGGCCATACGTTCAGAGCGCTATGCTGCTGTATGAATCAGTCATCACACCCAGGCCAACAGCACGTGCACACACACACACACACACACACACACACACACACACACACACACACACACACACACAAACACAAACACACACACACACATAAACACACACGCAGGCTCGACTGCAGTCAGCCAGATGCTGCTGAAGGAAAGGCTTGGGTGAGAGCGAGTGTTTTTTGGATCAAGGCCTTTTGCATGCGTAATATAGTGTAATAAGGATACATTAGCCGTTACCTTCTCAGCAGAGAGTGCCTTAATGATCTGGAGAGGCAATAGCATGGAAAGCCAGACTCACACCTCACCCACCCAATAAATGTAGGGAGGGAGGGAGGGAGGGAGGGAGGGAGGGAGGGAGGGAGGGAGGGAGGGAGGGAGGGAGGGAGGGAGGGAAAGAGGAAGAGAGAGAGAGAATGAGAGAGAAATGAAGGGAAAAGTAGAGAAATGGAGGGAGAGAGATAGGAAGAAACTGGGAAGTGGAGACAAATGGTCTATAGGCTAAGAAAATGTACAATCAATTTAAAGGTCAGTGCTAGGGTTAGGGCTAGTGGGGTTGGGGTTAGGGTTAAGACCAAGGCTAGGGTTATGGTTAGAATTAGGGTTGACAGGCAAACAAATTATGGAGTACTTACACCCCTTATGTCCCTACTTCTTCCCTTTCCTAATTATGCAACACTGCTGTCGTAGATAAGATCCTCCCATCCCTGTTATTATATAATGTATTGTTTATGAGATTTTACATAATGTGATGCACCGTGGCAGATTACATAATGCAATGCTGAACCACTGGTCTGTATTCTGAAACAGTCCATTAGGTCCCACCATGGTAGTTATTAATTGCTTTTTTGGACAACATCCTGGCAACAAAACTATTAATTTGAACCTATATGGAAACCAAACTCTTTTAGGAGGGGGGCAACAGAACTAGGCAGGTGGGGGACGTCCCACCATTACAATAGTGGGGGAAACACTACTTCTAAGGGTGTGTTCATCATCTTTAGCTGAGAGCCTCATATTTTAAAGACTTACCTATTGTTGTATTCTTCACCAAGCATGGTCAAGTACACCATAGTCCCCGTGCCCAAGGACTCTAAGATAACCTGCCTAAATGACTACCGACCCGTAGCACTGACGTCTGTAGCCATGAAGTGCTTTGAAAGGCTGGTCATGGCTCACATCAACAGCATTATCCCAGAAACCCTAGACCCACTCCAATTTGCATACCGCCCCAACAGATCCACAGATGATGCAATCTCTATTGCACTCCACACTGCCCTTTCCCACCTGGACAAGAGGAACACCTATGTGAGAATGCTATTCATTGACTACAGCTCAGCATTCAACACCATAGTGCCCTCAAAGCTCATCACTAAGCTAAGGATCCTGGGACTAAACACCTCCCTCTGCAACTGGATCCTGGACTTCCTGACGGGCCGCCCCCAGGTGGTAAGGGTAGGTAACAACACATCTGCCACACTGATCCTCAACACGGGGGCCCCTCAGGGGTGCATGCTCAGTCCCCTCCTGTACTCCCTGTTCACCCATGACTGCATGGCCAGGCACGACTCCAACACCATCATTACGTTTGCCGACGACACAACAGTGGTAGGCCTGATCACCGACAACGATGAGACAGCCTATAGGGAGGAGGTCAGAGACCTGGCCATGTGGTGCCAGGATAACAACCTCTCCCTCAACGTGACCAAGACAAAGGAGATGATTGTGGACTACAGGAAAAAAAAGAGGACTGAGCACGCCCCCATTCTCATCGACGGGGCTGTAGTGGAACAGGTTGAGAGCTTTAAGTTCCTTGGTGTCCACATCACCAACGAACTATCAGGGTCCAAACACACCAAGACAGTCGTGAAGAGGGCACGACAAAGCCTATTCCCCCTCAGGAGACTGAAAAGATTTGGCATGGGTCCTCAGATCCTCAAAAAATTCTACAGCTGCACCATCGAGAGCATCCTGACTGGTTGCATCACCGCCTGGTATGGCAACTGCTTGGCCTCCGACCGCAAGGCACTACAGAGGGTAGTGCGTACGGCCCAGTACATCACTGGGGCCAAGCTTCCTGCCATCCAGGACCTCTATACCAGGCGGTGTCAGAGGAAGGCCCTCAAAATTGTCAAAGACTCCAGCCACCCTAGTCATAGACTGTTCTCTCTGCTACCGCACGGCAAGCGGTACCGGAGTGCCAAGTCTAGGTCCAAAAGACTTCTCAACAGCTTCTACTCCCAAGCCATAAGACTCCTGAACAGCTAATCATGGCTACCCGGACTATTTGCACTGCCCCCCACCCCATCCTTTTACGCTGCTGCTACTCTGTTAATTATTTATGCATAGTCACTTTAACTCTACCCACATGTACATATTACTTCAACTACCTCAACTAGCCGGTGCCCCCGCACATTGACTCTGCACCGGTACCCCCTGTATATATAGCCTCCCTACTGTTATTTTATTTTACTTCTGCTCTTTTTTTCTCAACACTTTTTTTGTTGTTGTTTTATTTTTTTTTATTTTTTTTTAAAATAAATGCACTGTTGGTTAAGGGCTGTAAGTAAGCATTTCACTGTAATGTCTGCACCTGTTGTATTCGGCGTATGTGGCCAATAAAATTTGATTTGATTTGATTAACACATTAGTTAACCACTGCCCAATCCTTCACATCTTGCTCACTGACACACTGACACACTGACACACACACACACACACACACACACAAAACACATGTAAGACAGGGAATGCCACTGATCAGCACAAAGTCACAAGACTTATCGCCCCTCATATTTAACCGCTGCGAGATCGGGTCTATTTTGTTCCTTCCCACAGGTGTTAGGAGTTAATGCTGCTGGTCATGTGATCAGCGTGGCCTTAGTGCGGCGGGATGCCAGGGAGGCCTGAGGGCTGTGAACAGGCCCGGCGGCCTTCAGATGGGTTAGGAATATCAGTGTTAACAACCTCTCTCAGAGCATAGCACAGAGGCACAGCTTTTCAACACAACGCAACCCAACACAGTCTTTCAACACAACACATTACAACACAACCTTTCAACACAACACAGCTCCTCAACAACACAATGTAACGCCACAGCCTTTCAGAGAGCTGGCACTACTACAACTCAAATTTAAGGAGTTAGAACAGTGTAACAAAACACAACAGTAATACAGAGATAGACTGGGCATTATAGAGTAACCAAATTGGTATGACGTAACACCGGAGAGCATTCTCTAACATTTTGTGTTACCTTCATTTTGCCAAACAGTAAGCCATTTAGTGTAGTACACCTGAATATGAGGCTAGTTTGAAATAGTATTAAGATGGACAGTATAATGGTGTTCTCTGAGTTTCATTGAGAAATCAACAGGAGAGGCCATTTTCCATGGTGTTGCCTTACTGATTGAAATCTAGATCCCACTGGCTCCCCAGGAAGCATCAGGCCCTGTGCCTGGTTGTGGATGGTTGCTGCAAACACACACACACACACACACACTTCTGTAGAGGTATCCAGTTCCTCTTAATGGTGAATTCCCACTCTGTTGGGGGTTATAATGGCATTTCCAGGCTAAATTGAATAACATGTCTTCAGCAATGAGGTGTAGAAACACTGAAGGTGCGGTGGGGCTGAAAGAGAAAAGAGAGGGAGAGAAAAGTGGGAGGCAGAATCAAACTTTTTTTCCTATTAAAACAAGGCCTGGAAAACAATAGAGTTGGAGGTCGCAAACGATGGCCGGAGGACACAGAGGCGCCTTTACAGACACTGGGCTATAAAGGAGCTCTGTGATTGGGCAGGATCCACCACCCCGGCCAAAGGATTCCCCAGCTCTCCGCCTGGGCAGGTTTGATGATGACCTTTGACCCCAGAGTTGGTTGTAGTCTGGGCCAGCAGTAGCTCTAGAGAGACGGGTGAGGGATGAGCGGTTGTCTGAGACTCCCCCTTCTGAGATACAGATCTCTCCACATCATTCTCAGTCCTGTCCTCTGTGATGACTTGTTAAATGTATTCAGGGCTCTTGCTCTGTGTGTTTTATACCTCTGTTGAAGTATAGACTTTGGCATCTTCACTACATCTTCATCCTGAGGTCCCAGGAGAACATGAGATAGAAACAGAGCAACAAGACACAGTGTGAGAGAGAGAGTGTGAGAGAGAGAGTGAGAGAGAGAGAGTGTGAGAGAGAGAGGGATAGAGAGAGAGAGCGAGAGAGAGAGAGTGTGAGAGAGAGAGTGAGAGAGAGAGAGTGTGAGAGAGAGAGTGTGAGAGAGAGAGGGATAGAGAGAGAGAGCGAGAGAGACTGCCTGTGCTTGTGCAGCATGTTGTTGGAAGATGGGGCAGACAGACAGAGAGAAAGGAGGAAATGGAGTGCTGTTCTCCAGTTTGGCTTTATTGAGATGGACACGTGAGGGAACTGGTGGAGAACAAAGGCTTTCTGCTGGTGTCGTATCAAACGCACACACGCTGGGAGCGGACAGAGCACATACATAAAAAATATTATTTGTTTCGCAGATGGCTTCATTATGTCATCCGAGTTCTGAGAAAAATTAATTTCCTCTGCAAAAATGAGAAAAGCAGGAAAACTGCTTAATAAAAAGAGAAGAACGTTCAGGGCTCTGACCATTTTCTCATTCCACTAAAAGGGAAAAAATAGGAAAATGGACTGCTGAACCATTTACTTATAAGACAGCAATTACCTGAGAGGCTGTCCTTGTTTTCTGATAGTCAAGTAAGCTGCTTGCTTTGTTGATTTTAATTCATATAGTATGACTTAGAGAAATAATATATAATTATATAGGATAATGTTGACTAAAATGACTATGGCGTAAGATGGCCTTCACTGCTGCTGGTATACAGAGAAATACTGTACATTTATCCAGGAATTTGAACATGCTGTAGCACCAGCATCCACTAGGGGGGAGTTGTGAGTCTGCTTTCTCCCAAAGTAGTCTCTGCAAGTTTGCATCTTATAATACATTTGGCTCTGAGTGCATGTGACCATAATAGCCATTAAAGGTTTGGACCAGGGATACTGGAATGTTACATTTCATTTCCACAACTCCCAACATAACAGCTTGTCATGGGTGAGGACTGAGCAGCCCCAACTCCCAGTGGCCTCTGACCCCTGGGCCTAGAGTACCAGTAAGTGTCTAGTTTTGCTGCTAATACTGACCCAGCTAATTAACCCCAGCCCTTTAATTTGAACCGTTCAGTTCAGCGTCTCATCCAATGGCCCTTGAGGAGCTGGGGATAATGAGAGATTCGGTGCACCTGTCACAGCCAGATAGCAGTGAATGGTATTGATGAGCTCGACAAGGTCAATTTCGATTGCATAGGGCCCCATGCGGCCTCCTCGGATCTCCGGCGCAAAGTCACAGGGATTGTTGGACACCTGTCAATCAGCCTGGAGAGGGAAAATATCCTGACTTGGCTACTGTGCCTCCTCTGTAAGACGAATAAGCCAGCCCAAGGCTAACTCATGATATTCTCACAGAACCCCTGTAACAAGATAATGATCTTACAATAATACACCAACATTGAGAAACATTTTGCACACTAGCACATTATGAAGGGTGAATGCGTAACATGCTGCAATACTCCAGAGCACTACGAGGACTTTGTACACATTCTTCTAACAGATTAGCCTCCTGACAACAGTGTTAGTGTGTTTAGTGTATTAAGTGTGTGTATGTGTGTGTGTGTGTGTGTGTGTCTTGGAACTAATATTCACAG
This sequence comes from Coregonus lavaretus, assembly GCF_964263955.1. NCBI lineage: Eukaryota > Metazoa > Chordata > Actinopteri > Salmoniformes > Salmonidae > Coregonus > Coregonus lavaretus. The sequence goes on along the minus strand of NC_139992.1, from coordinate 24,093,469 downwards.
CCAATGGAGAGGGATATGCGCAGCAGAGCTATTGCTTACTGCCCTTGGTGACAACTTGTTTGTTGGAGGTCTGGAAAAGTCATCATCCAATTCAGGTCAGCGCGTTGAGTTCAATGTCTCAACACTGATCAACGTAAGACATACTAGCTAACTGAAATGTGTCTCACTACTTACTGCAATCTGAATGTCATCATAAAATAAATGATGTCCCCTCTTCATCAACAACAGTAAACATTGTTCCTGATGCATTGTATTGTAGCGTGTGTCAGTCTCACAGGGGGCTGAGATTAAGGGTTTAAGTTTAGTTCAGGGAAAAGACGGGACGTCCCGCGAAGCTGAAGGTGATCCCATCTGGGACTGACCACTGACCTCTGACTGAGTGGGGGGAGCAGGGGGGAGGAAAGAGGGGATAAGAGAGCGAGAAGGACACCAAGACGATTTCATTTTGTTTACCCGTCGAAGGAGGGTTTGAGGATTTAGGGAGGAATCAAACCCCTCTCTCTCCCCTGGCTCTTCCCCCGTGGTTCAGGGCCTTGCAGCTGTCCCCTTTCCCTCACATTTTTCTCAGTCAGATTTCAGTCTATAATTAGCAGAAAGACCTCTGTGACTCCACACACACGTGAGTGTGTGACTGCGAGTGCGGCCCGAAACTAATGGCCTTAATCCACTCCCCCCTTACCCCTCCCAATGGCTGGAGTGACAGGTTCACATGTAGAGACTTAAAGCAACTTCTTTCTCAATGGCTGAGGGAGGCAGACTTAAAGGGCAACCCCTTGGCGGTCTCCTCCACCGTGCCAGGGCATCACTAAGCCCCCACTGAGCCTCAGTCCTCCTCGGTTCCCTCAGCATTCCAAATGTGGCACACAGACAGACCCACCTGCTTCACATCGCTTTTAATTATGAGTTTTATAGAACACTTGACGATTGTAGATCTAGATTGGAATCTGATCTGTGCTGACTGATGAGGTCACAGGAGAAGGAAGGGGGCCATTACTCCACCAGGCATGCTGTCTATAGCAGGAAGGAAACACTGACAACTTTTCCATGACATCCCCGTACAGCCCTTCATGCTTTGCCTGGTTGTTTAATCCAAGCGCAAGGTCGTGATTTTATGGGTCAGCAGTTCCCCTCTGGACTAACTAACGTGAAGACCTGTTCCCAACGCTCTGATTGGTCACCAGAGCCTTCCCACAAAGCCTTCGACCTCATCTTGATTTAGCCAGCTGTTATTATTCTACTGCCCTAAGCCGAGGGAGGTAACAACACAAAATAAAAAATAACATTCAATGTCATTTTAGTAAATCTCAAAGTTGCAACCCTTGGATTATTTTATTATTGTTATTAGAATGTAAATCTCCCCTCACCACCAGTACTAACCAGTGAGTGATGTTCCCTGTGTTCGAAAACAATGTCTTCATGTTCAAATGGTACCTCTATAATCCTGTTGCTGAGGAGAATTTACCTAAGGCCTTTAATGAGTTTCACATAAGCGTTTTGTGATGTCTTACATTTGTTCTCAAAATACAATTGAACATGTATTGGTGTTTAAAGGTAGACTCAGCAAAATGACATAGATGCTGAAAGTAAACAGCATAGTGGGTGAATTTCCACAATAACTAAGAGCGTTGAAGCGTGAGGCTCAACTTCTCAGCTGTTTTGGTGCCCTGGCTGCCACGCTGTAACAGTGTGAAGCGAACCTGTGCACATGCGCAGATACTGTGTGTAACTGTGTGAGAGCGAAGTCTCGCATCTTTCTCATCTCAATATCTGCGGTGTTGCTCGTGGCAATGTAATTTTGCTGAGTCTACCTTTAAATACGCTAAAACATTTATAAATACTGTACACACTACTAGATGAAGGCACATTAGTGTATGGACAGGGATAAACACAACAATGAATTTCAGTACTTGAGAATCCAACTTTGACACGTTTTTTTGTTTTCAAATAAATAGCGAACTACACAACAACTTTAATATCAAATGAATTGAATCCTTTTCCTTTGAAAATACCATAACAACAGTCAAACAGAGTAAACAACCAAGGTCACAGATGTCTTGAAAGGTGGGAAAGGTCATTACAATGATGCAACAGCTTGAAATTCAAGCATGACTATTTCCAGTTTAATACTGACGTGTAAGTCAGCGTGGAAAATGTGACAAATTCTGCATGCATTTCATACAGAGCAATATTTCCGATGAAACATGACACTTATCCGCGAGTAAACCGTGTCGTTAAAGATTTTACAAAGTCATTATTTTCTCCCTGTTTCTCACACTTCATTTGGGCATTACTCAGGGTTACGGAGGCTTTCTGTGGTTACGCTGGCTTTCTGTGGTTAATCGAGTTTTCCTGGAGTTTCACCCTCGACTAGCAACACTTAAATTACACATTATCTCCAAACAGATGTGGTTACCTGGCATGGCGTGCAACGCTTACACCTTACATGCTAAAGCCCGGTAACAGTTTGATCATTTCATTACTGCGCCACGTGCTACTTAGCATCGACCTACTGGTACAGAATGGTAATCTGACCTTGGGGTAGGATTCAGAGAAACTCATTTGGCTGGCATCTGACCCCTGGGCATGTGTTTGTGCGTCAAGTTCTGCATTACAGCCTTGTTGTTGCAGGATGGTCTTAATTCTCCATGTGCCAGTTTACTGTGAGCCTACTGTAATTACTTGGCACAGGGAAAATGTATTAAATTCAGGGAGACAAATAATTAACTGACGTCAGCTGGTGGGTCCGGACCCTCCGGGGTAAGGTTGACAAATATAGCGCCTTTTTCCCCAATAAATCGTCTGCGGAAGGCAGAGGCGCTGGGATTGACAGAATATGTAGAATGGAAGGCACGGCGACGTTGATTAATGTGACGGAGGGGTATTTTAAGTCAACGCTGAAATAGAACATCAAACGCTTATTTCAAACAGCAAATCACTGTCCTGCTACCAGCTATGAGCCAGCCAACAGTTACAACCAACACAGATGTTGTTTGTGTGTCCCTGTGTCATGTGGGACAAGTTACGGTACAAGGATCAAAGCAACGCTGCTCCTATGTTTGGTTCAACAAAAATACATTTTAAAAAATGGAGAAAGAAATTATCCAATATCTTTCCTGCTCCCATAAACCTGTGGTTGTATTGGATGTGCTTGCTTTGTAATTATTATTATATTCTTTAAATGTATTTCACATCACTGGTATTTCACCCATAATCAGTTATGTCATGTAAACAATAGAGACAAGTCCTAGTGTAAACTACAGCTGCACTAAATACATCCAGGAAGTAGGAGCAGACTAAAACATAGTTGTGAAGGTGTGGCTATGATAGACTGCACCAGTATAAAACACTGTGAAGGCTGTCCGTAAACACCTTGGCATATTGTATTAAGGTGTTGAGAGATGCATTTTTGAGGTGGCCGGCATATACAGTTGTCATACAATATCTCTCTCTCTTTATCTTTCTCTCTCTCTCCGTTTCAGCAGCTGGAATGGCCGCCCGTGGGCAGCCTAGCGGTTAAGCGCAGTGGGCCAGTAACCGAAAGTTCGCTAGTTTGAATCCCTGAGCAGACTAAGTGGGAAATCTGCCGATGTGCCCTTGCGCAAGGCACTTAACCCTAATTGCTCATGTAAGTCTCTCTTGATAAGAGTGTCTGCTAAATCTAAATAGAGGGAAAATCATGACAGTGTTGTTGCTGATTGGGTACAGAATTGGCGCAGAAAACATTTAGCATATCTGCGGGTTCAAGCCTTCCAATGTCGTAAAATTAGCACCTTTCTGGAAAGATGGTGAATACCTGGACTGGAACCAACCAGAGCATTGGGGGATATTTTGGCAGCTGCTGGGGCAGTGGTTAATGACAGAGCAGATAATATTTCTGTTTTTATTGACCTGTCAGTTCTTATCAGAGACTTTCTCTAAAAGCAGTCTAAGGTGAGCCTGAGATGCTATTCAGCTATTCAATCTCCAAAAATAGGAAAAATAGCCCAATGCTTGTGTTTATATAAATGCTAAAAGCTTCCTAAATATTCCCTGAAATATAATACAAGCATTTGGCCAACATGCTTTACAACTCATAAACCTGCAGCCTGTAATGTTGTCTTTGGCAAACGTGTTAACATTCTGAAAAAAGATTAACATAGATATACATTCTTATGTGTAATGTAAATGTATATACACATATTCAAGCACTGACATACATGCTCATATACATTCACACACACAGACAAGCACACAAATGGGTTATGCTCTGCAAACAAGGTACAAATCCTGACAACTTTGCACAAAGTTGAGCTCACTTTTAGCCTCCAATGTAAACCATGGTTCCTTGGCCAGCCCTTGGACTTCACAAAGACCCAGTGTAGTTATCACCTAAAGTGTGAACGGACTGCTCTCTCTGCTTTTTATAAACAACGTGGACAGCCAAGAAAAACACACAATTCACTTTATTTACTTTGAAAATATGTAATCTCTGGCGGTGGATTTCTCAGAGTGTATCTTTGGCCAAAAAAGGCTGAACTCTGGTACCACTTTTACATTCTTTCTCTTCAACACTTTTATTTAGCTTCCTCGGCTTGAAAACGCTCATAGGGAACAAGATGTTTTGGACTCTGAGAAGAGAGAAAACCGAATTCATACATGATATTAGTGGACATTATCTGTCAAAATGTTGACAGTCCTCAAGGGCAGCAGATTCACACCTCAACATCTCCATGACACACATGTTCCACTAGTTCAAAATGGCAGACAAAAACTAATCAGCAGTGTTCAAAAGATCAAAACCGTAATCTAATATGGGTAAATTATTTATGATGGAAGTTGATTTGTAGATCAGTCAGTCGGCAGTTACCTGCACTGTTGGCTGCAATGTCGATCAAGCCCACTGACTACTCCTGAGCTGTAAAGAACCAACCAACCATTTCTGACACAGACAATGCCAATACATTATCATCACATACTCACAGATGACCTCACCAACCAAACAGAACCTAACTCCAAATTTACCCCCTCACCATCACACTCTCCTTCAGCACCCCCCTCGTCCCCCAACACACACAAGTACATACTGTATACACACACATACCACACCCCCTGCTACTATGCCATCCAGCACAAACACACACATACACACACTCCAGCCGGGTCCACTCCCCGTGGCGATGTTGGCTGTAAAGCAGCCTGTGGAGAGATTGATGTGTGCGGTGTGGAATCTTCATGTGATGTGATGATATCTGGAACACATATATGCAGCGGCGGCCCACCCGCATGCCTGGAGAGGCTCTAGGTCCTGCTTTTAGATTTTCACTCACCCAGACCTTTAATGTGAAAAGACCTCGCCACTGTAATTTGTGGTCTGCTGTAACTCTGAGGTGATTCAAAGACAAAAAGTTGGTGTGTGTGTGTGGGGGGGGGGGGGCTAGGAGGCTTGTTGTGAAATGTCCCAGGGGTTTAGTGAATGTGATGTGAATGGAGTGATATTTTTCGTTGGATTCTTTCTCCTCATTTCATTGTTTTAACTCACTGGAAGTGTAAGATCACATCTGCGATTTGCATATTGACTGTGTAGTATTTGCTACAGAGAAGGGTTTGAAAACAACATATGCCTTCATCAATTTAGATCTATTATAATTACAGCACGCATCATTAATTAGGTTCATATCAGGTATTCTGAGAAGAGCATACCAATTTATTTTCGCCTTCTACTCATCCATCACACTGCTACACACTGTTACTCTAGCATACTGAACAACATCCCGTCACACTGCTCAATTAACCTTGATTTTCAATCATGTTCTGTTACTCAAATCTACAACAACAAGTGCATACATTTGCATGGGTCTCTTGTCTTCACTCCCATGCAATAGGTTTAAATAAAGCTTTATACATACTGTAGTTGGAGTGTTCTTTAGATGGTGGATGGATTACTTTCTTTGTAGGCAAATACTGGATGGAGATTACTCTGTTGCTGATTTAATCATAAACCATATAGTTAGAGGTCTCATCATGGATATAACCCGTTTTAGCATGGCCATTGCCTTTGAGGGCTTCCACCATTTTAAAGCAGTCAACTGGGTGGGGATTCTTATGAGTTGGGAGCAATCAGCCAATGAAGAAGAAGAAAATGTACTACTTTAAAATGGAGATAGCCTCAATGGCACTGTGCATGCTGTCACAGACACTATGATGGCACAGATACAAAAATGAGTCTCTATGTCACAAACTAACCACATTCAAAGCCATACATCTGGCAGATTCGATTATGCTGAGCCGCGGGGTGCCGGGCAAAGGCCGGTCACGTCATCGGGCGAAAGCGGGTGAGGGAGGAGCGCCATTCTCAAATCGAATAGTAATTTGTGCCGCTCAGTCATTTTGTCAACAAGGCACTTTTGCATGGGAAACACAGAATCCTACTAATTACTACACGTCCTTAATTACGTCACTTTTGTTTTGATCCGACTCATGCCCAGGAGGCAGCCCGGATCCAAATTGAATGCAATCAACTTTCAGCCAAGCAAAACACACCTACATGGGCACCCGGGCGAGATTAATTGAAACCTCTCATCAACTACTTCCTGTTCTCTTCCAACAAATACTAACATCTGACCAATCAGAATACAGTAAAGTAGTTGCTAGGAAGATAATCAATTACCATTACAATTCCAGACAACTGATTCACTATTTGTTAGAACTACACAACATTGATTTAGAAAATAATAATAATATCTCTCATAAAATAAATCTACAATGATGTATGGCCATTTCACAATTTGTTTCTAGTCTGATTATGAAAACGATTGTAATCTAAATACTTTTAAATAACGAATTTGCATAATGCCTGTCTGAAAGTCCTAAGATATATAGAGTTATAATGCATATACATCAGGTATATATCAGACACCTTGATCCGGCCCAATGGGACATTGACAAATGATGAAGACAAATAATTTGCTTTTAATAATCATAAAACCATAGCTCAAACGAGTTGATGGATAGATTTGGTGTGATATTTAGAATCATGAATTGCACTAATTAAACACTATGTCTGTCATGAGTGTCAGTGTAATGCGGTGGGTAGAAGTCAGGCGCAGGACACAGAACTCTAAGAAACGTACTTTACGGAAATAAGTAAAGAACACAACACAGAATACCTCCACACAGGGAGGAACTAACCCGCTCACCAACGACACACGTAACAAACAAACAATAACACACAAATTCCAAATGAGAGACAGGGGTATATATAGGGAATACAATCAAACATAATGGGGAACAGGTGTAACCAATAAAGACTAAACTAGACAAACACTGAAACATCGATCGGCAGCACCTAATACTCCGGGGACGACGAACGCCGAAGCCTGCCCGAGCAAGGAGGAGGAGCAGCCTCGGCTGAATCCGTGACATTGTCACCAGACTGGAGCCGTCCGAAATAAACGTAACGACATGGTGACATGATGATTGTAAACTATCAGGAACGTGGCACCAAGACAGAACCAGGCACCAAGACAGAGAGAGAGAGAGAGACTGATCAGTAGACATTACACTACATTAACCCTATTAAAGAAATGGTCAGATGTATGTTGCTATCAGGGGCCTTGGAATGGGTCTTTAAACCATTAATGGGGCCTTGTTTTGGTTTCATTAGAGAACATACCGCCCCAGGGAACATTGAGTCCTCTTCTGGTAATGTTATCTACTGGTTTATGTGATTAAAAAAGCTCTGAGCCAACTGACTGACATAAAGTCTCCAGGAATGTTTCACTTGACCATCCAGAGCATACCAAGTGAGGATGAGGAGACTGTTTAGGTTACACAGTTCATTACATCACCGTAGTCAACTGAAAATTATATGATAGAAGGCAGCCGCTGCAGAGCGATACTGTCTCTTACATATGAAAATACAGAATGTTTTGTTAAAATGTTCCATTAGAACACTTTCATTGGGCCACCTAGACAACAACCATGTGAAGCGTGTGGTATAGATGCTGGCGCACCTCTAGCCCAAGATGTACTCTTAAGGAACCTAACATAACCATTACTCCTTAAGGTCCAAGGACCTTACGTTATTTTCAGAGGTAGACTGGCTCTGGCAGCCAAAACAGCCAAATACTCCATCTAAACGTGAATCGATTTTCAGTCGCAATATGGTTATAGAAAAATAAAGCCCTTTACTCTCCTATCACATCAAAATAATTTCACAAATGCAAAATACACACTTACTGTATACTGTCTTAACCGGCCTTTTCACAGTTGCAAACGACAGCATTTTTCAGTGACAACACGTTTCTGGCGGCCTTCTTCCATTACACACAGGTGTTCGGAGCATTCTAGACAGCTAATTAGCACAGGTGGACCCTCTGTCTTTCGTTTGTCTTCCGTAAACAGGCGCTGTAACTTGGAGATATGGCCGTGTGGAAACACTGACCCTAACCCTATAAAGGTGTATATCAATTTAACGTTTTGTTTTTTGAAAATTATTTATTGCCGATATGAAAGATAAGGTGCTTTCAAAACCATACCTCAGGCGATGCGTGTTAATGTTCAGACCGAGCGTCGGGACTCTTAACAAAAGAGTCATGATCAAGGGCTAGGCCTCTAGTTAGTACACAAATGTCTCTCAGCTTTGTACATACATTACCAGTCAAAAGTTTGGACACACCTACTCATTCAAGTGTTTTTCTTTATTTTTACTATTTTCTACATTGTAGAATAATAGTGAAGACATCAAAACTATGAAATAACACATATGGAATCATGTACTAACCAAAAAAGTGTTAAACAAATCAAAATACATTTTAGATTTTAGATTATTCAAAGTAGCCACACTTTGCCTTGATGACAGCTTTGCACAATCTTGGCATTCTCTCAACCAGCTTCATGAGGAATGCTTTTCCAACAGTCTTGAAGGAGTTCCCACATATGCTGAGCACTTGTTGGCTGCTTTTCCTTCACTCTGCGGTCCAACTCATCCCAAACCATCTCAATTGGGTTGAGGTCGGGTGATTGTGGAGGCCAGGTCATCTGATGCAGCACTCCATCACTCTCCTTGGTCAAATAGCCCTTACACAGCCTGGAGGTGTGTTTTGGGTCATTGCCCTGTTGAAAAACAAATGATAGTCCCACTATGCGCTAACCAGATGGGATGGTGTATTGCTGGAGAATGCTGTGGTAGCCATGCTGGTTAAGTGTGCCTTGATCTCTAAATTAATCACGGACAATGTCACCAGCAAAGCACCCCCACGCCATCACACCTCCTCCTCCATGCTTCACGGTGGGAACCACACATGCGGAGATCATCCATTCACCTACTCTGCATCTCACAAAGACATGGCGGATGGAACCAAAAATCTCAAATTTGGACTCATCAGACCAAAGGACAGATTTCCACAGGTCTAATGTCCATTGCTCGTGTTTCTTGGCCCAAGCAAGTCTCTTCTTCTTATTGGTGTCCTTTAGAAGTGGTTTCTTTGCAGCAATTCGACCATGAAGGCCTGATTAACACAGTCCTGTCTGAACAATTGATGTTGAGATGTGTCTGTTACTTGAACTCTGTGAAGCATTTATTTGGGCTGCAATCTGAGGTGCAGTTAACTCTAATAAACTTATCCTCTGCAGCAGAGGTAACTCTGGGTCTTCCTTTCCTGTGGCGGTCCTCATGAGAGCCAGTTTCATCATAGCGCTTGATGGTTTTTGCGACTGCACTTTCAAAGTTCTTGATATTTTCTGGATTGACTGACCTTCATGTCTTAAAGTAATGATGGACTGTCATTTCTCTTTGCTTGTATGAGCTGTTCTTGCCATAATATGGACTTAGCCTTTTACCAAATAGGGCTATATTCTGTATACCACCCCTACCTTCCACAACACAACTGATTGGCTCAAACACATTAAGATGGAAAGAAATTCCACAAATTAACTTTTAACAAGGCACACCAGTTAATTGAAATGTATTCCAGGTGACTACCTCATGAAGCTGGTTGAGAGAATGCCAAGAGTGTGTAAAGCTGTCATCAAGGCAAAGGGTAGCGACTTTGAAGAATCTCAAATATAAAATATTTTTGGATTTGTTTAACAATGTTTTGGTTACTACATGATTCCAAATGTGTTATTTCATAGTTTTGATGTCTTCACTATTACTCTACAATGTAGAAAATAGTAAAAAATAAAGATAAACCCTTGAATGAGTAGGTGTGTCCAAACTTTTGACTGGTACTGTATGTAATTATCTTATCAATGTAGTATACAAAGTATATTATATTTTGCCATAGCACAGACCTGAATAACCTTTCAGCCAGGGCACTCAGGACCTGCAACATCAACTATGTTAAGGGACTCTTTACACTACACTACTTTGACGACACATACTAGTCCCAGGAAAGATACTTTTGTAGTGTTATGGCGTCAGCATGTGTCGTATATGAAGATTATGACTTTGTTAATGTTTTTAAGTGGAACCTGAAAGGATGTTTATTTAGCAGAAAGAGAGCCGGTTTTAGTGTGACACCCCGGATAGGACAGAGAAGTCTGTGTGTTGTAGACAGGGGATTGGACAGTAGAGGGAGCCACCCATATCTTGGGAAGATTATATATACTGGGTAAAAACGACGAAGAGGTTAGAGCGGCCATTGCAATCTGGGACGCCGTTCTCCGGGTGTCATGACATCTGTAAACTCATGCTGAAAGCTTGTGATATGAATAAACTTATGATCAAGGTTCAGTATGAGCGGACTCCTTTGTTTATCAGCAATAATTGCCAGCATTGACTCGATACTACACATGCTTCAGTTCTCTGGCGCCTAGCCGAACCGAACGAGTGTGCTCGCATACTCCCTTAAATAACCTTCGCTTGAAAAACGAGAAAAAAAGCGGCAATAGTACCCTTTGTCCATTTTGAGACGCTGTAGCCAATATACACTTCCTCAAAAATAGTCAGAGAATTCATCGAAGATAACTGTCAATAATTTTGACGTTTTTGCCTAAGAGATCTTAGTCGTGCAATTTTACATCTAACTAAGATGTTTGGTGCAGTATTTTGAAGAAAAAAAATTTGGCATGAAAACGAGTCGTCTCTCATTGAATGACAACAAATACTTTATTGAAGAATCCCTACTGTTGACCAATCACCGACAAAGCGGCGTAGACTTCGCCTCCAAACTTCGGCTTGCCTCCAGAAAAAAATGTGTGTGCCCGAATAGCCGACAGAACCCTCACCGAAGTCCAAAACAAACAAAAACGTCACTAAATGTTGTCATAATATATGCACGAACTCTACCGAACTGTTTCGGCAGGGAAGCATGTGGACTCCTTAAAGAGACATATCTAGATTCATATCTGTCTTTGAGAGATGCCTCCCACACTACCTCCGTAGGTAGTGTGGGAGGCATCTACACCACATACCCCCCTCTGAGTGCTATAGTGTAAAGACAACGGCTTTCCCACACCACATGTCCCTTCAAGAATTAAGTTAATTACCAGTAACTGTCCAGTGAAAATCATACTTTTGAAAGTTCCTATTCTGTTAGCTCGTACCCAAATAATGTTGTTGACTAGTTCTATACTCATATTTGTGGCCAAATCATATATTAGAGAAAAAACACTTCAAAACCCCCACCTGTATCTCAAACAGACAGTTTAAGAAATGCTTGCTATTTCTTCATAGAACATGGTGTCACATTGGCTCATTGACTGAGCTGGCCAATCAGCGGTCTACTCGCATGGATATTTTTAATGATCTGTATAAGCCCAACAACATTCTTTTGTTGAGGTACATCCACACCATTCCAACACAGAAAGCTGTTTTTTAACATACTCAATTATTTATTTTTTAAAGAAAACTATTTGACTCAGTGGCTTGCGAAAGTATTCACCCCCCTTGGCATTTTTCCTATTTTGTTGCCTTACAACCTGGAATTAAAATGGATTTTTTGGGGGGTTTGTATCATTTCATTTACACAACATGCCTACCACTTTGAAGATGCAACATTTTTTTGTGTGTGAAACAAACAAGAAATAAGACAAAAAAAACTGAACACTTGAGCGTGCATAACTATTCACCCCCCCCCCATCCATCATTCCTTCAATTCTGACCAGTTTCCCAGTCCCTGCTGATGAAAAACATCCCCACAGCATGATGCTGCCACCACCATGCTAAACTGTGGGGATGGTGTTCTCAGGGTGATGAGAGGTGTTGGGTTTGCGCCAGACATAGCGTTTTCCTAGATGGCCAAAAAGCTCAATTTTAGTCTCATCTGACCAGAGTACCTTCTTCCATATGTTTGGGGAGTCTCCCACATGCCTTTTGGCGAACACCAAACGTGTTTGCTTATTTATTTCTGTGAGCAATGGCCTTTTTCTGGCCACTCTTCCGTAAAGCCCAGCTCTGTGGAGTGTACGGCTTAAAGTGGTCCTATGGACAGATATTCCAATCTCCGCTGTGGAGCTTTGCAGCTCCTTCAGGGTTATCTTTGGTCTCTTTGTTGCCTTTCTGATTAATGCCCTCCTTGCCTGGTCCGTGAGTTTTGGTGGGTGGCCCTCTCTTGGCAGGTTTGTTGTGGTACCATATTCTTTCAAGTTTTTAATAATGGATTTAATGGTGCTCCGTGGGATGTTCAAAGTTTCGGATATTTTTTTATAACCCAACCCTGATCTGTACTTCTCCACAACTTTGTCCCTGACCTGTTTGTAGCGCTCCTTGGTCTTCATGGTGCCGCTTGCTTGGTGGTGCCCCTTGCTTAGTGGTGTTGCAGACTCTGGGGCCTTTCAGAACAGGTGTATATATACTGAGATCATCTGACAGATCATGTGACACTTAGATTGCACACAGGTGGACTTTATTTAACTAATTATATGACTTCTGAAGGTAATCGGTTGCATCAGATCTTATTTAGGGGCTTCATAGCAAAGGGGGTGAATACATATGCAGGCACCACTTTTACGTTATGTATTATTTAGAATTATTTTTAACAAGTTATTATTTTCATTTCACTTCACCAATTTGGACTATTTTGTTTATGTCCATTATATGAAATCCAAATTAAAATCCATTTAAATTACAGGTTGTAATGCAACAAAATAGGAAAAACGCCAAGAGGGATTGTCACGGTTTCGGCCGAGGCTGCCTCTCTCCCTTGTTCGGGCAGGCTTCGGCGTTCGTCGTCTCCGGAATTCTAGCTGCCACCGATAGATGTTTCATGTTCGTTTGCTTTTGTCTGTTTGTTTCCACACCTGTTTCTGTTTTACGTAATTAGTGTCCTATAAGTTTCTCGTTGTGTTTGTCTAGTGTTGTGTATGATTGTTTCCGTCAGTGTTGTGTGTTGCTCGGTTGAGCGTATTTCTCCACTGTGCTGGAGCTTAGTTGCACTTGTGTGTGCACCGTTTCATTTTGTCGCACCTGTTAGTGCGCATTTGCCTTTCGCCTTCGTGCGTGGTTTTGCTGTCGGGCTTAGTTGTCCTGTTGCCTGTGTTGGGCTAGAAATACAGCTTTTGGAACATTCAGTCTGCGTCCTGCATTTGATTCCTACACTACACCATACTACACGCCCTGACAGAATCATACACCACCAATGGAATCAGCAGGAGCCGAAGCAGCCCAGACGAGACTGGAAGCCCAGGTTCGGGACCAGCAAGAGCAGCTCCTGCAGATGGGGACCGCCCTGCAGGAGGTGATTACCACACTCCGAGGCTGGGGTGCGCCTCCACCGCCGCCCGCCCTGCCAGCACCATCGGCCAGCCCGCCCATTCCAGCGCCGGAACCTCGAGGAGTCCGACTATCTCTCCCGAGGGCCTACGACGGGACCGCGGCTGGGTGTCAGGGATTCCTGCTCCAGGTAGAGCTATACCTGGCCACAGTGCACCCGGCACCTTCAGGGCATGAGAGCGTGTCCGCCCTGATCTCCTGCCTGGCCGGAAAAGCGTTGGAGTGGGCCAACGCGGAGTGGAGGAAGATCGACGCCACGACGATTACGTACACCGAGTTCTCCCGCCGCTTCAGGGCGGTGTTTGACCATCCCCCGGAGGGGAAAGCGGCGGGGGAGCGTCTGGTCTTCCTCCGGCAGGGGAGGAGAAGTGCCCAGGAATTCGCGCTCGACTTCCGGACTCTAGCGGCAGATGCAGGGTGGAATGATCGGGCCCTCATCGATCTATACCGATGCAGCCTACGAGAGGACGTCCGTCGGGAGCTGGCGTGTAGGGACACCAGCCTCACTTTCGACCAGCTGGTTGATATGTCCATCAGGCTGGATACCCTGCTGGCTACCCGCGGACGTCCTGCGGAGGGTCCGTCCATTCCACCCTCCAGCGCCTCCGAGCCTTGTCCTATGGAGCTCGGGGGCGCTGGCGCTAGAGAGAGGAGGAGTCGGCAGGCTAGGGGGTCCATCCACTGCACCAACTGTGGTCGGGGAGGACACACCGCGGCTAGGTGCTGGGGATGGCCTCCTAGGGGAGATGACGACAGGTCCCGCACTGGGGATTCCCTCCAGGTGAGTAGGCGCCCCACTCACCCAGAGCTCTCTGTTGCCCATTTTTGTATGCCTGTACGTTTTCCACAGGTAGCACCTCATTCCCAGCATAAGGCGCTGGTAGATTCAGGCGCGGCTGGGAATTTTATTGATAAAAAGTTTTGTTTAGCGTTAGGGATTCCCCTCATTCCTGTTGATGTTCCTTTTCCCGTTCACGCCCTAGATAGTCGTCCGTTGGGTACGGGCTTAATCAGGGAGGTCACGGCGCCACTTAGGATGTGTGCGCAGGGGGATCATCAGGAGATGATTCAGCTGTTCCTGATTGACTCTCCTGCGTATCCGGTGGTGCTGGGCATGCCCTGGTTGAGTACCCATAACCCAGTGATTTCGTGGCAGGAGAGGGCTCTGATGGAGTGGTCTGCTCAGTGTGTGGGTAGATGTTTGGGCGTTTCCGTAGGGGCTACCTCGGTGGAGAGTCCAAACCAGGTGCCCGCATTGCACGTTCCGCCTGAGTATGGGGATTTGGCTATTGCGTTTAGTAAGGCGAGGGCGACGCGGTTGCCACCCCATAGGCAGGGGGATTGTGCGATAAACCTCCAGGCAGGAGCTGCGCTCCCACGGAGCCATGTGTATCCTCTGTCTCAGGAGGAGAAGAAAGCTATGGAGATTTACATAGACGAATCGCTGAGACAAGGATACATACGGCCGTCCACTTCCCCCGCGTCCTCGAGTTTCTTTTTCGTGAAGAAAAAGGATGGTGGTTTGCGCCCATGCATCGATTACCGTGGTCTCAATCAGATTACGGTGAAGTATAGTTATCCACTCCCGCTGATTGCGACCATGACTGAGTCGTTGCATGGGGCGCGTTTCTTCACGAAACTAGATCTCAGGAGCGCGTACAACTTGGTGCGCATCAGGGAGGGTGATGAATGGAAAACAGCCTTTAGTACCACCTCGGGCCATTACGAGTATCTGGTCATGCCATACGGGTTGATGAACGCTCCATCAGTTTTCCAATCATTTGTGGATGAGATCTTCAGGGACATGCAGGGGCAGGGGGTGGTGGTGTACATTGATGACATTCTCGTGTACTCACCTACCCGTGTCGAGCATGTGGCCCTGGTGCGCAGGGTGTTGCGGAGGCTGGTGGAGCACGACCTGTATGTGAAGGCAGAGAAGTGTCTGTTTTTCCAGGAGTCGGTCTCCTTTTTGGGTTATCAGTTGTCTGCGTCAGGGGTGAAGATGGAGGTAGACCGGGTGTCGGCCGTGCGTAATTGGCAAACACCAACCACTGTGAAGGAGGTGCAGCAGTTTTTGGGGTTTGCAAATTACTACAGGAGGTTTATCCGGGGTTTTGGACAGGTGGCAGCTCCCATCACGTCTCTGTTAAAGGGGGGTCCGGTGCGTCTGCAGTGGTCGGCCGAGGCGGACAGGGCGTTTGGGAGGCTGAAGGACCTGTTTACCTCGGCCCCGGTGCTGGCGCATCCGGATCCCTCTTTGCCGTTCCAAGTAGAGGTGGACGCGTCGGAGGCCGGTTTAGGAGCCGTGCTTTCACAACGATCTGGCGCGCCACCTAAACTCCGCCCCTGTGCTTTTTATTCTAAGAAGCTCAGTCCGGCGGAGCGGAACTATGACGTAGGGGACAGGGAGCTGTTAGCCGTGGTACAGGCTCTAAAGGTGTGGAGGCACTGGCTTGAGGGGGCTCAACACCCTTTCCTCATTTTGACGGACCACCGTAACCTGGAGTACATCCGGGCGGCGAGGAGGCTGAACCCTCGCCAGGCAAGATGGAGTATGTTCTTGACCAGGTTTACTTTTAAGATCACGTACATCCCTGGGTCACAGAATGGCAAGGCAGATGCGCTGTCTCGGCGGTATGACGCGGAGGAGAGGTCCGTGGAGCCCACTCCCATACTGCCTGAGTCGTGTCTGGTGGCACCGGTAGTGTGGGAGGTCGATGCTGAACTCGAGCGGGCGTTACGCACCGACCCTAGTCCACCACAGTGCCCGGAGGGTCGGAAGTACGTTCCGCTCGAGGTTCGGGATCGATTGATCTATTGGGCTCACACGTCACCCTCCTCTGGACATCCGGGTATCGGCCGGACAGTGCACTGTCTTAGTGCCAAGTACTGGTGGCCCACGTTGGCAAGGGATGTGAGGGTTTATGTTTCCTCCTGCTCGGTGTGCGCCCAGTGTAAGGCGCCTAGACATCTACCTAGGGGTAAGTTGCTACCCCTGCCCGTTCCACAACGGCCATGGTCCCACCTCTCAGTGGACTTTATAACAGACCTTCCCCTCTCCCAAGGGAATACTACCATCCTGGTCGTTGTGGACCGGTTCTCTAAGGCCTGTCGTTTGCTCCCCATGCCGGGTCTTCCTACGGCCCTGCAAACTGCCGAGGCATTGTTTACCCATGTGTTCCGGCACTACGGGGTACCCGAGGACATTGTGGCTGATCGGGGTCCCCAATTCACGTCCAGAGTCTGGAGAGCGTTTATGGAGCGGTTGGGGGTCTCGGTGAGCCTCACCTCGGGTTACCACCCGGAGAGCAATGGGCAGGTGGAACGCGTAAACCAGGATGTGGGTAGGTTTCTCAGAACATACTGCCAGGACCGGCCGGAGGAGTGGTCAAGGTACGTTCCCTGGGCCGAGATGGCCCAGAATTCCCTACGCCATTCCTCCACTAACCTAACTCCATTTCAATGTGTGTTAGGTTACCAGCCGGTTCTGGCACCCTGGCAGCAGAGCCAGATCGAGGCTCCTGCGGTGGATGAGTGGGCGCGGCGCTCGGAGGAGACTTGGAACGCTGCACACGTCCACCTGCAGCGGGCCCTCCGACGTCAGAAGGCGAGCGCTGATCTCCACCGCAGTGAGGCACCGGTGTACGCACCTGGTGATCGAGTCTGGCTCTCTACCAGAAACCTGCCCCTCCGCCTGCCCTGTCGGAAACTGGGTCGGCGGTTTGTAGGGCCATTTAAAGTCCTGAGAAGGTTGAACGAGGTATGTTATAGATTACAGCTACCTGTGGAGTATAAGTGTATTAACCCCTCGTTCCATGTGTCCCTTCTCAGGCCGGTGGTAGCGGGCCCACTCCAAGAAGATGAGATCTTGGAGACTCCTCCGCCCCCGTTGGACATCGAGGGGGCACCGGCGTACTCCGTGAGATCCATCTTGGATTCGAGACGTCGGATGGGGGGTCTCCAGTATCTAGTGGAGTGGGAGGGGTACGGTCCGGAGGAGCGGTGCTGGGTGCCGAGGAGAGACGTGTTGGACCCGTCGCTCCTGACGGAGTTCCATCGGAGGCATCCGACGCGCCCTGCGCCGCGTCCCCCTGGTCGTCCCCGAGGCCGGAGTCGGCGCACGTCTGGAGCCGCGCGTCAAGGGGGGGGTACTGTCACGGTTTCGGCCGAGGCTGCCTCTCTCCCTTGTTCGGGCAGGCTTCGGCGTTCGTCGTCTCCGGAATTCTAGCTGCCACCGATAGATGTTTCATGTTCGTTTGATTTTGTCTGTTTGTTTCCACACCTGTTTCTGTTTTACGTAATTAGTGTCCTATAAGTTTCTCGTTGTGTTTGTCTAGTGTTGTGTATGATTGTTTCCGTCAGTGTTGTGTGTTGCTCGGTTGAGCGTATTTCTCCACTGTGCTGGAGCTTAGTTGCACTTGTGTGTGCACCGTTTCATTTTGTCGCACCTGTTAGTGCGCATTTGCCTTTCGCCTTCGTGCGTGGTTTTGCTGTCGGGCTTAGTTGTCCTGTTGCCTGTGTTGGGCTAGAAATACAGCTTTTGGAACATTCAGTCTGCGTCCTGCATTTGATTCCTACACTACACCATACTACACGCCCTGACAGGGATGAATACTTTTGCAAGGCGCTGTACTGTAATTAATTATAGGTCATATTTCATAGAAACCTGGGAACACTGGACAGTTACTTTAATACCAGTAGACTGCATTTTTGCTCTGTTAGCCAAATTGAAAATTAATCAAGTGTGCAATATGGTTTAGATGAGAAGCGCCTGTATAGTTTGAATTGCTATCCTTATTTTGTTTGTCTATGTACTATGGTATTTGTGGTATGCTAATAGCTGCACTCACACATGAAGCAGGAATATGGCTTTGGCCACATCACATCCAAGGCTAAAGTAAGGATAGTGTAAACAGAAAAGTTACAAATCTGATGTTGAAGAGATATAGATCTTACTACACATATTTTACTAATGTAAATCCACCCTAAAAGGTGATATCACTTTGATAACCACCTTCCCATTAGGACACTAGTTAATAAACATGGTGCTGTTGATGAGAGGATAATGTCTATCTCCAAGACGTCTCCATGGTCCTGAGGCACCCCTTGGTGTGGAGATTAAAGGTGTTAAAACAAGGCCCTGATTTATTAAGTACTAATTGTTGGTGTGAATGTCTCTCATGCAGACTGGGGTGGGTTACTGACAGTCTCCGCTGAGTGTGAACTTTTATCGGCTGGCAGATTCATTGGGCCGAACCCCTGCTGGGGACAGAATATTTGAGAAAAGTTGCAAAGTTGTTGCCACCACTCGAAAATCGACCCTCATGTCCTCAAGGGGTATTGTTTGTTTTTTCACCTCCAACAGGCCTGTGATTGATGATGGTTGACTGCAGAGAGAGAGAGAGAGAGACCTCCTGCCAAATGTATGACCATATTAGAGACACATATTTCCCTCAGATTACAGCGATCCACAAAGAATTAGAAAACAAACCCAATTTTGATAAACTCCCTTATCTACTGGGTGAAAAACCACAGTGTGCCTTCACAGCTGCAAGATTTGTGACCTGTTGCCACAAGAAAAGGGCAACCAGTGAAGAACAAACACCATTGTAAATACAACCCATATTTATGTTTATTTATTTTCCCATTTGTACTTTAACTATTTGCACATTGTTACAACACTGTATATATACATAATATGACATTTGAAATGTCTTTATTCTTTTGAAACTTCTGAGTGTAATGTTTACTGTTAATATTTATTGTTTATTTCACTTTTGTTTACTATCTACTTCACTTGCTTTGGCAATGTTAACATACGTTTCCCATGCCAATAAAGCCCTTAAATTGAATTGAGAGAGACTGCTCGGCCTCCGACCGCAAGGCACTACAGAGGGTAGTGCGTATGGCCCAGTACATCACTGGGGCCAAGCTTCCTGCCATCCAGGACCTCTATACCAGGCGGTGTCAGAGGAAGGCCCTAAAAACTATCAAAGACTCCAGCCACCATAGCCATAGACTGTTCTCTCTGCTACCGAACGGCAAGCGGTACCGGAGCGCCAAGTCTAGGTCCAAAAGGCTTCTTAATAGCTTCTACCCCCAAGCCATAAGACTCCTGAACAGCTAATCATGGCTACCCGGACTATTTGCATTGCCCACCCCACCCCACCCCACCCCAACCCCCTATTTTACGCTGCTGCTACTCTGTTTATTATTTATGCATAGTCACTTTAATTCTACCCACATGTACATATTACCTCAATTACCTCGACTAACCGGTGCCCCCGCATATTGACTCTGTAGGTCGCTGGTTCTAATCCCCGAGCCGACTAGATTAAAAATGTGTCGATGTGCCCTTGAGCAAGGCACTTAACCCTAATTGCTCCAGTAAGTCGCTCTGGATAAGAGTGTCTGCTAAATGACGTAAATGTAAATGTATCGGTACCCCCCTGTATATAACCTCCCTACTGTTATTTTATTTTACTGCTGCTCTTTAATTATTTGCTATTTAAAAAAAAATCTTAAACTGCATTGTTGGTTAAGGGCTTGTAAGTAAGCATTTCACTGTAATGTCTACACCTGTTGTATTCGGCGCATGTGGCAAATACATTTTTATTTCATTTGATTTGAGAGAGAGAGAGAGAGAGAGAGAGAGAGAGAGAGAGAGAGAGAGAGAGAGAGAGAGAGAGAGAGAGAGAGAGAGAGAGAGAGAGAGAGAGAGAGAGAGAGAGAGAGAGAGAGAGAGAGAGAGAGAGAAAGTCTAAAATAAACCTGGCGTGGGGTCGGTCAGGGCTGCTCGGGGGTCGTGCTGGCTGCTGGAGATGTGTGTTCACGGGCCAGCACACGGGACGCATGACAGGGATAGCAGGCCATCGCGGGAGGGCCCAAAAAGAGAGGCTCGCCTGGCAGAGCTATTTGTGG
Source organism: Coregonus lavaretus (assembly GCF_964263955.1). Taxonomy (NCBI): domain Eukaryota; kingdom Metazoa; phylum Chordata; class Actinopteri; order Salmoniformes; family Salmonidae; genus Coregonus; species Coregonus lavaretus. The sequence goes on along the minus strand of NC_139992.1, from coordinate 24,072,855 downwards.
AGCAGAAATTCAGCTACTGACACAGACTGTCATCCCATGATGGATCAGTGCGATAGAGAGAAGCATGGAAGCAGAGCAGAGGAGAGGGTGTGACAGGGGACAGGGGGAGAAGTGGAGAGAGGGAGGGGGATAGGGCAGCTTAATGCAACACTGGGGTTTTGGGGGGAAACATTTTGCCTGACATGAGCCTGACATGACACCTGCTGCAACAGAGAATCATGTCTGGAAAATCACTGACCTCAGATCTGATCTGGCTGTCAGAGTCGAGAAGTTAATTAAAGTCCACAATGCCCCCAATGCATGCCTACACCTCTAAATGTCCTAACTTATGCCACAATGTTCCTGTCAACAATGAGTAACACCTTGTCTACACCTGGTTTTACAAATAATGTTTCTAAATAATAATGTTTCTAATCATGAGATCCAGATAAGTCTATCACCGTCTTTTTTGCCATTCACACTTGGTTTCCAATGTGTCATGCCCATTTTACACTTAATATCCCATGCGCAGGTGCCCTTCGGCATTATTTACCATAACAATATACCTGACCTCCAGCACTGCCATGGACTGTAAACCAATGATTCCACTACAATATATATCTAACCCCACATCACAAGTCCTCTGTAGCTCAGCTGGTAGAGCACGGCGCTTGTAACGCCAAGGTAGTGGGTTCGATCCCCGGGACCACCCATACACCAAAAAAGATGTATGCACGCATGACTGTAAGTCGCTTTGGATAAAAGCGTCTGCTAAATGGCATATTATTATTATATTATAAGTCCCTGTCTCCCCAAAGTAGTGGTCCACATGGGGGCAAAGCGTTGACCCCCAGTCCCTATGAGTGGTGCTCCATCTTCCATCCGCACGGCCCGGCCAGGTTTGGAATAGCACCAGTTACCCCCGGGGCAAAAGTCTGCAGATCCCGTTACTGAACCCCCTAAGCCCACTGTGCCCTCTGTGATTTATATATCTGCTCTGAATTTACAGCTTGTGAAATACTCTCCGTTAACAGCAGACGGGAGAACTTGTGTGTGTGTGTGCGGGGGGAGGGGCACACAGAAACAATGGATCTGTCTTGCAGGAGAAGGAACCAAGAGAGTGTGTGTGTGTGAGAGAGAGAGAGAGAGAGAGAGAGAGAGAGAGAGAGACTCTATAGGCTGTTGCACCTGGTCTGGAGAGGATTCCTCCGATAAGGAGAGGGGAAGTGTCGCATAGCTGGGTGTCATTCTTTTAAGATGTGAGGAAATGCCGCTGGGCTTGATTTCTTTTTGAAATACAACAATACCAGATATGCTGCAAAGCTTGCAATGCTGCGTAAACTTTTATGGAGGTAGCATAACCTGTATCCATCTGTCCTGCTGGTAAAACCAAGGCTTGACATTGACTCTTCGGTTCTATTACGCAAATAACAGGCCTTCACTTTTCCTTTTTCCCATAGGCCTATCAGTAAAACAAACTTTTGTACATTACCTGACTAAACATAAACAATAGTTTACACGGTGGGCAAAAAGGTTAAAGGTTACCTTAAGCTGTGGCAAAACCTGACCACTGAAGAAAAGTGCCTCCACACACTTCGATCAAGGCAAATTGCCAAGTTTTCAGTCACAGTAGAGAACCACTACAATTCAAGCACTGATTTAATTTGAATACCCAGACTGATTCAATTAAAATGTTCATTTTAAAAGACTGGAATTACAAGACAATTTTCATAAAAACCTTATCAGTGTCAAATAAATAGTAATGTACTGGTTTATAAGTTGTGTTCATGTTATAATGATTGAGGCCTTTTGGTAAACGGTGAATACAGCTCTGTGTGTTGTGGGACTGGTCTGGGGCTCTGGGCTAGTTAGCTGCTGCTGCTGCTGTAGGTCTCAGGTGGATTGATCTGGAGGCCTGCCGGCCTGCCTCTTGTTAATGATAACATTAAGGGGTAAAAATGTATGGATTAGAGACACAAGTATCAATGTATGCCAATGATTCAAGTTTTATCTTGAGTCCTCAATCTTCAACCTGGATAATTTCTCCAGTTTCTCTGAACTAAAACCCAACTATGATAAGTGTACTATATTATGGATTGGGTCTCTAAAAGATGCTAACTTTAAATTGCCATGTGGTCTCCCAATTAAATGGGCGGATTGCGAAGTTGATGTGCTTGGTGTACATATCCCGGAAAGGTTTAGCGATCTTGCAACTATTAACTTTGATAGAAAACGTAGCAAAATAGATAGAATATTGAATCCATGGAGAGGGAAACACCTATCCATTTACGGAAAGATTACCCTGATTAATGATCTACTGATATTGCAGTTTACATATTTATTCATGGCTCTACCGACTCCAGGAGAATCCTTTTTCAAATCATGCGAGAAATGGCAAACCAAATAAAGTTAAACAAGCATATTTATATAATGAACATGAGTTTGGAGAGTTAAAACGATCAAATATTAAAGCAATAAACCTCTCACTTAAAGCTTCTATATAGCGAAATTGTATCTAAATCCAAACTGGTTTTCTAGCAAGCTACTAAGAGAGGCCCATCTTAAATTTAAGAATGGGCTCTTTGCTTTTTTGCAGATTAAAACCTTACATTTTCGGTGGATTGATAATGGATCCCTGTTTAAAGTATCATCCTTTTTAAATGAAGTTATACAGAGTTGGCTACAATTTCAATGTCATCCTCCAGAAAAGGTGGATCTAATATTAGAGCAAATAATATGGCTAAACTGCAATGTACTGATAGAGAAACAAACAATGGTATAATATTTATGAAGGAGAATGTAAACAACAATGGTAAAATTATGTCACACAAGCAACTAACAATAGTGTATGGAGGAGTATGCAAAATTGAAAGAGTTACTCAAAGAAGAAATTAAAGAATGAGTCCGTCTGCCACCCATTAAAAATCGTAAATGGCTGAAAATGATTAGTATAAATAAAAAAATGGATCAGTTTCACTTAAAGTCAAAAGGTTTGACAGCAATACCTTATACAATTCAAGTCAGTTGGGAACAGGTTTCTGATGTCCCAATACCTTGGCATCGGGTCTATGAACTGACATATAAAACAACAATTGAAACATCATTCCATTTGTTTCAATTTATGCTATTATATAAAATACTTACTACAAAAATAATTATCAATATATGGGGCATTGAACAGTCAGCCTTGCGCAAACTCTGCCACGACTTCCGCCGAGGCTGCCTCCCCTCCTTGTTCAGGCAGGCTTCGCCGTTCGTCGTCACCGGCCTACTAGCCACTGCCGCTCCATATATCATCATTCCATTTGTCTTGTCTTGTCAATTACACACACCTGGTTCATATCCCCTCATTAGTCCGTGTATAAGTGTTCCCTCTGCCCTTGTTTTATGTGAGTTGAGTGTAGCTCGGTGGAGCTACTCGTACCTTGTATTGCCGGGGTAGATTATTCCCCTGTGCCTGTATTTTGTTGGAGCTACCCATTTTTACATTTTAGTCATTTAGCAGATGCTCTTATCCAGAGCGACTTACATGAGCAATTAGGGTTAAGTGCCTTGCTTAAGGGCACATCGACAGATTTTTCACCTAGTCGGCTCGGGGATTAGAACCAGCGACCTTTCGGTTACTGGCACAACGCTCTTACCCACTAAGCTACCTGCCGTACCTTATTTTGCCGGGGTAGATTGTTCCCCTGTGCCTGTATTTTGTTGTCGCTATCCAGCGCAACTGTGTACGACAGAATAAACTCTGTATTCTGTGATTTTTCATCACAATAGAACATATTTTATGGCACTGTCCATCGGTGGCTTGCTTTTGGAGTCAGGTTCAGGAATGGTTGTTATGTCATATTATAGACTGAATGGTTCAAGCCCTGAATGCTGATTGGCTGACAGCCGTAGTTTATCAGACCATATACCACGGGTATGACAAAACATTTATTTTTACTGCTCTAATTATGTTGGTAACCACATTATAATAGCAATAAGGCACCTCATGGGTTTGTGGTATATGGCCAATATACCACGGCTAAGGGCTGTATCCAGGCACTGTGCGTTGCGTCGTATTGGCAATATACCACACACCCTCGGGCCTTATTGCTTAATCATACAACGGGTGGGTCAAATCCTGAATGCTGATTGGTTAAAACCGCATTCCAGCCAGTGTCTATTGAGGATCCGGGGACCCATGCCAAATCTTTTCAGTCACCTGAGGAGGAAAATATGTTGTCGTGCCCTCTTCATGGCTGTCTTGGTGTGTTTGGACCATGACAGCTTGTTGGTGATGTGGACACCAAGGAACTTGAAACTCTCGACCCACTCCACTACAGCCCCGTCGATGTTAATTGAGGGAGGGGATGTTGTCCTGGCACCACATTGCTAGGTCTCTGACCTCCTCCCTATAGGCTGTCTCATCGTTGTCGGTGATCAGGCCTACGACTGTTGTGTCGTCAGCAAACTTAATGATGGTGTTGGAGTTGTGCTTGGGCACGCAGTCGTGGGTGAACAGGGAGTACAGGAGGGGACTAAGCACACACCCCTGAGGGGCCCCAGTGTTGAAGATCAGCGTGGCAGATGTGTTGTTGCCTACCCTTACCACCTGGGGGCGGCCCATCAGGAAGTCCAGGATCCAGTTGCAGAGGGAGGTGTTTAGTCCCAGGGTCCTTAGCTTAGTGATGAGCTTTGTGGGCACTATCAGGGTAGGGATGGTAAGGTGGTGTGGGAGTATATATATAAAAACTGGATTTAGTGTTTAAATCAAGCAACATATCACCGCTTCTAACTCCCATTTCTGCACCCTGAGATAACAACTGAGTGTTCTGATGGGAGAAGATTATCTTTCTGGTGAAAGTTAGAAGTAAACAAACAGTAAATGTCACGCCCCCCCAGTGAGGGTTCTCTGGGGGGGTCAAGGGGGTAAATGGGAAAACAGGAGTGGAAATATCATAAATCAGACAGATTTTAGAATCTAATGACAAAACCTCATTCCTGTCTGAAAAGAGCCGAGCCATCCCCTCCTGACTGTCATCGAAGCCAGCCTATAAACATCGCAGCTGTCACCCAAGCTCGCCTGGACCGCCAAGGACATGCCATCGCGCATCTCGCATGCTCTTTCTATGAGTCAATTCTGGAATGGAGTGGCTGGCGAATTCCACTTTGCATTTTGTCACATTCAGCTCCCCCCTCCCCCCTCCCAGATCTCCTCCTCCACACACCCTCACCGCCCCCCAACCCCATTCTCGTTCGCGTCTGACCATCTGTTCAAGAGGAATTCCTCATGTAAAATCACTTTATCCTTCTATCGCTCCTAAACCAGGTCGTGAAAACTTAATATGGAAATATGGGTGAGGGTGGGGTTCGGAGACGGCAGAGGGGTGGTGAGTGGTAGGAGGAGGTGTAGAGGGGTGCACCTTGCTAAATGTTGCTACTGCGAAAGGTGAGTAGAGGAGCTTTAGAGGCCATTTTCCACTCAACAAACGCTCCGCCTAGCTCACGAACACACACACACACACACAACACACCACACACACAAGCTTGCGCGCAGTCGTAACTAGATAGGCCTCAGCGTGTCTGGTCTGTAACCCATACTACTCAAGCTGGCAACTCAGTCGTTGGAGAAAAAAATAGCTACAGTGGGGAAAAAAAGTATTTAGTCAGCCACCAATTGTGCAAGTTCTCCCACTTAAAAATATGAGAGAGGCCTGTAATTTTCATCATAGGTACACGTCAACTATGACAGACAAAATGAGAAAAAAAAATCCAGAAAATCACATTGTAGGATTTTTAATGAATTTATTTGCAAATTATGGTGGAAAATAAGTATTTGGTCAATAACAAAAGTTTCTCAATACTTTGTTATATACCCTTTGTTGGCAATGACACAGGTCAAACGTTTTCTGTAAGTCTTCACAAGGTTTTCACACACTGTTGCTGGTATTTTGGCCCATTCCTCCATGCAGATCTCCTCTAGAGAAGTGATGTTTTGGGGCTGTCGCTGGGCAACACAGACTTTCAACTCCCTCCAAAGATTTTCTATGGGGTTGAGATCTGGAGACTGGCTAGGCCACTCCAGGACCTTGAAATGCTTCTTACGAAGCCACTCCTTCGTTGCCCAGGTGGTGTGTTTGGGATCATTGTCATGCTGAAAGACCCAGCCACATTTCATCTTCAATGCCCTTGCTGATGGAAGGAGGTTTTCACTCAAAATCTCACGATACATGGCCCCATTCATTCTTTCCTTTACACGGATCAGTCGTCCTGGTCCCTTTGCAGAAAAACAGCCCCAAAGCATGATGTTTCCACCCCCATGCTTCACAGTAGGTATGGTGTTCTTTGGATGCAACTCAGCATTCTTTGTCCTCCAAACACGACGAGTTGAGTTTTTACCAAAAAGTTATATTTTGGTTTCATCTGACCATATGACATTCTCCCAATCCTCTTCTGGATCATCCAAATGCACTCTAGCAAACCTCAGACGGGCATGGACATGTACTGGCTTAAGCAGGGGGACACGTCTGGCACTGCAGGATTTGAGTCCCTGGCGGCGTAGTGTGTTACTGATGGTAGGCTTTGTTACTTTGGTCCCAGCTCTCTGCAGGTCATTCACTAGGTCCCCCCGTGTGGTTCTGGGATTTTTGCTCACCGTTCTTGTGATCATTTTGACCCCACGGGGTGAGATCTTGCGTGGAGCCCCAGATCGAGGGAGATTATCAGTGGTCTTGTATGTCTTCCATTTCCTAATAATTGCTCCCACAGTTGATTTCTTCAAACCAAGCTGCTTACCTATTGCAGATTCCGTCTTCCCAGCCTGGTGCAGGTCTACAATTTTGTTTCTGGTGTCCTTTGACAGCTCTTTGGTCTTGGCCATAGTGGAGTTTGGAGTGTGACTGTTTGAGGTTGTGGACAGGTGTCTTTTATACTGATAACAAGTTCAAACAGGTGCCATTAATACAGGTAACGAGTGGAGGACAGAGGAGCCTCTTAAAGAAGAAGTTACAGGTCTGTGAGAGCCAGAAATCTTGCTTGTTTGTACGTGACCAAATACTTATTTTCCACCATAATTTGCAAATAAATTCATTAAAAATCCTACAATGTGATTTTCTGGATTTTTTTCCCTCAATTTGTCTGTCATAGTTGACGTGTACCTATGATGAAAATTACAGGCCTCTCTCATCTTTTTAAGTGGGAGAACTTGCACAATTGGTGGCTGACTAAATACTTTTTTTCCCCACTGTATAATATGACACAGAGACGTCCAAGCATCTTGAGAGCATGTCTCAATGTTCCAAAATTGTAGCATTAACTTTAACCTCTAAGTGCAAGATGAGCTCTATACCAGTCCATAACACAAAATAGGTTGTAACTCATGCAGAGAATTCTCTATAGCGTTTATATATCCCCAGGTCATTAAAATCAGCACCGCCGACTTCTCTGAAAGACAAAACTATTCAAATTAAAATGGGATGTAGAAAATGGTAAATAGTGACGCTTGGTCTAGAATTCCAAAGAGACTAAAGAGAAGTCATTATGTAATAGTTATTGTATACTAGTATAATAGTTACCAGGTAAATTTTGAACTGTAAAATAAAGTGTAACCATCAGCGAATATATTAGTTGACGTTTTAACTTGAGTGAATGTAGATAATAGGCCTACAGTAAGGGAGAGTGGGGTAAATTGACCCAAAGGGGTAAGTTGAGCCATCCTTGTTTCTAGGAAACCATACACAAAATTAATAATTTGAATAAATATTTAGGAAGAGGTCATCATTTCATGAAGTCTGTGAAGGAAGAAACCACATGGAAAAAGTGGTAAGCAAGTTCGGTCCAAAAAAACGATTTTCACCAAGTCAAATGAATGTATTGTGTTAGAGGTTTCATGATGCTTGTATCTAAACAAAAGTAGATCATTTAAAGATTGTTCTATACATCAGTTGGGGTCTCTATAAACTTCAATATGAGGTCCTAAACCTAGCATGAAAGTCCATCCTTGTAGCTGGGTGGGCTAATATAGTCAACATATTTGCCTTGTGGTAAGTTGAGCCAATGGTTGAGCCAATGGCAAGTTTAGCAAATTGAAGTGTTTTATTCCCAGGCATAATATAAGGCACTATTGCTAGAATATGAGGTAACAAAAGGGCCTAACCTATGTTAAAAGTTTTTTTTTTTTTTTAAGTACAAAGTGTTTGTTAGGCGTTAAGCCTGTGTTAAAAGATGCTTAAAATGATTAAAAGACAAAAAAACGATTGTGATTGTGTTGAATTCTGCTTGGTAAAAAGGTAGTGGTAATATAGTGCCTTAAGAAATTATTCATACCCCTTGACTTTTTCCACATTTTGTTGTGTTACAGCCTGAATTTAAAATGGATTAAATAGAGAGTTTTTTGTCACTGGCCTACACACAAAACCCCATACTGTCAAAGTGGAATTAATTAAAAATGTTCAGCTGAAATATCGAATCAATAAGTATTCAACACCTTTGTTATGGCAAGCCTAAATAAGTTCAGGAGTAAAAAAAAAGTCACATAATAAGTTGCATGGACTCATTCCGTTTTCAATAATAGTGCTTAACATGATTTTTAATGACTACCTCATCTCTGTACCCCACACATACAATGATCTGTAAGGTCCCTCAGTCGAGCAGCGAATTTCAAACACAGATTCAACCACAAAGACCAGGGAGGTTTTTCAATGCCTCGCAAAGAAGGGCACCTATTGGTTGATGGGTAAAAATATTAAAAGTAGACATTGAATATCCCTTTAAGCATGGTGAAGTTATTAATGACACTTTGGATGGTGTATCAATACACCCAGTCACTACAAAGATACAGGCGTCCTTCCTAACTCAGTTGCCGTAGAGAAAGGAAACCGCTCAGGGATTTCACCATGAGGCCAATGGTGACTTTAAAACAGTTACAGAGTTTAATGGCTGTGACATATATATATATACAGTGGAGAGAACAAGTATTTGATACACTGCTGATTTTGCAGGTTTTCCTACTTACAAAGCATGTAGAGGTCTGTAAATTTTATCATAGGGACACTTCAACAGTGAGAGACGGAATCTAAAACAAAAATCCAGAAAATCACATTGTATGATTTTTAAGTAATTTATTTGCATTTTATTGCATTACATAAGTATTTGATCACCTACCAACCAGTAAGAATTCCGGCTCTCACAGACCTGTTAGTTTTTCTTTAAGAAGCCCTCCTGTTCTCCACTCATTCTCCACTGTATTAACTGCACCTGTTTGAACTCGTTACCTGTATAAAAGACACCTGTCCACACACTCAATCAAACAGACTCCAACCTCTCCACAATGGCCAAGACCAGAGAGCTGTGTAAGGACATCAGGGATAAAATTGTAGACCTGCACAAGGCTGGGATGGGCTACAGGACAATAGGCAAGCAGCTTGGTGAGAAGGCAACAACTGTTGGCGCAATTATTAGAAAATGGAAGAAGTTCAAGATGATGGTCAATCACCCTCAGTCTGGGGCTCCATGCAAGATCTCACCTCGTGGGGCATCAATGATCATGAGGAAGGTGAGGGATCAGCCCAGAACTACATGGCAGGACCTGGTCAATGACCTGAAGAGAGCTGGGACCACAGTCTCAAAGAAAACCATTAGTAACTCACTACGCCGTCATGGATTAAAATCCTGCAGCGCACGCAAGGTCCCCCTGCTCAAGCCAGCGCATGTCCAGGCCCGTCTGAAGTTTGCCAATGACCATCTGGATGATCCAGAGAAGGAATGGGAGAAGGTCATGTGGTCTGATGAGACAAAAATATAGCTTTTTGGTCTAAACTCCACTCGCCGTGTTTGGAGGAAGAAGAAGGATGAGTACAACCCCAAGAACACCATCCCAACCGTGAAGCATGGAGGTGGAAACATCATTCTTTGGGGATGTTTTTCTGCAAAGGGGACAGGACGACTGCACCGTATTGAGGGGAGGATGGATGGGGCCATGTATCGCGAGATCTTGGCCAACAACCTCCTTCCCTCAGTAAGAGCATTGAAAATCGGTCGTGGCTGGGTCTTCCAGCATGACAACGACCCGAAACACACAGCCAGGGCAACTAAGGAGTGGCTCCGTAAGAAGCATCTCAAGGTCCTGGAGTGGCCTAGCCAGTCTCCAGACCTGAACCCAATAGAAAATCTTTGGAGGGAGCTGAAAGTCCGTATTGCCCAGCGACAGCCCCGAAACCTGAAGGATCTGGAGAAGGTCTGTATGGAGGAGTGGGCCAAAATCCCTGCTGCAGTGTGTGCAAACCTGGTCAAGACCTACAGGAAACGTATGATCTCTGTAATTGCAAACAAAGGTTTCTGTACCAAATATTAAGTTCTGCTTTTCTGATGTATCAAATACTTATGTCATGCAATAAAATGCAAATTATTACTTAAAAATCATACAATGTGATTTTCTGGATTTTTGTTTTAGATTCCGTCTCTCACAGTTTAAGTGTACCTATGATAAAAATTACAGACCTCTACATGCTTTGTAAGTAGGGAAACCTGCAAAATCGGCAGTGTATCAAATACTTGTTCTCCCCACTGTATATAGGAGAAAACTGAGGATGGATCAACAACATTGTAGTTACTTCACAATACTAACCAAATTGACAGAGTGAAAAGAAGGAAGCTTGTACAGAATAAAAATATTCTAAAACATGCATCCTCTTTGCAACAAGGCACTAAAGTAATACTGCAAAGATTGGGCAAAGCAAATAACTTTTTGTCCTGAATACAAAGTGTTATGCTTGGGGCAAATCCAATACAACACATGAATGAGTACCACTCTCCATATTTTCAAGCATAGTGGTGACTGCATCATGTTATGGGTATGCTTCTAATCTTTAAGGACAGGGGAGTTTTTCAGGATAAAAAAGAAACGGGATGGAGCTAAGCACAATCAAATTCCTAGAGGAAATTCCTGGTTCTGGGAGATTCATTCACCTTTCATCAGGACACTAACCTAAAACACAAGGCCAAATCCACACTGGAGTTGCTTACCAAGAAGACAGTGAATGTTCCTGAGTGGCCGAGTTACAGTTTTGACTTAAATCTACTTGAAAATGTATGGCAAGACCTGAATATGGTTGTCTAGCAATGATCAACAAACAATTTGACAGAGCTTGAATAATTTAAAAAAGAATCATGAGAAAATGTTGCACAATCCAGGTGTGGAAAGCTCTTAGAGACTTACCCAGAAAGACTAACAGCTGTAATCACTGCCAAAGCTGCTTCTACAAAGTATTGACTCAGTGGTGTGAATACTTATGTAAATTAGATCTTTCTGTATTTCATTTTCAATAAATTAGCAACAATTTCTAAAAACATGTTTTCACTTTGTCATTATGGGGTATTTAATCCATTTTGAATTCAGCCTGTAACACAACAAAATGTGGAATAAGTCAAGGGGTATGAATGCTTTCTGAAAGCACTGTATTTCATTCAGTATATACATTTGTAGGCGGCTTAACTTACCCGGTCCCGCGGCTCCACTTACTCCATACCTGGGATAAATTGTGCCAAGAGACCACTTTTTGTGGACAAGCTAAGTTTTAAAAGCTGTAATGAAATCTGATTATTTCCAGGGATGCACAACATCCTGAAATATGTGTAGTTATCTTTGTTAGAAAGAATACAATATTTCCCTCGATGGAGTGATGCTGAATGTAAAAAAGAGCCCAGCTGGTTAATTGACAACCAGTTGGTAAAACATCATAAACAAACGAGTGAGAATAAAATCCTTCAGAACTATTATCTTTTATTTCTATGGTTTAGACTTCACAGTGAATCACTGTTTTACACCCACCTACAAGTGGTTGAAATTCCTCACTAATTGCGCCCGCACGTCCAATATCTAGTTGAACATTAAGATTACGAAGAATTATGACTCTGAATAAATGTGCAGCTAACAAACTGGGGGCTTCCCCCGTCGGGCTGTTTGGATGGAGTGATGGCCGCCACACGTCATAAATAAGAGGAAGAATGTAGCAGGCCAACTTCCTGCATAATTAAAGAAACGTGCTGCGTGTGATGCTGTGAATGCCTGCTGTTGTGTGTGCACCATATGTATGTATGATACACACACACACGCACACACACACTTTTTCTCTCTCGCCTCCGCACATGCATGAATGTGTTTGTATGAATGAACATAAAGCAATTTCCTGATCTCTTAATAGGGAAGGCTGAGGGCTGAAGGCAGAGCTCCAGCTCCACTCTGGCTTTATAAATGGCACTTGACCACATTTGGGGAGGAAAAGGGCTTTACCAGTCATGGCAGTGAGCTGCTTTAAGACTGGCTGAACTTAGTGTGGGTGGCTGCTTTCCCCCTTATGGATAGGCCTTTATTATATTATGGCCTTCAAGAAATAATGAATGAGTAAAACTTAATAAAGACTTGACTGGAGCCAGTAGACTCAGCCAAGAGGAGAGAATAAGCTCTGACCACATAGAATAATCATGCATGATAATACAGAGAATGTATTCTTATTTTGAATGGCCTGTTAATGGAAAATATCCGACCACTGTTTGTCATTTCAAACAGTCACTTCAAACAGTCACATTGTAATTACATTAATAGTTTAGTCTATACGAACAGGCAGCAGCATCTGAAATATGCTTTACATAATTATTTACGTAGAATAAGGGGCGGCAGGTAGCTTAGTGGTTAAGAGCGTTGTGCCAGTAACCGAAAGGTCGCTGTTTCTAATCCCCGAGCCGACTAGGTGAAAAATCTGTTGATGTGCCCTTGAGCAAGGCACTTAACCCTAATTGCTCCTGTAAGTCGCTCTGGATAAGAGCTTCTACTAAATGACTAAAATGTACAAAATGTATGCCTATCCCACATACCAAACGGCCTTGCTTCCAATCTGAAAATGTACACTAATTAAAAGTGTGAGAGGCAGTGCGTGTGTATAGTACGGATGTTTGTCTGGCCCTTGGTCCCATGACCCAAAACAGCCCCAAAAACACCCTCTAAAGCTCTGAACTGTCTCTCCAGCCCTGGGACCCGTCAGTCGACACCTCTCACCAAAACACTAATTGTGTCAGTCGTCGTTCCTAGTGATGGAGATACCACCAAGGGATTTCCGAGGGCCTGAGTAGCTGTAATTGTTCTCGTTCTCCCCAACCGGCTCCATTTTCAGGAGGACGATCACAGTAATAGCCTTGTAATTGGCTTTAAGTGGATTAGGCCAGAGGCATGGCAGGCAGAGCTGCTCTGGCCTGGAGAGCGAGAGAACTACGCTGGGCTGGGCTGGGCTGGGCTGGGCTCAGTATGAGGTGTCAATCTGGGGGAACTAGCCTCTAGGACAGGGATCATCAACTAGATTCAGCCATGGGACGATTTCTTCTTGAGCGGACGGTCGGGGGGCAGGAACATATTTACAAATAATTTGTAGACTGCAAATTGACCGCAAGAAGCCCAAACAGATATAATATTTGACTAAAACATCATCATTTCAAACCTTACTTACATTTGTATACCATCACGTGTCTCTCTGTTATGCGTGGGAATACTTGGGAACAGATTTCCAAAATTAACTTGGCGCTGATTTCCTGGTGTTTTTAAAATGTCCAACAAAAAATATAAATAATAATTTGCTCAGAAAACCGTTTAGGCCTCAGTCGGCACCAAGCTATAGCTGAGGCATGGGTTGGGGTCAATTCAGTTTTCAATTCAGTCAATTCAGGAAGTGAATTGAAGATTTGTTTCCTTTAGGGATTTTTTTTATTCCTTAATTTACTTGAAATGTACTTCCTAAACTAAGTGAATTGAAAACTACATTGACCTCAACACTGAACTGGGCTGAATGATGTCTTCAACATTGAGACCTGTTTATTTATCTGTTAACATTAAATCAACCCAGGAGCCTAAGGCCTCTGATTGCATTCAATGTCCTCTCATCAAGTTAAATATAGTTTACTTCATTGATTAGAGAACCCTGTTTAATTAGCAGGCTCTTTCCAGCAGGGACCCCAAAAATCTGAGGGGGCACAAAGTATGTGAGGATGGCTGGAACAGCTTTTTGAAACAGCTTTTCTCTGCAATTTAGAGCCATAATCATTATGCTTAATTCAATGTAAAAAATATGTATATTTTTCGGCATAACTAAGCATACATCTTAAGGCTGTCTGGTGGTTCTTTTTTTTAAAGAAACAAAATATGCTTCTCTGCATCTCTGCTAAAATCTGGGTAAAAGATGTAAAGGAATGTGAGTCTTATTCAGTAAATGTAGTTATTGCTTGCTTTTCTAAAGTGTACCAACCTTGCCAGCAAGCATTCCAGCTAAGATAGCTAGACAACTTGATTGATAGCCTGAAATAGCTTATTGGTAGCTGGTTATGAGTTTGGGAGATTGGGAACCTATCTGACCTAGCTAAAGCCAATTTCATAAAATTGATAGGTGGCTAGTAGTATTACAAAGAAAACAATAAAATTATTGTAAATTATTATTATATATATTTTTTAAACAGGACAAATCTGAGGGGACACGTGCCCCTGTGCCAGCTATGGGCATGACACCTCTGCTTTCCAATGTGTCTCTCCTTCCTTGCTGTTGTAAATTTAACTTGGCATTCTTTGTGAAGCAGGTGTTGGGGATTACGGAGCAAACTGCTTGGTCTGAGGAGAGAGGGGGATGGGGCATTGGCAGGGACGTGGCAAAAACAAGGGTGTGGGTACAGTTGTTGTGGGACAACTGAATTTAAACTTTGTGTCTATCCTATGTTAAGCCTGTTTTTACCTACAAAGTAAGGTCTTCATATTTTCTTCTAAAGGCATTGCTTTGAAAGGAATGCATGAAACATACATCACACAGGAAGAGAGCAATGAGACAAGGACAAGAGTTCAAAGAGCAAATATTATCCTTCACCCATATTCATTTAATCCTTTCTTTAAAAATAGTCCATTCCTCTTTGCCCTGTGTAGCGATGATTGTGTGTTGTTATGCTGGAGCCCCATCTGCCACACCTCTCCCACCTGACTCCCTGCCCCTCAATCCCTCTCAGCACCTTCCATCTATACTGAGAAGTCCAAAAGACTTCTCAACAGCTTCTACCCCCAAGCCATAAGACTCCTGAACAGCTAATCATGGCTACCCGGACTATTTGCACTGCCCCCCCACCCCCACCCCATCTTTTTACCCTGCTGCTACTCTGTTAATTATTTATGCATAGTCACTTTAACTCTACCCACATGTACATATTACTTCAACTACCTCAACTAGCCGGTGCCCCCGCACATTGACTATGCACCGGTACCCCCTGTATATATAGCCTCCTTACTGTTATTTTATTTTGACTTCTGCCCTTTTTTTCTCAACACTTTTTTGTTGTTGTTTTATTTTACTTTTTTATTAAAAATAAATGCACTGTTGGTTAAGGGCTGTAAGTAAGCATTTCACTGTAATGTCTGCACCTGTTGTATTCGGCGCATGTGGCCAATACAATTTGATTTGATTTGATTTGACATGTGTTGCTTGTGAAGAGCCTAAGCCTGTAGTAACCTCTATTGTTTCCTTTAAAAGCC
This sequence comes from Coregonus lavaretus, assembly GCF_964263955.1. Classification (NCBI taxonomy): domain Eukaryota; kingdom Metazoa; phylum Chordata; class Actinopteri; order Salmoniformes; family Salmonidae; genus Coregonus; species Coregonus lavaretus. Next base: position 24,057,344 of record NC_139992.1, on the reverse strand, counting down.
TGATGGCTGTGAAACAAAAGCTGCAGTAAGATACTGAGAATCCGATTGGCTGGCTGACTGTGCCCACAGAGGACCAGGGTAGGTCAGAAGCCAGCCTCCCTATCCTCTTTCACACTGTCACTGCCTTTGGCATATCACCACACACACACACAAAACAAACACACAAATACACAAATACACATCCTTTCACATGGTCGGCCTCGGACTGGTGTGTATCAGTATCAGTAACTAAGTACTGACACTCACACACAGACAACCTTTGTTTTCCAACTGTCTGCATGTCAGGGAGTTAAAAGGGGCTTTAGTTGAGGGAAAGCAGTTGGTCAGCGTGGTCACAGTCCTCAGAAAGACGTGGGTTTCAGGCACTTACTGAGCGTGTGCAGCAATGCCAAATTCCATCAGGGGAAGGAGCGTGCTAACCCAGCTTCCTGTTTTCCGAGGCCAGCACACGTCGCAATGCGACCCGGGCCAAGCATGATGAGCATGGGTGGTGAGACAGCTTTCAGCGGCCCTGTTACCGGGGATTACGCCCGTGTTGTTTAATAGCGCTATCGTTACCAGAATAGAACGCAGTTTATCCAAGTAATCAGTCAGACCTGTGCTTTACTGAAGAGCTGTTAAGGAATGGTCGCCATGGAATTTATGCGAAACCCTCTTCGTCTCGTCTCTGTCCAATAGATCCAGGTGAGGGACATGAAGGAATGCAGCTGCCAGCCACAAATCTGCATTCAGACACGCACCCAGGGCATATGCAGCCTCCATAGATAGATTGATGGTGGGGGAGCCGAGCGAGCGCCGCATGGCAGTCCCAAAATCAGCCCCAGCCAGCCATGTTGGCCTTAACACAACGGACACGCTCTTAAGCCCACAGCCCTAGTAACATTTTATGTGACAAGCATTATAAAGGTGATTTATAGTACGCATGTGTGTTTGCAGAATATATTCCAGAATATTTACATGGGGGGATTAGCTGGGCATTTTCAAATGCTTGAATGATGGTTGTCCACCGCATCCATCTATCGACCACTAAACAAACTTCCTCTGAAAATAACGAGCGCAGCGAATGGCGACTCAGAATGCCTATACTGAAGGCCCGTCAAGGACAAGAGATGCATGCTGTGCCAGAGCTGGGAAATGCGCCGCTTAAAAGCATTGTGTTGTTTTACAGGCCTTTTTATTTATGGCATGGAGCTTTACTATACCCCTATAATGCTGGTTATACATCCAGAACCACTTGTATTGTTTACCCCATGATCACCCCTGAGATTTCTCAATGTAGACTCTATGTCCTAGATAATGCTTTACATTAAGTTGCTATTTACACCGGTGCAGTAACACTGTCTACTGCCATACTCACACTCACACAATCATCACAATCTTGAGGAGATCAGTGATGGCATTAAAGGATATCCCTAAGAAATACTGCTTGTCTTGTTGAAGATCTCTCTCTCTCTCATTTTATTGCCACCAATCATCGTATTCAGATCCTATTTGAGCTGCGCAGGCTCCAGACAAAACGAGCTGCCGTCACAAATTTTATTTTCTCCTGGTGGAGGCACAGGGACAGCTGTTTCACTGTATCTGGGCACCATCATACCCCCCCCCCCCCCCCCCATCCCAGCACACCGTACCTCCCACCCCACCAACGAACCCACATATGTGTGCTATTCCACCATCACCCCCCAAACCACCCCAACACCAGGCCTCTTTCTCAAGTGCAGGTTTTGCTCAGCACTAAAGGCAATTTGAAACCCACAACCTTCAATCCCTCAACATCTCTCCGCTCTCCCCTCTACATTAATATCCTTTCTCAAACCCTGGTCATTCCTATTCCCACACAGCTCAGTCTGGCCCTTGTCGGAGTTCAGTATCCGGGTCAGCCAACCAGGTCAGTCACACTATGCACAGCCCTCTGTGGACGTGGCCGCTCCGGACCGGACATCTTTCATTAAGCCACGGAGGTGACCCTGTGGGGCGTCTATGTACTCAGCAGGCCACCCGCCACAGGAGACCCCTGGCCAGGCCGGGCCGGGCCGCTTCCATCTGGGCCCTCAGGTTGATCAGAAACACCTGCCTCGGGGTTGATGGTATCTCAAACATCTCTGTTCCCTCCAGAAGAGAAAAATATATATTTAAAGTATTTCCTGTTGACCTGTGCATCCACATTTCAGAGAAAGGTTGTGTGTGTGTGTGTGTGTGTGTGTGTGTGTGTGTTACCTCATAGACATATGAGCTGCTCTATGCTGTTTTTCACACACAGAGCAAAGGGAAACAATGAATCACCAACCAGTTGGATCCAGAACACGTTCTCTCCTCCCCTCCTCTCTTCCCTGCATGTGGACAAAAAACTAGAAACAGAGAGGAATTATTTTCTCATATTTACCTAGGCAAGAGGTGTCTATCCAGAAAAGTTCTTAAGACAAATTTGACAGCTGGCTGTAACTTTACATTCCTTAATAAAATGAGATAAAAAGTATTTTAAAGTGTTTAATGTGTCGTTTAATGTGTCGGCAATTGGCAATAAATCAACGCGTTGCTATAGTTGGACACTCAGTACTCAAAATACATTCAAGATAAAGGTATGCAAGGTATTTGAAGGTATTGGAATCTCAGTTGTGACACACAGGTGACTTAGTTTTGTAATACACTTGTCAGTTGTACAGTAACACATTGAGATAGTGAATCTCTGACAGTTAGTGACTCATGATGGGCCAATAACACTTAACAATCCACGGCAAAGAGGAGAATAAACACAAGAGGGTAATAGTTTACCAGCAATCTTACCAGACTTATATACCCAACCAGCAGTCCGGACTATAACATTTTTTTTTCCTAGTGTCCACAATCAAAGTGACGTTTTTTATCCCATTTTTTTGCACAGTTTCAATAATGGTCTTCAGCCAGACTTGCCCAGTAGGGTTCCCTTGGGACAGATTGCACGTCTGGGAGTATGTAAAACGTCTGAAATCTGCTCAGAAAGAAAGATCAATGACCACAGAGAGGATTATAGGATACTTTCCAGTCAGCGTGCTGTCACTCAAAAATGGCCTCAAAGCCCAGCAGGCACTGGAACCCTCTCAACTTTGCTAGAGTGTCTCGTAAAATATCCAGCCTGTCAGAAGTGTGTTTGGAATTTTAAATTGTTCCAGTTTCATATTTTACTATATGGCAGGCATACATCTATTAATCAATCAATCAGATTGTTTGCATATTTTACTGCTAATGAAAGAAGCCTAGATGAAAGGATGTGAGGGGGTTCTTATTCAAGCAGTTACTTTCCACTTCAGAACTGATCTGGCATTGGAAGACAATGTTTTGATACGGTAGTACTGTGCTATAGCAGACTCTGCTGTGTATTATATCATATGCTTTGTAGATTTCTACTGTGTTCTTCTTACCATGTACGCACCTTTCCTCTGTAAAGCTAAGGTAAGTTTGCAGTGAGGAGAATTTGATTTTAAATGCTCCTGGAACTGAGTAGGGGGATATCAGACAAATAACGTGAATAATTATTGCAAATAATGTTCAGATACATGGAGTTATGCCAAATTATGAAATCATTGCTGCTCTTCTCTCCGGTACATCTACTCATTACTCTAGTCACGGTTGGAAAACAGGTGTTTTCAATACTGAGCCCTGTCTCCACGGTCCCGGACCCCCTTCATTTTCTGATGATGGTTCATATATGATATTTCATGGTTAAAACCGTACTCATGATAGGAAGTGATTGGGCAGGAACGTTCTCCTCTGAGGACATCCATGTAATGGATGCTGATTGGCCTGCTAAATCACTGAGGTCTGTAAGGCTCTAATGAGGGACAGCACAGATCAAGAATAGAATCATCATAAATACTGTATGTTTTCCTTCTCTCTCTCTCCAATGTTCAAATGATTACGAGCTGCTTTTCTCTGGCAGACAGAACCAGCAGGACTGGGCTGTGTTTTTTCAGTTTGATAGATGTGTTGTTGAGTCATTGGTTAAAACCAATGAGAGCAGAGGTGTGTTTACAGGACCTTAAGCTTGTGAGAATAAGACCATTCTTGGATACTGTTTCTTAAATACATGATATACTGGTAAATCATTTTCTCCATCTTTACTGTTCCATACTTGGATAGTTATATAGTATTGCAGATTTCCAATGTTAAAGCCACAGTCAGTAAGATGTCCTGTTATTTCAACTAATGAAATAAACCTGATTGATTTAATAATATATCATACTGTCTATACAGTGCCTTCAGAAGTATTCATACCCCTTGACTTTTTCCACATTTTGTTGTGTTACAGCCTGAACTTAAAATTGATTAAATTGAGATTGTGTGTCACTGGCATACATACAATACCCCATAATGTCAAAGTGGAATTATGTTTTAAACATTTTTACAAATTAATTAAAAATAAAAAGCTGAAATGTCTTGAGTCAATACGTATTCAACCCCTTTGTTACGGCAAGCCTAAATAAGTAGTAACATTTTGCTTAACAAGTCACATAAGTTTCATGGACTCACTCTGTGTGCAATAATAGTGTTTAACATGATTTTTGAATGACTCCCTCATCTCTGTACCCCACACATACAATTATCTGTAAGGTCCCTCAGTCAAGCAGTGAATTTCAAACACAGATTCAACCACAAAGGCCAGGGAGGTTTTCCAATGCCTCGCAAAGAAGGGCACCTATTGGTAGATGGGTAAAAATAATAAAAATAATGGACAATTAATATCCTTTTGTGCATGGTGAAGTTATTAATTACACTTTGGATTGCACCCAGTCACTACAAAGATACAGCCGTCCTTCCTAACTCAGTTGCTGGAGAGGAAGGAAACCACTCAGGGATTTCACCATGAGGCCAATGGTGACTTTAAAACAGTTAGAGTTTAATGGCTGTGATAGGAGAAACTGAGGATGGATCAACAACATTGTAGTTACTCCAAAATACTAACTTAAATGATAGAGTGAGAAGAAGGAAACCTGTACAGAATTAAAATATTAAAAAACATGCATCCTGTTTGCAATAAGGCACTAAAGTAAAACTGCAAAAAATTTGGCTAATAAATTAACTTTATGTCCTGAATACAAAGCATTATGTTTGGGGCAAATCCAACACAACAAATCACTGAGTACCACTCTTCATATTTTCAAGCATGGTGGTGGCTGCATCATGTTGTGGGTATGCTTGTTATCGGCAAGGACTAGGGAGATTTTGGGGATAAAAATAAACGGAATAGACCTAAGCACAGGCAAAATCTGGTTCAGTCTGCTTTCCAACAGACACTGGAAGACAAATTCACCTTTCAACAAGAAAATAACCTAAAACACAAGGCCAAATATACACTGGAGTTGCTTACCAAAATGACATTGAATGTTCCTGAGTGGCCTAGTTACAGATTTGACTTAAATCGGCTTGAAAATCTATGGCAAGACTTGAAAATGGCTGTCTAGCAATGATCAACAACCAACTTGACAGAGCTTGAAGAATAAAAAATAAAGAATAATGTGCAAATATTGTACAGGTGTGGAAAGCTCTTAGAGACTTACTCAGAAAGACTCACAGCTGTAATCGCTGTGAAATGTGATTCTAACATGTATTGACTCAGGGGTGTGAATACTTATGGAAATTAGATACTGTATTTCTGTATTTCATTTTCAATCATTTGGAGAACAAAAATATAAAAATGTTTTCGCTTTGTCATTATGGGGTATTATGTGTAGATGGGTGAGAAAAAAATATATTTAATTTTGAATTCAGGCTGTAACACAACAAAATGTGGAATAAGTCAAGCGGTATGAATACTTTCTGAAGGCGATGTATACCATATATATGGTAGAATATCATAGTAATCAAGTTCTATTTGCTTGGGAAAATGTCAGGGGATGCATTTACTCTATTGTTCGGGTTTTTGTTAGTGGTCCACTTTTTTGAAGATATGCACATCTTACAGAGAGTGACAGTTGTAAATGAATCAAAAACATGTAAATGAATTTAAATGTTTATTGAACTTTTGTGTGCTTGGCACCTGTATTTACAGTTTTTTAAAAGGCCTTTCAAAAGAATAATTTTGCTATTTCCCTTTTTTCTCACATTTGTTTTCATGATAGATTGGCCCATATAATTGTATTATTGCTTGGCACTTAAATACACTTATCTACAACACACCAAAACATACTATAATTACTCTGCTTTACTATTCTATCTTTATAACCTTTCACACAACAACTTTAAAGCTTATGGTTTTTGCTTGCATTCGCCATCTTATATATGCTTTTAAAAAGGTAATCCACTCAAAAATAGTGAAGCCATTCCAGTCTGTGAGGAAAGAAGTTGATAAGATTGTGGTGATTTCACTGTATTTCACTATATGTTCAGTGTCCACTTGAACAGAGCTTCTTGTCCAGCGTGTCCACAGAGGTGCAGGGCCAACAACTGGACCCCACCGTCGGACGGACACACATAGTTCCTCTGTCACCCTGACCTTTAGGTTTTTGACTTCATCCCTCCAGTATGTGCTGTATTATATTATATTCACCCTCTGTGCCTCGACCATCATCCTTCCATCATCCCATCTGAGTGGCCAGAGGGGAAAACCTTCATATTGAAATCCGTCATATTGATCCGGCACTGTTCATATCCACAACCCTCTCAGTTCTCTCCCAATGTTGCCACAACGTTATTGCATAATGTTCCATAAATGTCTTGTTAAAACTAGAGCAGTGGAAGTGGAGGTGAAGTTTCTGGATCACATCCTGTCCGGGGCTGGATATAGTCCATAGCAACAAGGCTGAGTTACTGTAGAGACTGTCATTACTATTGCACCATAACAGATTCATAGGTTCACTCCTGAGAATCCCTCGACAGTAAGAGTATGTGGTCTCCTCTCTTTCATGTATCCCCCTGTGTCCCCATGGTTGGGGTTAGGGTTCTAAACAGTCACTGAGAGTACGGTATATGGTTTCACTTCCCCTTTTTAACACTATTGTAGTAATTAAATAACAGTTCCACTTCCTTGTTTAAAGCATGTGGGGTGAAAAAAAAAAAAAAAAAACACAATGAGATGAAAAGTCATTTTTTGAAAGGTTCACTTTGTACCTCAGTATTACAAACAACGCTAAATGTAAAATGACTCAACATCAATTCTTAGTAGAAGATACAGAACTTGAAATAACAGGACAGTGAAAATTGGTGTCAAAAGTGGGATCTCAGTTTTTACACAATGTGCATGGACATCTGAGAGGATGAGCCATACTGACGGCCATCACAGGAGCCAGCCCCCTGCTGGCCAGCGGAGGGATTGCCAATCATGTGCATGCTGTCCATGCCACCGTTGGACAGGTATTGGCGCTCGGCAAACACCCCGGCAGAGGAGGAGGAGCATAGGAGGCCGCTCTGGGTCTTCTCAGGGCTGGCGGCCAGGCGAGGGGAGGTGGGGAAGTTGTATCCATACAGGTTGTAGGGATTGTGGAGTGAGAAGGTGTTGTAAGATCCCTGCTGTACATGGTGGTGGCCCCCGCTGAACATGTGGGCAGAAGAGGGGGAGGAGCCTGAGGAGGAGGAGGAGGAGCCAGAGGCAGAGCTAGCGCCACCCTGCATCACATACTGCAGCTGGGAGGCCGGGAACGAGGTGAGCTGACCTCCGTAGGCATCCATCTTCCCGCCACCGCTGCCGCCAGACAGAGAGCCGTGGCCACCCCCCTGCATGCCCGCAGCGATCAGGGAGGACGTCCTCTGGGGCAGGAAGGATTCAGACTGCTGGACTGAGGCCACAGCGCCCCCTGCTGCCTGGAGGCGTCCATAGGAGCTGTCGGCCAGGCCCCCGTAGCCCTGCAGGGCCGCCATGTTGCTGCGGGCGCAGGCCGGGTACTCAGACAAGCCCATGCTGCACAGCTGGCTCTCCCTGCAGCCCACGTTGAAGGTGTTGGGGGCCAGGTGGAAGGTGGGTGGGGAGCAGGAGGGGGACAGGAGGTGAGCTGCGCCAGAAGGGGAGGGGGCTCCTGTGCTGGAGGTGGTGGGAGAGGTGCCGGTGCTTCCTCCTGAAAAACACACAGGGACACACACACACTCAACGCAAAGACAGTGAGACAGAGCCAGCGCTACGGAGTGAAACAACAGAAGCATTGGCCAACAATCACACTCAGAGTATCTCTCATTTCAGCCATTCGACCTATCGCCGTCAGAATGTCTCATTCCAGCAACTGCTGCCATTTGATCTTAACCGGTCAAATATGAGAGCCCTGTTTAAGGCTGGTGCATAAGCCACTTAATTCACATGTATTAAAGAATTCGATATTACACTTACTGGTCAATTTCAGCTGACTTTACCACTTTCATTTCCTCAACATCTGATTTTAAGGACTAATTGCATGACATCATTACTTCTTTGAAATAGTAGTATTTATGGGATCCTAAACCCTAAAATAACAGTACTTGTTTCTGAGCATAAATGTGGCTTCAGTTTGGTACAGTACATGTCTGGTCAACAGAGCTCCGAGCTTGCCCCTTTTCTCAAAGAATCATGCATTCATAATTTAGACATGAATGGACATCTTGGCACAGGTTAACATGCAATAAGTAAAGCTTATGGAATCGACCGATAGCTGTGGGATATCACTCACATATTTCTTTATTAATGAGAATTTGGCCCGCATTCATTTGAATGTTAGAGAAATCCAGTTTGAAACCAACTAAAGAAAAGAAAAACTGCATAACTAACTAATTCAGGACTCTCTCTTGGCCAGGGTTCTGATTCTGACTGCACCATATGCCTTCGATAATGTTCAGCTCAGTTCTGCAGGGTTCTGTTGGCCAGGAGAGGAGGATATCATAGTGATGTCATGTTTTCCTCTCTGGTCGGGCAGGGGTTAGAGTAGCTTCAGCGTCGCTGAGGGGAACTGTTTATTACCCCGCTGGACGGGCGTCTGGTGCCGCTGGGGGGGACGGGAGTGGAGGTAGGGGGACGACACATGCTCCAGCTCCGAGCCCTTACGGCGCGCCCAACGTTCATCAGCGGCGCGAGGACTCTAATTAACGTCTAATCGGTTTGGAGGAGTTTGTGATAACAAACAGATGTCGGCACAGACAAAATACTGAGAGGTGTAACGTCATCATAACCTCAGAGGAAGGGGCGCTGAAGAAATCGGCTTGCTTTAAAGCATCGGGGTGATTCCACTCATGTCACAAAGCCGTCCAAAAGCCACAGTGTTCATTTAATAATTGTATTTCAAGGCCCTGCAGAATGTGAAAAGTTCTGCAGATTCCAAGTTAAAGGGAGGTGCCAAAACAGGTGGTGATGACCAGACTGATTAAGATAATTGACGTGTTGTGAGGTAAAGGAAAGATATGAAGTGACAGTGAAAGAGTATATACAGTGGGGAAAAAAGTATTTAGTCAGCCACCAATTGTGCAAGTTCTCCCACTTAAAAAGATGAGAGAGGCCTGTAATTTTCATCATAGGTACACGTCAACTATGACAGACAAAATGAGGAAAAAAAATCCAGAAAATCACATTGTAGGATTTTTTATGAATTTATTTGCAAGTTATGGTGGAAAATAAGTATTTGGTCAATAACAAAAGTTTCTCAATACTTTGTTATATACCCTTTGTTGGCAATGACACAGGTCAGACGTTTTCTGTAAGTCTTCACACACTGTTGCTGGTATTTTGGCCCATTCCTCCATGCAGATCTCCTCTAGAGCAGTGATGTTTTGGGGCTGTCGCTGGGCAACACGGACTTTCAACTCCCTCCAAAGATTTTCTATGGGGTTGAGATCTGGAGACTGGCTAGGCCACTCCAGGACCTTGAAATGCTTCTTACGAAGCCACTCCTTCGTTGCCCGGGCGGTGTGTTTGGGATCATTGTCATGATGAAAGACCCAGCCACGTTTCATCTTCAATGCCCTTGCTGATGGAAGGAGGTTTTCACTCAAAATCTCACGATACATGGCCCCATTCATTCTTTCCTTTACACGGATCAGTCGTCCTGGTCCATTTGCAGAAAAACAGCCCCAAAGCATGATGTTTCCACCCCCATGCTTCACAGTAGGTATGGTGTTCTTTGGATGCAACTCAGCATTCTTTGTCCTCCAAACACGACGAGTTGAGTTTTTACCAAAAAGTTCTATTTTGGTTTCATCTGACCATATGACATTCTCCCAATCCTCTTCTGGATCATCCAAATGCACTCTAGCAAACTTCAGACGGGCCTGGACATGTACTGGCTTAAGCAGGGGGACACGTCTGGCACTGCAGGATTTTAGTCCCTGGCGGCGTAGTGTGTTACTGATGGTAGGCTTTGTTACTTTGGTCCCAGCTCTCTGCAGGTCATTCACTAGGTCCCCCCGTGTGGTTCGGGATTTTTGCTCACCATTCTTGTGATCATTTTGACCCCACAGGGTGAGATCTTGCGTGGAGCCCCAGATCGAGGGAGATTATCAGTGGTCTTGTATGTCTTCCATTTCCTAATAATTGCTCCCACAGTTGATTTCTTCAAACCAAGCTGCTTACCTATTGCAGATTCAGTCTTCCCAGCCTGGTGCAGGTCTACAATTTTGTTTCTGGTGTCCTTTGACAGCTCTTTGGTCTTGGCCATAGTGGAGTTTGGAGTGTGACTGTTTGAGGTTGTGGACAGGTGTCTTTTATACTGATAACAAGTTCAAACAGGTGCCATTAATACAGGTAACGAGTGGAGGACAGAGGAGCCTCTTAAAGAAGAAGTTACAGGTCTGTGAGAGCCAGAAATCTTGCTTGTTTGTAGGTGACCAAATACTTATTTTCCACCATAATTTGCAAATAAATTCATAAAAAATCCTACAATGTGATTTTCTGGATTTCTTTTTCTCAATTTGTCTGTCATAGTTGACGTGTACCTATGATGAAAATTACAGGCCTCTCTCATCTTTTTAAGTGGGAGAACTTGCACAATTGGTGGCTGACTAAATACTTTTTTTCCCCACTGTATTATAGAAGATTGTAGAGATTAGGTCATAGTTTAGAGACAGTTGTACACACCTTGCTGTTTCTGCATGTTGGTGAAGTCCTCAAATGTGAGTGTCCTCACAGGCGGTCTCCAGAACGCATAGGTCTCCATGATCGCCTCCAGACCAGTCCTGTGTGAGAGAGAGAATGAGAGACTGAAACAGTGGAGAAAAAAAAAGAGGGTCAGTGTGAGGGACGGATACATAAAACATAACAAAGCCGGGGTAAGAGAAAGAGGAAGGAAGAGTTGTGACGGCAAAACAGATAGTCAAAGAGCGAGAGAGGGACGTAGAGAAAGGAAGGAGTGTAAGTGAGAATGAGAGAGGAGGGAGGAAGAGAAGAAGAAGTGGAGTCAGACTGGGAGGAAACTGGAGCCATTAAAATGTGCAGGTTTTTACTGTGATCATAAATCTGAGTGACGTTTCATCTTGAATCTGTACACGGTTCTCCTTACTGCATGATTTACTCCCGTGTGCGCCTCTGGGCCCTGTCCCAGGGAAACGAGGGCCTGTCCTGACCATGTTATTTTAGGGCCAGTAACTCCCGGGCCATTCCAGCTCATTTGCGCGCTACGCTAATCACACTGGCCCTGGCCATCAGTGCACTCATTCATAGCGCTCAGGACCAAAACCCAACAAATGAGCTCTGCCCTGTTTTACCTCATAAAGTCAAGTGTCACCAGTCAAAAAATCTAGTTGACGACAATCATAATTTAATGCCTGAGAGAGAGCTCTATATTAAGATATAAATTCATAGAGGGGAAACAACCCAGTAGTTAATTAACGAATCAGCTTGTGTAATATGTCCTCGTTTTAATTCATTTCAGTTCGCTATAATGTGGAATAACTGACAGTTTAACAGTAATGAGGTAAATTACTACTGTAATGCATTGATATGAGTAGAGTTAGGGGGATATGTGTGAGGATACATTTTCTGTCTATAGATATCTTATTTCTACATCATCTTTTCATCTGTAGTTTTCTGCAATTAAATTCTAATGCTAGTTCATAAATCAGGCACTCTATTGTTTGAAAAATGAAAAAAGATGTCTCAAATAACTGTGCCAATAATTCGCTCCAGATGGGAGGGGAGCTTTCATGTGCTGGGGGTCTGGTTCAGTGTTTTCCCTGTTACATATGATAATCTGGACTGAGAGCAAGAGCGAGAGAGAGAGAGAGAGCTCTCCCCTACCCAGAACCTGTGGTTCTATCTCAGATGTAGTGGGGTTTTCTTGGCTGGGGAGAGAGTGACTGATTTTATATGGAGCAGCATATGGGATTAGGAGGTATCTCCAGGGGATTATTTCCATATTAAAGGCCACGTTGGAGAAAAGGACCGATTTGCGGCACACAGCATTGCGAACGCTGAGACAGGTTGTATTACACGGACCTCGGGTTAGTGGAGGAATGTATACCTGTTTCTACCTGAATCCCGAAATCCTTTAGCAAATGGGTTGCGGTCGATCTTTAGTCTAGTTATCTGTGGGAAAGAAAAACATGACAATCAAAACAAATTACATACGACCGATGCACGTTGGAGAGGGGAAAAACGGGTCAATATAAAGATTTCAAAAGAAACTGAAGTGTAAATGAAAGAATGTTTGAATGAATAAAGGAATTCATTTTTTTTTAAATAATAATAATTGTCAATTTTCCATTCATAAACTGAATTTAAAGAGGAACTGAGAGCGTTTTACCACCTTACATCTCATTACAATATGTTTATATACTGTACACCCTCGGGAAGAATATAGTGAATTTTTTTTTACATTTTGTGACAAGTGAGCGTTTCACATTTTGATACATTCATAGAATGTTTGGGAATGACGTCTAGTCGGGTATTTGTGAAAATTATATATAGTAATATGAGTGGGAAAGCTGCCGTGCATTTGGGCAATTAATAGACACCGCCAAATAAAAACTAATAAAAACAGACCGGTGCACCATAACCAATCAGAGCTTCAGTTGGCGTATATGCAAATAACCCATTGCCATACTGGGGTATGCCATTCACTTTTATCTGTATGTTTACAGGCAGCTGCAACAGCACGACTTTAGAAAGAGCCAGATGAGCTAAAATGAAATCTAGTGAGGGATAAAGCCCAGACAAAAGGGAAAACGGTCAGATTTTTCAGCGTGTAGTTGCACTGATATGATGGGGAATAGTAGCCTGCTCGCTTGCCCTGCTGCAGCCTGCCTTCCAATACCAGCTTATGTCCCATAACCCACGTTTTTGAAAACTGAATGGGATTTACCAGCTTGCTTGCCTGCCTGCCAATTTGATCGATGACAAATACATTTGATTGACAACTAAGAGTTTCCTGTGGATAACAGTCGTTCAAGTTCAGAAGCGAGTCACATTTCTTGTTAGCTAGCTAACCAAATGACACCTGCAACTTAGCTGTGCCACCGAAGCTGCTAAAAACTTTTTGTGTGATGACATTACATCCTAGCTACATCAAGGCTCTGTGTTTTTAGCTTGCTAAATAAATACATAAATAAATAAAATAGCATATTAGCCACATTATGACTTATGATCATTGCCCATGCTAGTTTGATTGTGTTGAGATATCCACCTTACTTTCACCCTTATTTGTGCATCAGCCGAACGGCTTCAGGCAGCAAACAATGTATGAGTTGTGATTTACAACCTGATAGCAATTTTTATTAGACTGCCAAGCATTGTATTAGTTAATTATATTAATCATGCATTGACTGCATCCATCTATTCTGCCAACAATACCTGACTATACGTAATGGAATTTTGAGTCAAATATAACAATTTTTTTTAACCTCTTACAAAGTTGGTTTTGAGGCATAAACTGTGAATTTGATATTTTGGACTGATATTATGATTGTCTGTTTGTTTCATTCATATCTGCAAAGTAGTTAAAACGGTGTCAGTTCCACTTTAAGTTCACTTCCAGAATTGACTCAAATTAAACTTGAATTGAACCTAAGGCTGGTGCAGATAGACCAATTGAGTGGCAACAGCATCGTAGGAACAAAGAGAAAGGTGTCTGGCCTCAGACCTGTTGGTTCTGGTAGGCGGTGACAGTGGTGAAGACAGTCTCAGGGAAGCTGAAGGTCTTCACTCCCTCTCCGCTGGGAACAGGCTTGGTAGGGGACAGGTCACTGCTGAAGTCCTTCCTGATCACATGGACACGAGGCTGGTACTTATGCATGGAGTGGAGGATGATCTGAAACCACAGAGAGATTGTAATGGTTACATTGTGTGTGTGTATGTGTGTGCATGTGCCTGTGTGTGTCTAAACAAGTCTGAGTTCATATCAGGGTTGTATGATTAAGAAGAACACAAGTCCACACTTCTGATGAGAGAGGTGGTAAGGTAAGTATTTAACACCAGAGAGCAGAGCTGAGGCTTCCGGCTATGGTGGCCCAGCCTTCCCTCTGGCTCGCTGTCTGCTCTTGATTACATCCCGAGTGAGAAAGCCTCCCTGGAGCCGCAAACAACTAAGTGGGTCATTTCAAACAGATTGGGGAAACAATAACGTATAACATTGACAGTAAATGTAATATTCCAGCCCCCCATCCTCTTCACCTTGCCCCACTGCTCGGTCCAGGGGACCCCCAGTTAGGGCCGGGGTTCTGAGTCAGGTCAAACCCGCCTCAGTCACACATACACACACTGAGCTCACAACAACACAGAGCAGCCCAGGGACTTATCTGACAGATCTATTGTCAAAACAATACATGTAGTAATGTCATTAAAATAATAGGCCTACTGTAGTTATGAAGTGATTTCAGTTACATACACTGCTCAAAAAAATAAAGGGAACACTAAAATAACACATCCTAGATCTGAATGAATGAAATCATCTTTTTAAATACTTTTTTCTTTACATAGTTGAATGTGCTGACAACAAAATCACACAAAAAGTATCAATGGAAATCAAATTTATTAACCCATGGAGGTCTGGATTTGGAGTCACCCTCAAAATTAAAGTGGAAAACCACACTACAGGCTGATCCAACTTTGATGTAATGTCCTTAAAACAAGTCAAAATGAGGCTCAGTAGTGTGTGTGGCCTCCACGTGCCTGTATGACCTCCCTACAACGCCTGGGCATGCTCCTGATGAGGTGACGGATGGTCTCCTGAGGGATCTCCTCCCAGACCTGGACTAAAGCATCCGCCAACTCCTGGACAGTCTGTGGTGCAACGTGGTGTTGGTGGATGGAGCGAGACATGATGTCCCAGATGTGCTCAATTGGATTCAGGTCTGGGGAACGGGCGGGCCAGTCCATAGCATCAATGCCTTCCTCTTGCAGGAACTGCTGACACACTCCAGCCACATGAGGTCTAGCATTGTCTTGCATTAGGAGGAACCCAGGGCCAACCGCACCAGCATATGGTCTCACAAGGGGTCTGAGGATCTCATCTCGGTACCTAATGGCAGTCAGGCTACCTCTGGCGAGCACATGGAGGGCTGTGCGGCCCCCCAAAGAAATGCCACCCCACACCATGACTGACCCACCGCCAAACCGGTCATGCTGGAGGATGTTGCGGGCAGCAGAACGTTCTCCACGACGTCTCCAGACTCTGTCACGTGCTCAGTGTGAACCTGCTTTCATCTGTGAAGAGCACAGGGCGCCAGTGGCGAATTTTCCAATCTTTGTGTTCTCTGGCAAATGCCAAACGTCCTGCACGGTGTTGGGCTGTAAGCACAACCCCCACCTGTGGACGTCGGGCCCTCATACCAGCCTCATGGAGTCTGTTTCTGACCGTTTGAGCAGACACATGCACATTTGTGGCCTGCTGGAGGTCATTTTGCAGGGCTCTGGCAGTGCTCCTCCTGCTCCTCCTTGCACAAAGGCGGAGGTAGCGGTCATGCTGCTGGGTTGTTGCCCTCCTACGGCCTCCTCCACGTCTCCTGATGTACTGGCCTGTCTCCTGGTAGCGCCTCCATGCTCTGGACACTACGCTGACAGACACAGCAAACATTCTTGCCACAGCTCGCATTGATGTGCCATCCTGGATGAGCTGCACTACCTGAGCCACTTGTGTGGGTTGTAGACTCCGTCTCATGCTACCACTAGAGTGAAAGCACCACCAGCATTCAAAAGTGACCAAAACATCAGCCAGGAAGCATAGGAACTGAGAAGTGGTCTGTGGTCACCACCTGCAAAACCAGTCCTTTATTGGGGGTGTCTTGCTAATTGCCTATAATTTCCACCTGTTGTCTATTCCATTTGCACAACAGCATGTGACATTTATTGTCAATCAGTGTTGCTTCCTAAGTGGACAGTTTGATTTCACAGAAGTGTGATTGACTTGGAGTTACATTGTGTTGTTTAAGTGTTCCCTTTCATTTTTTTGAGCAGTGTATTTATTACATATTTACATGAATAACAAGCGAAAGCTAATCATCTTGGCTAATCACCCATGCGTCAATCTAAGTAACATAATAAAAAAAATCCCCATCAAAATCCGTCAGTTTAAGCTAGAGATATATTTGTTGCATGGGCTGCGTCTCAATCCACCACATCCGCCTATGTCGGCCTTCCGCATCTGCGGTGGAAGGTGGCCGAGCTACAGAGGTGTTTGTCAGACCATGAGACATCCCGAAAATCGGTCTTCTCATGAAAACATCTGTACTATTATGACCAATCTATGGAAAGGGGAGACTCTCCGTTTTGCTCTACGACCCACACAAGTGTCACAGGACTCGTCTGAAGGTAACCCATATAAACAAATGGAAGTATGGAGGTAGTTTTGTGCCAACAAAAATAAGGGGTTAAATATGTGTCCAAAAAAACAAAAAGATTTCCTGAGCTTTCTTATATCTCCTAGAGACATAGAACAGACACTTTAAAACTTTATGATACATTTTTTGTCTGTGTTTTTTGCCATTTATAAACGTGATATTCAATGCGTTTTTCTATGGGCTATAGTAGTAAAGGCCAAATTCAATATTTTATCCCCAAAAAACATATACCTAAAGGGGTCCTAAAATTCTAAATCAAATAGCTAAATGATCCATGGTATGACCATCTTAAAACAATTCCATATGTTAGGCCCCCCCAACGGCTTAGAGTTTTAGAGGTTTTTAAGAACCAATAGCCCTGCTTATCTGATTCAGAGGGGTTGAGTTAAATACGGAAGACACATTTCAGTTGAATGCATTCAGTTGTACAACTGACTAGGTATCCCCCTTTCCCTTTCCCTTATTATAGCAACCACTGTTGATGGAGAGGTTTGATAGTATGGCAAGTCGGAGGAAGAAGAGAAGAGTGATGGGACAGATACCCGCCTATCTGCGATGAGGTTTCCCACACATGAAGTTCCAAAGTTAATTTCCTCTCGCCTCGATGCCTCCAGCGGAACAAAGGCCTTATAACACAACTGTGGGAGAGAAAAAGGGGCCATGCCTAACTCCCCCCAAAAATACGTGCCCACTGCTGCATCTAACACCCATCTGTTATTACATTTGTCAGAATAACGGAGCTGCGATAACATCAGCTGGCCGGGTGGAAAACAGGCCCATATGAGGACCTGAATGTGCCAGCCCATCAGCGCCTCACTAAGCTACATGAAGCCACTGGCAGCCATTTTGAGAGAAGATTCTAAAAATGATGTATCTCTCCATCATGGCTGCATAGGTTGGGTCCATCTTGAGTAATTACATTACCTGGCATCACTAAATCAGGACCTCTATGGAGAAATTGATTTGCACTGGCTCTTCTGACTGTTTCAACAACGTCAAGGCCCCGTAATAAAAGCAATCTGGCCTGTAACAGCACGGAGTTCATGTCATGAGGAGATCCATCTTGTGCCATAACTACATCAATGCTGATCGACTATTTCAGCATCAGTCGATGAAGACCGCAGTAGAAAAAAAATAGTATTCTTCTCTAAGAATAGTCTTATCTACACATGGGTGGGGTGAAGTAAAATGTATGCACTCACTAACTGTAAGTCGCTCTGAATAAGTGCATCTGCAAAAATGACTAAAATGTAAGTAAATTCCCATATTACAATGTAAAACACTTTGAGAAATACTGAAACAGTACAATTACATCTTTATATTAGTGTACAGGTGTAAAAGTGCACAGGTGTAGGAGAGAGGCAAGAGTATGGTATGTCAAGTTAAGCCGGCTCACCGGCTCACTCACATGGCCCTGGTCGTCCAGCTCGTTGTTAGTGAGTTTGAGTTTGTCGAAGCTGACCACCTGCCTCATCCAGGTGTCTCCAGAGGCCAGGGAGTCTGGGTGGATGTAGACCCGCGGGGGCACTGGGGAGTCCGCGTTCCCCGCCACCATCCACTTGGAGCTGTGATACACATACCTGGAGGACAGACACACAGTGACAGACGTATCAGCACCAAACCTTATTTCACATTTGATTCTCTGTTTTTTTCCACGGGTTTTACATATGTTATTGTGAAGCATTGTAGTCATGGAGTTCATGTGTCATGTGTTGCAGAGCTTGCTCACAATAGAGATATCAAATATCCCCACACATACTACATATGCTTTTAACGACATATTCACAATTAAGCTCAGTCATAACATTTTACGTTAGAGTACAATATGGCTGCCCTGCCCAGCACAGAGCATTCCCCTCACTGACTGACTGACGCAAGAGAGGGACTCCAATCCACTGTAGCCCCAAGCACAGCTGTTTGCCTTTAGTTCTGTCCATGCGCACAGTTGAAAGTGCTTAGCTGCAACGCTTCTTCCAAAGTCTTCACTCAGCGACAAAACTCTAATTTGGCCTCTTTGTTATTGTCTAGCAGCGTTACACCACCCTCTTGGTCTCTCTCTCTCTCTCTCACACACACACACAGCCTTGACCACCCTGTACACACGTACACACTCTCTCACCTCTTTAGCACACAAGAAACACGCACACAAACACACACCAGACCAAACACACACACACACACACACAGAATGCCAGGGTTTGTGTAATTTCCTGTTTGGAGTGCTGTTTAGGGTTAAGCTCTATGTAACAGGGAAAGTGTTGAAGAAGAGAGACCTTAGCCCCAAACAGGACTGGAAATTTGATTAGCCCCCTTTCATCTTCCATAAATCTGCCATCTGACTCCCGCACAATCAATAAAGACCTGACTTTATGTGACACCATTTGGACAGATGAGGGTAGCCTAGCCCCCTCATCCAACACCACACACACACACACACACACACACACAACATATGTATGCATGCAACTCAAACAGATATATACTTTTATGGACACACAGAAATTCTGACAGACACACACATTAAAAGACTCACACACACTTGCCAAACCCAGGCTGTACTTTATATTGGGTTACCTTAACTGACAAAGTAAGTATCACTATTACATTACCCTACAGCAGGGTCCCCAACAGGTATATCTATTTTTTCTTTCGGAGGGGGGACATAAAAGACTGTGAAAACACCAGGAAATCCGCTCCAAGTGATTTACATTTTTGGAAATCTGTTCCCAAATATTCCCTTACATAATAGAGAGACTCTAGATCGTTTACAAATGTAAGCAAGGTTTGAAATGATTATGTTTCGGCCCCCCGACCATCCGCTAAAGAAAAAAATGGCCCGTGGTTGAATCTAATTGATCATCCCTGCCATACACGGTTGACTGGTGTGTGCTCAGAGTTTACATCATTAAGTCAAGTCCTCGTATGTGAACGTGTTTTCGTATGTGTGTGTGTATGAGAGTGTTTTCAAATATTTGAAGAGTTAGACAGTGCTGGTGTCTGTTTGTGATTCAAATTTAGAACATACCAACTGTCCACATAAAAGACAAGTAAAATATGGAGATTTAACAAGCCCAGTATAAATGAGACACTCCTGAAGAGAGGCAGAGAGCCTAAGTAAAGCAAGTAAATTTCAATAAAGACTATTTCCAGACCCCAATTCTATGAGAACTATGAGACATTCCAGTTACAGCTCGGAGCTCAGTTTGCAAAGCCCTGTGGTAAAGTCCCCAGCCAGGAAGAAAATCCTATTTAATTTTACAAGATCTTTTGGCTTCTAAAAATCCTCCATAATATGTTGGTTCTCTAGACCGTCGCCTCGTAGACAAATGCTTCAGTCAGTTAGAGAGCCAGGGTTCTATGATCCTACAATGAAACATTTACATAAATAAACAACTGGGGAAAATAATATGAATGCATTGTTAAAGTGGTTCCTCAAGTCCTGTTTATCAAATAAAATGTAAACATAGTAAAAATGTCTGTAACAATAATATAACATTAATGCATGTTATTGATATATAAACTGAAGATGTACTCCGTTAAATTAGAGAAAAAATTAAACAAAGGCATTGTGACCCATCTGTAACACTGCTATAACATTAATGAAACTATGACACTTCGCCATTTGTCTGTCGCTCTGCCACATCACCAATGTATGACACATTAAACTGCGTCCTTCAGCTGAGGTAGTACATTAAAACAATATCTTACATCATAAGAATTGTATTCCACCGTGGTCAAAGAACCAGGTTTACGGTAGAAAGATGTTTTGCGATTTCCATAGTGAATAAAGCTATCAATATTATGGTCTCACTCTAACCATACACACATCATATGATAAATACTGTTCATTCTCCTCTCCTATGGTCTCTTTCTCTCCAGACAATGTGCTCTATGCCAGAAATTCATTCAGATACTTTGGCCAGAGATATCCATCATAAAAACCTATCCCCAAGATGGACATACTGTAAAGGTCATTGTTTCAGGTTCAATTCAGATTTATGTGCATATCTGCATACCATTTGAAATGTGCAATGATCTATCTATGCTTTTTGGGTTTTTGGGGACTACTCTCCATCTTAAAATACACAACAACTATTTATCGGCTATGTTGTCCAAGTTGGGGGTAGAGCCTATTTTGGTTTGACTGAATGAGAACATCAATATCAGACATGGAGAGTGTCATGTTCCAATAGCATGTGTTGTGTATATATCTGTACATCCCCGTGCGATAGCACACACGATAGTACACACCCATCCGAATGAGTGATGGCAAGTTAGGAAATGTTAGGAAGTGCTAAGAAGTGTGAGCATACCTTAGGAAGATAGGAGCATACCTGTATCTCTTATTGTCCACAGGAACAATGTCCATGGCTATGTAATACTGCTGATGGGAGTCCAGACCCACAATCTTTACTCTCATCGCAGGGAACATCCGCCTGAGAGAGAGAGCGAGAGCGAGAGAGAGAGAGAGATATTAGAAATATAGCTTGCAAAGTTGAATATTGGATTATGAGTATCACCCTTAAAAAAGGAACCCTGCAACATGTAGACATTAAGTATACAGTAATTCCAATCATGCCACTAGAAATACATTCTAGTGCATGCCACTGGGCAAATCACTGGGCAAATTCATAAGACCCAAGAGAGGGACATGGTTTAAAGTTTGACCAATGTCTTGCCAGTCATATAGCTAATTTTCACCCCTCATAACAGCGCTTAGACACATAATTTTATGATAATTCCTTAAAATGTCTGTATCAACATTCCATGTCTTCATTAAATAAATATTATTCAGATGAAAGAAAGTAAGTCATTTCATCCTCAAAGAAGATTGAAACTGTTTTAATGCAGGAGCTAGCAACAAACTCACTCTTCCTTGAAGATATGCACCCAATCATGAGAAGTTTTTTGGTAATTCGACGCAAACCAAACCATGAAAAACAAAAGAAGCCATATTAAAAGTAGGACTGCACATACACAGAGACATTTTCAAGTTAATTCCTTGTTTTACACTTCAAAAGCTGCATTTTTCTTTTCATTTAAACGTCATAAATCTTTGCCCTCATAATGACAAAAGAGGTCTGTTTTCTTACTTCCTTTCTCCTCTGAATTTATAGGCTTATTATTAGCAGAGGCATGAAATACACGCAGCTAGTCGTGTAAACTCTACTGCATTTAAACAGGGACTGATTATATTTATGGGGCGATTAACAACGTAAATCTGATTCATGAATATCACAAAAACAACGTTGATCATATATTGTTTAGGTAAATCAGATTTATGGGTTAACTGAAAGTTGGTGTACATGTGTTATTAAAACAGAAGAACAAACGGGAAAATACAAACCTACAACTTTACAATACAAATTTAAAATGTTATGTAATTTGATAGAGGCCTACCAAAAGAACATTAAACACGCAAACAACTTGGTCCTTGCCATTTCTCCATAAAAACATGTAGACTAATTGGTCAACATGATACATTGACGAAAATAATCATTGGATAGCCTATCTAGTCTAACGAAATGGAAAGCATGCTTTTCAAATGAGAAGACTAAGAGAAATATGCGCATCCCCGTGTTAGGCCATATATAGCCTATACTGCTCTGCCCTCACTCCCTTCTAATGCATGTCACATATACAGAGGAATTATTATAGGCCTATTTTTGTTAAATGTGATGAATATCATACAATTTTCTGCAGTTAAACATCATATCATAATATTTTATGTTATTAAAGGTAGTAGGCCAATATTAGCCTAAAAGTAATAATAATAATAATAATAATAATAATAATAATAATAATAAATGCCATTTAGGAGACGCTTTTATCCGAAACGACTTACAGTCATGCGTGCATACATTTAACGTATGGGTGGACCCGGGAATCGAACTCACGGTCCTGGTGGTGCAAGCGACATGCTCTATCAACTGAGCAATACTGGACCATACATGGTTGTAGATGTGGAAAAATCAAAAGGCTTGATGCTGATGATTTTACTGGGCCTCTATTTCGCTTTTATTGACAATAAATGGTAGCCTAAAACACAACTAATATTCCTGATTAATGACAATTATTTAAATATATTTTTCAACAAAAATAGTCAGAAAAGGGAGTTGAAATAAGCAACTGGGCAAGTCGAATTTCACGAACCAGAGTAAAATAAAGTGGCCTTTAAAACTAAAACCCGTTAGGTTAGATTTTAGATGAACACCTTCACCTTTCTTAAACCTAGTTTTGAAATAAACAAATGATGTATTATAAACCATAGGCCTACAGAAGACGATATGCCTTCACAGTGTTTTTCATTTGTTTTATGGAGGAAAAAGTCATACCCACGACCGCTTTATTGCTAGGCCTTCTTCGTGAATCAGTCGACTACATAAATTCATCGTTCGCCTGTTGCTTGATCGTTAAATTCAAAATGGACGGGAAATACCTGGTGTTCCTGGCGAGGGGGAAAGGTCTTCATGAGAACAGTGTAGGTTAAGTTATATACTCGGCTTGGGTTGTAATTGCTGCCCAAAAGAGCAAGAAAACCAAAAACATGTTTCAAAGAGATTAATTTGAAACAGTTCCTTTCTTCCCCGGCTATTCTCTAACATCAGCCATGGAATACCCTCATATGTCATGTATGGCCTGTGATTACAGAGCGGCCCTCGCGTGTCCGGAGCCCTTGCCCCCATGTGCAACACATTAGCACCCCTCAAAAACATGCGTGCTACAGGGGTAATGCATAGCGCACGGGCGTCTTTTGCGCAAAAATAGGCTACGTGTGTGTGTGTGTGAATGTGTGTGTCACCTTAGAAAAAAAGGTGACATCAAACCTAAAATGATTATTTGGCTGTCCCCATAGGAGAACCCTTTAAATAACCATTTTTACAGGTAGAACCCTTTTGGTTCAAGGTATAACTATTTTGTGTTTCATGTAGAAACCTTTCCACAGAGGAACCAAAAAGGATCCCTTTTGGAACCCTTTTTTCTAAGAGTGTATCTTAAGTGCAAGAAGAAAATATAATAATCAGCGGAGTCCTTTAAATCATAAATATGCAGCAGCTACTTTACCTCCCCGCTTTCGTGATGATCATCTCCGTGCCAATTTCATGGAAGCGCTTCCAGAGGTCCGCGCACTGCAGCTCCACCTGAATCTCCTCCATTGAGGCAGTGGGGGACAGCTCGCAGGCCGCCGGGGCCAGGTCCTCGGGGGAGCCGAAGGAGCACGACGTCCTCTCCGCCAGACCCTCGCCGTCTGAACCGGGGCTCGCCTCCGAATCTGTGGAGATTAACACGATTATGAAAAAATGTAGCCCTGGTAAAGCGGGGGCCTCAGGAAAGTTAGTTGAGTATTGACGGTTGAGGCCAAATCATCTGCAGCATGAACTCCGAGAAAGCACTGAATCTGACTCACTCAAATCATATTGGTTTGGTTGGATTTCAAAGAATAAAATAGAAATCTGACTCTAAAACTATTCCGTTTGCGTTTGAAATGTCATAAAGTAACCACAAGGGTAACGCTTCAATCAAACGAAATGTGCATTTTACATGAAAGAACGCCCACCAACAAAATTCTAAAAGCTATATTTAACCCAACTGATTGTCACGCCAACTACAAACTGTAATTCATATCACTATGTCTACATATGTCATATATTAACAAAGCTATATTTTCCCCCAATGAAATCTCTGGCAACACAATAAGAACAAATACAATAGCAAAATAAATGTATAGCCTGCATAAAGAACTTGAATAGTCAACGACATTTTCCAGAATAACTGTTCCAGATCTTAGCTTCCAAAGAAACCTATAGGCTTACATTACTGGCTGCAACATTTTATGTTAGACATTGAGAACACTATGTAGTGAAAAAAACATTTAGCCATGTATCAGCTCATAAATATGTATTTGTTTTATTCTATACAGCCTACTGTAAAGTTATGAATTGTATATTTCAATTTCTTATTAATGTACTTGTCTCCTCCTTATGTGCCAATATGTAATATGATATTATTTATTGAGGGCCCTGACATGAGTAGGTTGTTTTGGCAGGACACACCATGCAAACAGGGTTTTATGCAGATGCAGGACTGCTGAGAGACTGGAGTGTGGCCCAGGACTAACCACCAAGTGATCACGACCCCAAAACAAGAGACAAGAGCATGGAGTGGAGACATGAAGACACTGCAGGCAGGACAGCTCCACCACAGAGACAAAGAGGGAGATGAGTGAGGTGCAGAGAAGGGGAGTGAGAGATCCTTTCAGTATACTGTAATGGCAGTGATGACTCTCTCTGTGTGAGCCAAGGAACATGGCAAGACAGAACGACTGTTGATTGACCCATACAGCCACCATGCATCCAGCAGCCAGCAGCCATCAGCCACACAGCGGGCCAGGCCAGAGATCTGGGCCTGCTCAGCGCCATCATGGCTGCTGCTGTTGTCTCGGCGCTTTACTGTCATCAAGCTACACCGCGTCCATCCACCAGCACTCACCGAGTCACCATGCTGTCCCTCACATGTCACCAGACCAGTCTCTGTCCATCACAGCTATCCCACTGTCCCCCTCCACACGGACAGCCTGCTATCAGTCCCACCCACTATAACCAATAGGTACAGAGCAGAGCTACAAAAGTGTGAGAAAAACTACACACATCTGTCCCACATTACACAGGATATTGCTGGGTAGAAATATGCATATCAAGAGAATGAGAGAGATGGAGTGAGGGACAAATAAATAAATATATTGAAGGAAGTAGCACTTCATGGCAGCTTACAGATAGAAAGGTGGAAGCAGAGTCAGAAATCTGGTGCTAACCTTAAGTGCATGACTAATGCTGACTAACTAGACAATCATAGACAGTAGTCAACCTCGGCTAAACTGTGGAGAACAGCACCCACTTTTTCAAAACCCAAATTAACTAACTTGTGGTTAGGCAAAGAGAAAGCAACTTGCGGGGAGCCTCAATAGATGGAGAACATAGATTCTCTCCCACTGATACTTCTACCACGTCTAAAAAATAACAATAATGCCGTCTTCTGTTTGTTAAAGCTTGGGTACACACAAGAAATCCAGCTCGTTCAATGTGAATAATAACAGCTTGTAGGTGCAAAGAATATGGATTTCAGCTTATTATTCTTACAGAAACTTATTCACTATGTGATTATCTAATTTGGACAAAAAAAAATTACAAATATATATATACTTTTTTTACGAACAAAAATGTTTGTGATGATTGAATTGGAACAATGCACTGGCTATTCATATAGTATGACTGCATATGTTCATTGGTGATTGTTGCAACACTTCCTTTACAAGGTAAAGACCTTTCTATAGGAACAAGTTTATGAATAGAAGACGCATTTAATACAGTTGTAACAGAGTGGGTAAGTAGCAATCTACCAACCATGAAATCGCAGAGTAACCCAATCCACAAGAATCAGAGCCACCTGTTTCCGCCTGTAATTAATTCAGGCACATGTTAGGGAGAGGCAATGAAAGAAGGATTAAACCCTTTTAATAGTGCAAACAAACATCTGTTGGTTTACATTTAGGCTTTTCTCAGAGGCATCATTTTCAAAGTTGGGTTTCTAACATACAAAATGAGCAGCTATTTGCATTTTGTGAACGAGGAATCATCACCCCAGAAGTACCAAGTGACAATGTATATATCATATATTAGGCTATATAATATATTATTATATAGAATAGGTTAACCATATTGAAACCTCAGAGTTAAATGAAGTACGGACAGAATAATCACAAAATCACAAATACAGGGCTCAATTTTTTTTATAAAGATTAAACATTCTGTCTCTTAAAAATCAGTGTAACTCCATAGACAAAAAAAAAAAAAGTGTACATGGTTATCCATAATACAGATTCCTAGTGTGAGACAGAGACCGCTGTCCAAGCCATGTAGCAGGCCAGTAATAGGTTTAAGAGTGAGATTAAAGATAATCTATAGTGATATATTTCCCAGTCTGAATGTTTACATTTATTTGTAAATCCATAAAAAGAAAAGCAGTTTCTCTCTGTCTGACACACGCAAGTGCACGCACACACACACAAACTGCTGACAGTGCTGATATTTACATTTAAGGCAGGCAATTTAATATTGACAATAGTCCTTGCTTTGGAGGGGAAATTCTGCAGATAGGCCTACATGTGCTTGTCTGAAACGAAGGTAATGTTTGTCATACATGCTGGCTCTCTGGGAAACGGGATTGTTTTTTTTATTTTATTTTTAAACGGGATTGTTATTAATCCAGTTTAAACTATTGTGTGGTGGTGGTTTTCTTACACTTTTGATCTTTTTTTTCCCCATGACGTGTCTTTCAATAAGAATGTTATTTGACCATGTCGGTTTGAAAGCCTCACATGGAGGCAAAATCATTATGTAAAAAGCCTAAACCGCACAAACTGACCACAAAGACTAGCTGTTTTCAGTGATGGCTGGTCTATACGCGTCAACTGGAGGCTAGTCAAGGCTGGATACTCACACTGCTTGCGACGCTGCCAGGAATCTAGCTCCTATATGACTTGGAGCTCGCGAGACAATGTGCCTTTTCAATCAACGACGACTCTAACTTAAACGACCCATGTGAAACCGTGGAGGATGTATAACCTGTCCTTGACTGACTGAATCGCAGTTAATGGTAGTACTGATACCCTGCATCTCAGCTGTGAACAAATTTTGTTCGGTCCAACGCATTTGTGAGGCATCCCCCAAATTCACAACACTTGCTGTTGCGCATCACGCGCCAGACAACAGCCTCTGTGCGTGAGGGTCAAGTCAGCCTCTAAAATGAACTGTAAAATTAGAAAATACATGTGTAGGCCTAGATCATTAAGCCATGCACGTGACGCTAAATTAGGTTTCTAATTAACCAAATAAGATATTTTCTATGTATAGGCATATAGTCTATAATGCAAAAAAAAAAAAAAAGGAGCGAAATATCAAATAGGCTATTAGTTTGAGATCCTTTTAGAAAGAAAAAAAATGTAGGCCTATTTGATAAAAAAGCAGGAGGGACTTCGCGCTTTGTCTATAGGCTACTAGGCCTATTGTGAATCCATTTGTAATGGGAATTGTAATATTGAGACGTTGGTTTACGTGTCTGTTGAAATTCAATGTAGGCTATAATGAGCTGAGAGGAGATATATCATTTCATATTAGGCTTATGATTCATATATGTGGCCTGAGAGGGTTAGAATGGGATATGGAACATTAAATTCAAACCTGCCCCAAATCCCCCAAGACGTAGAAAAGACGAGACAGTCAATTAATTTTGTGACATTTCGCCTATTAAATCACATATTAGTTCGTTTTAAGTTTGCATAAAAAGGCCTAGGCGTCTTCGTAAATAATTTGGAAGATTCTATTATTTAAAATGATAGGATATGCCCATCTTGAATCTAATGTGACTTGCGTCATAGGCATGCAATAACTTTGGCCTATTGCAAATTCGGATAGGCCAGGCTACTTGTTATTACAACATTTGCAACAAAGAAAAAGTGAAAACAAATTGTTTACCTAAAATATATTTGCGATTTAGTATTATCAAATGTTTTGACAGTAATAAAAAGCCTGCGTGATTTATAGGCCTTAAAGATTAGCCTGAGCCTCTTGATTTGGCGATTTCGGCTTACAAAATTAATATTATCAATTTGAATTAAATAAACGTTGATATCCAATTCTGCTTTAGACTATCCTTATAGGTGATTGCTGAGATTGTCAAAAATTGACTGAAAGCTGTGATTTTTTCCTTCGCAATAAAAGTTATCGAATGAACCCATTTTCAGTAGGCTAGGACACAAACTCAGGCAGAGGTTGCGTGTCCGTTCAATTTTATATAGATACATAGTTTAGCCTATACTATTGGAAAAATAAAGTAATAAAACATAATAATAAAAATAGTTTAAACGTAGGTCTACGTTTTATTGGCCTATTGTTTCCCAAATAGGAAGAATGACGGCGTTAGTCTAGGCCTATAGATATGTTGCACGAAATTAGAATAGAAAATGCAGGGCACACAGGCTAACCAAGTGAAAACAACTTGCACACATAGGCCTACACTTACACAGACGCATTGTCTCATATTCTATTTGAACTCACACAAAAAAATGTATACGTATCCCAGATGTGGCTTGTGATGGCTTATTTCTACATATTGTGCCAAGCTCCAAAAATGCATGATTTGCATTGAATCACAGAAACTACACTAAATCGTTCTGCCAATATAGGCCTACCTCATCTCAGCAAAACATTTCTCCCAATTCAAGACCATCTAAATAAGTAAATATGAATTACAACTGACCATGTATCCACTTGAGTCACTAGCATGGTCAATTGTATTGTATCAAGAGAGGCACGCGTGAAAGAGTGACGGGGCAAATTTACTCAGCTAGGCCTCTGCAAATGGAGAGGGGACACAATGGTAATATAATGTTTAACGTAACCATTTATCATATGAATGAAGATAGCCTAATTGTGCAATAAGAACATGAACCGTGCTCTGCTGCAGTAGGCTACTGCGTTTTTCTGCGTGCGTCATGGTCTAGTGACGCCTTGATCAGACCGACAGTGTCATTGCATTCTGATACTCCTGATACTCCTCTGTAGCTCAGCAGGTAGTGGGTTCGATCGCCGGGACCACCCATACACAAAAAATGTATGCACGCATGACTGTAAGTCGCTTTGGATAAAAGCGTCTGCTAAATGGCATATTATTATTATTATTATTATTCATTTCCATTTATCCAACATATGCATCAAATTGTATGCGTAGACGTGACAGAAATACACTAAACAAAAATATAAAGGCAACATGTAAAGTGTTGGTCCCATGTTTCATGAGCCGAAAGAAAATATCCCAGAAATTGTCCAAAAGCACAAAAAGCTTATTTCTCTCAAATGTTGTGCACAAATGTGTTTACATCCCTGTTAGTGAGCATTTCTCCTTTGCCAAGAAAATCCATCCACCTGACAGGTGTGGCATATCAAGAAGCTGATTAAACAGCATGATCATTACACAGGTGCACCTTGTGCTGGGAACAATAAAAGGCCACTCTAAAATGTGCAGTTTTGTCACACAACGCAATGCCACAGATGTCTCAAGTTGAGGGAGCGTGCAATTGGCATGCTGACTGCAGGAATGTCCAACAGAGCTGTTGGCAGATAATTTAATGTTAATTTCTCTACCATAGGCCATCTCCAATGTCGTTTTAGAGAATTTGGCTGTATGTCCAATTGGCCTCACAACCGCAGACCACGTGTATGGCGTCATGTGGGCAAGCGGTTTGCTGATGTCAACGTTGTGAACAGAGTGCCCAATGGTGGAGGTGGGGTTATGGTATGGGCAGGCATAAGCTACGGACAACAAACCCAATTGCATACTATCGATGGCAATTTGAATGCACAAAAATACTGTGATGAGATCCTGAGGGGGGAGGGGGGGGGGGGATTATCTGTGACCAACAGATACATATCTGTATTCCCAGTCATGTGAAATCCATAGATTAGGGCCTAATGAATTTATTTAAATGTACTGATTTCCTCATATGAACTGTAACTCAGTAAAATCTTAAAAATTGTTGCATGTTGAATTTATATATTTTTTCAGTATAGTAACAAAAGGTGAATGTTGAAATGTTGTTGCTCACATTTCCAGTAAAAAATTTGGATTAATGAATAAAGTTTGACTGCAGAATTTATTACGCATCGACACAGTCGGTCTGACCGACGCGTGACAGGCCAATTAATTTGTTAAAACGAAGGCATTTATACAAAATAAATATTTGGGGTTGGTTAACTCCTTTGATAATTTATGCAAAGTTAAAACACCACTATTATGGTATGATAGTTAGGCTGTGTTAAACTACTACATTATTTATGGACACTATTAGTCTACAGAAGTTCTATATTATTCCACATTAGTAGGCCTATCTGAGGAAAACGTTATAAGTAGTTATCTTAGAGACGGTGATGAAATAGTAGCCTTTTTTGTATTCCTCTTTTCCGTTAGATAGGCCTATCCGTAGTTTTCTGATGGAACATAACAATATTTAAAAAAAACAAAGTATGAAGTGATGGTGGTTATGCACTGACCGGGGTCGATATCCAGACAATGCACAGGGTCGTCACCGTCTCCTAATTGTCCGTTGTTGGCGAGGCTCTCCATAGACAACTCCAGATCCTTTTCCTCCCAGGCCCGGAGCTTTCTCTTCTTGTTTGACCCGATCAGGGCTTCCACCGAAAAGGCGTGCGCTCTTGAGCTCAGAGCAGCAGCAGATCGCCTCCTGTCACTCATTTCTCTCAAGGCAAATCCACCAGAGGGAAAACAAAAACTCCGTCCACGCAGCGAGCACAAGGAAAATGCACACGTCAATGTTTAAAATGGTGAAAAAGTCGCCAATGACGAAAGTAATCCAAAAACTATGTCTAGAAATTATGTTTCAAACCTCTAAAGATATGATACGCCATCCCTACGGCGCATTTGATTGCTCGAAAGTTACCCAGGAATATATTTTAACGCTATCTATCGCTTTTTGTCTCTCCGTCCTGCTTTCCTGCCTATTTCTCTTCCCCTTTCTGTCCTTCTCCTCTCTCTCTGATTGATACTCACTTCTGGATAACTTTTTTTTCCCGAAGCGTTAAGGGCAACCCTTTTGCTCACTGTCAAATCGCGCGGGTCCAATGAGAAGTTTGGAAAGAGAGAGAGCCAAAATGTGTCAACCAATAGCAAATGAGAGAAACACCAACTCCTGAAGCAAGAATCCTAAACCGAACCCTTGTAACTGACCATCTAACACTGAATTAACATCGTCAGGGCTTTAAGGGAAAAAATATAACTAAATGTATTTGATAAATATTATGGTCAGCTACCTGCTCCCCCCCCCCTACTGCCCCCCCTCCCGGACCTCCTACCCCTCCTCTACAAATATGTTACTAAGATTTACTTGAATTACTTGTATGAAATCATTGTGCAATGATAAACTGTCACTGAAAACCTCCATGCATCCTATTGAATGTGCGAAGACATGCATAAAGGGCCAAGAACAAGTGATGTTTCCAACTTACCACATTTATAATGCGGCATTATACAAAGGTTGGCTATGTTTCCGAATTTTTATTAGGGTCCATACAATGTCGGAACACTGTCTACTAACTTCTTATCACCATGTATCATAGTCTACTCTATTGCATAAATAGGGCTTTATTGATTTCAAAATGACCTGATTAAAATTAAATTACATTAGAGCTTCATGAACAGCTGAAAATCAGAGCGAGCTCAAAGACCGTGACAGGTGGCCTGGTCAGAACCAAGATTAGACTATTTGATTGAGGGAAAAATATAGACGAGAATAGTTATCTTTACTAAGCAGTTGAAACCGGTCATATGTAGCCTCTAGCTGTGCACTAGATTGTAGAAGACACTGAAAACAAGGTTTAGTTTATAGTTTTATTTGCCTCGATTCTTTTAATCCTAAAGCGTGCATGTTGATGGTGCAGTCAGTGCGCAATTGCTGGTAGGCTAAATATTAAAATCAGTTTAGTAAAGTAATCTAAATAGCTTATCTAATGAATAACGTTTACACACACACACACACGTTTAAAATGAAGGATACCCAATATTTTCTTATATCTTTCAAAGTGGAGAAGATTTAACAAAACGGAATATAAATGTAATTATTGATTTATACAAGGTTTTTATGGTAGACCTAATCATCTTTTCTATTAATCATTAGATTAATAAAGTCAGGATGTTTCAGAAGTGTGCCACTTTAGAAAAAAAAGAGAGACTGGGCAAACACCGAAACATGATCATCTAAATAAAATGTTGAACTAAGCAGTGATATACAGCATCTTTCTCTAGATGTAGGCCTACGCTATACAGCATTTGTGCAAACGTTTAGTATGAAAGAAAACCACAGCGCAGTTTTTAGTGTGAGACCCTTGACTCGAATCAAACGAGAGTTCCCTGGGCCAAGTCCGCACTACAGAAAATAAAAAGTCGCTTGGTAAACCATTCATTTTCAAACAAGCATAACCTTAATTTTATTTTTAGAATTAATGTAGGACTACGTATTTTGTATTTTTCTGCATATAGTAGATTCCTCTGTAATGAAAACTGCTGTAGGAATTAAATGAATTATAAAATAATTATTCTAAAACGTAGTCTATATCAAAATGTAAACAGTCTTCGAGTTGTGGTAAAACTATAATTTCATAGACCTACAAAATTATAAACGTTTGGTTGCATATTATCGTATGATTATGAAATCATCCTAGCCTAAATGCAAACCTGTTGCAGCAACGAAACAAACCGGACTACTTGTGTCCGGCTAAATAAACTGCATTTCAATCACCAGCTGAGCTTTATTCATTATTGATGCATGAATAAAGCTATTAATTCAGAGTAAATAATAATGAATTAGCAGTTTAAAATGATCATTAACGACAGCAAGATTGAACCAAGTTAATTAATCCTGAAATTCATTAGAAAATAAAAGTAGTAAACGAAGATCATTCTAATTCAAGATGTGATTTCTGAATGCCTATCAATGTAGAACTTGACGTTAATAACCATTAACTTTGAAAATATGAAAATACAAATGTACAAAAAGACCATAAAAACAGCCAATCGTCGTGGTCCTTTCTCATCCAAATATGAATTTATCGCATAGGCTACAGTCCTATTGAGCTACACGTGAAATTAAATTGATTTGCCAACCATAATTAAAATCGGGAACGAGGTTGAGGTTGGGTGAATAATAGCTAGCCTAATATTTGCAAGGAAAGGTTTGTTATGTTATAGGAGTATAACAAACCGGTGGGTGTACGCAGCATCAATTGTGATGAACATGGTAATATGGCAACATGATTAACACATTTTAGGTATAAGCGTTTGCACATTGCCTAATATTGTTAATATTCCTATCTCAAAGTTTGTTTCATGTATCATTACAATATTGTTAGCCTATCATGCCTGGATTTTTAGTGTCTCCCGCCCTACGGTGGCCATGTAGAGTATTTCACACCAATAGCCTTAAAATTGCAAAAGGCAAATATGCGCGTAATGTCCAATATTCCAGGAGTGTAAATCCCTCAGAGCCTCAGGGAAGAATTGGGCCTATAATATCCAAATACTCGAGCACTGTTGACCATTCTAAAACCATTTAGCTCCCAATTTTTGTTACTGGAAAATGTAAAATGTTGTTACTAAAAAGTTTGAAGGATTTCCAATTCAGATGATCACGAAGGTTTTTCATAACAGCCCTATTTCAGCTAATCAGCGGAATAAGATATGGGTTACTTTTTAGTTTTCACTATAGCCGGATACCATGTTGTTGATTATGAAATGATTAAAGACTTCAACACCCACCGTTCACATTCAATTAGTGCAAGAAGTCGTTTGACCCCATGACCTCGGGGAAATAAACCATGCAACAGAGGAAAACGGTCGGGACGCAGTAAACCATCCAAAATGACGACACATCAGCTGTCTTTACACAGTGAGCTGCTGCAGGGTATAACAAATGAAAACCCGATCGGGAGAAGTTCAACGCTATTATCTGTTTTCGACCTATGCCTTCAGATAACACAGCAGAATAGCCCACAAATACTATTTTGAGTTGACCATGGGAATTTTAGGGAACGTGGAAATAAAATCAGTTCATTTTCTGAATATTCCCGATTGGGAAGAAAATACAATTTAGCAAAAATATAGGCTAATGCATTTGAGATCACATAGCCTAATCACTTAGAAATTACTTCCCGCTGGACACGGACGTCAGTTAAATGTCTAGTTTTGATTTAGATTTGATTTAGTTGTCAACTAACGTGAATTCAACGTGAAATACATCAAACAATTTCACCATGTCATTGGATTTAGGTTAAAAGTTCGGTAAAAAAAAGAAAGACATTCCCTTACCTTGATGACTTTTTGCAAATTCAATCAGTTTTCCACGTTGATTCAATGTCATCGTTTTTTGGGGGGTTGAAATTATGTGGAAACAACGTTGATTCAACCAGTTTTTGCCCAGTGGGTTAGTTCAGGGTTATGTTATTTCAAGCTTCTGAGTAAATCAATTAATATATTACCAATAGGGCTATAGTACAAAAGTCAAACACAAATTCAAACATACATACAAAACCCTCAATGTTTGTTTTTAGTTTCATTGACTGACGTCAAATAAAATGTAATAATAATAATAATAATAATAATAATAATAATAATATGCCATTTAGCAGACGCTTTTATCCAAAGCGACTTACAGTCGTGCGTGCATACATTTTTGTGTATGGGTGGTCCCGGGGATCGAACCCACTACCTTGGCGTTACAAGCGCCGTGCTCTACCAGCTGAACTACAGAGATGATTAAATAGGCTACATTTCATAAACTTTGTATTTTGAAAGTGCATTTGCCTCCGTTACGTATTTCAATTTCAATTAAATAAATCTAACACTTCATAAAGTATCCGAGTCCGGCTACATGTGTTGCGAATGAAAGTGGCATATAGTCCAG
Organism: Coregonus lavaretus; assembly: GCF_964263955.1. NCBI lineage: Eukaryota > Metazoa > Chordata > Actinopteri > Salmoniformes > Salmonidae > Coregonus > Coregonus lavaretus. The sequence goes on along the minus strand of NC_139992.1, from coordinate 24,022,126 downwards.
TCAGAGTATTTCAGCGGCTTTGGAGGTGCAGGCTATTTTCCGAGTTTTGACCTATGCTCTGATGGAATATAGCCTCCATTGAGATACATGTACAGCTTTTCAGATGGGCAAATTGGGCATACACTCCATTTCACATTGTATTATACATATATATATGCCTATAAACCGGACATATTTCGGCCACATATGAAGTCTGGACAGAATATAAGACCGAGAGGAGATTCCGCCGAGGTAGGCAAAAAAATCGAAAGGCCTATATATTTTAAATAAATCAAGTCAACCTGCGTTTTTATGTGTACACAAGTATGTTCGATTCCATTAGGCCTACATTTATATTCAAATTACCTTATAAAATATATGATACGTTTTATTGCCTACTGAAAGATCCTGGATGTTAATATTCCATAAAAACAGCATATCATACTGTATGTCTTAAAGGTAGACTCAGCGATATGATGGAGATCAGGTTTCCTCAACTAGCGGGCCACGTGCTGAAACACCAGGAAATCAGATCCAATGGATTTTAATTTTGGAAATCTGTTCCCAAGTATTCCAATGCACAATAGAGACATATACACATGTAAGCAAGGTTTGAAATAATTGTTTTAGTCACATTTTCACACCCCTTGACTTTTTCCACGTTTGTTGTGTTACAACCTGAATTTAAAATGGATTAAATTGAGATTTTGTTGTCACTGGCCTAGACACAATACCCCAAAATGTCAGTGGAATTTTTATTTTATTTTTTACAAATTAAAAAAAAAAAAAAAGCTGAAATGTCTTGAGACAATAAGTATTCTACCCCTTTGTTCATGTCTACACTTGACACTTACATGCGAATTCGGCTATCCGAATACGAAGATCGCATTGAAAAGATGTGTCGAGATGCAAGTAAACGTCATAGTGGGTAAATTTCCGCAACAACTAAGATCGTTGAAGCGCGAGGCTCAACTTCTCCGCTGTTTTGGTCCCGTGGCTACCATGCTGTAACAGCGTGAAGCAAATCTTTGCACATGCGCAGATACTGTGTGTGAGAACGAAGTGTTGCATCTCGCTCATCTCAATATTTGCGGTGCTGCTCGTGGCAACGTCATTTCGCTGAGTCTACACTTAAATTGAATTTGGTAGCCTATAGTCCTTACTCATTGTAGGCTATTATTGGCTCATATGAATAGGCTATATTTTCAGTCTGCTGCTTATGCCACTGCAAATACTAAATGGGAAATAAACTGCAGTTGGATGTGATCTGACTAGTCAGTTCCCAGGTAAATATGGATCTGGAAACTACATTGAGTCCAGCTCCCACAGATGATCCGCTCCATCACCAGCATGGTGGGAGAAAAGAGGGTGAAAATGTTATCCTAAGCAGTCTGGATCCCAGGTTAGTCTATCCAAGTATCACAGTGAGGCTGAGCTCTTCTCTATGTTCCATCTCCATCTGTATACAAGAGCCCAGAACTGAACAGGCAGAATGCCTACTATTGACAGGGCATTTGCCTACTCAATACTCACTGCCCACAGACTGTGTCTGATGACATACGTTTCTGTTTATTGTGTTAGAGCTTGAGTCCCCTCATTGGACTTTCCACAGAAAACCCATAGCATATCCTATACATATATTTATTGTTTAAATAAAAAAGAGATTGCCAGCAATTTGAAGCAAGTCATAGAGCCGAATAAATGACAACAACATACGTAACTCAAGCACATGTAGTCAAGCACCATTATAATCTTCCAGTCCCCATACACAACAAAAGCCTACTCTGTGGCGGACCTCCTTGAGGATGGGTGCAGCCAGTTCCCTGGTCCTGTGGGCTCCCTGGGCCAGCAGCCTCTCCAGGTGCCCCCTGTCCCCCCTCAGCCTCTCAATCTCCTCCCTGATCGGTGTGAGCCGCTGCACCACAGCCTCCGCGACCAGTTTGTACTTCCCTGTGTCCAGCCCCTTGGCCTGTCCCACCGTCTCCTCCGCGTGCATCAGCACCAGGTTGGACACACCCGGACAAGCCTCAGGGTCAAAGGTCACCTCGGAGGTGAAGTCTGTGATGGTGCGGCAGATTCTTTTGAGGACGATGTCGTCGGGCGAGTCAGTGAGGTTGACGGTGGCCATCTTCTGAGGGTCTGACTTAGACATCTTGGAGGAGGGGTCGCGGAGGGATTTGACCTTCCGTGTGGAGCCTGATTGGGATGAAAAGAGAATAGGCCTTGTTAAGGCTGGGTTGCGTTTGTCAGCAATATGGCTATAGCCTCTGTTATTAAGGTGAATGTATGCATGGGATATCATTACATCAGTTAATCATATCCTGATAAGAAGAACCAGGTCCTGGCAGTATGCTGTCAGCAGAGAAGTCAGGGGTGCATGGGGGGTGGCACTAGAGGATGAAGGGGGAGGGAGGGGGGTCTCTTTCCTGATGAGCTCTTTGTTTCAGGGTGATTTAAGAGGACATCTTTGATTGGGTTTCAAATAGGCGGCTGATGATTGGCAGATCTGTCAGAAGCTGCTGCTCTGGTGTCTCTTTCCCACAAAACGTCCATCGGTAAGTAGCCAAACACAACACAAGAAGACAGCATCAACCAGCCTGAGCCAACCACTGTCCCTAACCCGCCCCTGTAATACACACACACTTTTATCTATCCATCTCAACACGCACACATCTCTGAAGTCATCTTGAGGACATACCCCCTCCCGCCTCCCCAAATCTATTATCACTTTATTTCTCAGATATATGAGGAAGGGAACAGTCCTTTAATCAAAGCTCCATTGCACGCATGGTTGGTTACATCTTGTGCTTTCATGATGGCAATAATGAAGGAGTATAAAACGGAGTATGTCAGAATGGGGTTAAGTATCCATCAGTAGAACATGCTGGCCATGTGTCTTTGTGCATGTGCATCTGGACATAGGTGTATGTATCCATATGGGTATATCTATGTGTATGAGAGAGAGAGAGAGAGAAAGTGAGAGAAAGCGAGTGAGAGATGGATTTTGAGTATGTTTACGTACAGTGGTGAAAAAAAGTATTTAGTCAGCCACCAATTGTGCAGGTTCTCCCACTTAAAAAGATGAGAGGCCTGTAATTTTCATCATAGGTACACGTCAACTATGACAGACAAATTGAGAGAAAATAATCCAGAAAATCACATTGTATGATTTTTAATGAATTTATTTGCAAATTATGGTGGAAAATAAGTATTTGGTCACCTACAAACAAGCAAGATTTCTGGCTCTCACAGACCTGTAACCTTCTTTAAGAGGCTCCTCTGTCCTCCACTCATTACCTGTATTAATGGCACCTGTTTGAACTTGTTATCAGTATAAAAGACACCTGTCCACAACCTCAAACAGTCACACTCCAAACTCCACTATGGCCAAGACCAAAGAGCTGTCAAAGGACACCAGAAACAAAATTGTAGACCTGCACCAGGCTGGGAAGACTGAATCTGCAATAGGTAAGCAGCTTGGTTTGAAGAAATCAACTGTGGGAGCAATTATTAGGAAATGGAAGACATACAAGACCACTGATAATCTCCCTCGATCTGGGGCTCCACGCAAGATCTCACCCCGTGGGGTCAAAATGATCACAAGAACGGTGAGCAAAAATCCCAGAACCACACGGGGGGACCTAGTGAATGGCCTACCATCAGTAACACACTACGCCGCCAGGGACTCAAATCCTGCAGTGCCAGACGTGTCCCCCTGCTTAAGCCAGTACATGTCCAGGCCCGTCTGAAGTTTGCTAGAGTGCATTTGGATGATCCAGAAGAGGATTGGGAGAATGTCATATGGTCAGATGAAACCAAAATATAACTTTTTGGTAAAAACTCAACTCATCGTGTTTGGAGGACAAAGAATGCTGAGTTGCATCCAAAGAACACCATACCTACTGTGAAGCATGGGGGTGGAAACATCATGCTTTGGGGCTGTTTTTCTGCAAAGGGACCAGGACGACTGATCCGTGTAAAGGAAATAATGAATGGGGCCATGTATCGTGAGATTTTGAGTGAAAACCTCCTTCCATCAGCAAGGGCATTGAAGATGAAACGTGGCTGGGTCTTTCAGCATGACAATGATCCCAAACACACCGCCCGGGCAACGAAGGAGTGGCTTCGTAAGAAGCATTTCAAGGTCCTGGAGTGGCCTAGCCAGTCTCCAGATCTCAACCCCATAGAAAATCTTTGGAGGGAGTTGAAAGTCTGTGTTGCCCAGCGACAGCCCCAAAACATCACTGCTCTAGAGGAGATCTGCATGGAGGAATGGGCCAAAATACCAGCAACAATGTGTAAAAACCTTGTGAAGACTTACAGAAAACGTTTGACCTGTGTCATTGCTAACAAAGGGTATATAACAAAGTATTGAGAAACTTTTGTTATTGACCAAATACTTATTTTCCACCATAATTTGCAAATAAATTCATTAAAAATCCTACAATGTGATTTTCTGGATTTTTTTCTCTCATTTTGTCTGTCATAGTTGACGTGTACCTATGATGAAAATTACAGGCCTCTCTCATCTTTTTAAGTGGGGGAACTTGCACAATTGGTGGCTGACTAAATACTTTTTTCCCCACTGTATGTATGAGTGCGTGTGTAAGAGGAAATGTACTACACTGCCTGCAATCATAGATGTAACCCCTGTGTGGTGCACAGTAACTTACTGAGCAGAGCGGGTGGCTCAGGGAATAAGTCTCCGTATGTGTTGTTGAAGATGCGGGCTAGGTCCTGAGCCAACTCCAGATGTTGGACCTGATCTCATCCTACAGGGACTTGAGTGGACCTGTAACAACATAGAACATAGAAAACCTCACACTCAGTGAATTTACTTTATTAAATTAAATGTATTTGCTGCAGCACACCCACACTTAATAGAGACTGATCTCACTTGAAGAGGATAATATCTGCAGCCTGCAAGTGTACAGCCCCACACGCCCCTCATTCTTCTGTTTACTTTTCATCTGGAGAGAGAGAGTAAGAGAAATAGGGGAGAGAGGTGTAGCAAGAAGAAAGAGAAAGAAACATTACAAGGAGAGAGAAAAATAGAAAATGAAAGACAAAGAAAAAGATAACAGGTTAGCTTCTCTTTAAGGCGGCATGTTCTCTTTATGAGTGAAGAGCACTCGCTCATACAAACTCAACATGGCTGAATCACAGGACATTTTCCACCATGTTTGACGTGAAGTCAGCTGTTGAGTAAACAAAATGTCAGAAGCTGTTTTCAGTGTAGAACCAGAACACTGCTGGCCGTCCTTTCCTTCCCTCTGGCCTCCTAGTAAAACTGCATGTGGCCAGGGAAATCACTGTCATTATGAGAACATTCAAACAGATCTGGCAGGTGAGGTGCTGCTACGAGAAACAAACAGGACTAACAATAGTCAGGATGTTGAACATGAGAAAGGAAATGGAGGAAGATGGAAGGATACCGTTGAACTTTCCACCATTTGTAACTTGACTAACAATAATTTTACTGATCATCAACTCAATTGTGCAGCCATTGATATTAATGCATAATTTACACAAAAAGTCAGGATTGTGTCACTGCATTTCAAATCCCACAGCATTCCCAAGCTGTTATGTACCTTCCACTGAGGCAGGTGTCTGAGTCGGGTCATACTGATGAAGCAGCCCAGGACCCAGGACAGTTCAGCATGTTCAGAGACCTGTAGAAGGGAGGGAGAGACACCACAACCAGTCACTCAACATGGTCCAAGCCTAAATATTATTATTGTCTTTAAACTAAGCCCACCTGTAAAATTAAAAAAGTATCTTCTCCACCACCACCTTTCAGATCCTCTGGGGACTGGTGGGGGGACTCCTCAGCGCCACCATGTGCACTAACAGCCAGGTGCTCTGTTGCCCAGATGCATAGCCAATAGCCATACTCCATTATACTATATCAGTAGCAAGGCATTAGAGCCATTAAATAACTCCAATCTCCTGGACATTAGCAGGGCTGGTTTTAACAACTACCTCTGCATCACGCTACAACCATCCCATGCTTCTCTCTCTCTCTCAACATGGGTCTCTCTAAAACCTATGGGCCTTGCCAACAACTCTCATTGGTGGAAAAAAAAGGCGCAAAATCCTTCTGCTTCAGAGACTTAAAGTTTATGGGCGCTGGCGAAGTGGCTGCCATCCCTCTCCGCTTAAAATGGATTCTAAAGAGTGTGACATAAACTAAGATTTTACTGTAGCTAGAGAGGGGGGATTTGTTACAGACAGACGATGGAAGTGAAATAGGACAGATGTTGATGACAGCAGAGTGAGGAAGGAGACACTGATACGGATCTAGGTGCAATAAAATACATTTTAGAAGGTTCATAATGAACAACAACTCCATTCATATTGAATGTTATCTTCTTTCGTAGTATCTGAAACAAAGACACTACTAGTCATGTTATGGATTATGTGATTATAGGATGACTCTGACAGAGTTAGTCATTACAGAGTAGATCAACATCTTTTATTTCATTAGGGACAGAGCCAAGATATTCCTATAAACCTCAGAGCTTCGTGGATCTGCTGCTGTTATTGCAATAAGAAATGGTGTAACTCAGTGGCGGTCGGTGCCGTTTTAAGATTAGGGAGGGCAGTTTTTATTTTATTTTTTATGAGCATGGCCTTATTTCTATTACAGCATATTGGCATGACTGTCATTCATATTCCATTCACCTAGCTCAATGTAACGTCGATATGTTTAGGCTACTACATGATACTCGAATTTGACCTACAGTGAGGGAAAAAAGTATTTGTACGTTTGCCCACTGACAAAGAAATGATCAGTCTATAATTTTAATGGTAGGTTTATTTGAACAGTGAGAGACAGAATAACAACAACAAAAAATCCAGAAAAACGCATGTCAGAAATGTTATAAATTGATTTGCATTTTAAATGAGGGAAATAAGTATTTGACCCCCTCTCAATCAGACAGATTTCTGGCTCCCAGGTGTCTTTTATATAGGTAACGAGCTGAGATTAGGAGCACACTCTTAAAGGGAGTGCTCCTAATCTCAGCTTGTTACCTGTATAAAAGACACCTGTCCACAGAAGCAATCAATCAATCAGATTCCAAACTCTCCACCATGGCCAAGACCAAAGAGCTCTCGAAGGATGTCAGGGACAAGATTCTACACAAGGCTGGAATGGGCTACAATACCATTACCAAGCAGCTTGGTGAGAAGGTGAAAACAGTTGGTGCGATTATTCGCAAATGGAAGAAACACAAAAGACCTGTCAATCTCCCTCGGCCTAGGGCTCCATGCAAGATCTCACCTCGTGGAGTTGCAATGATCATGAGAACGGTGAGGAATCAGCCCAGAACTACACAGGAGGATCTTGTCAATGATCTCAAGGCAGCTGAGACCATAGTCACCAAGAAAACAATTGGTAACACACTACGCCGTGAAGGACTGAAATCCTGCAGCGCCCGCAAGGTCCCCCTGCTCAAGAAAGCACATATACAGGGCCGCCTGAAGTTTGCCAATGAACATCTGAATGATTCAGAGGAGAACTGGGTGAAAGTGTTGTGGTCAGATGAGAGCAAAATCGAGCTCTTTGGCATCAACTCAACTCGCCGTGTTTGGAGGAGGAGGAATGCTGCCTATGACCCCAAGAACACCATTCCCCCGTCAAACATGGAGGCGGAAACATTATGCTTTGGGGGTGTTTTTCTGCTAAGGGGACAGGACAACTTCACCGCATCAAAGGGACGATGGACGGGGCCATGTACCGTCAAATCTTGGGTGAGAACCTCCTTCCCTCAGCCAGGGCATTGAAAATGGGTCGTGGATGGGTATTCCAGCATGACAATGACCCAAAACACATTAAGGTCCTGGAGTGGCCTAGCCAGTCTCCAGACCTTAATCCCATAGAAAATCTGTGGAGGGAGCTGAAGGTTTGATTTGTCAAATGTCTGCCTCGAAACCTTAATGACTTGGAGAAGATCTGCAAAGAGGAGTGGGACAAAATCCCTCCTGAGATGTGTGCAAACCTGGTGGCCAACTACAAGAAACGTCTGACCTCTGTGATTGCCAACAAGGCTTTTGCCACCAAGTACTAAGTAATGTTTTGCAGAGGGGTCAAATACTTATTTCCCTCATTAAAATGCAAATCAATTGATAACATTTTTGACATGCGTTTTTCTGGATTTATTTGTTGTTATTCTGTCTCTCACTGTTCAAATAAACCTACCATTAAAATGATAGACTGATCATTTCTTTGTCAGTGGGCAAACGTACAAAATCAGCAGGGGATCGTATACTTTTTTCCCCTCACTGTATACCCATCATGAGGTTGCTACAACCTAGCCTACAAATGAAAGTTTATAACATAGGTGCACAGAACGAGAGACAAATTGGAGTAATCAAGGTGACAGACAGTGGCTGTGTCCGAATACCAATACTTGCGTCCTGAATAGTAGGCTGTTTGAGTATTCGAAAAAATTATTTTTTATAGTATGTGACATTTTGAAATCGAGTATACTTTAAATGCCCGGATGTCCTACTCATTTCGGCTTTGATAACAGCTGATAATCAGCTGTCAATTAGATATGGGGATGCGCTACCGAAATGAACCAAAAGCGGGAAACAACGCAATCACGCATGACTCATTCTCAGTATGTGAAAATAACGTTTTATAGTATGTAATTTTTATTGAGAAAAAAATAGAGTATGCTGTAAATGCCAGGATGTTATACTCATTTTGGCTTTGTAGCTGCCTGCTGTGCCTTTAACTAGCTATGTGCTTTAGTAGCTAGCTAGGACAAGAAGTTATAAGTGTTCGAACAGTAACGTTAGCTAGCTACGTGGTTACTTGCTGTTGAGCGTCAACTTCATATTTAACGTTAGCCTAGCTAGCTAGTTTCATTGCATATATAGGTGTAATCATTACCCCAAACAGTTGCAAAATGTTCTGTTTTGCAATGAAAACAAGTTTTTCTATTGGACAGATTCAGGCAGGTTCCCTCCCTGTTTGCTGAACCTGTCCAATAGAAAAACGCTAGTTTTTGTTGCAAAACGTTTTGCAACTGTTTGGAGTACACACCCGTTAAGGTAAAGTAATGGTAGGCTGCACTCGTTACTGTTTCACCTTGGCAGGCCAATTTTATAAAGTATGTGACCATCTAGCTACATAAAGTTCAAACAACTCTACTTTACTCATGTTTTGGTTAATGTTGTACTTAATCTAATGTCTTTGCAGGATCTACATAAAATGAGTGTGTGCTGGAAGGGCAGCTGTCACCTGCATGGGTGAAAAATAAGTGGGAGAACCTTAGGCTTAAGCACAAATAAACAGCAGATGTGGGCTCCTCGCTCTCCCAAAAGGGTCCAGATGGGGAGGTGGGAGAAGGAGGTGACTGCCTGTGAGGCACGCCTTATGGCCATTTTAGAGGCCATGGTTAAGAAGTAGTTTTATGTATTTTGTTTGCATTTTATTTAAAGCTATTAATGCATTCATTTTCTACTGTTTTTGATGAAGTTATTTTTTTCAACCCAAAGTGGATTTCTGTCCTCATTGAAAAGTGTTTCTTGTTTGTAATAAAAAATGTATTTGATACCGGTACATTTACTGTTGGTGTGTTTTACTTTCAACATGAAAAATGCACTCGCACATCTGAGCTATCTTGTTGCAGGTGCATGGTAACAATTAGAGAAGTTCAAAGCCGCGAGCTGCCCAGTGACACGAGCCTACCAGACAGGCTAAATGCCTTTTATGCTCGCTTCGAGGCAAGCAAAACTGAAGCATGCATGAGAGCACCAGCTGTTCCGGACGACTGTGTGATCACGCTCTCCGTAGCCGATGTGAGCAAGACCTTTAAACAGGTCAACATTCACAAGGCCGCGGGATCAGACGTACCAGGACGTGTAGTCAGAGCATGAGCGGACCAACTGGCAAGTGTTTTCACTGACATTTTCAACCTCTCCCTGACCGAGTCTGTAATACCTACATGTTTCAAGCAGACCACCATAGTGCCTGTGCCCAAGAAAGCGAAGATAACCTGCCTAAATTACTACCGCCCCATAGCACTCACATCATTAGCCATGAAGTGCTTTGAAAGGCTGGTTATGGCTCACATCAATACCATCACCCCGGAAACCCTAGACCCACTACAATTCGCATAACGCCCCAACAGATCCACAGATTACGCAATCTCAATCGCCCTTTCCCACCTGGAGAAAAGGAACACCTACAGTGAGGGAAAAAAGTATTTGATCCCCTGCTGATTTTGTACGTTTGCCCACTGACAAAGAAATGATCAGTGTATAATTTTAATGGTAGGTTTATTTGAACAGTGAGAGGCAGAATAACAACAAAAAACTCCAGAAAACCGCATGTCAAAAATGTTATAAATTGATTTGCATTTTAATGACGGAAATAAGTATTTGACCCCGTCTCAATCAGAAAGATTTTTTGGCTCCCAGGTGTCTTTTATACAGGTAACGAGCTGAGATTAGGAGCACACTCTTAAAGGGAGTGCTCCTAATCTCAGTTTGTTACCTGTATAAAAGACACCTGTCCACAGAAGCATTCAATCAATCAGATTCCAAACTCTCCACCATGGCCAAGATCAAAGAGCTCTCCAAGGTTGTCAGGGACAATATTCTAGACCTACACAAGGCTGGAATGGGCTACAAGACCATCGCCAAGCAGCTTGGTGAGAAGGTGACAACAGTTGGTGCGATTATTCGCAAATGGAAGAAACACAAAAGAACTGTCAATCTCCCTCGGCCTGGGGCTCCATGCAAGATCTCACCTCGTGGAGTTGCAATGATCATGAGAACGGTGATGAATCAGCCCAAAACTACACGGGAGGATCTTGTCAATGATCTCAAGGCAGCTGGGACCATAGTCACCAAGAAAACAATTGGTAACACACTACGCCGTGAAGGACTGAAATCCTGCACCGCCTGCAAGGTCCCCCTGCTCAAGAAAGCACATATACAGGCCCGTCTGAAGTTTGCCAATGAACATCTGAATGATTCAGAGGAGAACTGGGTGAAAGTGTTGTGGTCAGATGAGACCAAAATCGAGCTCTTTGCCATCAACTCAACTCGCTGTCTTTGGAGGAGGAGGAATGCTGCCTATGACCCCAAGAACACCATCCCCACCGTCAAACATGGAGGTGGAAACATTATGCTTTGGGGTTGTTTTTCTGCTAAGGGGACAGGACAACTTCACCGCATCAACGGGACGATGGATGGGGCCATGTACCGTCAAATCTTGGGTGAGAACCTCCTTCCCTCAGCCAAGGCATTGAAAATGGGTCGTGGATGGGTATTCCAGCATGACAATGACCCAAAACACACGGCCAAGGCAACAAAGGAGTGGCTCAAGAAGAAGCACATTAAGGTCCTGGAGTGGCCTAGCCAGTCTCCAGACCTTAATCCCATAGAAAATCTGTGGAGGGAGCTGAAGGTTCGAGATGCCAAACGTCAGCCTCGAAACCTTAATGACTTGGAGAAGATCTGCAAAGAGGAGTGGGACAAAATCCCTCCTGAGATGTGTGCAAACCTGGTGGCCAACTACAAGAAACGTCTGACCTCTGTGATTGCCAACAAGGCTTTTGCCACCAAGTACTAAGTCATGTTTTGCAGGGGGGTCAAATACTTATTTCCCTCATTAAAATCAATTTATAACATTTTTGACATGCGTTTTTCTGGATTTTTTTGTTGTTTTTCTGTCTCTCACTGTTCAAATAAACCTACCATTAAAATTATAGACTGATCATGTCTTTGTCAATGGGCAAACGTACAAAATCAGCAGGGGATCAAATACTTTTTCCCCCTCACTGTATGTGAAAATGCTGTTCATTGACTACAGCTCAGCGTTCAACACCATAGTGCCCACAAAGCTCATCACTAAGCTAAGGACCCTGGGACTAAACACCTCCCTCTGCAACTGGAGCCTGGACTTCCTGACGGGCCACCCCCAGGAGGAAAGGGTAGGCAACAACACAACACAGGGGCCCATCAGGGGTGCGTCCTTAGTCCCCTCCTGTAATCCCTGTTCACCCACGACTGCGTGGCCAAGCACAACTCCAACACCATTATTAAGTTTGTTGACGACACAACAGTGGTAGGCTTGATCACCGACAACGATGAGACAGCCTATAGGGAGGAGGTCAGAGACCTGGTAGTGTGGTGCCTGGACAACAACCTCTACCTCAACGTGAGCAAGACAAAGGAGATGATCGTGGACTACAGGAAAAGGAGGGCCGAACACGCCCCCATTCACATCGACAGGGCTGTAGTGGAGCGGGTCGTGAGTTTCAAGTTCCTTGGTATCCACATCGCCAACAAACTATCATGGTCCAAACACACCAAGAAAGTTGTGAAGAGGGCACGACAACACCTTTCTCCCACAGGAGACGGAAAAGATTTGGCATGGGTCCCCAGATACTCAAAAAGTTCTACAGCTGCACCATCGAGAGCATCCTGACCGGTTGCATCACCGCCTGGTATGGCAACTGCTCGGCATCCAACTGTAAGGCGCCACAGAGGGTAGTGCGTACAGCCCAGTACATCACTGGGGCCAAGCTTCCTACCATCCAGGACCTATATAGCAGGCGGTGTCAGAGGAAGGCCCAAAAAATTGTCAAAGACTTCAGCCACCCAAGTCATACACTGTTCTCCCTGCTACCGCACGGCAAGCGGTACCGGAGCGCCAAGTCTAGATCCAAAAGGCTCTTTAACAGCTTCTACCTCCAAGCCATAAGACTGCTGAACAATTATTTAAATGATCACCCAGACTATTTTCATTGACACACCCCCCCTTTCTTTTACACTGCTGCTACTCGCAGTTTATTATCTATGCATAGTCATGTTACCCTTACCTACATGTACAAATTATCCCGACTAACCTGCACATTGACTCGGTACCAGTACCCCCTGTATATAGCCTGATTATTGTTATTTTATTGTGTTACTTATTTTTTATTTATATATGTTTTAATTTTTTTTACTGTAGTTTATTTAGTAAATATTTTCTTAACTCTATTTTCTTAAAACTGCATTGTTAATTAAGGGCTTGTAAGTAAGCATTTCACGGTAAGGTCTACACCTGTTGTATTCAGCGCATTTGACAAATAACATTTGATTTGATTTTGAGTATACATATCTGTGCATATTACAGTGAGGGAAAAAAGTATTTGATCCCCTGCTGATTTTGTACGTTTGCCCACTGACAAAGAAATGATCAGTCTATAATTTTAATGGTAGGTTTATTTGAACAGTGAGAGACAGAATAACAACAAAAAAATCCAGAAAAACTCTTAAAGGGAGTGCTCCTAATCTCAGCTTGTTACCTGTATAAAAGACACCTGTCCACAGAAGCAATCAATCAATCAGATTCCAAACTCTCCACCATGGCCAAGACCAAAGAGCTCTCCAAGTATGTCAGGGACAAGATTGTAGACCTACACAAGGCTGGGATGGGCTACAAGACCATCGCCAAGCAGCTTGGTGAGAAGGTGACAACAGTTGGTGCGATTATTCGCAAATGGAAGAAACACAAAAGAACTGTCAATCTCCCTCGGCCTGGGGCTCCATGCAAGATCTCACCTCGTGGAGTTGCAGTGATCATGAGAATGGTGAGGAATCAGCCCAGAACTACACGGGAGGATCTTGTCAATGATCTCAAGGCAGCTGGGACCATAGTCACCAAGAAAACAATTGGTAACACACTACGCCGTGAAGGACTGAAATCCTTCAGCGGCGCAACGTCCCCCTGCTCAAGAAAGCACATATACAGGGCCGACTGAAGTTTGCCAATGAACATCTGAATGATTCAGAGGAGAACTGGGTGAAAGTGTTGTGGTCAGATGAGACCAATATCGAGCTCTTTGGCATCAACTCAACTCGCCGTGTTTGGAGGAGGAGGAATGCTGCCTATGACCCCAAGAACACCATCCCCACCGTCAAACATGGAGGTGGAAACATTATGCTTTGGGGGTGTTTTTCTGCTAAGGGGACAGGACAACTTCACCGCATCAAAGGGATGATGGACGGGGCCATGTACCGTCAAATCTTGGGTGAGAACCTCCTTCCCTCAGCCACGGCATTGAAAATGGGTCGTGGATGGGTATTCCAGCATGACAATGACCCAAAACACACGGCCAAGGCAACAAAGGAGTGGCTCAAGAAGAAGCACATTAAGGTCCTGGAGTGGTTTAGCTAGTCTCCAGACCTTAATCCCATAGAAAATCTGTGGAGGGAGCTGAAGGTTCGAGTTGCCAAACGTCAGCCTCAAAACCTTAATGACTTGGAGAAGATCTGCAAAGAGGAGTGGAACAAAATCCCTCCTGAGATGTGTGCAAACCTGGTGGCCAACTACAAGAAACGTCTGACCTCTGTGATTGCCAACAAGGGTTTTGCCACCAAGTACTAAGTAATGTTTTGCAGAGGGGTCAAATACTTATTTCCCTCATTAAAATGCAAATCAATTTATAACATTTTTGACATGCGTTTTTCTGGATTTTTTTGTTGTTATTCTGGTCTCTCACTGTTAAAATAAACCTACCATTAAAATGATAGACTGATCATGTCTTTGTCAGTGGACAAACGTACAAAATCAGCAGGGGATCAAATACTTTTTTCCCCTCACTGTATGTGTGAGTAAGAAAATGATGGAGTGAGTGTTTGTATGTGTGTTGGAGTGACAGTGTGTGTGAGGGTGAAGGGCCCTGTGAGTAAGCATAGAGACAGTGCAAATATTGAAATAAAAGGTCAATAAAGATGCTAGGTTAACTCAGATAGTCCGTATAGCTATTTTGTTAGCTATTTATCAGTCATATTGCTTGGGGATAAAAGCTGTTCAAGAGCCTGTTGCTGTCAGACTTGATGCACCGGTACCTCTTGCCTGCATCTAGCTGATCTGGGGTGTAATCATTAGTCCAAAATGAGTTTCTTTTGGACAAATTCAGGTAGGTCCATCCAGAATCGGCAGAATGAATACACTCTTGATCACCCGCCACACACAGTTCACTTTCATAGCAGCCACATACAGCATTATCACTTTGCTCGTTGTATAATTTCTTCTCGCATCTGCACGCTCTCCTCCTCTCACCTTTTCCCTTTGCTTGTGGACTTCAGTGAACAACACAACAGCTATCTGTGACCAGGCACAGAAACCTCTCCAAGCCAAACCTTCAAACCTTACACTTCTACATCGTTGTAACCATATTAGCGAACGTCATGGTCAACAAACTAGAACTAACGCTTTAGTAAACCCACAACCCAATCCATGTGTACAATTACACCGGTGGGCCCCGGTGGCAATAAATGAATAAACCCAAAAGCTTACCTTGACTTGGAAGAGATGCAGTGTTGGATGGCCTTAGCCAGCTAGCTAAAATAAATAGCATTCCTCTCTGTTTGAGTCAGGTTGTTGAGTAGGCTAAATCAGCTGCATTAGCTAAGCAAGTGAAAGGTAAACTAAGAAGAAGAAAAAAATACAACGAAATATAGCTAGCTTTTTCTCCCTCTCTGCTACTTCTCCATTTAAGAAATACATTTGTTCAAAACTGTTAAGCTATTGTCTTTCTCTCTCTTTGAGTCAACTACTTACCACATGTTATGCACTGCAGTGCTAGCTAGCTGCAGCTTATGCTTTCAGTACAATATTCATTCTCTGATCCTTTGATTGGATGGACAACTTGTCAGTTCATGCTGCATGAGCTCTGATGGGTTGGAGGGCGTCCTCCGGAAGTCGTCATAATTACTGTGTAAGTCTATGGAAGCGGGTGAGAACCATGAGCCTCCTAGGTTTTGTATTGAAGTCAATGCACCCAGAGGACGGAAAATAGCTGTCCTCTGGCTACACCATGGTGCTACCCTACAGAGTGCTGTTGAGGCTACTGTACAGTCGTGATCAAAAGTTTTGAGAATGACACAAGTATTGGTCTTCACAAAGTTCGCTGCTTCAGTGTTATGAGATATTTTTGTCAGATGTTACTATGGTATACTGAAGTATAATTACAAGCATTCCATAAGTGTCAAAGGCTTTTATTGACAATGACATTAAGTTTATGCAAAGAGTCAATATTTGCAGTGTTGACCCTTCTTTTTCAAGACCTCTGCAATCCGCCCTGGCATGCTGTCAATTAACTTCTGGGCCACATCCTGACTGATGGCAGCCCATTTTTGCATAATCAATGCTTGGAGTTTGTGGGTTTTTGTTTGTCCACCCGCCTCTTGAGGATCGACCACAAGTTCTCAATGGGATTAAGGTCTGGGGAGTTTCCTGGCCATGGACCCAAAATTTCAATGTTTTGTTCCCCGAGCCATTTAGTTATCACTTTTGCCTTATGGCAAGGTGCTCAATCATGCTGGAAAAGGCATTGGTCGTCACCAAACTGTTCTTGGATGGTTGGGAGAAGTTGCTCTCGGAAGATGTGTTGGTACCATTCTTTATTCATAGCTGTGTTCTTAGGCTAAATTGTGACTGAGCCCACTCCCTTGGCTGAGAAGCAACCCCACACATGAATGGTCTCAGGATGCTTTACTGTTGGCATGACACAGGACTGATGGTAGCGCTCACCTTCTCTTCTCTGGACAAGGTGTTTTCCGGATGCCCCAAACAATCGGAAAGGGGATTCATCAGAGAAAATGACTTTATCCCAGTCCTCAGCAGTCCAATCCCTGTACCTTTTGCAGAATATCAGTCAGTCCCTGATGTTTTTCCTGGAGATAAGTGGCTTCTTTGCTGCTCTTCTTGACACCAGGCCATCCTCCAAAAGTCTTCACCTCACTGTGCGTGCAGATGCACTCACACCTGCCTGCAGCCATTCCTGAGCAAGTTCTGCACTGGTGGTGCCCCGATCCCGCAGCTGAATCAACTTTAGGAGACGGTCCTGGCGCTTGCTGGACTCTCTTGGGCGCCCTGACGCCTTCTTCACAACAATTGAACCTCTCTCCTTGAAGTTCTTGATGATCCGATAAATGGTTGATTTAGGTGCAATCTTACTAGCAGCAATATCCTTGCCTGTTAAGCCCTTTTTGTGCAAAGCAATGATGACGGCACGTGTTTCCTTGCAGGTAACCATGGTTAACAGAGGAAGAACAATGATTTCAAGCACCACCCTCCTTTTAAAGCTTCCAGTTTGTTATTCTAACTCAATCAGCATGACAGAGTGATCTCCAGCCTTGTCCTCGTCAACAATCTCACCTGTGTTAACGAGAGAACCACTGACATGATGGAAGCTGGTCCTTTTGTGGCAGGGCTGAAATGCAGTGGAAATGTTTTTTGGGGATTAAGTTCATTTTCATGGCAAAGAGGGACTTTGCAATTAATTGCAATTCATCTGATCACTCTTCATGACATTCTGGAGTATATGCAAATTGCCATCATCAAAACTGAGGCAGCATACTTTGTGAAAATTCGTTTTTGTGTCATTCTCAAAACTTTTGACCACGACTGTAGACCTTCATTGCAAAACAGTGTGTTTTAATTAATTATTTGTTGACGTGTATATATTTAGTATAGTTTTATCTAAAAAGGATAACTTTAACGTTTCACTATTTAAATTTTTTATGAAATTCACTGAGTAGGATGGTCTTCCCGTTCCTCCTCTGAGGAGCTTCCACTGGTGTAACTTTACTTTGGTCTTTCTCTCGCACACACACAATATTTTCAAGCTGAAGGCCCTTCACTTAAGACACTATTGATTTCAACTGGTCACCATTTCTTCAATAAAGTCAAGTGTTTTCTTTGGGCGGTAGTGGTATTTGTACATGTGGAACAGACTCCGGTTAGTTTGTTCAATAGGAGATTCCCTTCGCTGCCAAGATATGTGGCATGAAGCTAAACGGGAATAAAAATAGGGCTCAGTGTGTGTGTGTGTGTGTGTGAGAAATATCACAGATGGACCACACTATCAAAACACTTATGGCACTTGCAGAGATAGTGTGACACACACATACAAACACACATTTTAGGTGTCAAGGGAGAAGAAAATGTCTATTCGGATTACACTTATTTTCCTAACTCAGGAGTTTACCCCCAAAAAATACTGATCTGTTGAAGTGGTGCATACAGTAAATCTATCGTTATCCCCTTCATGTGGCTTCCTCTGAAGTAAATGGTGGTTTGCCAATGTGTTTTCATAATCCCTGTGAATTTGCAGAGCAAACAGTGAAGATAAGGATCGGAGTGATAAAATAAGGGTTTTAAACTGCCTGCATTAGGTAACCATTCAGAGCTTGCCATGATAAAATAAACATTCCAATATGGCCGCCACTCCAGCTGACTCTCTTGATGACATGCTGGGAAACAGATCCAAGGCAGCCTGCTCAGACCGCGAAATCACAAACACACACTCAGCTTTTCCAACTGTTTGAAACACCACATTAGAAAATAGACTCAAACTCTTAATAGAGCAGTGATTATGTATGTGTATGTGTGTATGTGTATGTATGTAGGAGTGTGTGCCTGCCTGCATGTGTGTCTGACTAACCTGTGACTGTATTGGAAGAGGATATATGTCTCTGGGTCGATGCCACAGGCCAGCAGCCATGTCCAGTATGTTGACCCGCAGCAGGGCGGGGTCCTGGGACTGGGTGATGGAGTGCAGGTCCACTATGCTGTAGAGCACTGAGGGGTACTGGCTCTGCAGGGACACCCAGCTCTCCAGAGCCCCAAGGTAGTTCCCTAGGTGGGGCACACCCGTGGGCTAGATCCCAGAGGCTCCTGGGGAGAGAGGGTGGGAGAGGAGAGATGCTGCGAGAAATTAGATTTTTATCAATGAACTGTTGAGAAGCGGAAAGAGAAGAGTTTGAAAAGAGATGGAACTTGAGAGGGAGAGGCAAAGAGAGTAATAAAAGTAACAGACTTCAAGACAACGTCAGGAGAAAGAAAATAAGAAATTAAGGTGAAAAGGAGAGAAAGGAAAAGTGAAGTCACCTGCAGAGGTGTTTGTACGCAGCCAATTGGCAGATTGGGAGGCAGTGGTCATGGTTGCATTGCTGTTATGGAGATGCTTAATAAAATCCATAGCTAGCACCTCTGTAACACAGTCAGTGGGAGAACGCAACCCCCATCTGGCCAATGAAAATATAGAACACTCTCCAGCCAGCCAATGAGGCCAGAGCAACAACTACAAACGGCCAATGAAAGCAGGGCAGACTGGAAAATAAACCAATAAGAGTTATTTAAAAAAAAGTGTAGGTTAAGGTATATAGTCAGATTAGAAATCAAGTGTGTGGGTGTGTGTGAGAGAGAGAGAGGGAGTCCATACTTGAGAGCACCATAAACCACAGATATCAGAAACAATAACACAAAGGCCTTATTTTAAAGCCCTGGTGCGGATTGAGGAATTGGCTCTTTTAGGGGTGTGAACTTTTAAAATTGGGATCCTTAACGTTAAGAAAAATCCCTAATTTATGTTTAATTTTTTTTTTAAACTAAATTATAAATCACAGTGCAGGTAAAACAAAACATATTATTTTCCGAGTTATAGCCTAACTAGACGGTAGGCTATAAAGGCCTGGGGAAAGTTGTATAATTAAAATTAAAATCAAGAGAAAGAGGCGAACTTTAGGCTACTTTGCGAGGCATGGCTGCCCTTGCTCTTCGCTAATGATGCGAGTGTATTCAGACTTCGGTCTGTTGTGTGTAGAATATCCTAGCCTATTCATTGATGACAGGCCCTGCTTTACTGAAGTTGTGAGACATTGCAAGCCAAGAAATTGCAAGATACAACATTCCATTGTAAAATACAGCTTTTGATTGCCGATAGATTCGCCTAGTGCACGGTTTTGACTCCGTCCGCCTGGTGACCGAACCTTTCTTTACTGTGCCCCTCCCCGTCCCTTGCTAGCTCACTATGAAAGATGCAAGTGTTTCTGTTCTCGGAAGTACAGCAACTAAATCAGTCTCCTCCGTTTCAAAAATACTGAATCTTAGGAGTCGATTCTTAGCGGAATTGAATCCTGACACCAGAGAGGAAGAGGTGAAGCGAGAGGTTTCACTCTCGCCAAAATCTGTCCAAAATAAGCCTTGTTTTGGACCTAAGCTTGTCGCCTGCCTTCCCGCTTTTGGGACAACTCCCATTGTTAGGGCGGAGACATGAGCATCTCGTCATCATATAAAGATATCTGTTGACACAGAAATGGCAGTGGACATGCAATTATTTTGGAGTCAACTCTCCACCACCACATCATCGTCAGTAACTTTGGAAAAATGCAAGCGACAGCACCTACATTTACATTTTAGTCATTTAGCAGATGCTCTTATCCAGAGCGACTTTACAGTTAGTGCATTTTTTTTTTTTTTCCCATCCTGGCCCCCCGTGGGAATCGAACCCACAACCCTGGCGTTGCAAGCGCCATGCTCTACCAACTGAGCTACACAGGGCCTAAGTCCTGTATGGTAATACTTTAAGAAGTTAAATGAGAAGGAAATGCAAACTTTACGAGGTGGAATTGGGGTACAGTAATGGTAGTACAGGTGCAATGCTTAACCATCTGAAAGGGACACACCGTGAGACCCAAACCATTAATGGCAGCAGCATTGTGAATTCACATGGAAGTTTATGAATTTCTTATAGTTTTAATGGAAAACCGATATAAAAATGGTTGTTTAAACGTTACATCCCTATGCCCTTTCGACTCTAAAAGAGAGCGATCACTCTTCGCTTTCGGATCCGTGGGCAAATATTGTGTTTCTGGTTCTGCTGGGTTCTGTCAGGCTCAGGTCTGGCATTGGCCTACTCCATTGAGCCTTGGCATCGATAAAGTCTACTGATTTTGGCCTTGGTCCATTCCTACTAGTCATGGCATTGTGCCCGGCCTGCACTAAAATACTGTGTTACTGAGGGGGCAAGGGGAGTGGCATGAAAGGGGACCTGGAACTTTACTTATGACTAGAGGTTTCTTGGCTAAATATATTAAACAGCAGCGCAAGGCTTCTGTTAAGCAGAAAAGCGTAAACAATCGTCAGTTGGAACCATTTTAGTACGTTAGAAGGGACTGTCAGCAATGCCTGTCTGAATATTTTCTCTAAAGCCAGTTATACACCGTGCTTGAAATTGTATCGACACACTACCCTCCACACCACAAGCAAAAACAGGTGTCATAAAATGCTGTAGAATTCGGGATACCTTGCAACCAGGGCTCTAAAGTGCGACTAAAGCATATGCTCCTAAATATTTTGCTGTGTGACCTGACATTTATTTTGGGAGCACCAGTGCGACTAGAAAAAAAAATCCACCCACATGCCGTGCGCCTCACAAATTTTGTAACAATGTGGAGGGCTCTGCATAGCTCCGCAATGACATGATTGGTTGATGGTAGGTGTGGGAGATACATCCTGTATAAACACAAACGAAATTCCTTGAAAACAAACATGGAGAACTTTGATGAAAGGCTATCAGAACAAGTTCACAAATAAAATGCATCTTTATGATACCTCGTGTAGAGATTTCAAAGACACGAAAATGAGTTTGAACTCCTGGAAAGAGATCGGGGAGATAATGGGGATAGATGTGGTAAAGAGATCAATGAAATGCAGACCGTGGTGGATTGAAGGATTGGCGCACATTCAACAAATATGATCTAACAAAGTGGATATTTGTAAAATCCGTTATGATTGATGCATGGTAACAGGCCCACAAATGTGGTTCCTAAAACCCGATTTGGATATATTTGGCTGTTTTCGCTGCATAACATTTAGAAGTCGTCCCTTTTCAGGTTTAGAAGAAGTGACTGCTAAATGCTAACTCCCGTTCGTATAAGCTGGTAGCATAGCTAGCATACAGAAATCGGTCGTTAGTCAGTCGTTTTAAACTGTAATGCAGATGATTGATGACCATGACATGAACAAGCATTGGGGTTGACATCCATACAAGCATTATACTCCGATTTGTTCCTCAACATAGTGTGAAATACACATATAAACAATATCCTAAATGTAGGCTAATTTTGCTGGGGGGCAATGGGGAGATTCAGGATGGAGATGCAGGTGGGAAAATGGTGCCGCCTTTTTACATCATGCTATCGTGGCTGAGCTCCTATGTCAAGCACCGGGAAACAGACTCCCCAACAACTCACAAGAGGTAAGGTCTTTTCATTTAGCCAGTTGCTCGTAATTAGCTGGATGGCTATAGAGATGAACCCTGAATCACTACGAGTGGTGCGGTGCAGACCAATTTATTGGATGCGTATGTCAGATCCCCGAAGTGCAAAAAGTATGCATGCTCTGTCTTCTGTGGAGGCCGCATCCACGCAAATGAAAACACGAAGCAGACCAAACTCTTTGGTCCTTTAAAAAAATAAAATAATGCTGTATGTAAAATAGTGTGCTATACAGTGCATTCGGAAAGTATTCAGACCCCTTGATTTTTTTTCCACATTTTGTTACGTTACAGCCTTATTCTAAAATTGATTAAATAAAACATTTTCCTCAATCTACACACAATACCTCATAATGACTCTTTGCTATGAGACTCGAAATTGAGCTCAGGTGCATCCTGTCTCCATTGATCATCCTTGAGATGTTCCTACAACTTGGAGTCCACCTGTGGTAAATTAAATTGATTGGACATGATTTGGAAAGGCACACACCGGTCTATATAAGGTCCCACAGTTGACAGTGCATGTCAGAGCAAAAACCAATTCATGAGGTCAAAGGAATTGTCCGTAGAGCTCCAAGACAGGATTGTGTCGAGGCACAGATCTGGAGAACGGTACCAAAACATTTCTGCAGTCCCCAAGAACACAGTGGCCTCTATCATTCTTAAATGGAAGAAGTTTGGAACCACCAAGACTAGAGCTGGCTGCCTGGCCAAACTGTACAATCGGGGGAGAAGGGACTTGGTCAGGGAGGTGACCAAGAATACTAAAATTATACGCAAAAATGTCTACAAAACTGTTACTGCTTTTGTCATTATAGGGTATTGTGTGTAGATAGATGAGAAAAAACAACAACAATTTATTCCATTTTAGAATAAGGCTGTAACCTAACAAAATGTGGAAAAAGTCAAGGGGTCTGAATACTTTCCGAATGCACTGTATTTCCAGGGGTAAAAAAATTCCAAATCAATTGCTAAATGATCCTTGTTATGATCATCTTAAAAACAATTCCATTTGTTAGCTTAGTAGAAACCCAACCCCCGGGCCCTTAGACCTTAGTTTTTTTTAAACTACTACTAGTTTGATGGTTGTATCCATCAATTGTCCCATTAACAATCACCCATATTAGCAAACTTATTCCATTTCAAACTTCACATTTCTCTAGTATAGGCTACTTATCGTAATGAATGATATCAGCAAAATGCCTGGTTTAATTTTTGGTTTATCGTGGTTACTTTACCTATATCCAAACATTTGTTGGCACAGAAAGAAAGAAAAAGGGATAGCTTCTTCAGGAGATCAATATCATTAGCAATGAATGAATGACTGATGCTGTTAGCATTATTAAATGCTCCACAGCTAATTTCGTTAGCATTTTGCCATGTAATTCTAGATTTAGAACAAAAAACATTTTAGAAAGCAAACATCATCCCTTAGGTCTTGCACAGCAAATGCTTCAATAGTTTAAGCATATGCTGCAGAACAGTGATAAAAATATTTTCTCCGAATATTAAAGGTCTTAAGGGGGTTAGCTATAATTGACAAGCCACTGACGGAGTTGACAACAGATACTCAAAACAGACATATTTTTGCCTCTAAAAATTTAAGTTAAATACAAACATTTGTAAAACATGGAAAATTATTCATTTGAAAATCCAGAATAAAAACAACCATTCTATCAGCTCTTTAAGCACTGACAGAGTTTAGTTGACATTAGACAAAAATCTAATGAAGTTGATTTTCACGGAGTTTACAAAAATATAATTTTTCATTCAAGTTGTATACACAGTAGCAATGTTGTTTTTCCTCGGCATCAGTCATTCATATGACTAAAACCTAATTAAAATGTTGGCCTAACATATTGGAACCAAAATTCAAACTCTATCAGGCAGAGTGAGTTGAAAGTATGGTTGTGACCAAGGTGATTCCAATATTGTTTGATAAAAAGTAGAGAGCTTTACAGACCATGAGTGGTCTTGTTGCACTACCTGTACACTGAGGGAAAAAAGTATTTGATCCCCTGCTGATTTTGTACATTTGCCCACTGACAAAGACATGACCAGTCTATCAGTTTAATGGTAGGTTTATTTGAACAGTGAGAGACAGAATAACAAAACAAAAATCACATGTCAAAAATGTTATAAATTGATTTGCATTTTAATGAGAGAAATAAGTATTTGACCCCTCTGCATACATGACTTAGTACTTGGTGGCAAAACCCTTGTTGGCAATCACAGAGGTCAGACGTTTCTTATAGTTGGCCACCAGGTTTGCACACATCTCAGGAGGGATTTTGTTCCACTCCTCGTTGCAGATCTTCTCCAAGTCATTAAGGTGTCGAGGCTGACGTTTGGCAACTCCAACCTTCAGCTCCCTCCACAGATTTTCTATGGGATTAAGGTCTGGAGACTGGCTAGGCCACTCCAGGACCTTAATGTGCTTCTTCTTGAGCCACTCCTTTGTTGCCTTGGCCGTGTGTTTTGGGTCATTGTCATGATGGAATACGCATCCCAAAACTCCAAATATTTTCCCTTAAAATTCCCATAAATGTAAATTGTAAACTCAAATAATGCAACAAAATCTAATAAAAAAAGTTTCCCGACTTTCATGAATCCCTGAGCTAATTTCCTGCTATTCTACACATTTTGCCATGAGGCTGAGAGACTATGTTGCCGTTTTAAAGCTAATTCCCTGTAATTCAAAACATTATTTTCATGGCTTATGACGTGTTCATATGCTATCTGGGAAGCCCGACTTCCAGGTGGACCCCAACCCCAAATTGTAAAAAAATAAAACCATTGTGATTATTATAATTTTTTTCTTGTGTTCGGGGCTCCCAAAACTCGTGGACCCCCACCTTGCTGGGGCTGCGGGAGTGTGTGCTACGCCAGTGACGCCACGTACAAGACAACTCAGAATCTTGGAGTTAAAATGTACATACTTTTTTTTGCGTAGAGCTTTCTATTGGTTGATTCTGATACTTTCCAAGTGGGAAACTCGTACCTCGTCTTTCTACAAGTTTCCATGTCTGACATTTCTGAGTTTCCAAGTTGTCTTGAACGCGACACGTTCTCTTGCATGTCTTCACTCACAAACTTGATGCTCTTAAAGAGACCGTGTACAATTCCCAATGTAATGCATCTCAATAGGTAGTGCTTTTACACAATGTAGAAACCTAATATTTCGACAAATGACTTTGTAATACAGGTGTTTGTATCAACTTTTCCTTTTAATAATAAACAAATGTCTTTACAGGGTTAAATATTAGGGTTTAGGTTTCTAGGGCACAACATGTGCTTCAAAAATAGCTAGAATTCATATAGGCTAGGCCCAATATAGGCTATATCTCAATCAATAAAAATTAAAAAACGTATTTTCTGGTGCTCCTACATTTTATGTTGTGTTCCTAACTTTTAAGTTGGGCGCACCAGTGCTACCAATGAAAATGTTTAATTTACAGCCTTGTTTGCAACCAAGCAAATCATGTTGAAATCCCTGCTGTGTAACTTGGGCTGCCATCTTTGAAATTCTTTATCTTTACAAATCTTTAGAAATGTAATCTCAAAGTCTGTGCTGTAAATTGTACAGTATTTTATTTTGTAGGTTATCATAACTCATTAGAAAACACTCAGAGGATACTCTCTCGCTCTTGTAAATTTGGCAAACGGCAATAGTACTCTGAATCACAATCAGTTTACCTGAGGGACCAACAGCCTTCCACGGCCTCTGGGATCAGATAACCACTGTTCTGAGAACAGTCCTGTCTTGTCTGTCTCGGTCTGTTGGGCCTAAAGGATCAGATAACTACCCTCTGGTATCAGATTTCAGGTCAGTAAAAGGCGCCGGCAGGAAGGAACTGGGTGCTTATGTCATTATTACTGAGGGGGTAATTGTAGCAGAGAGCCATTGATGCCGAGGGCCCCTTAAGAGGTGTCAGGAGTGATTTGGGTGCGGACGGCCTGAATCTGGCTCATGTGTGTTCTCACCTCGTGTTGACACGCCAAACGCATGTTACCCCCTTGCCCCGGGGGAGGCTTTTAGCCATGCAGACATGGTAATGGTGTCATTTGAGACAATAGCAGGCTAACTGAGTCAACGCTAACTCTTAACTAGCCACTGGGTAATCAGCCTATCACACATCACAGCGTCTGCCTGACATCTGCTCTGCGTTGCATTTGGGCAGAGAAAAGTCAAAACCTTTTCTAACTTGTGCCACTTCAGTTATGAGGATAAAGACAAAGAGAACTAGGAAAATCTGATAAATGTTGACAGCACGAAAGTATTGGTGTAATTTTATGGCAAACATTGAATGTGAAAGCGGCATTATTTGAGGGGTCGCCGTTGCCATTAACTGAAAAGACGATGCAGAATCTCTCCCATTCATAACCAAACCCAATCAACCTGTCCCACTGTTTCTCCACCACTCACTCTTCCTGCACTCTCTCCTTACCCATTTGTGTCTCTCCATTTTCCCTTTATTCATCTCTCCCACCCGTTGTGGGCCTGTTGATGACACGTAGCAGCAGCGGTAACTTTGGGTGTTCTCTCCTCATATTTTACTCTGACAGGCGCTACGCGGTCCTACCACAGTGTAGCCTAGGTGACGAAAGGTTTCTTCATCCACATCTAGCATATGGTAAATACATTACACACTGTGTGCGAGTGTGACAATAACGCCAACAGCTAGAAGGGTTACGTACACTTTCAGGCCATGTTTTCATACTCGCAGACACTTTCCGGGACTGTGTGTTCATATAACACGTGTGTGTGTGTGTGTCTGATCAACCTGAGTGAAGCAGGAATGACAAAACTCATCACAGGTGGAAAAAGCAAACCACATCTGACATCAAAACAACACTAATGATATTACACAGGAATGCACCGCAAGGCTTCTATTAAGCATTCATTTAAAACAAAATGTCATTTAGCAGACGCTCTTCTACAGAGCGGCTTAAAAACAAACAATCGTTGATTGGACATTTTGAAACAGATTCAGTTAGTTGGAAAAACAACAGCGTTTTCTTTATTATGAGAAGACCTCAGGC
This sequence comes from Coregonus lavaretus, assembly GCF_964263955.1. Taxonomy (NCBI): domain Eukaryota; kingdom Metazoa; phylum Chordata; class Actinopteri; order Salmoniformes; family Salmonidae; genus Coregonus; species Coregonus lavaretus. The sequence goes on along the minus strand of NC_139992.1, from coordinate 23,995,025 downwards.
CTAAATTCCATGAAGGAGCACAAGTCTCTTCTCTTTCCACATTCTTCCAGATCTTTGAAACACATGTGGAACATAGCATATGGATGAAGAGGAATGCCAGAAATCTTTAACCCAGTGCAAAGTAAAGTGCTGTGACATCTTTCCACTGGTAAGTATTGCTATACAATGGGAGGATCTGCTAGGACAGGGAGTGAAAAGATTTCTCACTAACCAGGTCTCCGTCCAACCTTTCTATGAGAGTAAAAAAAAAAAAAGTAATGACAGGCCTGATGGAAAAGGAAAATGTGTAGGTAAACTTACCAAATGTCAACAAAACAAAATACACTAGACAAGGTGGGATCTTTTTGTGTCGGTATAATTAATTATGCGAGAAATATCGGTGGTAGCGCTTTTATGCACAAATATTTATATAATAACCACGCGATGACGTGTGGTCCTCCAACTACGACTCGTCAGGAAAGCATGCAGTTTATTAGCCTACAGATTAAATAAGATATGATGAATTCACAGGGTGGTGAAAGTGCACGGTGATAATGCTCCTTTTCCAATAAATATTGTGGGTCTTATTTTGGTGACATGATCATCGATGGTTGGCTGCAGTTTGACAAATAAAAATAATCTCTCTCTTTTCTCCATAATAATCTCATCATGTAGACAATACCCGCATTGTATCTGCAAACTGTTGGCTAGAGCGCACGTGCCAAGACCAGAATGTGCACACTCCCTATATAATGCAATTTATTTTGTGAGAAAACCATCAGTATAGTTAAAAATGCGATAGAAACCCATTTAACTTGTATTTATTATTCGGTACATGGGACATTTGTATGTGTACTACGTCATCACGCACAGCCTTTTATCCCCAACAAGTCAATTTGATGGAAACACGTAACTGGTGGAAAAATGTACATATTGTTTTTATGCAGATTTTAGAATATTCTCATGAAAATCTGGTCGCCAGTTGGTTGGAAACCTAGCTACTGAATGATGGATATTAAGCTCTCAAATGAATTTCAAAAGGGAAGTCCTCCAAGTTGCCACAAAAATATAAGTCTGCTTTCTTAACAGTTTATCAAGCATGTTGTGTAGGCCTACATTGTTTGAGCCTTCAAGATCTAGACTTCTTGATCTAGGCTCTACAGCTCTATCTCGTGGTCCTCTGTAGCTCAGCTGGTAGAGCACGGCGCTTGTAACGCCAAGGTAGTGGGTTCGATCCCCGGGACCACCCATACACAAAAATGTATGCACGCATGACTGTAAGTCGCTTTGGATAAAAGCGTCTGCTAAATGGCATATTATTATTATTATTATAGGCTAGACTTCTAATGTCAGTTGACCATAAATCACCTGAGTCATTGGATTGGGCAAGAGGCTGTTTCTCTTCTCAGAGCTTTTCTCCTCATACATCATATCAGAGTGGCTCACTGACATCCCCCTCACAAGGCTTCCAGAGGACCGGCCCCTGCAGTGGCCACCACTCCAGCATGCCAATTTCAACACTTCTCAGAGTCGCCACCGGGGGCACCGGCCACCCCTGCAGAGTACAGTCAGCCCCTCCGTCGGCCTAGGGAAGCTATCCAGATCAGACCCAGCATTGGGAGCACCGAGCTGGGCCTAAGCAGAGGGGATTAGGCCCGCTCTGGTTCTTGTGTCCGTCGGCCTGGGTCTCGCTCTCTCTCTCCCACTGCGAGACAGTCACACAGGGTCCAGTGTTCCCCCTCTGTCCCACTCACACCCCATTAAAAACACAGACACCATGCTGAACCAACCCCTAAAAACAGGCCTCGCTCCAGCCGCTTCTGCAGATATCACTACTGCCTTCCTCATCTCCCCCCTCTCCATCTCTATCGCGCATCAGGACCTGTTAAGGCAGGCGACCAACAGAGCCCCACTTCAGTGAGCTATTGAGCAGGAAATGGTGTTTAATGTACATCCTCCCATTTAGAGGGTGATAGAGCACTGTGTGTGTGTGTGTGTATATGTGTGTATAGCCTGTTTCAGATCACACCCCAGCTTGAAACAAAGTGTGAATGACCACAGAGAAAACACAGGGGCAAAATGAAAGAGAGCAATGGAGAAGCTAGAGGGAAAGAAAGAGTGAGTAGGTCTGGGTGAGAGAGAGTTTCTTTTGGTGTGAGGGGTATGGATGGAGGAGCGGGGGGCCCAAATGGAGCGTTTGATTAAATCTGTGGTTGACGTGTGAGACAGGTGAGATTGATGAGGTTCCTCTGTGCTTCACACTGTGCGGAGAGCGGGGGGGGAGAGGAACAGAACGTGGCAGTGTGGCGGGCCAGGGAACAGGGCCCGCTCACGCCGTGGGGTCCCCTGGCTGATTAATGGGACTGGAGACCCTTCAAAAACAGTACTCCCCGCAGACAGAGACGGACAGCACTCCAAAAATAACCAGGAGGCAGGCCGGCCCAGGCCTAGCTAACCCAATACAGCTACAGCCCAGGCCTAGCTAACCCAATACAGCTACAGCCCAGGCCTAGCTAACCCAATACAGCTACAGCCCAGGCCTAGCTAACCCAATACAGCTACAGCCCAGGCCTAGCTAACCTTATACAGCTACAGCCCAGGCCTAGCTAACCCAATACAGCTACAGCCCAGGCCTAGCTAACCCAATACAGCTACAACCCAGGCCTAGCTAACCTTATACAGCTACAACCCAGGCCTAGCTAACCCAATACAGCTACAACCCAGGCCTAGCTAACCCAATACTGCTACAGCCCAGGCCTAGCTAACCTTATACAGCTACATCTTTGTTGGGCACAACATGGACAAATCAGGACATTGGACAAATGAAGTCCTTTCCAATAGCATTTGGTACCATTAATAGGCCTTTGCATTAAATAACGAGGGTTTAGAATTTCCCTATAAAAAGATTTCCTCCCTCAATGACTTAATGATGGAGTTGTTTAATTTTACTCCACAGACTGGGGGGAAAAAGAAAGTGGAACTAATAATACCATAAGCACATAAAAGTCACAACACAGCAAAAATAACCTGCACACACTTCATAAATTATTCAATCTATAATTATGGTAACACTCAGGCCAGGGCCAACCTCTGTCAGCAGTCTCGCTCCATCCCTCTCTCTTTCTCTGAAGAGTCCAGTAATTTCCTCCAGCACAGGCAGCATCTGTTGACTTGAGCTCGACCCAAAAGTGCGATACCAGATACATTTTAATTAAAAATGTCAGACCTTCTGTCCAACTTCTGGGTCTACACAGTGTAAAACATGGGATTGGGAAGCTTGTAAGGCTACCTTGGTATTAAGATGGACATATTACAGAGACAGACTTATTCTGTAATTCAGCTTAGGTATGTAAAAAAAAAGAAATTTGGACAAATGGCTAATGTGCAAAGCATTCGTGGGCCTAGCAGGACTGTGACATACCTAATTATCCTGCATGGAGGGGACTGGTGAGAATTAGTGGGCTTTTCTGACAGTTTAAAATAAATAAGGCAATTAATGAATGAGCTCAACCTGAAGTCCATGATGTTTCCCTGTTCCCCTGTTCCCCTCTCCCTCCCATGTGGGGCTGGGGAGCTGTTCTAATGGTTTTAGCTGACACCACAGTGAGTGAACATGGAACTGAGCAGAGCACAGAGGCGAATTAGAAGTCACTTCCTCCTTCCTGGGTTGAGATGACTGATATCAGCCATTGGGACCACAGGCGAGTTAAGGAGCGGACAGAGAGGAAGGGACGGAGCACCATGTTACACAGGGCTGTGAGGAATCATCATGTCTGCCCAAAGCTGCTGCAAGTCTGCACCTATGAACTGATTTAATATCAGTTATACCTACACCACATCCTGACCTAAAATAGATTCACGATTATGGCTTTCTCAGGCCAGTTGTACATTCAAGTCCATCAACTGCCCACAATCTCATGCTGCAACATACTTAATGAAAACGTGCTTATACACTAACATTTTGGGGTAAGAATTGACAAATACAAAAACTGTCACTGCGTTTTAACATCAACCTTAGGGATGAGGATGACCTTAATTTACAGGTTCCATGATTTTCCGAATTGACTGAAATGAGCTCTATAAGCACAAAAAAAGACTCACTATAAATTGTGTTTTTCATTGAATTGGTTACCAAGACAATATGGCTACAAAATGTGTTCGAGTCTGATTTATGAAGGTCAAGTTAAAAGGTCTGCTCTGATCTAGATCAGTCACACAGGTTATAGTTAATCTCTCTATTGGTCTTCAGTGACTTTTTCCAGCTCAATGCCTTGACACACATCACACCTCGGGCATTGTGTGTCTGTGTTTGCACGCAGCCATTCACATTTGGAGAACATTTTAACTAATGAAAACCAACACTTCATTTCTGATGTTATTTCTGGTAATGAAGCACTGCTGTGATGCCTTCAGTTCCTCCACTTCCATCTAGCCTCCCGCCTCGGTGCACACACACACACACACACACACCTCTCCAACATCTCAAGAGACATCGCCTTAACAAAACACAGACGCACCGGTGGTGAGTGCGCATTCCGTTCCTCAGCACCACCAGGCAGTCATTAAGGCGCGCAGGTCGTACATCACCGAGTGAGAAGTGGATCGTGTAGTAGGCTTATATATTGGTATTCGGTGGGGTTTTAACTGGGTCTAAGTAATTAGCGTCCTTGCTGTGCCAAAACGCACTAACTATTGTTACCTGCAACGAGGGACTAGTTGTTGGATTTAACACTCCATTAGCTTGTCCCGGGGGCTCGTTCCATGGGTGGAAACCCTGGGTTGAGGAGGTCAGCATTTACAGGTATTCCATTCACTCCGAGTCAAGGTTGGGCACTCAAACTAAGTAATTTTCTAGTGACCTGAAATTAATGACAAAATGTAATTTCAAAAATGTTATATTTTCTGAGGACATGTCCTTATGCAACAGCAGTCCAAATCATTACTATATAAGCAGATTGAGCACACCAACAATTTATTTCACATGCTAAATTAGTTAGGTGGACCATGCTGTTCAAAACGCCATACTCCAGTGTGCAGGATTTTGTTCCAGCCTAGTACTAATACACATACACCTGATGGTTTGCTGATTGAGTGCATCAGGTGTGGTATTGGTAGGTTAGAAGCCTGCATAACCAGTACCTGGGTTGGTGACTGAACACTGTTCAAACAAATACACTAAAATAGCAATTATATGAGAGCATCCCTTAAATATGACATTGAAGACATGTTCCGGAACGTTGGCGACTACTATGTATATATTTTTTAAACCTCCCGCTTTGGGCTGGATGTGTCAATGTGTAGCCTAGTTCATACATGTATAATCTATTAGCATAATTATTGTTGTACCTCAGACACAAAATCCCTAGTTTGAAAGCAACTTTCTCTGGAAGCTATGCGGCACCATTTTCCCCCACGTGGGCCAGCCCCTTAGCAATTTGAGTTCAACCAATGAACTTCAGCCCCTCACCATGAGTGACAGCTAGCAAGATGTACATCTTGCACCCACAACAGAGCGAGAGAGAGAGCAATGACGTGGTGCATGAATCTGCACATACAGTATGTGACATAATTCGCAATTTGCTGGGACCACTTTTGGCTCGTGAGTGCTACTTTCAGAAATACTGGCTAAAAACTATACAAAAGTACCAGAGAATCCCTTTAATTAACATGATCAAATTTTAAGAAGGGTTTATTTATATGTAGCCTAGCTTATAAATTAGATTATAGATTCTAAGGGCTTGTTTCCCAGACACTGATTAGGCCTAGTCCTGGACTATAAAATGGTTTCAATGAAACCACTTTTTTGTTTTGTCCAGAACTAAGATTAGGTCCCATGAGGCTCAGTTGGTAGAGCATGGCACTTGCAACGCCAGGGTTGTGTGTTCGATTCTCACGGGGCACCAGTACAAAAAAGTATGCACTCACTACTTTAAATGGGGTTTATTTACAACCAAACATAAATGTGTGATGTTATAGGGTCCAGACACCTTTGTGATTTCACTTGTTTTTAATAAACTTAGGCCAGCAAATCACTTCCTCATCCTCGTTGTGTAGTATGGGGGTCCTGAAAAAACATGAACAAATGGTCCAAAAACACCCAAACAATTCCTTTTAGAAACGGAAAAGCTCCCAGTATAGCGATGCAGGTCTTTAGATGTTGTACACATTAGTGTCATTCCAAACGTATACAGTTGAAGTGGGAAGTTTACATACACCTTAGCCAAATACATTTAAACTCAGTTTTTCACAATTCCTGACATTTAATCATAGTAAAAATTCCCTGTCTTAGGTCAGTTAGGATCACCACTTTATTTTAAGAATGTGAAATGTCAGAATAATAGTAGAGAGAATGATTTATTTCAGATTTTATTTATTTCATCACATTCCCAGTGGGTCAGAAGTATACATACACTCAATTAGTATTTGGTAGCATTGCCTTTAAATTGTTTAACTTGGGTCAAACGTTTTGGGTAGCCTTCCACAAGCTTCCCAAAATAAGTTGGGTGAATTGTGGCCCATTCCTCCTGACAGACCCATTTGCAACCACGCTTTAACTTCCTGACTAATGTCTTGAGATGCTGCTTCAATATATCCATATAAATTTTCTATCCTCATGATGCCATCTATTTTGTGAAGTTGGGATGGTGTTCTTCGGCTTGCAAGCAACCCCCTTTTTCCTCCATACATAACGATGGTCATTATGGCCTAACAGTTCTATTTTTGTTTCAACAGACCAGAGGACATTTCTCAAAAAAGTACGATCTTTGTCCCCATGTGCAGTTGCAAACCGTAGTCTGGCTTTTCTATGGCGGTTTTGGAGCAGTGGCTTCTTCCTTGCTGAGCGGCCTTTCAGGTTATGTCGATATAGGACTCGTTTTACTGTGGATATAGATACATTTGTACCTGTTTCCTCCAGCATCTTCACAAGGTCCTTTGCTGTTGTTCTGTGATTGATTTGCACTTTTCGCACCATAGTACGTTCACCTCTAGGAGACAGAACGCGTCTCCTTCCTGAGCGGTATGACAGCTGCGTGGTCCCATGGTGTTTATACTTGCTTACTATTGTTTGTACAGATGAACGTGGTACCTTCAGGCATTTGGAAATTGCTCCCAAGGATGAACCAGACTTGTGGAGGTCTTGGCTGATTTCTTTTGACTTCCCATGATGTCAAGCAAAGAGGCACTGAGTTTGAAGGTAGGCCTTGAAATACATCCACAGGTACACCTCCACCTAACTCAAATGATGTCAATTAGCCTATCAGAAGCTTCTAAAGCCATGACATCATTTTCTGGAATTGTCCAAGCTGTTTAAAGGCACAGTCAACTTAGTGTATGTGAACTTCTGACCCACTGGAATTGTGATACAGTGAATTATAAGTGAAATATTCTGTGTGTAAACAATTGTTGGAAAAATTACTTGTGTCTTGCACAAAGTAGATGTCCTAACCGACTTGCCAAAACTATAGTTTGTTAACAAGAAATGTGTGGAGTGGTTGAAAAAATAGTTTTAATGACTCCAACCTAAGTGTATGTAAACTTCCGACTTCAACTGTATATCCGCAAAATGATATTCCCTTTTGGATTAGGGCCTTTGCAGATGGGAGTAGGGTGAAGTTGCACCTAGATGCTGATCTTGAGTCCGTTTTGCATTTTCCCCAGGTTAAGGTTAGGTGAGGGGAAGCTGATCCTATACCCTTGTGTCTCCAGTGGACCGCCTCATTCATTCAGGCTGCAAATGCATCATTTTCCTCCTTAACTAGCTTTAATGGCAGGCCTTCAGAAAAAATTTAACTGGTGGTAGAAAATTGTGTTTTATTGAGACAGTACACTTTCCCCCCCCCGGCCCGCCATTAAAGCCAGTTAAGGAGGAAAATGCCTTTGCAGCCTGATTAGAGATAGCCCAATATTGGACTAAAGAAGCCTAATGTTACTCCTTATAGTCTATGGACCTTACATGTTCTGTTTAAAGGCAAATTGGCTCTGGAAGCCAAAAACTCCATCTAAACGTGAATCCATTCTCAATTGCAGTACCATTCTAGAAACATAAGTCCCTGTACTTTCATATCACATCAAAATTATTTAACAAATGCTAAATACACACTTACTGTACACTGTTTTAACCGGTTTTAACACAGTTGCAGCCGACAACATTTGTCATTGACAACACGTTTGTGGCGTCCTTATTCCGTTTACCCACAGGTGTTTGGAGATGCAGATAGCTAATTACCACAGGTAGTCAGTCCACTGTCTTCTGTGAACAAGCGCTGTAACATGGAAAAAGGTGTGTATGAATTTAACCTTTTGTTTCTTGAAAATGATTTCTCGCTAATATGAAAGATAAGGTCCTTATGCTTCCAAAACCGTACCACAAGTGATGCCTGTTAATTATCAAACCAAGCGTCAGGCTCTTAACAAAACTCCCCCATACCTGCATGGCAGGTTAGGATAATTAGCATGGCTAGGATAATTAGCGTGGCAGGTTAGGATAATTAGCCTGGCAGGTTAGGTGAATTCGTGTCAGATTAGGAGACTGAGGTTAAGGTTAGGTTTAGCTACAGTTGTCAAAAACTGTTGTCCCCCGACGCTAAAGAAACGGCCACAGACCAATGATGAGCATCAATGGGTGTAACTTGAAATCAAGAAACACCGATATCAGTGAACGCCCCTAAATTGCGGTCTGCAATTACACCCTTCTCGGTCCTCGGGGACACGAGTGTATTACCGGCTGGGCACATCAACCCTAGACGATAGTGCAGATCTAGCGAACACTATCGGCTGCCTAGGCTTTTGAAGATGCAGTTAAAATGAAAGTAAAGTACAGTAGGCTACCATAAAAATAAGACAATGGAATGAACACAAAATAACTAGCTACAATTCAAACTAGCTCGCGTTGGTTGTACACTTGAACAAATCAATAATGATACAATTCGTTTAGAAATCAGAGCTAAATTTCCCCAACAAGCCAGGAATGCTTGTATCAGCTAGCAGTGACTGTTTTATGAACCTAAACTGTCAACATTAGCACCCTACTCTTTTCTCCTGGTCTAAGAACAATAAAACACATAGCTACAGTAAATGTGCTTTTGAAAAGCAATACCTTTCTCTCCGCACATTCTCCAGCGCAGAATAATCTTCTTGGAGAACGATGCTTTTGAAAGAATTGAAGGAGATTTTTCACGTTACCCCTGTTGGGCAGCGTATCTTTGAATATGACTGGAACTACGGCGCTCCCACAGGCCAAACAGCGCGATAAAAATAATATTCAACTACTGTAGCCTAGCTACTGTATGCCTTCCTCTTCTTCGGTGGGGTTTAACTGCGGTTGGCATCCAATATGTTGCATTACCGCCCCCAACTGAACTATAGTATAGATCCATTACACTTTGTTATACAAAAGAGGAAAGGGGCACCGGGAAAAATAAAAATATACATATATTTTTGTTACCCTACCAACTAACCCTAAACTCAATAAAACCCACCACCTTATTCCACTACTTTAATCCAATCTGATCCTACCCCAGGCCAAAGGCCTGAGAGGATGGGACACTACCACTCAGCACACCCTCTAACGCTTCTGAAGTCAAATCTCATACCACCAAGTACTTCTCTGCAGCTGCCACCACAACATCTATTTTCTGTGACTTATGTTCCATCTCTGCGGTACAGTTGATAACCATTGCTATGAATGCTAAGAAGCCAACCTTACTGAAACCTACAGTACCGGTCAAAAGTTTGGACACACCTACTCATTCCATGGTTCCATATGGAATCATGTAGTAAATCAACATGCCAAATTATTATTATTCCAGGTGAGAGGGAATGTAAGAACTGTGATAAATATCCCCAGAAGGCTCAACTGAGGATGCCTGGTCCCAGATCTGTTTGTGCTGTATAAGTCAACTCCTACGGTCACTGTCAAGGCATGAAAAAGTGATCTTGGATCAGGCTACAACTGAGGTGCAGAAAAGTGTTAAACAAATCAAAATATTTTGATATTTCAGATTCTTCAAAGTAGCCATCCTTTGCCTTGATGACAAACTTTGCACACTCTTGGCATTCTCTCAACCAGCTTCATGAGGTAGTCACCTGGAATGCATTTCAATTAACAGGTGTGCTTTCTTAAAAGTTAATTTGTGGAATTTCTTTCCTTCTTAATGCATTTGAGCCAATCAGTTGTGTTGTGACAAGGTAGGGGTGGTTTACAGAAGAGATCCCTATTTGGTAAAAGACCAAGTCCATATTATGGCAAGAACAGCTCAAATAAGCAAAGAGAAACGACAGTCCATCATTACTTTACGTCATGAAGGTCAGTAAATACGGAAAATTTAAAGAACTTTGAAAGTTTCTTCAAGTGCAGTCACAAAAACCATCAAGTGCTATGATGAAACTGGCTCTCATGAGGACCGCCAAAGGAAAGGAAGACCCAGAGTTACCTCTGCTGCAGAGGATAAGTTAATTTGAGTTACCAGCCTCAGAAATTGCAGCCCAAATAAATGCTTCACAGAGTTCAAGTAACAGACACATCTCAACATCAACTGTTCAGAGGAGACTGCATGAATCAGGCCTTCATGGTCGAATTGCTGCCAAGAAACCGCTACTAAAGGACACCAATAAGAATAAGAGATTTGCTTGGGCCAAGAAACACGAGCAATGGACATTAGACCGGTGGAAATCTGTCCTTTGGTCTGATGAGTCCAGATTTGAGATTTTTGTGAGACGCAGAGTACGTGAACGGATGATATCCGCATGTGTGGCTCCCACCGTGAAGCATGGAGGAGGAGGTGTGATGGTGTGGGGGTGCTTTGCTGGTGACACTGTCTGTGATTTATTTAGAATTCAAGGCACACTCAACCAGCACGGCTACCACAGCATTCTGCAGCAGAACGCCATCCCATCTGGTTAGCGCTTAGTGGGACTATCATTTGTTTTTCAACAGGACAATGACCCAACACACCTCCAGGCTGTGTAAGGGCCATTTTACCAAGAAGGAGAGTGATGGAGTGCTGCATCAGATGACCAGGCCTCCACAATCACCCGACCTCAACCCAATTGAGATGGTTTGGGATGAGTTGGACCGCAGAGTGAAGGAAAAGCAGCCAACAAGTGCTCAGCATATGTGGAAACTCCTTCAAGACTGTCGCACCGGACACCTCCGATCCCCAGCAACATGGGTACCCCTACAGTTGACAAACACAACTTTTTCCACCAAAATGACACATTCCTCTGTCCCGTGTCCTCCTGCAAACTTCCCACATCTTGGAATCTCCCTCCTACAAACTGCTGTGACATGCCCATAAACATGACACCTATAACATCGCAGTGGATTTGACACAAAAGCTCTAACAGTATAACTAATTTATCCTAACATTACTTTGTCAGGTAAAGACTCTAAATCAAAGGTCAAAAGAACAGAATGTGTCACCTCTGTTTCACCACTCTCTCCACCGGGTCTGCGTCGCACCAAACGGCGGGCGTCACAGGAATCTTCAATTTCAATTGCTTCACCTCCACACCTAATGCTACCCCATAAATCACTCCCTTCAATGGTGCACTGTACCTAAGTGCAAAGCAAGACACAGGTCTTTCCCCAAGTTGCGTCACATGGAGCGCCTGCTCTCTCTGATCTAAAGAAACACAAACAAACATCACAAGTCCACTTCGGGTTACCTTCACCGACTGAACAGCACCCACCATCTTTTCCACCCAACCTGAAACCACCCATGGATCAGCCAAAAGGCCTGGATCCACCCTCTTCAGAAATCTCACTCCCACTGGACCAAACTTATTACATTTACATTTTAGTCATTTAGCAGACGCTCTTATCCAGAGCGACTTACAGGAGCAATTAGGGTTAAGTGCCTTGCTCAAGGGCACATTAACGTCATTTAGCAGACGCTCTTAGCCAGAGCGACTCACAAATTGGTGCGTTCACCCTATAGCCAGTGGGATAACCACTTTACAATTTGGGGGGGGGGGGGGGGGGGTTAGAAGGAACACTTTATCCTATCCCAGGTATTCCTTAAAGAGGTGGGGTTTCAAATGTCTCCGGAAGGTGGTGAGTGACTCCGCTGTCCTGGCGTCGTGAGGGAGCTTGTTCCACCATTGGGGTGCCAGAGCAGCGAACAGTTTTGACTGGGCTGAGCGGGAGCTATGCTTATCTCTATCATAACCATGTCCATCGATGCAAGGCTCAGGCTCCGAGCTCCTCACCACACCTTCCTCATCAATTCACCTCCAGAACTCAAACTGGCGTCTGGCTCACTCTATTTGAACTTGACACCAATCTTCCTTGACATACCCTCGTTATTGCTAGCTTGAACAGATTCACACCCATCCTCTGCCTCCCTCAGTCTTTTCAACCTCATCTCTCTTTCCCTCCAATCCACCTCCCTTAACCAATTGCCTGACTCCTTCTGAAAATATTCCACTTTTCCCATTCAAAATCCCTTTCTTGCCTCCTTGAGAGACATTCTATGCCCTGTGGTGTAATCATTCCCGTATCTCTGGTCTCTACTCCGTTTTCAAACCATGTGCTCGATCACAAAGGCATGACGACTCAATCCCAGTATACTTAAAACAGTGAATCTGCAGTCATCGCTCAGAAAAGCTAGCCTACTCTCTCAATTTGTATATCCCGTTTAAAAGGGGAAAAAGCACATGTTTGTAGGCAATAATATAATTCTTTCTGAGCCATTAAATATTTTTCATGGTTAAAAAATACGATTGAGCCCTTTAATGATATATGTTTTCCAAAACACAGGCTATTTGTATGATTCTTATGACTGTGGTCAAAAATATATATTTGATAACGAACAAAGAATCTGTATTACGTAAAAACCCTATGATAGACAGCATATATTATATTTTCAATTCCTATGAATGTTATTTGTCTTTTGCATGTATTTTTCTTCTGTATTGGGTAGGCAAAGTATAGGCTATGCTTTAGTTTACACTATCCTCCTACCATATGTACACATGAATAGTTGGTGACAGACGTGTGGTTTCCTCTGTCTGAAACCTATGTCTAATTGGTTGGTGTTGTGTCTGGCCAGCTCCTAAACCTTCCCCAGCAGCTGCAGAACTCTGCTCCATACCTCCCTCATTACGAGGGCGATATGATTATACACAGAGGTGGATTGGATTTCACATGTTTGGAGGGCACGCTCAGTCCTCCAAGTCCTCAGCGTTCACTTCAGACCCCTTGTTTTGTCCCCGTAACCAACATCTGCTCCTGGTTTTCCCCACCTTTGCATCTGGTTGTATTTGCACAAATATCATTCCATATTCATTATTAGTTCCCGAGGCGCTGAGCTCCTAATGCACAAGGTCTCTGTGGGGATCCTCTCCCATCTGGGTTAGCGGTTGATCTGGCTAGCAGCATATGTGTGTGTTGCAACGGTCATCAAAATGGTTAAAAGGTTTTCAAAACAATTATAATAAATGCAAAAGTTGGACAATAGATGAAGATACTTTAAACCAATGTTCCCTCACATTTTTTCCTTCACTGAGCAAATTTCAGGTCTGCTGAGCGCAAACTTGAATGTTGTGAAAATTCTGTGCAACTTCCAGCGCATGTTTACTGTGAACACTGAAGCTGTACCCGCTTTAAGTTACAGTTTTATCAGTGGCCATGTAGGCTACTGTGGCTATTTGATCATAATGCAGGCCTACCAGAGGTCCCTACCATCAAAAACAATGGAGAAAATGCATCCCATAACATTTTAATATGGAAATAGCTGTTCTATCATTCAGCCTACAGTAGCAGCCAATGTGTGGTGTTCAATGTAGGCCTACATTCCATGAGACTTTTGGGGGAAAAAACATGCAGGGCTTGACATTAACCTGTTTATCCACTTGTCCTTCAGACAAGGAGGTGACTGAAAATGTGGTTGTGTTGTTTGATGCAAGAAACCACTTTACAAAATAAAATGCATTGTTATTCCCATACCATTAATACAGAGAATCAGACAAATTATGCTACCCTCTGCCTATTGGCTACTTAGTTTATGCAAGCCTGTCTCAAAATACAACACTGCCCCTTCAAGACAAAAAAAAAGCTCTTTACCTGACTTGCTTTTCAAAGATGTCTAGAAATATACATGTATTGTGCTCTTGTAGGAAGCTGACTACAAATTATCTATAACTGGGCTAATAACTCACTAACTAGCAAATGATATTAACAGAATGTGCGCAATTGGCTACATGCAGCCTTCGTTTGATCTCAAAACAAGAGCATCTACTCACGACCGCTCATGCTGTAAACACAGTCCAGTTCAAAGTAAATGGCACAGATCCATATATGGCAGTGGTCTATTGGTTTATGCCACACCAGTCTATGTAAAGTTTTGTTTCGATATGTTGCATTGAAAGTGGCTAATATTGCATTGATTCGATCACAATTGCCACAGTAAAGGGAAACGTTGATAGTGTCAACAGGGAAAATTCTAGAACAGTGGTCACCTTACCTTTTCTGAGTCAAGATCACTTAGAGTCAAAATGCAAGCCGAGATTCACCACTCAGATTACATTAAAATAATTTTACTGGGCTGATGGTGCCTGCATCTGATGGTCAGTCTCAGTGGAGGGAGAGAGCAGCAGACTGAGTGTCCGCCTCTCAACATACCTCCGCTTTCCCTTTCCTCCACTGACACTGACCAAAAAGGGACACCATCTTCCAGCTGATGGCAAAATTCGAGTTGCACCTCATTATTTCTGCCTCATGCACAAATTCATGTTGTTACTCCTATGAACAGAGAAAGTGAAATATTCATCGATATAAAAAAAGACCCAAGCCGCTAATAATAACAACAACTCAGGCCTATTGATAGACTTTCCTACTCATTCATTACTGCTGCAGTGCTTGTTGTAGCGCTGAGTGGAAATAGGAAGAACGCGCATTTTATGGCTTATAAAAGTGTTGAATACAAGGTGTTGACAATGCTGAGTAAGAACTTAAACATGAACTCACACATAAAAACAGAATCTCTTTGCTGTATTTGCTGACAGTCTCTCTCTAGTCATGGTTTTGAGATCTCACAGTATAAACTTTGCTCTAGGTTTCTTTTATGCCTGCTACGTTACTGCAGACAGGGTCAGCTGAGCCATCCGATTGGCCAGCGGTAGGCCTATAGTAGAAAAAAATAATCTTAGAATGCTGTCATATCTACATTTTCTAATGGTATCAGGTATTTTGTATTAAAATAAACTAAGTTATATGTAGCTAATTTACACAAATACACTGGGAACATTTGCATATATGAATAAATTAACACAAAGGGGTGGAACAGGGCGGCAACCACCAAAAACTTGCTCTGTCTAGGCCTCCTGCACTCACCTATGCTGTCTAGACTGCCTCAGTAATTACTGTTGTTGTCACGTTCTGTTGCATAATTTAACAAGTGTGTCAATAGCAGGATACCCTCAGATTAAAAATCAACAGGCTTGGCTCTAGATTACACCTATCTAATCTATACAGTGAGGGAAAAAAGTATTTGATCCCCTGCTGATTTTGTACGTTTGCCCACTGACAAAGAAATGATCAGTCTATAATTTTAATGATAGGTTTATTTGAACAGTGAGAGACAGAATAACAACAAAATAATCCAGAAAAACGCATGTCAAAAATGTTATAAATTGATTTGCATTTTAATGAGGAAAATAAGTATTTGACCCCTCTGCAAAACATGACTTAGTACTTGGTGGCAAAACCCTTGTTGGCAATCACAGAGGTCAGACGTTTCTTGTAGTTGGCCACCAGGTTTGCACACATCTCAGGAGGGATTTTGTCCCACTCCTCTTTGCAGATCTTCTCCAAGTCATTAAGGTTTCGAGCCTGACGTTTGGCAACTCGAAACCTTCAGCTCCCTCCACAGATTTTCAATGGGATTAAGGTCTGGAGACTGGCTAGGCCACTCCAGGACCTTAATGTGCTTCTTCTTGAGCCACTCCTTTGTTGCCTTGGCCGTGTGTTTTGGGTCATTGTCATGCTGGAATACCGATCCACGACCCATTTTCAATGCCCTGGCTGAGGGAAGGAGGTTCTCACCCAAGATTTGACGGTACATGGCCCCGTCCATCGTCCCTTTGATGCGGTGAAGTTATCCTGTCCCCTTAGCAGAAAAACACCCCCAAAGCATAATGTTTCCACCTCCATGTTTGACGGTGGGAATGGTGTTCTTGGGGTCATAGGCAGCATTACTCCTCCTACAAACACGGCGAGTTGAGTTGATGCCAAAGAGCTCGATTTTGGTCTCATCTGACCACAACACTTTCACCCAGTTCTCCTCTGTTCATTGGCAAACTTCAGACGGGCATGTATATGTGCTTTCTTGAGCAGGGGGACCTTGCGGGCGCTGCAGTATTTCAGTCCTTCACGGCGTAGTGTGTTACCAATTGTTTTCTTGGTGACTATGGTCCCAGCTGCCTTGAGATCATTGACAAGATCCTCCCGTGTAGTTCTGGGCTGATTCCTCACCGTTCTCATGATCATTGGAACTCCACGAGGTGAGATCTTGCATGGAGCCCCAGGCAGAGGGAGATTGACAGTGTTTTTGTGTTTCTTCCATTTGCGAACAATCGCACCAACTGTTGTCACCTTCTCACCAAGCTTCTTGGCGATGGTCTTGTAGCCCATTCCAGCCTTGTGTAGGTCTACAATCTTGTCCCTGACATCCTTGGAGAGCTCTTTGGTCTTGGCCATGGTGGAGAGTTTGGAATCTGATTGATTGATTTCGTCTGTGGACAGGTGTCTTTTATACAGGTAACAAACTGAGATATGGAGCACTCCCTTTAAGAGTGTGCTCCTAATCTCAGCTCGTTACCTGTATAAAAGACACCTGAGAGCCAGAAATCTTTCTGATTGAGAGGGGGACAAATACTTATTTCCCTCATTATAATGCAAATCAATTTATAACATTTTTGACATGCGTTTTTCTGGATTATTTTGTTGTTATTCTGTCTCTCACTGTTCAAATAAACCTACTATTAAAATTATAGACTGATCATTTCTTTGTCAGTGGGCAAACGTACAAAATCAGCAGGTGATCAAATACTTTTTTCCCTCACTGTACATACTTTACATTGTTTGCGAATATCTCTATAATCCGAGTGTTCATTTTCGGAAGTTGCTTTAATTTCAGCGCATCTAATTTGTAAACATTTCAACTGTATTAAATTATTACTTCCACAAGAAATGAACATCAATCAAATATTAAAATCTTTCTTCTCATTTCAGCCATTACCAGGGTGTTTGACATTACAAAAATGTCTGAGGTCATAACGTTAACGGGAAAAAACGACAGGCACAGCGAGATTATGAAAGAGTTGCAGGAGTAAAATGAAAGCAATCAATCCAGCGAGATTTAAGTGACAAGTGGATTTTGCACCCCTCAAATACAGGAAAGAGATGACTGAAAAATACAGATCCTCAGGTGGGCGGGGCATGCACTTTGCTAACGTGTGTTTGTGTGTGTGTGATGGGCCCGGTGTGTGTCAGCTGATTTCTCCCGCCCACGTGAGGTTGGTCTCTCCTCCTCTACTCTTCTCTCCTCCTTCTCTCCCTCACTCAAGAAGAATTTCCTCCCCTTGTATCAAAGTATCAAAGTGTGTCTGCAGGTTTTTCCTCTTCATCTCTGTTCGTACAGGGAAGGAGGGTTTTGTTTTATCCCCTCTTTTTGTTATTGCCCTCTCTTTTTTTCACACATGGTTTGTTAAATTAGCACCCAAGTCAAATTGGAGTTTTTAAGTGTCACGATCGTGTGAAGGAGGAGACCAAAGCGCAGCGTGTTGAGTGAACATAGTAATTTATTAAATGCTCACACGAGCAAAACAAACAAACAACGAAACCGTGACGTCTGTGGTACAACACGCACACACACGAACAAAATCCCACAACCCGAAAGGAAAACAGATAGATTAAATATGGCTCCCAATCAGAGACAAACAGCCGACAGCTGACACTCGTTTGCCTCTGATTGGGAGTCACACCGGCAAACATAGAAAATAAACCACCTAGAACACCCACCAGAGAAACCGAAAACATAGAATGAACACACCCTGGTTCAACATAATGAGTCCCCGAACCAGGGTGTGACAGTACCCCCCCCTAAAGGCGCGGACTGTGACCGCGCCTAAATACGAGCAAAACAGGGGAGGGCTGGGTGGGCATTCTTCCTCGGCGGCGGCTCCGGCTCCGGGCCTGATCCCCACTTCCTCTCCAACCCCCCAAAGTACTCCTGGTCCTGTCTAGCCCCGCTGGCCGGAGCCGGACTGACGACACGCGCCCCTGGCTTGGTGCGTGGAGCAGGAATGGACCGGAATGGGCTGGCGACGCACACCACTGACTTGGTGCGGAGAGCAGGGACGAGCCGGACAGGGCTGACGAGACGCACCACAGACTTGGTGCGGGAAGCTTGGATGGGCCGGACTGGGCTGGCGACGCGCACCGTATCCCTGGTGCGAGTGGCCGGAACAGGCCGGGTCGGGCTGGCGACGCGCACCGTATCCCTGGTGCGAGTGGCCGGAACAGGCCGGGTCGGGCTGGCGACGCGCACCGTATCCCTGGTGCGAGTGGCCGGAACAGGCCGGGTCGGGCTGGCGACGCGCACCGTATCCCTGGTGCGAGTGACCGGAACAGGCCGGGTCGGGCTGGCGACGCGCACCGTATCCCTGGTGCGAGTGGCCGGAACAGGCCGGGTCGGGCTGGCGACGCGCACCGTATCCCTGGTGCGAGTGGCCGGAACAGGCCGGGTCGGGCTGGCGACGCGCACCGTATCCTTGGTGCGAGTGGCCGGAACAGGCCGGGTCGGGCTGGCGACGCGCACCGTATCCCTGGTGCGAGTGGCCGGAACAGGCCGGGTCGGGCTGGCGACGCGCACCGTATCCTTGGTGCGAGTGGCCGGAACAGGCCGGGCTGGGCTGGGGACGCGCACCACAGGCTCCATGCGAGGAACAGGAACAGACAGGACCGCACTGAGGACACACACCCCTGGCCCTACACGGGGATCAGGAACGGGCCGGACCGGACTGGTAACACACCCCAGTACCCTTGGCCGTGCCTCTACACCTTCCTTCCCCTTCGTGACCAGTGGCCCCCTTAACCTGGCGGCCCTATCTGCCAACCTCCTGCACTCCTCCAACCCGTACACCTGCTGCCCCGACGTCGTGAGCCCCCCCCTAAAAATTTCCTGGGGGTCTCTCCCCCCCGTGGACCAGGCCTCCATCATTCTCGCCCACTTCTCGCTCCTCTGTTTCCAATTATCGCCCTTCAGCTCCTGTACACGCTGCTTGGTCTGGTCTTGGTGGGATTTTCTGTCACGATCGTGTGAAGGAGGAGACCAAAGCGCAGCGTGTTGAGTGAACATAGTAATTTATTAAATGCTCACACGAGCAAAACAAACAAACAACGAAACCGTGACGTCTGTGGTACAACACGCACACACACGAACAAAATCCCACAACCCGAAAGGAAAACAGATAGATTAAATATGGCTCCCAATCAGAGACAAACAGCCGACAGCTGACACTCGTTTGCCTCTGATTGGGAGTCACACCGGCAAACATAGAAAATAAACCACCTAGAACACCCACCAGAGAAACCGAAAACATAGAATGAACACACCCTGGTTCAACATAATGAGTCCCCGAACCAGGGTGTGACATTAAGTAAATGCATGAAGGTTGGGCCTTCCTTCATTGACTGTGTACTGTACACTGCCATCTACATGATTTTTGCAGACTTTTCCATTTAATTCTGAAAGACAGTTCATCTGTGGAAAATGGAGGGAAAAACAATAAGGACCATTTTGTGCTGGAGTCAGCAGATCTCCTGAGGCCCCTCCTGCCTGTCCAGCAGCCTGCTGAGAAACGGTGAGAAGCTGCCAGCTTGCTGAGTGACAGCCTCACCCTTTCATCACTCTCCACAGATCACTAATTGTCTGTCCTTTCACCACACAACCATTTGTGGGATTTATTTTTTATCCTCCATGACTCGACTCCTCACCCTCCTCCACCACCATCACCAACCCTTCAATAGGCAACGTTGGGGCCCTATCCCCTTCCAAAAGGCTATGTATTGGGGCCTAACTCTCTTGTCCAGGCATATGTACTGGGTTCGAGACCTGTTGACCGCCCCTCCTGAGCTGAGGAGAGAATGGGTAGGGTGGTGGTGACCGACGCCCCACCTGTGATAATAGAGCCAGGCAGGGGGCAGCGGCCCACCGTGGGCCTGGGCTGGGAGGCCTGGGGCCTGGGGCTCTGCAGCGTTGTGTATGGGCCTCAGTGTGGATCAACGGAACCCCGACACGGCTGTATCCTGATACTGAAAGACAGGCCCTCCCCTCTGACACTGTGGCCGGCTGAGACCACGGGGCATCCGCCACCCAAGTGGATGGACAGATGAGTGGAGGGATGGATTGATGGATGGATGGCTGAATGGACTGCGGAAAAGGAGGGGGCCGGGGAGGTCAGAAAATTGAAAAATATGAAAATCACTGCTTTATTTAATGGAAGGTTCCTCTATCGACCGGCCGCGTAAGGCCTGCAGGAACATTCCCCAAACTCCTTCTATTATTTTCTTAGTGTGAAAGGATAATAAACATTTTTTGCGCTAAAGTATTTTGTGTAAAGCAATGTTTGCTTCCCCCAGGAGGGTCTGGCTTTCATTAAGGCAGCAGCATGTCTGTCTGTCTGTTGTAGCCTGCAGGCAGGCAGCAGAGAGAGACAGGCAGAGCAGATCAACCAAGCTAGAACCCCCCAGGCCTGACAGAGAGGGGCTTGAAATGAATTCTCTCTGTCACAGGCCGCATCGGATGTGACTGACACCAGAACACCAACCACACGACCAGGGGTCACCTGGGCCTGGACATCAACCAACCGCCATGAAGCAAGAGAGATAATCATAGACTCTCTCTCTCTTATTCTCTGGCTCTTTCTTTTTCTCTCTCACGTGTGTGTGTGTGTGTTTGTGTGTGAGAGAGAGAGAGAGAGAGAGAGAGAGAAAGAGAGAGAGAGAATGAAAAGAGGGAGGGGGGGGGTAGAGGGTCCCTGAGGGAGGTCTATTTCAGCACCTTGTCTTGTTGCCTGTTGTAGTGCTGACAGAGCAGGGGGGGGGGGGTGTTCTACTCCCCTGTCTTCACTCACTGTTACTCAGTCCAGAGGACTAGAACCCTGCTAGACAGCACCGTAACATCTCATATGTATAGGTATATATTAATTATACAAAGAGTGAGCAGGTACTGTAACGTTAGCATGTCTACAGCGAAAATGAAACATGCAACCTGTTTTGCATTGTGTTCGAAAAATGGGTTACGTTGATGACATTTTGTAAATCCAAAGACCTTTCCTCGTTGATATATCGTCATCACGTATACTTCGTTGTTGAAAAATTGTGAAAACAGCATTGATTCAACCAGTTTGTGTCCAGTAGGTTTTCTCTACTGGGATTTTAAGACTATGAGCCTATCTAATAGACGTGAATT
This sequence comes from Coregonus lavaretus, assembly GCF_964263955.1. NCBI lineage: Eukaryota > Metazoa > Chordata > Actinopteri > Salmoniformes > Salmonidae > Coregonus > Coregonus lavaretus. The sequence goes on along the minus strand of NC_139992.1, from coordinate 23,973,570 downwards.
TTCATGAAAGCTATTTCTACAAGAGAGGAAAGTGTCAAGTCGGATCAAGACAATACACAAGGGTGTGTGTTCGCTGCTCATCTCCACAATAATAAGGGTCTGGGGATGACTGCAGGTCAGTTAGCGTGTAATCAAAGCCAGCCTCCTGCATAAATCAATGCTTGGGTTTATCAGAAAATGACTGACACTAGTAGAACGAGACTTCTCCTGATTTGACCACAATTGAGGACCAGCATTAGTCAGACTGACATTATTAATTTAGTGTCAATGCAGTAAAATAATGACTGTCTCTTTAGATGTGAGTGAGGTCTCCCTGAATCCACACTGAGACTGGGTGCCACAGAGCCAAACTCAATTTTGGTGACAGTTTTTTCCCCTTCATAGTTTCAGTACATCCATGCTTACCAAGATCTATCTTCTTGCTGATCGTTTCCCAAAACATTTTGTCTCGTACATTTTTGGGTTCAGTAAGGATTCAGTAATGTGGGAGGAAAAAGAAAACAAGAGTTTCACAAGATTGTAGCTAAACAGCCCTGCATGGCACTCACGCATGCACGCACACACACAGTGAATGAACTCTGCATGGAGTGAGGGAGTGTGGTCGACCCCAGCTAGAGAATGGGGTTTACTTTGGCTCAGCCTATGTGTCTCTGATGATTAAATCATTACCCTGTATTAACACATGGTGGAGGGCGGCAATGACGGCAGCATCGCCCGCCTCTCTCACAACCTGATGACTGATGAAGTGTCAGAACACTGCAAACACTGTTCGCTCAAGGGTCAGTAATCCAGTGTGTACTAGCAGGAGTGTGTGTATGTTCAAGGGTTGCTAAAAACAAACACCCTCTACATTATAACATCTAATTTTCTCTAGTTTAAAAGCCAGAGAGGGAGGGAAGGAAAGTTCAGACGTTTTTTCACTATACAGATGTTCAAAACACTTTCAGCTGCAATTATCTAGATTCATTAGTGATGGTTAATTTATGATTAATTAACAACTAATTAACAAGATCTTGATATCTACATTAATTTAACTGGTCCCTAGAACGTTACCTGCTCCAAGCTCACCTGGTGCAAAAGTCTGGCATCATCTGGTTCATGGATCACGCATGAGTATGCACAAATCAAGATGGAGACTGTTTAAGGTAGTAACATTTGGGTGTATTTGCGTGTCTGTCTGTGCGCGTGTGCATGCGCATGTGTGTTTACATGTGTTTGTGCGCCTTTGTGTAATATATGCTGTGGGGCCCATCGCTGTCAGAACATTGCTCTTCAGTCTGGGAAAGGTATCGTTTTACACTAAAGTCATCATAGCCCTGGAACCTCCTCCCTCTCTCTGCACCAAACCCTGTAATTTCAATTTGCATTTAATGTTGGTGTAATCTCTTTACATTCTCCATGTTGAACACAGACCTGGTGTTAGTGTGTGGAGGGGAGGGGAGCGAGGGGGACCAGTGAGGACTGACCGGCTGTTGGATGGATGCCCAGCCGTGGGGCTCCCCAGCTGCAGTCAGGGCTCAGGGATTTGGGGCCAGATGGTTGTTGGGTCAAGTCCTAGGAGACTGCTGCATGGAGCACAGGTGATTAATGTCAAGTGACATCGTAATGATCAGATTGTTGTGAGACTAAAGTGTGTTAAGTATTTTGACTTTGCCCATGCATTCAATGTAATGTTTCAGCTGAGAACCAAACATGCAGTCTCTTATCTGCCCTTGTGGTACTGTTTGTCAAGGTCTGACGTCCTGCTGGGCTGGCATAGGAGACAGCAATTCCAATCAGTCGCGTTAAGGCCCAAACACATGATTAACACTAGATATGAGGTCCATCATCTCTGTGAAATTACATTTCACTGTCCGGACACTTATCTGTCTCACTCTGGAACTGCCTCTGCTTCTCTCTCTCAAGGTTTCTGATGTTCCCAATCACTAATAAAACTCTCCTAGAAAATGTGTAGGCTTAGGCCCGACAAACACTGCCACCAACAGAAACAGTCGTACAGTCCTCCAGCACTGGCATGTTTAGCTGCGTAATTACAGCACACAACAGATGGCTCTGAGACACAGGATCTGCTGGCTGATTTTACAGGCCGCTTAGTTTACGGTTCTCTCTCTGATAATGAAGCGTAGAGGAGCCCAGGCAGACCTGCCCCAGCTGGAGTTCCTCCTCATATCCTAAATATGGCTGCTCCCAGATTAACAGGTTTTTAAAACAAACTGTAAACATTTCAGATGGATTATTACACAATCATTAGTTGTGGCTGTGTACTGGCGAAGCCAGGAGAGGCAACATCCACTGGTTGTTTGTCAGGAATGTCGTTAACAACTCAAATGTTGTTGTTTATGTTTCTGTCTAAAACTCACAAATTCACAGGTTGTTGTTCTTTCAATTAAAATTCAGTCTGAAGCTTTGACTTTGTGTCAATTTTCTATTGAATTTTGCTCTATACATTTATTGATTACATTTATTTTGAAAATAAAAAATCTAAAATTAGTAAAATTTGACACAACATTTGAGCAAATTTGTATTTGTACTAATATTTTTGTAAGGATATTATTCATTTTCAGAAATTACTTGTGCAAAATGTAGATACCAAACTGAAATAGTCTAATAAAAAAGCATGATCACACTAAACATCATATTTTAAAATTGATATTGGTATGTTCTTAGCAAAGTATTTAATCTGTTGACTGAATACTTGATTAACAACTACATTATGGTCTCAGATAAGTCAATGAAAATGTATTCATAATTTATATAATAATTATATAATTTGGATTTGTCTATCAATCATGACTAGCCACGATCCCTCTCTTTAAAACCAGGAAAGTGTCAACTAGCAGAAGAAACCAGCCTTTTTACATTTCAAAACTACTGACTCACAGAAAGAGAAACAGAGAAATGGATCCTATACATCTGCCTGATCTCAGTAGTTGTGCTTCCTAACAGCCTGTCTGCCTTTGTAACCCACATCCTCTAATGTGGCTATATGTTACCCAATGACTCTATTCACTTAGTATTTCAAACATCTCTCACATTCCTCCAGCCGTTTGTTCAGCTGGGTCCTACCTCAGGTTAAACAGCTTCTCACCTCACAAGGGATTCACACCCACAACCCTCTGGCCCGAGGATCAGAACAGACTGCCTTTGCTTACTGTCTACCCTGCCCGCAGCAGCCTGAGCAAAAACGTTAACAATAATTACATTTCCTGATTTTCTCATTTAAAAGAGTTACTTCATGTCTTACGGCTGAATAATGTATTTGTCTTTAGAGTGGTGATTTATTTGATTAATGGAGGTATGACATTTAATAACGTTATAGTTTAATTAGTTTAAAGAGTTAGGTGTTGGAGAGAGCGGTAGGGCCCTCTGCTGGTTCTGATTGGTTAGCTGGTCTCTCCTGACACTACTGGACTTGTCCGGATGTTGTAGGCCTACACTAATACCAAGTTAACGTGCTAGTCGGAACTAGGAAACTCAGACATTTCCGACTTGCTAACTGGTTGAATGCTGCACGTGTATAACTACAACCAGTTAGCAAGTCAGACATTTCTGAGTTTCCTAGTTCCGAATGGCACTTGAACGCGGCATAAATGCCAAAGCCAACCACCGCCACCCCTAAACTTTAAAGGTTATGTGCAATATGGCAAAAATTCTGTCAGCCTATCAGAGGGCAAGGTAAAGATATTACCCACTGAATATTTCAATATACACAAACAAATACACACATCTTTCTCAGATATATTCTCTTGCAGCAAGAGTCAGACAGAGATATTCAGGCCATAAAAGCAGAGACATATTGGTGGCCTACCAGACTTCTACATCCTAAGCCCTCTCTGCTTGTCTTCTCCTCAGTAATGTCACATTTCATCTGCAGGTTTCCTCTCTAGGAGGGATGCATGTGGCCAGCAGGCTGAAGCCTTGACTTCACGCCAGGGGCAGACAGCAAGCCTTGGCAGAACACTACTGCAACTATAGCAATGTCAAACAATCATCCACTTCAGATGGTGAAAAATAATATATTCCCAAATGGAGCAGAAGATGTACTGTATATACAGTAATGCACCATATTGTGATATTCAAATTTTACAAAAATCATTATTTTCACTAAAATATTACAAGTGATTACTGAACAGAGGAAATACATCACTAGTAAAACCTTTACACAATATGTGGGGTTCCCAATACATGTAGGCCTATGTACTGGACAAGAAGACAGGGTATCTTTCCTGTGTAAAGGCCTCCGCCTAGTGGCCAGGCTGAGAAGTGCCTCAGAGAGCAAGGCCCGTTCCACCAGGCTCTTCCCTGAGCAGAAGAGACAGAGAGAAACAATTAAGTGTCATGAAGAGAGTTAACAATCCATGACAGCTCTGAGAGAGCGATAGGGTAATGAGTCCCAACGTTGACCACAGTTTACGGGTGAACGAAGCGGAGGCACGCTACACTAATGGAAACGATACAGAATGATCAGGCTTTAATGTGTTCTCAACCCATGTGGATTGAATATCATATGGAGGGAAAGTGTGTGTGTGTGTGTGTGTGTGTGTGTGTGTGCAGTTGCTTGTGCATGTGCGTGTGTGAGGGGAGGAGGGATGGGCTGTATTCAAGAGAAGGTGCGTCAGTGTGACACTACATCTGCGCATCAGCAGTCCCATCCCTCCATGAAAACGATCTTCGATCCCGCTAATCAAGGGCCCTGGAAGAAGAGGAATCGGGTCAGCAGCCATGTAAAAGGAGCTGGGTTGCCGTGGAAACCGAATACAGTACATGTAAATAATGCGATCTATTGGTGCCATCTGGAATAGATTGGACCAGGGTGCCTTCGCTGCCTTCCTCTTACTATATGAAGGGATCCATTACGGTATTTATTTGTGCAGCTAAACCCTGGTCGGCGAATGAGATTATGTAGTGGGGTATTGAGAGTATATTCTAAACAAACAGAGTTATTAAAGCTGGATCTCAGCTATATCCCGAACAATAATGGATTTACAAGGCAAGAGTTTGTCCTTTTCACAACCTCTTCATTTTCCAGAAATGTAAAACAGACCTAGAGAAAGAGAGGGAGAGTTCTCTGCTTTGTGCACAGCGAGGGGGAGGGACCTGGCCAACTTATTTATCATAGCTTTAAAAATCAGATGTGAGGGAGAGAGGGAGATGGCGAGAGAGAAAGAATACTTACAGCATTTATGTACGTCCCCATACAAGCAAGTTCTGAGTCAAACCAACTCTTTCTGAGAGTGAGGCTTTCAAGCATTCTATGTTCCTTATTTTTCCTCCTCCCTTCTCTACCTCACTCCTGCTCTCAGAAGAATGCCATTCTCTCTCTCTTCTCCTTCTTTAGCATTCTCTTTTCCTCTTTTCATATGTGGTCTATAACTCTACCGGTCTATCTTCAGGTTGACACTGTTTTTCTGTGTTCCCCTGAATAGCTCCCTTGCCTTTCTCCTACCAACCAATCAGTGTCATTGTTACTTTAAAAAAACACTCAGGCAAGCAAACTCGTGTTACACCCAATCATCTCTCAGTCAGCCATAGCGAGAGCTTCCCCCAGTGGGAGCTGTAGTTGGGGAAGACTGGCTCTGGCCTCTCCATCAACAGAACAGGAGGAATCTTTATCTACTGTTAGTTGCTCACTGCATGCTTTTTCCATCCGAGCCATGCCCAGAGGCCTGCTGTGCGTGCTGTACTGTACTGCTCTCTTCTGTGTATCCTCCTCTATGGCCTCTGCTGCTCTTTCTGACTCTTCAGACTGCTCTGGTTTTATGTTCAATCCTCTCCCCGAGCTGAGCAGTAGGCCGAATGCTCTTTGCATTCCTGTGTTAGTCTTGGGAGAGTAGGTCAGGTCCTGTCCCAGCTCTGAGTGACTGTGACTGGTGATATCCCTGACCAGCTCTGTGTTTGTTTCTGATTGTAGCGGACCACCAACCTCAAAGCCCCCATGTGTGTGTCAGCTCCAGGAAGGACCAATCAGGGCACTGATGGGGAGCGAGAGGAAAACTGCCAGCTATCACACACACACTCGAGATTACAGGCCCAGATCGCAGACAGGAGATAAGAAAGAAAGTGAGACCAAAAGCTGGACCGAGGCATCTACACCCCCATCCTATCTACACCTCCACCCCTCCATAGCTTCTGCTCTACCTCTCCAATCAACACCAGAGGAACAGAGACAGAGATGGAGAGAGAGAGTCAGCACAGTGTCTTTGGAACCTGTCCACAACACAACTCCGTGGATCAGCATGTCACCACCATCAGTGTAACATCTAAGCTAAGCCCTAAACGCAGGGCTGGAATTCTCCAAAAAGCAGGCTGGATTTGTATGGGCTGATGTTTCGATTATCAATCTATACTGGACAAAAATATAAACACAACATGTACAGTGTTGGACCCTTGTTTCATGAGCTGAAATAAAAGATCCCAGACATTTTCCATATGCACAAAAAGCTTTTTTCTCTCATATTTTGTGCACAAATTTGTTTACATCCCTGTTAGTGAGCATTTCTCCTTTGCCAAGATAATCCATCCACCTGACAGGTGTGGCATATCAAGAAGCTGATTAAACAGCATGATCATTACACAGGTGCACCTTGTGCTGGGCACAATAAAAAGCTACCACACAATGCCACAGGGAGCCTAGCGGTTAGTGCGCTGGGCCAGTAACAAGGCTCTGTCGATGTGCCCTTGAGCAAGGCACTTAACCCTAATTGCTCCTGTAAGTTGCTCTGGAGCATCTACAAAAATGTCTCACATTTTGAGGGAGCGTGCAATTGGCATGCTGACTGCATGAATGTTCACCAGAGCTGTTGCCAGATAATTTAATGTTAATTTCTCTACCAATTGACTGATTTTCTTATATGAACTGTAACTGAGTAAAATCTTTGAAATTGTTGCATGTTGCATTTATATATTTGTTCAGCATAGAATGCAGACAGAGACCAGTTAGGGAGTGTCTGTTGGGAACAGATACAGATTATCAGCACTGATGATTTCTGTTGTCTCCCTCTCCTCTTTGGTTCTCATCTGGTCTTGATTTCTTTCTCTGCATCTTCCTCCTCAGTCTCTTAGTGCTGCAGCATCTTCCCAGCCAGCCAGCCAGCCAGCCAGCCAGCCAGCCAGCCAGGCCAGGCCAGACCCGGGAAAAACTGAGAGTAGGCTCTGCACTAATTAGGCATCCTCCACAGAGCCAAGAGGAAGTGGAGCTGCCAGGTCCCCTTTCCCCCACGATCCCTCAACCTGGCTGAGCACAGACCGCCCGGGGCTGGGCCCCTTCCCCGTGGAGCTCTCGCAGAGTGAGAGGTACCAGCTCCAATCTCCCCGATTTCTCCTCACCACTGCTGGGTCACCCCCTTGGGAGAGGGGGGACAGTAGGGGAGGGAGGGGAGGGGAGAGGGGTTACAGTAGGGGAGGATAGAGGGGGGACAGTGGGGAGAGAGAGGGGTTCTCATGGTGGTTCTCCTTCCATCTCTGTCTAAATAAGTTGGGATTGGTCTCCTGTCTTGGGTTACGTGATGACTTGTTAATTTGCCTGGGAGTATGAATGCAGCTGCATCTCAACAGTTGAACAAAACACACACACACACAGTTTTGTATTGCTATCCTTGTGGGGACCATAGAATTGATTCCCATCCAAAATCCTATTTTCCCTAACCCCTAACCCTAACCCTGACCATAACCCTTAACCTAACCATAACCCTAACCCTAACCCTAACCCTAACCCTAACCCTAAACCTAACCTTAACCCCAAACCCCTAAACCTAAAACTATACCTAACCCTAACTACTAACCCTAACCCTAAACATAACCCCTAATCCTAACCTTAATTCTAACCCTAACCCTAATTGTAACCGTAACCCTAAACCTAACCCCTAAGCCTAAAATATCATTTTTCCTTGTGGGGACCGGCAAATGTCCCCACTTGTCCGAATTTTCCTTGTTTTACTATCCTTGTGAGGACTTCTGGTACCCACAAGGATAGTTAAACAAAAACACACACACACACAGCACATTCGCAAATACAGTTCACACACTGACACACACATGCCTGACAGACTCCTGAGGCAGATCGATGTCCACACGCAGCTGAGTACCCCGATACTCAATGTGCTCTACAGATGTGTGTTACCAGAGTTACCAGTTCAGCACAGCATGAGGTGTTCGCATTTATATCTGAGAATGCTGAAAAAAACAATATGGGAAGCCGCCAGATTTTACTGGCGTATCGCACACTTTTGTGAGGTTTACCGTCAAGGTTTCAGACTGAGATGGAGCTCAAGATAAGGAGAGGATCAGAACATGAAACATGTCTGAAGTCTGGTAGAGACCCTCACATAGTCTGTCCAGTCCATCTCTCTCTCTCTCTCTCTCTCTCTCTCTCTCTCTCTCTCTCTCTCTCTCTCTCTCTCTCTCTCTCTCTCTCTCTCTCTCTCTCTCTCTCTCTCTCTCTCTCTCTCTCTCTCTCTCTCGTTGTCTTATTCCAACAATTATGTTCTCTTTCTCCTCTCATTCTCTCTCTCTCTGAGAGGTAGTTAAAGTGTCAGTTTGTGAACCGAGTCCAGGCCTCTCTACTTCCCCTAGAGGTTTCAGACACTGACTGGCACACACACCAGAGGACCCCTATGGAGCAGGCTCCACAACACACCCACGCTGCATAGGGACCCCTACAGTGCCGTCTCCACAACACACGGCTGATATTTTGATATTATTTTTTGTAAAAGCTGTACTGGAGTCTGTAGTTTACGGCACATTACACTATGTAAAGTTACACTACATTTACTTTACTTGCGCTACACTACCTTTACTTTACAGCAGAACCTTAGGAAGCAGATGGTCTTCATTGGTAGATAGAGTAACTACAGTACCAGTCAGACATTTGGACACACCTACTCATTCCAGGGTTTTACTTTATGTTTACTATTTTCTACATTGTAGAATAATAGTGAAGACATCAAAACTATGAAATAACACATATGGAATCATGTAGTAACCAATATATTTTATATTTGAGATTCTTCAAAGTAGCCACCCTTTGCCTTGATGACAGCTTTGCACACGCTTGGCATTTTCTCAACCAGCTTCATGAGGTATTCACCTGGAATGCATTTCAATTAATAGGTGTGCCTTGTTAAAAGTTAATTTGTGGAATTTCTTTCCTTCTTAATGCATTTGAGCCAATCAGTTGTGTTGTGACAAGGTAGAGGGTGGTATACAGAAGATAGCCCTATTTGGTAAAAGACCAAGTCCATATTATGGCAAGAACAGCTAAAATAAGCAAAGATAGAAATGACAGTCCATCATTACTTTAAGACATGAAGGTCAGTGGGGAGAGAGTCTTCAAGTGCAGTCGCAAAAACAATCAAGCGCTATGATGAAACTCAGCCAACAAGACGAGTAACGAACACCAAATCCCTAGCCTATGTCAATCTAATATCCCCCATAGTAATATCCCCCATAGTGGAAAAGTTTACCTATTCTATTGGTCAGCTTGTCATTCTGTGCGAGAAAGGACAGTTGCCAGATAATTTAATGTTAATTTCTCTACCAATTGACTGATTTTCTTCTATGAACTGTAACTGAGTAAAATCGTTGAAATTGTTGCATGTTGCATTTATATATTTGTTCAGCATAGAATGCAGACAGAGACCAGTTAGGGAGTGTCTGTTGGGAACAGATACAGATTATCAGCACTGATGATTTCTGTTGTCTCCCTCTCCTCCTTGGTTCTCATCTGGTCTTGATTTCTTTATCTGCATCCTCCTCCTCAGTCTCTTAGTGCTGCAGCATCTTCCCAGCCAGCCAGCCAGCCAGCCAGCCAGGCCAGGCCAGACCCGGGAAAAACTGAGAGTAGGCTCTGCACTAATTAGGCATCCTCCACAGAGCCAAGAGGAAGTGGAGCTGCCAGGTCCCCTTTCCCCCACGATCCCTCAACCTGGCTGGGCACAGACCGCCCGGGGCTGGGCCCCTTCCCCGTGGAGCTCTCGCAGAGTGAGAGGTGCCAGCTCCAATCTCCCCGATTTCTCCTCACCACTAACCCAATTAACGGGAAAACACTTGTCAAAAGCAAGCGGTTTCATATGACAGAGATGAAAATATCAGTTAGAAATGTAGAAAGAGGGGAGATGCAACAACTAGCATTGGTTGCTAATATGACTAGGATTGTGCCTTTGGCTACTGGACAATGAAAGAAAGTTCATTTGTAAACCAATAGAACATGAGAAAAATAGGCTACTGGTTTCAATGGCATATGGAAGTCTTTATAAAATAATTGCCTCCATGTTTCAATGGTTGGATTTTACTTTGAAGCAAGGTAAAACATGCCTCATAATATGAAGTAAAAAACGTTCAGGTTTCAAACAATTAAGTATGTGTTTTCAAAATGGATACTGCCTCCAGTGACGTGTGTGTGACACGCTGAAGCAGTTAGGAGAATATTCCATCAACATCACACCAAACATACACAGAACACTGTGTGTGTGGGTATCCCTAATCTTGCCAACAGACAAAGAGCTGTGAATGGATCCGTGGTTCACCAATCAGGGTCTTGTTGGGCTCGGCAAAAGTAACAAGGGGTAATGTGTACGTTGTTTTGGGGGGTGAACGTTTCTTTGGGACCATCAGGCGACATCCTAAAAACGTCTTTAGGGACGTCCCGGGAACAAGCCAGGAACTAGACAAAAACCTCCAGGGGACCAGGACAGAATATCCTATGTTTTAAACATTCATGGACACAGGAATGTTCTTGCAACATTCTAATGAAACATGTCTAGAACATTAATATCTTATATTGTAAGAAAATGGCAACAATGTTCTGTGTATGTTTGGTGTGACGTTGATGGAATATTTTCCTAACCCTCAGAAAACAAGACTTATTAATGTTCTTGCAACGTCCCATGAAACGTGTCTTGAACATTTATATTGTATATTCTGAGAACATGGTAACCACATTCTGGGTAAGTTCTGTTTGACATTAAAGGAATGTTCTTCTAACTCTAACGCCAAAACATGCTAAATAGGTTCTCAGGAGGTTTTTGCTAACATACATAGTGTTCTCCTAACTAACAGAAACCTGGACACTCAAACATCAGGGGAACATTACGGGTAAACTAGTGCTGAGTGACTACTGCTTTTTGAGGTCGGTTCGGTTTCGGTTCGGTTTTTGAAAAATAATCACGGTTTTCAATTTCAGTTTAGATTTTTTTTAAACAATAAATGCATTATGTGGGTTGATTACTTTATTATTAAATTAATAACACCTCAATGAAGGTAGTGACTGCCCATTACGGCATATCACTTATTAATAAACCATCCTTTATTCACATTACTTTACTTTAATACAATATTTCAGTTCTTGTGTATATACCATTTATTATTTGATTACTTATTTAATTCCACATCATCTTCTCATCTCTGCTCAGGCAGTAGCAGCCAGCCAGCCATCTATATCTGTTCTCCCCAAAGAGTCATCCTTCAGGCTAGTAGGCTAGTCTAGCTGACTAGCTGCCCGCCGTCTGACGAAATCACTACTTCAGTAGTTCTTCAAAGTAGATAAGGCATACTTTTAAGACTGCTAAATAACAATTATCAATCAATTAGATGCAGTGGCGAATTTAGCATGTAAATCTTGGTGGGGCAAACTAAACATATATTTTTTTAGATGCATGCCAACAAAGCCACTACACAACACAACACAACACTAAACAATACATTAATTGCACTAAAACAGTGACAAACGGTGCCCACAAACTGTTAGGGCCTACATAAAGCTGTCCCTTTCTTTTCAGCACCATGGAGTGAATCCTTACTAGTGCTACACCTGGCTATAAGAGGAGCCTTGTCTGGCGGCGAAACAGTTCATTCAGCCTCATACAGTGAGGGAAAAAAGTATTTGATCCCCTGCTGATTTTGTACGTTTGCCCACTGACAAAGAAATGATCAGTCTATAATTGTAATGGTAGGTTTATTTGAACAGTGAGAGACAGAATAACAACTAAAAAATCCAGAAAAATGCATGTCAAAAATGTTATAAATTGATTTGCATTTTAATGAGGGAAATAAGTATTTGACCCCCTCTCAATCAGAAAGATTTCTGGCTCCCAGGTGTCTTTTATACAGGTAACGAGCTGAGATTAGGAGCACACTCTTAAAGAGAGTGCTCCTAATCTCAGCTTGATACCTGTATAAAAGACACCTGTCCACAGAAGCAATCAATCAATCAGATTCCAAACTCTCCACCATGGCCAAGACCAACGAGCTCTCCAAGGATGTCAGGGACAAGATTGTAGACCTACACAAGGCTGGAATGGGCTACAAGACCATCGCCAAGCAGCTTGGTGAGAAGGTGACAACAGTTGGTGCGATTATTCGCAAATGGAAGAAACACAAAAACACTGTCAATCTCCCTCGGCCTGGGGCTCCATGCAAGATCTCACCTCGTGGAGTTGCAATGATCATGAGAACGGTGAGGAATCAGCCCAGAACTACACGGGAGGATCTTGTCAATGATCTCAAGGCAGCTGGGACCATAGTCACCAAGAAAACTATTGGTAACACACTACGCCGTGAAGGACTGAAATCCTGCAGCGCCCGCAAGGTCCACCTGCTCAAGAAAGCACATATACAGGCCTGTCTGAAGTTTGCCAATGAACATCTGAATGATTCAGAGGAGAACTGGGTGAAAGTGTTGTGGTCAGATGAGACCAAAATGGAGATCTTTGGCATCAACTCAACTCGCCGTGTTTGGAGGAGGAGGAATGCTGCCTATGACCCCAAGAACACCATCCCCACCGTCAAACATGGAGTGGCGCAGTGGTCTCCACTAGAGATCCTGGTTCGAATCCAGGCTCTGTCGCAGCCGGCCGCGACCAAGAGACTCATGGGCGGCGCACAATTTGCCCAGCGTCGTCCAGGGTAGGGGAGGGAATGGCCGGCAGGGATGTAGCTCAGTTGATAGAGCATGGCGTTTGCAATGCCAGGGTTGTGGGTTCGATTCCCACGGGGGGCCAGTATAAAAAAAAAATATATAACATTATTCACTAACTGTAAGTCGCTCTGGATAAGAGCGTCTGCTAAATGACGTAAATGTGGAAACATGATGCTTTGGGGGTGTTTTTCTGCTAAGGGGACAGGACAACTTCACCGCATCAAAGGGACGATGGACGGGGCCATGTACCGTCAAATCTTGGGTGAGAACCTCCTTCCCTCAGCCAGGGCTTTGAAAATGGGTCGGGGATGGGTATTACAGCATGACAATGACCCAAAACACACGGCCAAGGCAACAAAGGAGTGGCTCAAGAAGAAGCACATTAAGGTCCTGGAGTGGCCTAGCCAGTCTCCAGACCTTAATCCCATAGAAAATCTGTGGAAGGTTCGAGTTGCCAAACGTCAGCCTCGAAACCTTAATGACTTGGAGAAGATCTGCAAGGAGTGGGACAAAATCTCTCCTGAGATGTGTGCAAACCTGGTGGCCAACTACAAGAAACGTCTGACCTCTGTGATTGCCAACAAGGGTTTTGCCACCAAGTACTAAGTCATGTTTTGCAGAGGGGTCAACTATTTATTTCCCTCATTAAAATGCAAATCAATTGATAACATTTTTGCCATGCGTTTTTCTGGATTTTTTTGTTGTTATTCTGTCTCTCACTGTTCAAATAAACCTACCATTAAAATTATAGACTGATCATTTCTTTGTCAGTGGGCAAACGTACAAAATCAGCAGGGGATCAAATACTTTTTTCCCTCACTGTAAGAGACAATCCGTAATTTTGATTAAGACATTAATGAGCGAGCTAGGATGGATATAGTCAATATAACTATTTGTTCAGCACTTTGAAATGTACAGCGACAGATGTACAGTATTCTCCCTGTACATCAAGTCAGAACCGTAGGATAAATAAAGGGGGCATATAAGCAGACAATGAAAGCTCTTACAATATTCAATGATTACATTTCTCTAAAACATGTGCACCACCAAGTCAGAACAGTAGGCTAAGTTGTGAGGGGGAAAGGGACCAAATTATTAGGGTGAGGCACATGGGCTACTAACAGTTTACTACACAACATACACTTAGTATTACTTTCTTAGCTACAGTATACATATCTACCTGGAATATTACATCATTTATGCAGAAGCATACAATACATTTTTGGACTCACCTTATTGTGCTGTGCTCATTTGAACATGAAGGTGGCGAGGCGGGGCTTCTTGTGGCACGGCGGTCCTTCTTGTGGCACGGTGGTCCTTCTTGTGGCACGGCGGTCCTTCTTGTGGCACCGCAGTCCTTCTTGCGGGTCCTTCTTGTGGCACGGCGGTCCTTCTTGCGGGTCCTTCTTGTGGCACGGCGGTCCTTCTTGCGGGTCCTTCTTGTGGCACGGCGGTCCTTCTTGCGGGTCCTTCTTGTGGCGTGGCGGTCCATCTTGCGGGTCCTTCTTGTGGCACGGCGGTCCCTCTTGTGGTGCGGTGGTCCTTCTTGTGGCACGGCGGTCCTTCTTGTGGCACGGCGGTCCTTCTTGTGGCGTGGCGGTCCTTCTTGTGGCACGGCGGTCCTCCTTGTGGCGCGGCGGTCCTTCTTGTGGCACGGTGGTCCTTCTTGTGGCGCGGCGGTCCTTCTTGCGGGTCCTTCTTGTGGCACGGCGGTCCCTCCTGTGGCGCGGTGGTCCTTCTTGTGGCATGGCGGTCCTTCTTGTGGCACGGCGGTCCTTCTTGTGGCACGGCGGCCCTTCTTGTGGCATGGCGGTCCTTCTTGTGGCACGGCGGTCCTTCTTGTGGCGCGGCGGTCCTCCTTGTGGCGCGGCAGTCCTCCTTGTGGCACGGCGGTCCTTCTTGTGGCACGGCGGTCCCTCCTGTGGCGCGGTGGTCCTTCTTGTGGGTCCTTCTTGTGGCGCGGCAGTCCTCCTTGTGGGTCCTTCTTGTGGGCACATGTTTTTCCCTGGTTAAATAAAATTTTATAACCCACTCCACAGGCTAGTGATTTCTTTGCAACGCTTGCAGTTAGCCACTGATTCCTTCCAAACCACTCATTGTTGAATTTGAGATTTCCAACTTGTTGTTTAATGTTTATGTCCAATGGCCGATGAGCACCGATACATTTTATCTATAATTTCTCTTCATATGACAAGGATTGAAAAGGATTTGCCAGTAGATTGTCGATGTGATTCATGATGATGACTGCTTTCTAGCTAAGATTTTGAAAGTATGATGTTGACATGATCAGTCCAATCAAAGCTACGGTAGATATAATGTGATTTGACGTCATATTATCTGTAGCCAATGACCTTGAGCCTTGTTGGATGGGCACTTCTAATATAACTCTATGGCAGCACCCAAGGGGCTTGAATTTTCGAGCTCTCCCCGTAGATTTTGCAGTGACGTAGTGTCCCCATGACTGACAGAACACTGAGCCAATCACAGTGCAACTAGAGAACATTACCAACCCCTACACTCCGTATTTTCCGCTGGCTGCCCCACCACCACAGAAAGCACTGAGCTAGGCTGAAACACCTGCAGTTTGGAGTTTGTATGTGGCTTTATTAACTCACTGATTTTTGTTTTTACATTGTTTGCAAACTGATATGTGACACGTATTAATGTCAAAATAATATGCAAAACAGGCATTGCTTTGCCCCACCTGCCCTGAATGACGGGTCGTCACTGATTAGATGTATTGTTGGGTAGAGATACCTAAACAACCGCTCTCTATCCCTCTCGTGTATCTATCGCTCTTCCTCTCCGTGTCTGTCTGTCTGCTGGCCCCACAGGCTTGACCGGCAAGAACCAATAAGAACAGGCAGCTATAGGCCCAATGGATTCTGATCAATGTAGTTATCTATGGTCATCTGCGCTTAACTATGATGAGTTGGAAAACATGTCCCAGAGAGAAATCTCTCCAGAGAAACGGCACAAACGTTGCGTTGAGCGCACAGAAAAAACTAAATGGAATTAAAATAATTGAACCAACATTTTGGTTAATTGCTCAGCACTACGGGTAACAACAAAAACGTTCTCTCTCCCTACAATTGTTAGCTGGGTAACCAAGCATTTAATGGAGATAAAGATAAAGATGAAGAGAGGAAGAGCCAGGAGGTTCAGGACATGAGTATATCTGCTCTAGAGGAGCAGTGGAGAGGCTCTCTATCAAAGACGCTTTCCTTCTCCTCATAAATACCAAGTCAGTGAAAAACCTCAGATCTGGTCAACACATGGGCTCCCCACTCACCACTCCTCACCCCACTCCCTCCTGCAGAGACTGAAGTCCAGTTATTTGATTGAGCATGAAGACATTCAACATTTACCCACAGTATAAAAATGGACTAGCTAGATTGGTGCTGATTATCAAGAACTAAATGCACAGTAAGTATGAGTCTGTCGAAGAGCAACAGTGAAAGTCAGTGACTCATCTAGCAGCTCTATTTCTATGATAACCTTGATACTGGGTTAATCTTCTAAGATGTCTTAACCTGACAAAGAGCCCAGTGGCCTTAAACACTTCATCTGAGGATTAACCCAGTATCCTCTCTGGCTGAGCCAAGACCGCGGAGGGGAAATATGGGCCTTAAACAACCCTGGTGCTTCCTTTATTCTTTATCCTGTATTCATCACGGAGCCAGGTTGAATACAAGGAGTACATAGGATTTTTTTCTTCATGTCTCCCCTCTTCTCTTCTTTGGAAAAACAGGGAGGAGTGGAAGGGAGCTTTCCGTCCTTCCACCAAAGATGCAGTGCTGAGGACATTTGCCAGCGAACAGCGCTTTGAAAGTGAAACACTAGAGTGGCAGATCACAGAGGCCAAGAAAAATGATATTTCTCTCGTTACGACTCCCCCGGCCAATTCCTTTGTTGTGGGAGCTTCTGATTTTAACTGGAAACAGGTCTCCCTCCGCTCTCCTGTGTGTCCCGCACACACACACCCACACCCACCCACACCCACACACACCATCATCATCATTTCTCCATCTTCTAAGGCCTAGTGACAGCTTGTTAAACCTGATGCCCCGTGCACACTCTTTCTCTCTGCAGGAACTATGTCCTCACCTGTCAGTGAGACGTGGGGTAGTGAGGTGTAGGGGTGGGGGACATTGACTGTACTGTACTGTATGAGACCCAGGGGAGTTCTGACCAGGTAGATCTGCTGCAGCACAGAGGGAGAGGAGAAGGAAACCCCAGAGAGAGTGAGCGAGAGAGAGAGAGAATATCCCTACTGAGTGTGTTAACCTGTCAGAGCCATCTTTCGCTCTCCACCTGTTACACACCAGACCACTGACAGGGGACTGATATTCAATCAAATTCGGATATCAATTTTTCTGGGATAAATCAAGAATACATTTTTTTTTACACTGCATTAAAGCACAGGGTATGAATTACAGGGAGCCACGGGGGGCTCAGCTCCCCTGAATGAGCCATTAGCTCCCCTAAATGCAACAAAAGTCAATCTTTGGGATGGTCTCTAAATAATGCTAATTTAACCTATCTTCTATTTGTTTAAATGCAGTGGTAAATATATTTTTACAGTGGTAAATATGAAAATAAAACTTCCAAATGAAACGAACACTCCCACCTTTCTGCCATGCTTTTGACCATTAGGACCGTGAGGGAAAAAAGTATTTGATCCCCTGCTGATTTTGTATGTTTGCCCACTGACAAAGAAATGATCAGTCTATAATTTTAATGGTAGGTTTATTTGAACAGTGAGAGACAGAATAACAACAAAATAATCCAGAAAAACACATGTCAAACATTTTATAAATTGATTTGCATTTTAATGAGGGAAATAAGTATTTGACCCCCTCTCAATCAGAAAGATTTCTGGCTCCCAGGTGTCTTTTATACAGGTAACGAGCTGAGATTAGGAGCACACTCTTAAAGGGAGTGCTCCTAATCTCAGTTTGTTACCTGTTTAAAAGACACCTGTCCACAGAAGCAATCAATCAATCAGATTCCAAACTCTCCACCATGGCCAAGACCAAAGAGCTCTCCAAGGATGTCAGGGACAAGATTGTAGACCTACACAAGGCTGGGATGGGCTACAAGACCATCGCCAAGCAGCTTGGTGAGAAGGTGACAACAGTTGGTGCGATTATTCGCAAATGGAAGAAACACAAAAGAACTGTCAATCTCCCTCGGCCTGGGGCTCCATGCAAGATCTCACCTCGTGGAGTTGCAATGATCATGAGAATGGTGAGGAATCAGCCCAGAACTACATGGGAGGATCTTGTCAATGATCTCAAGGCAGCTGGGACCATAGTCACCAAGAAAACAATTGGTAACACACTACGCCGTGAAAGACTGAAATCCTGCAGCGCCCGCAAGGTCCCCATGCTCAAGAAAGCACATATACAGGCCCGTCTGAAGTTTGCCAATGAACATCTGAATGATTCAGAGGAGAACTGGGTGAAAGTGTTGTGGTCAGATGAGACCAAAATCGAGCTCTTTGGCATCAACTCAACTCGCCGTGTTTGGAGGAGGAGGAATGCTGCCTATGACCCCAAGAACACCATCCCCACCATCAAACATGGAGGTGGAAACATTATGCTTTGGGGGTGTTTTTCTGCTAAGGGGACAGGATAACTTCACCGCATCAAAGGGACGATGGATGGGGCCATGTACCGTCAAATCTTGGGTGAGAACCTCCTTCCCTCAGCCAGGGCATTGAAAATGGGTTGTGGATCGGTATTCCAGCATGACAATGACCCAAAACACACGGCCAAGGCAACAAAGGAGTGGCTCAAGAAGAAGCACATTAAGGTCCTGGAGTGGCCTAGCCAGTCTCCAGACCTTAATCCCATAGAAAATCTGTGGAGGGAGCTGAAGGTTTGAGTTGCCAAACGTCAGGCTCGAAACCTTAATGACTTGGAGAAGATCTGCAAAGAGGAGTGGGACAAAATCCCTCCTGAGATGTGTGCAAACCTGGTGGCCAACTACAAGAAACGTCTGACCTCTGTGATTGCCAACAAGGCTTTTGCCACCAAGTACTAAGTCATGTTTTGCAGAGGGGTCAAATACTTATTTCCCTCATTAAAATGCAAATAAATTCATAACATTTTTGCCATGCGTTTTTCTGGATTTATTTGTTGTTATTCTGTCCCTCACTGTTCAAATAAACCGACCATTAAAATGATAGACTGATCATTTCTTTGTCAGTGTGCAAACGTACAAAATCAGCAGGGGATCAAATACCTTTTTCCCTCACTGTATTCTATGTGGCTGCACAAACCACAGCGCTGTCCCCTCAGTAGTGCTGTATTTCGGCCTCAGCTGAGCTCCTTTAAACGCATAGATGTTCCTTTATACTTGATCATTTTCGCCAGTTGTTTGCCATGCGCCCTTGATAAAAAAATTGCCTTTATTCCAATGCATTAGATTTATCAGTTGATGTATCATTGTTTGCTTTTGTCAGTCAGCTGTTTAGAGCGCTCATTGCTTTGTTTTCAGGTGCGTGCGGGTATTGTTGTTCTCTGTGTCATACGTTTTCTTTCCTGGATCAGCTGATGATGGTCGCCAATATCACAAGACAACTAGCCTACAGCCAGACACCAATGTGTATCCAATCCATCCAACATGAATGACAGTAGTCCTATAGTTGACTCTTTCGGTTAGAAGCATTAGATTTTGCAATGGCATAGGCCTACATTATTTTGGATTTGTGTGCCCATAAGAACTGTTTTCACAGCGAAATATAATTAAAAGTTATGTAGGCATAGTTACACTTACAGAGCACTTTCCGAGATTCAGGAATCGTACAGTGTCACACCTACCCCCGGTCCCTCTCTCCAGCGCTCTACGTCGCCGGTGTACTAACCACCGGCCCTGGCAACCATCATTACGCACACCTGCACCCCATCATTACGCACACCTGGACTTCTTCATCACCTTGATTACCTTCCCTTTATTTAGCCCTCAATAGCCTCAGTCATCAGGCAGTATTAGTTTGTTTTCATGTTCAGTATGCATCTCCAGTTTTTTGTTCATTTGCCTTGCATCTTTATTATTCAACTCTCCTTCTGCACCTGCTTCCTGACTCCCTGCGTTTATGTAACATACAGGTTTTAAGTTCAATGTTCTAATTCAAATGTCAAATGCTTAATAATGACAAATAACACTGTCATAAATGTAATTAATGTAAGGAAAGAAAGGTAGTGTTTTATTTCACACGATCTGTGACGACTCCAAGCATTCAACTCATGAATTAAGGACAACTCATAAACTAGGGTGTAAACATATTTTGATTCAACTCATGTATTATATTGAATGTAGGCTACCTGTTCTGTGTGTGATCATGTGTGTAAAATTGTCTCGGCTGAGAGGGTAGGCTACCAGCGGTGGTATAGGCCTAGTGGAGGGTAAACGCAAGCAAACGCAGTTCACCCACCTTTTTCAGAACAAAATCATTAAAATTATAGGGAGCGTAACTTTTTTCACCGCAACCAGCAATCAGAGTTTACCCACATATTTTTTTTACCACTACATCACTGGCTACCGGTAGGCCTATTTGAAGTTCAAGTTAATAGGCCTACATATTGTAGCCTAGTCTAGTAAATTGACCATGTGTGTTAGGGTGACCATTCCGTTTTTCCCGGGACAGTTTCAGCCCCATTACAGGTGTCCTGACTTTTCAGGCTACAAAAAGGTCAATTTGTCAGCAAGACGCATCAATTAATGCAGGCCTAATCAATGGCAATCACAGAATGTCATTAGCCACACTTTTTGGTGTTTTGTTAACAAAGCAGATGTCTATTTCCATTCATCAAATGGTGCGAGCATACATGCATTGCACTGTTTGGATTATTTTGGAGTGGATGAACATGCACAGGTAACCTACTTTTTTAAATGATTTGCTTGATAATCGGACGAAAGCATCATGACTGGTTGTGTTCAGGGCTGGGAATTAACACCCGCCAACCGCCAAATGCAGGTAGATTTTGTCATTGGCGGTAAGAATGTGTATTTCACCAGCCACGTTGGCGGGTGGTCACACAGAGCATTTGTAAACAGTTTTTTTTTTCATCCAAAGCTCATATGTAGAAGTTGGTCGAATTGACAAGAATGGCGAATAAAATGCGACTTTGTCCTTGTGTTTCTTGGCCAGTTTTTTTGTTAGTTTGAGTTTGCTGCAACTGGCTGCTGCTAGGAGGACATCGCCACAGATAGAACAATGAGCCAGATATTTCACCGGATGTATAAATGTGAAGCATCCGGTTGGCGTTTCCACTCACTACCAAATATGGTAAGGAGAGGAAGCCCAGTGACCGGCAGTGGGAGAAGATGGAGCGAGATGGATTTTGCTAATTTACCCATTGATGAAACATTTGATCTCCATACAGTTTTCTGCTTCCAAAACTAGAATCTGTAACAAACAGAGTGGACTGCGTTTTGTAGACCTTACCCTTTGCCAAAGATTCTAAAACGTGCGTTGTTTAGAAGGACTGCAAGGGCGAATTGAGTTATTGCACACGCGCACTTCACAGAATAGTCGTTCCCTAATGGAAATATGCAAATATATGCTAGAACGTGCCAATACGATCTCACTAGCTCATGCTTGGCTCTGCCCACCTCCTTGATTGTTCTGCCCACTATGATTAATTTGCTCCCATTGGAAATGACAGGCTCTGGTCTATCTATCCTCTGGTCTATCTATCTTTGGCAAATATTTGACATGGCAGTCTGCGATCTTTTTTATCACAGACAGCCCAAGTTACCACGGTAACGGCACGTCCCTTAAAGGGGCAGATGAAAATGTTTGTCTCACCCAATGATTGTGCTTGATTGAGCATGGGTCACATCATGTAGCCTACTCCTTGTAAAAATTGTCAGCTTAGAGTCCTGAACTATAATAAGAAATAAGCCTTAACACTCAGCATTTTGTGGCAGGCCAGGCACTTTGTTGATTATTGATGTTCAGTTGTAGAACTGTTGATCTGTTTTTACTATTGTATCTAAATCATTTATTTTAACATACTGTACATTGGTAAAAAGACGCAGGTCACAGAAATGTAATGAAATTAAGCAATATGCCCCATTTACTTCTTACTAGTAATACATTTCTTGTTTTAAAAATATTAGAAAGCATGCTCATCTTTTTTGTAGTTTATTTGTTGAAGTAATTATGGCAATAAAAATAAATGAAAAAAACACCCTGGTAGTGTTCACATCACATTAAAAGGTAATTCTCCGTAAAATTCTGTCTTTATTGTTAGGCCCATAAAATGAATTTTGAGACCCCCCCGAATATCATGGTGTAATTCTCACTCTGCTAATGCACATGTGGGTTCATGTACTCATCAAGACCATGTTTAGAGCGTGAAACTCAAAACAAGCTCAACCGCATATTCATTCTAAGAGAGCTGATGTGTCTCAACAAAGCAACGTGGCATAGCCTTGCTAACTCTCTCCCACTCTCATTTGCACCCCCAGTGGTCCTGATGCAGGCTGCTGCTGGCTGCCTGTTTTACGGTGAGCCTTCCTTCCTGGCTGTGTGATGGCGTTGGGAGGCCCGTTCCTAACCCAGTGGTTAAATGAAACACCCCTTCTCTATCTGGGTACGGTAAACCATACCACAACATCCTTCCACAGGTCCATCCTCCAACACTCTTTACCGCTCATGTTTTCGATTTGCCATCTGATATTGCTGATTTGGGGGATTTCATGCTTTGTTGAATAAAACAGAAAATTGTGTAAAGCTAATCCGGCGCCACTTTTTATTTGGCAGATATGCTTTTGTCTCTGTCACCCTGGTTCTATTTTCCGGAGGGGAGAGATCGTCGGGCTTCCGAGGCTGTGCCGAGGCCTGTAGCGTGTGAGTGAGTAGCGTGCAGCATGTGAGCGCTCATCTTTTTAGCATTAAAGGTGATTGACAGCTTTCAGTGGAAGCCGGACGGTGGGGATTTGGACCCATTTTGGTTCGAAATACACACTGAAACACACACAAACAAAAACATCGACTCCCCCGCTGAACCCAAAGCAGCACAACAGATTTGTCTTCATAACAAAACAGTTGTTGACTAATTTATTTTGAAAGTTAGAGGGGACAAAACCAAGGTCCCAAACTCATATCATCTTCAGAATGGCCGAAACAATGCCTCTCAAAGATCAAAGGTAAAATAGGGATTGACTATATTTGTCCTGTTTCACACATGTACAAGTGTGTAATCTGAACAAGTGTGTGGTGTGAAATGTAAATTCGTTTTTTGCACCCCCCCCCCCGCCACTGAGACACCCTCGGAGAGTGGGCTCATGGCCTCTATGACCCCTGACCCGTCAGAAAAGGTCACAGGTCTAGTTGGTTCATTCTCATTAGTTTGTCACTAACAAAGCCATCAGGAAAGCCGGGTTTCCCATGCATCCCGCCTCCCCTCCCCCTCCACATCTGCTGTGTATCATTAAACGGAGAAACCCAGTAAAAATATTTACTTCCCTTTGCCTCTTTGAGCTAAATATACTTTTGGAGACGTGGCCGTGATTGGGCTCTGAAAAATGGTGTTCCTCTGTCTCTGTATGCAGTTGTAACAAATTGACTGGCGAATTTTCATCATTTGTGTTTTCGCTCAGCCCTGCGATAAATTACTGTCACACAACATCACATCGCAACACGTGAACTGTGCTGGAGATTGATGCGTTCGCACCTCCACCACTTTCCTGCAGTCAAATAACCAAACCTCCCTCTAATGGCCTTATGGGTGGAATATTATTAATATTTTTCATGATTTCATAATTATATATATTTTTTAAATGCTGAAAATCTGGTGTTTCTATGTCAAACGGTTTTGACTATGACAGAATGAAAGGACAATGTGCTCTGTGCTTAGAAATGGACTAAAAACTAAATCAAGGTCAGATTGTTATATCCCAGATGACTGTGATCTCTCAGATGTAGTCAGAGTTCAGAAAATATTGGCAGCTCCAGCTTAAGCACTAAAGATCCAAGACTAGCCAACATACTGAGCCAAATAAACTAAAGTTGATGCAGTCAGAACTTGACTTGACTTTTTGGTCGATACCAAAAAAGACCAAGACAGATTCAGACAAACAGAGCACATCACATGTACAGTGTAGAAGTCCCTGACTTGTGATGATGTCATTTGCATACTCCCAGACGAGGAAGTCGAGGGCCAATGAGTAATTTGAATCAGTGGTTGGGTTTGATTCTAATTGGCCAGTATATTGTATAGTAATTAGCATAATATTTCAGCAGAGTGGAGAGGTACACAGAGAGTTGATTAGAGGAGATGTCACAGTAGATTCAGATTTCAGCAGCAACTGATTGACCTTGAAGCTCCTAAATTAGCCTGAACGACATGAAAAGTATTGGAAAGTTGTCGAGAGAGAGAGAGAGAGAGAGAGAGAGAGAGAGAGAGAGAGAGAGAGAGAGAGAGAGAGAGAGAGAGAGAGAGAGAGAGAGAGAGAGAGAGAGAGAGAGTTGGAGCATTGTTATCCTGCTCTTATTTCATAGGCATACTAAATAAAATAAAATGATATTGAAATTTGCTTGATTTTGGATGATCTGACAGATTCATTGCAGGACATTTACAACAAATGACAAAGTTATAATGAGTCTCACGTCGTCATGTCTTTTCCATGTCTTTCATGTCTGCTTTGATTTTGTCTGTCTCTAGAAGCAAGCAAAAATATTCACCCCAGTAAAAAAGTGGACTAAGATAAGAGGTCATATGAGGTTTATGGTTGGCTTTAGACTTTCACTTTGGATAGGAAAAGACAGAAAAAAAAATCTTCATTAAATAGTGCCTTTGGAAAGTATTCAGACCCCTTGACCTTTTCCACATTTTGTTACATTACAGCCTTATTCTAAAATTGATAAAATAAAATAAAATCCTCAGCAATCTACACACAATACCCCATAATGAGAAAGCGAAAACTGGTTTTAGAAAATTTTGCAAATGTATTAAACATAAAAAACATAAATACCTTATTTACATAAGTATTGATCATCCTTGACATGTTTCTACAACTTGATTGGAGTCCACTTGTGGTAAATTAAATTGATTGGACATGATTTGGAAAGGCACACACCGGTCTATATAAGGTCCCACAGTTGACAGTGCATGTCAGAGCAAAAACCAAGCCATGAGGTCGAAGGAATTGTCCGTAGAGCTCTGAGACAGGATTGCGTCAAGGCACAGATCTGGGGAAGGGTACCCCAAAATGTCTGCAGCATTGAAGGTCCCCAAGAACACAGTGGCCTCCATCATTAAGTGGAAGATGTTTGGAATGACCAAGACTCTTCCTAGAGCTGGCCGCCCGGCCAAACTGAGCAATCGGGGGAGAAGGGCCTTAGTCAGGGAGGTGACCAATAACCTGATGGTTACTCTGACAGAGCTCTAGAGTTCCTCTGTGGAGATGGGAGAACCTTCCAGAAGGACAAACATCTCTGTAGCACTCCACCAATCAGGCCTTTGTGGTAGAGTGGCCAGACGGAAGCCACTCCTCAGTTAAAGGCACATGACAGCCCGCTTGGAGTTTGCCAAAAGGCACCTAAAGACTCTCAGACCATGAGAAACAAGATTCTCTGGTCTGATGAAACCAAGATTGAACTCTTTGGCCTGAATGCCAAGCGTCACATCTGGAGGAAACCTACGGTGAAGCATTGTGGTGGCAGCATCATGCTGTGGGGATGTTTATCAGCGGCAGGGAATGGGAGACTAGTCAGGATCGAGGGAAAGATGAACGGAGCAAAGTACAGAGCGATCCTTAATGAAAACCTGCTCCAGAGTGCTCAGGACCTCAGACTGGGGCGAAGGTTCACCTTCCAACAGGACAACGACCCTAAGCACACAACCAAGACAATGCAGGAGTGGGACAAGTCTCTGAATGTCCTTGAGTGGCCCAGCCAGAACCCGGACTTGAACCCGATCTAACATCTCTAGAGAGACCTGATAATAGCTGTGCAGCAATGCTCCCCATCCAACCTGACAGAGCTTGAGAGGATCTGCAGAGAAGAATGGGAGAAACTCCCCAAATACAGGTGACAAGCTTGTAGCGTCATACCCAAGAAGACTCAATGCTGTAATGGCTGCCAAAGGTACTTCAAAAAAGTACTGAGGAAAGGGTCTGAATACTTATGTAAATTTGATATTTCAGTTCTTTATTTGTAATAAATTAGCAAACATTTATAAAAACCTGTTTTTGCTTCGTCACTATGGGGTATTTTGTTAGAGTGATAAGAAAAAAAAGAATTGAATCAATTGTAGAATAAGGCTGTAACGTAACAAAATGTGGAAAAAGTCAAGGGGTCTGAATACTTTCCGAAGGCGCTGTATATCCAGTATAGAGACTGGAGTGGTGAGGTAGAGAGATTCTGGCCCTGGCTCTGGTCTTCTTCCTCTCGTGTAAAACTGCCCGACGTGACAGGGAAGTCTCCACAGACGGCATTAACACAAAGGACACAAACAGGCCAGACAGACAGTCCTGAGAAAACACACACACACACACACACACACACACACACACAAACACACATACACACACTACGGAAAATACTGTACTACCTTTGGCCAGAGCAATTTTTTTTGTTTTGCCTTGTGCCACATGAGAGATGTCCATAGTGCTGAACACCACTGATCAACCTTTCTCAGCACAAGAACATCAAAAGAACCCTGAAACCAACCTGAACCAACCTTAAAAAATGGTGACAGCTTGGGGAGCAGTATAAAGTCTCCCCTGCAGTAAGGCCTACTGTAGATGAGAGGCCTGATAATACAGTAGAGAATGAATTTAATCATGAGGGCTCATTGCCAGTTAAACTTTGAGTTTCACTCCCAGTCGCTCCCAGATATCAAACACTGGAGACATCCATCACTCATCCACTACATTACATTTACAGCCACTCATGTGTTTGTCACATCTGCTCCTTCAACGCCCTCTACTGCTCATCCTGTGTATCTCCTTGACCTGCCTCTACTCCCCCAGTACTCTCTCCCTCTCCCTCTCTCTCTTTCTGTGTGTGTGTGTGATTGTGTGGGAGGAGACAGGTGTGCTGGAGTCAGAGCAGATCACCACCAGCTGCAACCGGTTCCATAATCAAGACCTCTACAAATACTCAGTCCTGCCACTTCCACACTGCCAGATCGTAATCTCTGCTCAGTCAGTCTACGGTCCTAGCCGTTTGTTACTATTCAGATCCTGTTATCCTGTTGTGCCTGTTTTCCTTGCCTGACGCTGTTTTCCTCTCCGCTACAGTTCTGCCTGCTCTGACTCTGGTCCCTGTCTCCAGTCCCACGTCTCGTCATCCTGCTACTCCGTCCTCGATTCCCCACTCTTGGATTCCCCTCCGGACCTGCTCACCCTGTCTCAACCCCCCTTGCTCCAGCCTCAGCCTCCGCACCTGGTTTCTAGCAGTTTCCCCTGACCTGCACTCCATCTTCCCCCTGTGTTTCAATAAATACCTTGGTTACTTCATCCCAGTCTCCTCATCTGAGTCTGCTCTTGGGTTCCCCTGTTCCACTCCGCGTAACAGTACAATCTGGCCAAAGAGATGAACCCAGCAGACTCTGCTACTCTCCACCAAACCCTCGTCGGCCAAGGCACCCTGCTCAAGCAACATGACCAAGCCCTGAAGATCCTTCTGGAGCACATCAAGGAATTTTCACAGAGCCTGTCTGACCTACAGGGCCGACCCTTCGCTAAGAGCTCACAACCAGTTCCCTCCGATGGAGTTCCCTCCGATGGGTTGCATGTCCCATAACATCTGCTTCAGTGCCTTGTCCTCCTTCTCTGACTGCGTCCCATCCCCATGCAGCTCGGCCGGGCCCGTCTCTCTCCAGAAGAGAGGCAACGACGAATCGGCGCTAGGAGCTGCCTATACTGTGGCCAGGTTGGTCACGTTGTCTCCACTTGTTCCCTGCGTCCAGCAAAAGAGGGGGCTCTGCAGTAGTGTGGGATATACTGTTGAGCCAAATCACCTGCCCATCTTCCCCAAGACCCCTGCTTGAAGGCAGACTTGTGTGGCAGAGCCAGGCTTTTCCTCTCTCTGCTTACATCGATTCGGGTGCCGACGAGAGCTTCCTGGACCGAGGTGTCGTTACCCAGTTGGGCCTGGACACTGTCCCACTCGATTCACCCCTCGATGCTAATGCTCTCAATGGACAGCTTCTCACCGTCTCTGTCATCCTGCATCTCTCTGTAAATCACCAGGAAAAGATCAGTTTCCACATAATCGACTGTTCCTACTCTCCCCTGGTTCTTGGCCATCCATGGTTAAAGCTACACAACCCACAGATTGACTGGACCGCCGGAAAGGTAACCACTTGGAGTTCATTTTGTCACTCTAATTGTTTACATTCTGCCCTTCCCCCTGCCTTGTCTGTGTCCCAGTTCATTCCAGAACCTCCGGACCTGTCATCAGTTCCTCCCGAGTATCACGATCTAGCTCCTGTGTTCAGCAAGCACCACGCCCTGTCGCTGCCGCCTCATCGGTCATGCGACTGTGCCATTGACCTCCAGCCTGGAGCTCTTCTCCCCAGTAGCCGGTTGTTTAACCTCTCTCTTCCCGAGCAAGAGGCTATGGAGAGGTACATCCAGGATTCTCTGGCTGCAGGACTTATCAAGCCATCTTCCTCCCCGGTGGGTGCTGGGTTTTTCTTTGTGAAGAAGAAGGATTGATACAACAGCAGCTAAGATGGGGAGAAGTCTGTCCATAATAAAGCGCTGCTCTGCCTTCTTAACTGTCACGAGGGTCTATGTCGTCCAAGTATGACCAAGGCGCAGCGTGTCCAAGAAACATGACTTTATTAAATAAACGTATTCGAACTACAAACAAAAGACGACTCAATGAAGTCCACGGTACACTGACCAAAAGGAACAAAAACCCACAACTCCCACAGGAAAACATACAGATAAATATGGCTCCCAATCAGAGATAACGAGCCGACAGCTGCCACTCGTTACCTCCGATTGGGAGTCATTGACCAAACCTAGAAATGAACGTGACAGAAATGCAAACATAGAAATACACCCAAAACCCAACAAAACAAAATACACCCTGGCTCAAATACAAAAGTCCCGGAGCCAGAGTGTCACAGTACCCCCCCCTAAAGGTGCGCACTCCGGGCGCACCAGCATACAGTCTAGGGGAGGGTCTGGGTGGGCGTCTGTCCACGGTGGCGGTTCTGGCCCTGGTCGTGGTCCCCACCCCACCTTAGTCACTATCCGCTTCCGTAGCCTCCTCCACATGACCACCCCCCAACTAAACCCCACTGGATTAAGGGGCGGCACCGGACTAACGGGCAGCACCGGACAAAGGGGCAGCACCGGACTAAGGGGCAGTACCAGGATAAGGGGCAGCACCGGGCTAAGGGACAGCGCCGGACTCAATGGCGGATCCTGGCTGGCTGGCTCTGGCGGATCCTGGCTGGACGGCTCTGGCGGATCCTGGCTGGACGGCTCATGGCTGGCTGAAGGATCTGGCTGCTCATGGCTGGCTGACGGATCTGGCTGCTCATGGCTGGCTGACGGATCTGGCTGCTCATGGCTGGCCGACGGATCTGGCTGCTCATGGCTGGCCGACGGATCTGGCTGCTCATGGCTGGCTGAAGGATCTGGCTGCTCATGGCTGGCTGACGGATCTGGCTGCTCATGGCCGGCTGACGGATCTGGCTGCTCATGGCTGGCGGAAGGCTCTGGCTGATCCTGTCTGGCGGAAGGCTCTGGCTGATCCGGTCTGGCGGAAGGCTCTGGCTGATCCTGTCTGGCAGAAGGCTCTAGCGGCTCCGGTCTGGCGGACGGCTCTGAAGGCTCATGGCAGACGGGCGGCTTAAGCGCCTTTGGGCAGACGGGCAGTTCAGGCCCCGTTGGGCAGACGGCAGACTCTGGCCGTCTGAGGCGCACCGTAGGCCTGGTGCGTGGTGCCGGAACTGGAGGTACCGGGCTGAGGACACGCCTCTCAGGGCTAGTGCGGGGAGAAGCAACAGGGCATGCTGGACCCTGGGGACGCACATAAGGCCTAGTGCGGAGAGCCGGAACAGGGCATGCTGGACCCTGGGGACGCACATAAGGCCTAGTGCGGGGAGAAGCAACAGGGCATGCTGGACCCTGGGGACGCACATAAGGCCTAGTGCGGAGAGCCGGAACAGGGCATGCTGGACCCTGGGGGCGCACATAAGGCCTAGTGCGGAGAGCAGCAACAGGACGCACAGGACTCGGGGAACACACAGGAGGCTTGGTGCGTGGTGTAGGCACTGGTGGTACTGGGCTGGAGCGGAGAGGTGGCGCCGGAAATACCGGACCGTGCAGGCTTACTGGCCCCCTTGAGCACTGAGCCTGCCCAACCTTACCCGGGTTGATGCTCCCCGTCGCCCGACCAGTACGGGGAGGTGGAATAACCCGCACCGGCCTATGTGGGCGAACCGGGAACACCATGCGTAAGGCTGGTGCCATGTACGCCGGCCCGAGAAGACGCACTGGTAGCCGGATGCGTTGGGCCGGCTTCATGACCTCTGGCTCAATGCTCACTCTAACCCGGCCGATACGTGGAGCTGGACTGTACCGAACCGGGCTATGCCTGCGTACAGGAGACACCATGCGCTCAACTGCGTAACATGGTGTCTGCCCGTACTCTCGCTCTCCACGGTAAGTCCAGGGAGTAGGCGCAGGTCTCCTACCTGACTTCGCCACACTCCCTTTAAGCCCCCCCCCAATAAATTTTTGGGTAGTACCCACGGGCTTCCAGCCTCGACTCCGTGCTGCCTCCTCATACCACCTCCTCTCGGCTTTAGCTGCCTCCAGCTCTTCACGAGGGCGGCGATATTCTCCCGGTTGTGCCCAAGGACCCTTTCCAGCCCGTATCTCCTCCCATGTCCAGGAATCCTTAGGAGCTGGGTCCTGTTGCCGCTTGACACGCTGCTTGGTCTTGTGTTGGTGGGTTTTTCTGTCACGAGGGTCTATGTCGTCCAAGTATGACCAAGGTGCAGCGTGTCCAAGAAACATGACTTTATTAAATAAACGTATTCGAACTACAAACAAAAGACGACTCAATGAAGTCCACGGTACACTGACCAAAAGGAACAAAAACCCACAACTCCCACAGGAAAACATACAGATAAATATGGCTCCCAATCAGAGATAACGAGCCGACAGCTGCCACTCGTTACCTCCGATTGGGAGTCATTGACCAAACCTAGAAATGAACGTGACAGAAATGCAAACATAGAAATACACCCAAAACCCAACAAAACAAAATACACCCTGGCTCAAATACAAAAGTCCCGGAGCCAGAGTGTCACATTAACAACACTATAAACAAGGCAGGTCCTACAGGCCCTAGTTTTGTTGCATCTGGACTACTGTTCAGTAGTGTGGTCAGGTGCCACAAAGAAGGACATGGGAAAATTACAATTGTCTCAGAACAAGGCAGCACGGCTGGCCCTTAAAAGT
Source organism: Coregonus lavaretus (assembly GCF_964263955.1). Classification (NCBI taxonomy): domain Eukaryota; kingdom Metazoa; phylum Chordata; class Actinopteri; order Salmoniformes; family Salmonidae; genus Coregonus; species Coregonus lavaretus. The sequence goes on along the minus strand of NC_139992.1, from coordinate 23,942,204 downwards.
ACACGGGGAGCTAACGTCAATGATATGCATGTGAATCTCTCATGGCTCAAAGTGAGAGAGAGATTGAATTCATCACTACTTGTTTTTATAAGAAGTGTTGACAAGCTGAATGTACCGAGCTGTCTGTTTAATCTACTAGCACACAGCTCGGACACCCATGCATACCCCACAAGACATGCCACCAGAGGTCTCTTCACAATCCCCAAGTCCAGAACAGACTATGGGAGGTGCACAGTACTACATAGAGCCATGACTACCTGGAACTCTATTCCACATCAGTTAACTGATGCAAGCAGTAGAATCAGATTTAAAATTTAAAAGGTGTAAAAATACACCTTATGGAACAGCGGGGACTGTGAAGAGACACACACAAAAGGTACAGACACACGCATATGCACACAAGCGCTAGCACACGCACTCTACAAACACTTACATTGTAATATTGTTGTATGGTGGTATTATACATTTTGTATTGTAGATATGTACAGTAGTAGTGTAATAATGTTATATGATGTACTGTTTAATATTTTGTTTTATATGTAATGTAAGTGCCTTAATGTGTTTGGACCCCAGGAAGAGTAGCTGCTGCCTTGGTAGCAGCTAATGGGGATCCGTAATAAATACAAGTACAAATACAAATTGCCCGCTCCCTTAAAACTTGAGACGTCTGTGGCATTGTGTTGTGTGTACATTTTAGAGTGGCCTTTTATTGTCCCCAGCACCTGTGTAAAGGTGCACCTGTGTAATGATCATGCTGTTTAATCAGCTTCTTGATATGCCACACCTTTCAGGTGGATGGATTATTTTGGCAAAGGAGAAATGCTCCTTTGTAAACAAACATGGGATGTAAACAAACATGTGCACAACATTTGAGAGAAATAAGCTTTTTTGTGCGTAAGGAACATTTCTGGGATCTTTTATTTCAGCTCATGAAACATGGGACCAACACTTTATTTGTTGCGTTTATATTTTTGTTCAGTGTAGTAAGCGACAAGTACAGTTCACAATCTGTTGGGTGGCAATTCTGCCACGCGTTTGACCCCTGGTCACATATGGGTTGCTCCTCTCTGTTCTAAGAACTGGGATCAGCAGCCAGCGTTATGGCCTCAATGCAAGGTGGAACATAACAGTGAGACCCAAACACCTGAGACTACAGACCTATGTAATTTATTTGTTCTCAGAATGAGAAAAAGAGAGCAACTTAGGTATAGAAAGAGTAGAGGATGCTAGCCAGGGCAGGATAACGCCCTAACAATCCAACACACATGTCGTGGGCTAGCTGAGCCATAGCCTGAGGGAGAAGCAACATGTGGTAGAGGTTTTCTCCCGTCCACTCCTAACACGTCTGAGGAGTGGGAGCAAGATAGACGCAGTGATAGGCATCAGAGCCAGCTGTGGATTAACACAATTTACACTTCACTTAGAGTAGGTAACAGAGCCACCTCCCCATGGCCCTTAGACGGGCCTCCAGACTCAGCTTCAACCCCAGCCTCAGTCCCAGCCTCAGCCCCATTCTCAACCCCAGCCCCTGGCCTGCACCTTCACAGTCTTTGAGTTTAAACAAAATAAAACACTACAAAGAGCTGTTTTAAGAGGCCTGGCTCTGTTACTGCAGCAATTAAATTGACTAGGAATAAATCAAATTCCAAAGTAGTAATGAAATAGAGAGACAAAATCTAATTTAGCACCACTGCACCCACTGCTGTTTTAGAATGCTTGAACAACGTTTCATGGCGTTTTGTTACGTTCGTGGCAAGTTCAGACGCTGTGACATTTATTGAATTCACTCTCTATCTCTCTCTCTCTCACTCTCTCTCTTGCGCTCTGTCAATCAATATTTGTCTCTCTCTCTCTCTCTCTCTCTCTCTCTCTCTCTCTCTCTCTCTCTCTCTACTTCATCCTTTCTATGTAGTGAAAATATTTATGTGTGGGTGTACAAAGTCCTTTGGAGAACAAGTTGGACATTTTCAGAGGACTTTGACAGTAAAGATTTAGAGTCAATGGGGTATTGTAGATATGACAAGATGAAGACTATAATTAATCTAAAAAGCGGTAATCATTCACATGCACACACACTGTTCAGTGAGCAATATGACTGTCGCCTTACTCACTCTTACATTTTTACATTATTTAGCAGACGCTCTTATCCAGAGCAACTTACAGGAGCAATTAGGGTTAAGTGCCTTGCTCAAGGGCACATGGACAGATTTTTCCCCTGGTCAGTTCGGGGATTTGAACCAGCAACCTTTCTGTTACTGGCCCAATGCTCTTAAATGCTAGGCTATCTAACTCACAGCCACCCAACCACCCATACATACAATTGATGAGAAGGGTTGCTATGCTATCCTATCTGCCCCCTCTTTATCAGGCATGTACAGAGAGAGAACAGGGGCCACATACTGCTGACAGGGGAGGTTAGTGTTGAGCCAGTGTGTGTGAGTGGGTGGTGGGGGATGGTATCAAAGGGATTCTCCCAATGGGAGGGTGTGGAGCTAGAGTTGCCCTGCCCCTGACACTGTCCTGCCCTGCACAGGTGTCACATGAGAGGTGACAGGCTACGAGAGCAAACCAGGTCAGGGTAAAGGACAAGGTAAGACACCTCACATCTTTTCCTCCTGTCTTGTTGACCCCAGGGCCTTTTTACATCAGCTAGGCCTATAATAACATAGCAGAGCTAGGGAGAGAGAGGGAGAGGGAGAGAGCGAGAGAGACTGTAGACAAAATTCCGATGTTCGTTGCTCAATAACACCATTACTGCCTATTTATTTTTGGAAACTGATATGTAGCTGCGCTTTCTTTGATTAATATCAAAACATCTGAAATCATAATCATTTACATGGTGTGATCTTCAGTAAACCAAATCTTGAAATAAATAGTCAAAATGTAATTTTATTTTATGTTATTTGCACTTTTCCATTGAGTTTATTTACTTATAATACACACAGCTGCTCTTCTTGAAATGTATCATAACAATGTTGAGAGCGCCTAAATGACCGATATTGACAAGTGTAGAGAGGTAGGTAGCTTAACATTCATCATCTATAGGACAAAGGCTAAAATTACTTACTTCGACTGTTATTTGTGGAGAAACGTTAACATAGGCCTGGTCGGATCTGAACATTACCTGCAAGTCTATCTTGCACATTCTAAAGAAGACAGAATTAATCAGAAACAGTATGATCATTGTTTGAACAACTAATCTAAAGGTTTTTAATGAAGGCCTCACAATTCAACACAATGCATTTTACAGTAGGCCCCTATGCATCTGAGATACAGTATTATGTCAATGGCCATTTTCATTTGAATGGCAGTTTGTACTGTACATGTCATGTTCTCTCACTGAATGTGTGATGGCCTGGGATATAATACAGGTTGAGATTGAACAGCTCTGTGTACAATACCTTTATTCAGTATTACACTGCCCTCAAGTGTTCATAGATCACATTGTTATCAACCATAGCATGGGAGACGGACAGGCCAAAAGATACACACTCTGCACAACAAACAAACATGAGTTTTTATGATTAGCATTTTTTGGCATTGTTATATTTGAGGTTGACTTTATTTTGGAGCTATTGAATCGGGGGGATCATTTTTATCTTGATTTTCTTCCAGGTTATGACGCTGCCAGGAGTGTTGAAGTCCATTCAGAGGCTATGAGCACCAGCTGTAATCGGTGAGTGGTTCTCCATGGATGGCTGCTCAGGTCAGCGGGTCAGATACAGTCACATACAGTATACTCAGATAAAACTGTAGGATAATAATCTCAGTCAGGCAAACTCAAAGATAAACCTATGGCAGTTTTATATCTGAGGTGTCACTGACAACCCTGTGATCATTTGGTATGTAGGCCACAGTAGCGCTGCAAGTTTTTTTAATTTACCTTTATTTAACTAGGCAAGTGAGTTAAGGACAAATTCTTAATTACAATGACAGCCTACACCGGCCAAACCCGGACGACACTGGGCCAATTGTGCGCCGCACAATCACGGCCGGTTGTGATACAGCCTGGAATCGAACCAGGGAGTCTGTAGTGACGCCTCAAGCACTGAGATGCAGTGCCTTAGACCGCTGCGGCACTCTGGAGCCCGTACAGTAGGTCTATAAAAGTCATTGACCACCCTACTGTTACAGTACTGTTACTGTAGTGCTTTGTGTTACTGACCATGCTGCTGTTTGCCACATTCTGTGTGTTTTATATGTAGGCCTAGTATGTATGTCCCCATCTGTGCTGTAGTATGTAATGTGCGACCCCCCTCCCCTCTCTATGGCTCACTGTGGCATCAGCACATTTCCAGCCTCTGTAAACACAATAACCCCAAAGGTCACAGCGGGGTCACACTCACTGTCAGTGTTCATCTCTGTGATAGTTTTATTGAACTCACACAAAAGCATACAAACACACAATAGGAAGAGAACTAACTATGAGCTGCATCGTCAGATACCAGACATTTCAGAATGGAGTTGGTGTCATAAGGACTAGAGTACAGAATGATATTAGTAGATCCTTCAAACTCAATACCAAAATGTATTTTGAAGCAAGTGGGATTGATGAAATGTTTCTGAGATCGACTAAAATTACAATCTGTTACGATGTTATGAGGTTCATTCTAAGGTTTATCAAATTTTGTTTGGGTGCATTGGTGTTTTCAAATGACTAAGATGGCCTCAGTCTATTGAAAATTGTTAATATTTAATGGAGTTCATAGTACAACACCGCCAAGATGAGAGATGCACTGTTAACCATTTGTTGACACTTTTACAGAGCTCTTTTCAGAATAAGCAGTTGCCTGGTTTTTAAGGCTTGCTAGGGTTGCTATTTGTGTTATCATTCACCATAGCCTATGTGTGAGAAGGTAGGCCTGTATCTTCCCCTAATACATTTGTTGCATAGATAAATTGTTTATTTTTGCGAGTTTTACACCCCGCCCTCTGTCTGTCTGTGTTCAGTCGGCGCCGTGTGTGTTGCATTTTTTGCTGTTTCACTCACGTGTGCGCCTCTATTGACTTAAGTTTCCATCGAAATACGTTTTTTCCCGACACAGATTGACATTTCGTGAAATGACAACGACTAGGTGAATAAATAGCCTGTTAACGTGGCAAACTAGTTACGCTACTCAACTGAAGGAAATGAGATTCATAGGCTACTGTAATTTTATTTTTTACATTTTAGTCATTTAGCAGAAGCTCTTATCCAGAGCGATTTACAGTTAGTGAGTGCATACGTTTTAATTTTTTTTTTTCAAATTTGTTTGAAAAGGAAAAAGAATGAATGTGACTGCACTGTTATGTTTTCTGGATAACAAATTGTAAATGGTTTATTGTGTAGATTTCTTGCTCTGCCGTGGTAATTGTTTAGTATTGTGCTAGTCCAGTAGGCATTTTTACAAATGAAAAAAAAACTGGTGTTGACAAGTAGGCTAGTTTAGCATTTTGTCCTTAGTTATCTTTGGGTAATTTGAGGTCATCCCTGTGCACACAGATCCAAGCCCAGCTGTATTTCCAATGCAGTTTGTTTTGTTGTTGCATTTAAAAATGCTGTTATCGAGGTAATTTCCTTAGTAGGTGACATCAGAGGTTAGCATGTGGGAGCTCAGGATGATAGTTGTCTACGGGGCGGCAGGTATCTTAGTGGTTAAGAGCGTTGTGCCAGTAACCGAAAGGTCGCTGGTTCTAATCCCCGAGCCGACTAGGTGAAAAATCTGTCGATGTGCCCTTGAGCAAGGCACTTAACCCTAATTGCTCCAGTAAGTCGCTCTGGATAAGAGAGTGTGCTAAATGTACTTGGAGGCAGTGGCGGCTCCTGAAAAAATTCTCAGGGGGGGCAATTTTTCTGATGATTTAGGTGACCTACACACATTTTAAAAAAGATATGTCCAGCAACAACATGAAGACAGGGGCAGCATATAAGTCAATACCAGAAGCATTTATTGACTGATCTCAAAAGTGTTGGCTTACCAGGGTTGGTGGAGCCCTCAGTTTCATCTTTGCCTCGCAAAGCTAACTCAAACACTCCGCAAAACTTCACACACTGGATTAGCCGGCTGAGGATGTGGCGGTTCTTGCTAATGTCGTAGTAAATATATTTGTTATAGTGAATATGGAATATGATATGTTGAGTAAAATGTTGTGCTAAGATCTATTTAGGTCAGGAGCTGGTTATAAGTTCTGTTCCTATCCAATAACAATGGACAAAAGGGTCCTATCTTGTCAGCCTTGTCAGCAGGTGGCCAAGGACAACACCCACGCCATAGGCCTCTCAGTTCTTCCAACTCACGAGTTCTTGCTCTGAGGACACACACACACACACACACAAACACACACACACACACATCATCACTGTTAAACACACACACACACACACACACACACACACACACACACACACACACACACACACATCATCACTGTTAAACACACACACACACACACACACACACAAAAATCCCCTCTCTTAGGCTGAACATTTGAAGACAGAGAACCCGACTCAGAGCCAATGCAACAGTGACACTAGCCTGGAGGGGACCTCGCCCAACTCATCAGGACCAATCAGAAGATCAGAACTACTAGATTCAACCTACTTCATTTATTGCATAAAATGTCTGCACACAATGTTTCGGGGCTCTCTTCAGATAATAATAATAATAATAAGCCATTTAGCAGACGCTTTTATCCAAAGCGACTTACAGTCATGCGTGCATACATTTTTGTGTATGGGTGGTCCCGGGGATCGAACCCACTACCTTGGCGTTACAAGCGCAGTGCTCTACCAGCTGAGCTACAGAAAGTGGATACTCATGGATGCGCATCGCAATTGTAAAATGTCAACACAATTGGAGACACCACGTCATTTTTGGAGACATGTTATTGACAGTAAACTATTGTAGATGCGACTGCTAACTAAATAAAACATTTTAGCTGGCTAGCTAATCATCTTAGCTAAATGTGGGGCAAACAATTCAGTTATTTACCGTTAATTTGAGGGATTGGGGTGAAAGAAATCGAGTTACATAGTGATACTTTACGATATACTGTATTGACAATATCGCAATATTTTAGCGCTAGTTGGCTGTACCTGCACCAAAACACCATTATTGTTCCATCATAGCTTGTTCTCAATCTTTTCACATTGGGAGCCAATTTGTTTTCAGCACTTTTATTTCCATGACTGATCAAAACTCGTTCTCATGGCTTTCTGATCCCTCTGCAACAGACATATGGTGCGCAATAAAATCACAGTATCGAATCGCAATACGTATAGAATCATGAGACTCGCAATGCATATATCTTATCGTGAGGTTCCTGGCAATTCCCAGCCCAAGTTCATTTGCCACAACAAATCTCTTCGCTAGCAAACGCGATGTCTTCTCCAAAACGGCAATGTGTCTCCAGCAATGTTTACTTTTTTGACGTTCTATGGCATCTCCACTTTCCAAGCATATATGACCACATGTAATATTTTGGTAAGTGATGCAAATACTGAACTATGTAGGGCCAGGATGTAAAATATATGTAGCTGCAGCAATTTCTCTTATCTGATATGGTAAGTAATGGGGCTTAATGTATAGCTCCCTAAGAGTTTGACGAACGGGTCCGTGCACGCGATTCCAGATATCTTTACCTCTGAATAAACTGCCTTTATTTTACCATATCCACCCTGTCCAAAGTCTCTACTTGGTCTCAGTTCTCCAGTAAACTTGTGATTATCAACACCTCATCGTTGTGGCGGCGGACAGCTAGCCTGTATCCCTCATCCAGTTGAGTGGCAATGTCTTTTTTCGTTCGTACCAATTTTTGGAAAATCCTCGGGTGTAGGACTTTCCGCCTTTAGTAGAAACCTGTTGAATTATTAAATTTGGTCTGGGAGGTCCTAATTGTTTCGTTGCCAATTTATCTTCATTTGTTCGCCGACAAAAAGGAACTTCTTTCAAAGACACAATCGAGTTGCACTGAACGCTATAGCCATCTTGATAGTAGTACGTGAATTGATTGATGAGGCTACCCGCTCTTTTCTTAGTTACGTTCATGGTTACGTTACGTATGACGAAAGCGCGTAAGTGCAAGCCCTCAGACACCCATAGAGATTGTATTGAAAGCTCTGAAATTTGAAAAAAATAGATTTTACATGGGAGTCTATGACAGACTTCTGGGCGATTTTCAACCTGACTGAAATCGCCCCAAAAGGGGGGGGAGCCATTTGAAGCACGACTTTAGCCTGATTGGACATTTAGTGGCAGTGTGGCACTGTGGCAGATCAGACGTCTAGATTACAACACTGATAACTACTTTTGCCGTGATATAATTGATTAGAAAAAAAATCCCTTCCTTTTCCCGTTTGGCAGTGCGTCGCCCATATCGCCCTATTGAACACACCGCCCCTGCTTGGAGGGCCATTCAAGTGGATTTTTTCCAGTCGTATGTGTTACATTTCCACTTCCTTCTTGGTTACGAACGCAGCATTAGCCCCCAGGTTCTGGTGACGCCACTGAATGTATTTGTGTATTCGTGTGAAATATGCACCAGAAGCTGTTTGCAGTTATTGTATGCGTTTAAACTGCACAATTTACAACTCCATTCAGCTCACAACAAAGAACAGTGTTTTTACTGTGTTAAATCTCCACCAATGCCATAACTATTTCTCCATTCTGCTTTTAATACAGGGTTCCTGATAGTGTAATTGACATATTGATAGCATTTCTTTACACCTGCTGTCCCTGACAGTGATTGTATATCCTACAGAGAGGGAACCTGCTGTGCTGAGATGGCTATGGTATGTCTCACAGACTTTGAGGAGTATGCCAAGGAGCACCTCTCCAAGGCCACCTGGGACTACTACGCAGCCGGAGCAGACGAGTGCTGCACAAGGGATGATAATCTGCTGGCCTACAAACGGTAGGTACCTCTCCCATCCTTTAAACTACAGTAGCCACAATTCAATGTCAGTCACTAACATCACTCAATAACACGACACCTCAAACTTTAGTGCTTGGAAGATCCAAAATAATCACTTTGTCTCGGTCCCAGGATCCGTCTGCGACCACGGATTCTACGGGACGTGTCGATGAGTGACACCAGGACCACGGTGCAGGGCACAGAGATCAGCTTCCCTGTGGGCATCGCCCCCACTGCCTTCCACTGCCTGGCCTGGCATGAGGGAGAGATGGCCACCGCCAGGGGTGAGGACTAGGAGGGGTTTAACAGCTGTAGAGGTTGAGCTCTGTAGGCCAATAGCTTTGTTGTCACTGAGTATCCTAGGGGTGGTTCACTCAAAATCTCTTTCTCTTGTTTACTATTGCTCTTGTTTACTATTGCTAATACTGCACAATTTAAACACTTGCCCCCCAATTGTGCCTTCCTGTATTATACTTATGTAAAAAAAACTAATCTACTGAGCCATTTACTTTATGTTTTGTATTCTTATCTTGTATTATTTCTTATTGTTGTTGCATTTTCCAGAAGGAACCTGCAAGTAAGCATTTCATTGGACGGTGTATACCATGTGTATCCTGTACATATGACTAATAAAACTTTAAACTTTAAACTCTCTTTCTCTTTCCTCAGCTACGGAGGCAGTGAACACCTGTTACATCACCAGTACCTACTCCACCTGCTCTGTGGAGGAGATCGCGGCTGCAGCGCCTAACGGCTACCGCTGGTTCCAGCTCTATGTGTACCGGGACAGAAAGCTGTCTGAATCCATCATTCACCGTGTGGAGGCCCTGGGCTACAAGGCCTTGGTCCTCACCGTCGACGTGCCCTACACCGGGAAGCGCCGCAACGATATACGCAACCAGTTCAAGCTCCCGCCGCACCTCAAGGTCAAGAACTTTGACGGGGTCTTCCAGGTAAATATTTTTAACAGTAATGATTTTGCCATAAAATCATATAGGGACGGTTTCATGGACAAAGATTACGTCTAGTCTTGGACTAAGAAACACTTTCAATGGAGAATCTTAATCTGTGTCTGGGAAACCGGCCCATAGTGCCATAATAGAGAGACAGTAGCTGCTCTAGAATTATTTAAGAATAATCCAACTAATGCATTTCCCATGAGGCCTCCTTCTGTGTGTATGTGTTCTGTTATGTACTGTACTGTGTTCTGTGCTTTACTGTGTTCTCTATTGTATGCGTCTGTCGTGTCTGGGTGGGTGTCCCTCTGACTCCTTCTGTAGGAGGCTGCGGGTCCTGCGGGTGAGGAGTATGGGGTCCCTGCCAACACCCTGGACCCCTCCATCAGCTGGAAGGACGTGTACTGGCTTCAGTCTCTCACCCGCCTGCCCATCATCATCAAAGGCATCCTGACGAAGGAGGACGCTGAGCTGGCTGTGGAGCACGGCGTCCAGGGCATCATCGTGTCCAACCATGGAGGACGCCAGCTGGACGGAGGGCCCGCCACAGTAAGAAGGGGCACAGAGTATATAACTTCATCCTCATTTCAACTCTATTTGACCCTACAGTCAGCAAGCCATTTTGTTTATGAAATGTTGATATTAAAGAACCGGGTTGTAGTCCCGTGTAGCTCAGTTGGTAGAGCATGGCGCTTGCAACGCCAGGGTTGTGGGTTCAATTCCCACGGGGGACCAGTATGAAAACATTTATGCACTCACTAACTGTAAGTCGCTCTGGATAAGAGCATCTGCTAAAATGTAAATGTAAAATGTTCCATTTGATTTCAATCACTTTTTGACCGCACACCTTTTCATACATATTTGCCCATGTTAGAAGTGGTCAGAAAGTGAAATTTTGGACCTGAATGCCAACACATTCAAGAGATAGAAGTGGTCAAAGTTGACCCATTTTGCAAAACACACCATACCATGAGACATCCATGTCCTCATCACTGGAAAAGATAAACAGTTGAGTTTGATATCATTTAAAAGCTTAGAAACAGGGTTGTCAAACTATTTTAGATATTTTCTAAATGTAATGTCAATTATCTAAAAATGTCTAAACTCCCATTTCTTTTATTTTCGCATGTGTCCAAACTTAGACCCTATTTTACATAATCTGAAGTGTTTGTGTTGTGCCAGCCATCGGTTTAGACACAGCATGCTCTTGAATACAGGGTGGGTGTCATGTTTTGGCTGATAAATGTACTAAAAGGGAATACAATATAAATGTCCACTTTCAAATGGTACCACAAAGACGGTTGGAGGTCCACACATCAGACAGCGTTGATTTGAATGGGAATATCAGTTGTTTTAAATTATACTGTTAATATTCCATAGGAAGTTTCCTCTGCTCTCTTCTCTACCACATAGATAGATGCCCTGTCTGAGATTGTGGACACAGTGCAGGGGCGGATCGAGGTATATCTGGACGGGGGCATCCGCACCGGTAGTGACGTGCTGAAGGCTGTAGCTCTGGGAGCCAAGTGTGTGTTCATCGGCAGGCCGGCTGTGTGGGGCCTCGCCTATAAGGTAACTATTAACGTTGTGTGTGATCAACCTACTAACTTGAGATACTGAGAATAACAAACTGTCTTGCTGCTTATGTTTGTTCCCTCAGGGTGAAGAGGGGTTGAGGGAGGTACTACATATCCTCAACGATGAGTTCCGTCTGTCAATGGCTCTGTCTGGTGAGTGAGGAACCAAACTTCTTACATAATCATATTTTTTCCAGTCTGAGATTAAAACCCCTTGCTTAGCTATTATTACCTCAACCTCATAACAATGCAACACCAATGTTTTGTTTATCTTTCCTCCCTTAGGGTGCAGGAACGTGGCTGAGATCAACAGGAACCTCATCCAGTTCTCCAAACTGTGACTTAACAGCAGGGGTCGCCAGAACCAGCCTGACGAATAAAGACGGCAGCAATACAGCGCTATCCATTCAATCAGTAGAACTTCCAATTAAACCAGAATTTGGGACAACAAAATGAAACCTCTCATATGAATCATAATGAACTGAAACTGAATCTGACATCAATCTAATAAATCCTAGATTTGAATAGTTTCATCCAACGTGGCTGCCTTAGTTCTTGTGGAAAAATAACCAGACATATTTCAATAAGCAGCTTCCATATGATATAACCAACAAAATATGTTTTTCACTCAGCTGTTCCTAACTCTCAATGGCTGCCGGCCCCCTGTCAACCCATCTATGAATGAGAGAGGCCTGATATTGTGTCTCTGATGAACAGGGTTGGCAGAGAATATGGTGACTAAAGAACAGTGCCTTCGGAAAATATTCATACCCCTTGACTTATTCCACATTTTGTTGTGTTATATATTTTTTATCCCACCCATCTACACAATAATGACAAAGTGAAAACATGTTTTTCGATTTTTTTCTGCAAATGTATTGAAGATGAAACAAAGAAATATCTAATTTACATACAGTAAGTATTCACACCCCTGAATCACCTTTGGCAGCGATTACAGCTGTGAGTCTTTCTGGGTAATTCTGTAAGAGTTTTGCACACCCATTATTTACCCATTATTATTTTCAAAATTCCTCAAGCTCTGTCAAATTGGTTGTTGCTAGACAACCATTTTCAAGTCTTGCCATAGATTTTCATGCAGATTTAAGTCAGAACTGTAACTTGGCCACTCAGGAACATTCACTGTCTTCTTGTTAAGCAACTCCAGTGTAGATTTGGCCTTGTGTTTTAGGTTATTGTCCTGCTGAAAGATGAATTAATATTCCAGTGTGGTGGAAAGCAGACTGAACCAGGTTTTCCTCTAGGATTTTGCCTTTGCTTAGCTCCATTCCGTGAATGTTTTATCCTGAAAAACTCCCAAGTCCTTCATGATTAGAAGCATACCCATAACATGATGCTGCCACCACTGTGCTTGAAAATATGGAGAGTGGTACTCAATGTGTTGTATTGGATTTTCCCCAAACATAACACATAGTATTCATGACAAAAAGTTAATTGCTTTGCCACGTTTTGCAGTATTACTTCAGTACCTTGTTGCAAACAGGATGCATGTTTTAGAATATTTTATTCTGTACAGCCTTCCTTCTTTTCACTCTGTCAATTGTGGAGTAACTACAGTGTTGTTGATCCATCCTCAGTTTTCTCCCATCACAGCCATTAAACTGTTTTAAAGTCACCATTGGCCTCATGGTGAAATCCCTGAGCAGTATCCTTCCTCGGAAGGACGCCTGTATCTTTGTCGTGACTGAGTGTATTGAAAGAACATCCAAAGTGTAATTAATAACTTCACCATGCTTAATTTGTTTTAAAAAATCTAAAAATATGATTCCACTTTGATATTATGGGGTATTGTGTGTAGGCCAATTACAAAAACATCTGAAATTAATCCATTTTAAATTCCGGCTGTAACGCAACAAAATGTGGAAAATGTCAAGGGGTGTGAATACTTTCTGAAGGCACTGTAAGTGAATTGTGAAGGTGAATTTGCTTTTAGATCAGGGATCCATCAGTCAAAACAATTTAGAGGGTGAAATGATTGATCCCTTCTGGTTTGATTGTAATAACTGTTCTGGCTGGTGAGGTGGAATAAGGTTGTGAATACAGCAGCGAGAGGAGTGTGGTTGGTTGGTTGAAAGAGTGATGTAACGGGGCTGTTTGGCATTCCAGTTCCTAATCCTCTGAGAACAACAGCGTGATTTGATTCAGAACCCTGGAGACACAATGAGATGAGAACTACTGTAAAACCACTTTGAGAATAAAATATATTTTAAAATACTTTCTGCCTCCTGTCTTTCATTTAGTTTTGTTTGATGCTACAATATTTGATGGTGTTTGTTATTTGTTTCCTCTTACAATTTAATTCACATTTCTTTAGATATGACATCTTTAAAACATGAGATAATAATGGGATTCAAAAAAATTATTGTAAGAAACTGTAGTGCCACATTTGACACTGGAGAAGTATAGGTGTCTCTAGGGACTGAAAGGATGAGCAACAACCCACTAGGCACACACTGGTTGAATCAAAGTTGTTTCCATGTCATTTCAATGAAATTACGTTGGACCAACGTGGAATAGACATTGAATTGACGTATGTGCCCAGTGGGAAGTCATTGTATGCATCTGTCTTTACAACAACTAATGTGTAAAAATAAGAGTGGGGAAGGCTAGGACAAAAAGAGAGAGAAAGAGAACTGACACAGGAAGTGGCTAAGGTCTTGGTTAGCTGTGAGAGAATGACTGTGTTGCTGCTTACCCCACTCTACATAACGGTTTCACTCTGCATCCAGCTGCTGCAGGGAGACATTTAGTGATCTGTAAAGCATTTAATAGATTGCTGTACGTTGGTTATATGTCAGAAGAAGGCCTTTTGGTTAAGGAGAGCCTGTTGAAAGAATAGCTTCAAGGTAGGTTCCTTCCTTTCCTATCATTTCTGTTAATGCAGGTGTAAAGTTTGTACACTTGATAAAGAGTACAAAGTCTTGCACAGAAACTAACTGCCATGACCCAAAATAAAGAATATAAATACAAATAATGAATACGTAGTGAGGCGAAAGTTCAGAGTTCAGAGGCTACTGAGTTAAATCTAATAAACACTACTGTTATCCACATGAAACATCAACCAATGTGGAAGTATTGAAACAACACCACAGCACGATAAATCAAATAAAATTGTATTGGTCTCGTACACATCTTTTGCAAATGTTATCACAGGTGCAGAAAAATGCTTATGTTTCTAGCTCCAACAGTGCAGTATACTTAACAATACAAAATTAAATTAAGAAATTAAGAAATATGAGATACTGCAACATAATCAAGTTGAGGACAACAATATTAAAATAGAGAAGTTAATGAATGAAGTTACAGGAGTTCAATGTATTAACATTTACAGCGAATACACATAGTATAGTAACAATGTTATCAGGAAAGCCCCACATCTGCATATGTGCCCTGGGCCTGTTGATTAAGGGAGTCATACTGCCTACCAAACAAATTACACATAAAACAAAGACATACTCAACAGTTTCATTTCCCATTTTGTAGCTTGTTCAGAGTGAAGAGGCTCTGAAAAAGAAAACAGCAAATTATTGTGCAACAGGAAATCCAGCAACACATCAACTGATATGGGGTAGGCTAATCCAATTTTATGGGTCATCTTTAGGTAATTTAATTGTAGATTATAGTGACTAAATACTGTACATTCCATAACGATCAATATTAGAATGTACTTGCTTCTGTAATCTGCAATGTGAACTGCCAGCAGTGGACTAAACTAATACAGTAGCTGAAGATGTTACAGCAGCACAAGGACCCCAGTTGTTTTGTGTTCCAGGGGCAGTGGTGAGGAGAAGGAGAGAGGGCAGGGGAAGCTTCACAGGAGACTATCTCGTCTGGGGAGCAGAGGCTCTCTTAGAGAGGCCCCCAGACCTCCACCCCAACCTGTCCAACCCCCAGCACCATCTCCGGCCCCAGCCCCAGCTCCGGCCCCAGTTGACAGACCCACTCCCACTCCCCCAGCACCGAACCCTCCAACCCCTCCAGCCCCAGCACCTAAACCATTGGAGCTTCCCCCGAAACCCCCTGATATCAACCTGAAGCCAAGCCTCCCTCCATGGCCTCTAACCAGGGTGTTCAGCAGCAATGAGCACGGCACTGCAGTCCTACAGGTACAACCCAGCCTCACCCCTCATACACCAGACAGAGTTATTTAAAGGTTATCGGGGTTATTACTTAGCTGTGAATGTTGTCAAGATGTACAGTGCCTTGCAAAAGCATTCATCCCCCTTGGCGTTTTTCCTATTTTGTTGCTTTACAACCTGTAATTTAAATAGACTTTTATTTGGATTTCATGTAATGGACATACACAAAATATTCCAAATTGGTGAAGTGAAATGAAAAAAATAACTTGTTTCAAAAAATTCAAAAACATAAATAACTGAAAAGTGGTGCGTGCATATGTATTCACCCCCTTTGCTATGAAGCCCCTAAATAAGATCTGGTGCAACCAATTACCTTCAGAAGTCACATAATTAGTTAAATAAAGTCCACCTGTGTGCAATCTAAGTGTCACATGATCTCAGTATATATACACCTGTTCTGAAAGGCCCCAGAGTCTGCAACACCACTAAGCAAGGGGCACCACCAAGCAAGTGGCACCATGAAGACCAAGGAGCTCTCCAAACAGGTCAGGGACAAAGTTGTGGAGAAGTACAGATCAGGGTTGGGTTATAAAAAAATATCTGAAACTTTGAACATCCCACGGAGCGCTATTAAATCTATTATTAAAAAATGGAAAGAATATGGCACCACAACAAACCTGCCAAGAGAGGGCTGCCCACCAAAACTCACGGACCAGGCAAGGAGGGCATTAATCAGAGAGGCAACAAAGAGACCAAAGATAACCCTGAAGGAGCTGCAAAGCTCCACAGCGGAGATTGGAGTATCTGTCCATAGGACCACTTTAAGCCGTACACTCCACAGAGCTGGGCTTTACGGAAGAGTGGCCAGAAAAAAGCCATTGCTTAAAGAAAAAAATAAGCAAACACCTTTGGTGTTCGCCAAAAGGCATGTGGGAGACTCCCCAAACATATGGAAGAAGGTACTCTGGTCAGATGAGACTAAAATTGAGCTTTTTGGCCATCAAGGAAAACGCTATGTCTGGCGCAAACCCAACACCTCTCATCACCCCGAGAACACCATCCCCACAGTGAAGCATGGTGGTGGCAGCATCATGCTGTGGGGATGTTTTTCATTGGCAGTGACTGGGAAACTGGTCAGAATTGAAGGAATGATGGATGGCGCTAAATACAGGGAAATTCTTGAGGGAAACCTGTTTCAGTCTTCCAGAGATTTGAGACTGGGACGGAGGTTCACCTTCCAGCATTTAAATGTATTGGAATGACCTTGTCAAAGCCCAGACCTCAATCCAATTGAGAATCTGTGGTTTGACTTAAAGATTGCTGTACATCAGCGGAACCCATCCAACTTGAAGGAGCTGGAGCAGTTTTGCCTTGAAGAATGGGCAAAATCCCAGTGGCTAGATGTGCCAAGCTTATAGAGACATACCCCAAGAGACTTGCAGCTGTAATTGCTGCAAAAGGTGGATCTACAAAGTATTGTAAATAGTCATGCACGCTCAAGTTTTCAGTTTTTTTGTCTTATTTCTTGTTTGTTTCTCAAAAAAAGTATTTTGCATCTTCAAAGTGGTAGGCATGTTGTGTAAATCAAATGATACAAACCCCCCCAAAAATCTATTTTAATTCCAGGTTGTAAGGCAACAAAATAGGAAAAATGCCAAGGGGGTGAATACTTTCGCAAGCCACTGTATTAGGATCCTAGGACGATTATTTTCGTTATCTATCTGAATGGTGGCCAACACATGCACATATCAATAGGACACATTGGGAGATAGTCATTCCGTTTTGTACCGTAAAAACTGTGATTATATGTAGAAGCCAGACAACATAGTT
Organism: Coregonus lavaretus; assembly: GCF_964263955.1. Lineage (NCBI taxonomy): Eukaryota > Metazoa > Chordata > Actinopteri > Salmoniformes > Salmonidae > Coregonus > Coregonus lavaretus. The sequence goes on along the minus strand of NC_139992.1, from coordinate 23,924,852 downwards.
TAAATTAAGCCTTTAAAATGATAGATCAATATATCCCAAGCAAACGGGAGAAAGTGAGCGGTTAGTAATACACAACAGCGAACCAATCTGTGAGTAAAGTGACGCTGAGACTCAAACCCAACAAGCCATGGCTTCCCTTAGAGGAAAAGACAAAGAACAACTTGGAGATGCAAATGAGCGCAACGAACAGCTGACGGATATCCAGGAAAACATAGCTAAAATGCTCTCAATGCTCACCCCCCCCCCCCCCCCCCAAAAAGTAGATTTGCTCGAAATGTATCAAAACATGTTTTTCATGTGTTTGATACCATTCCATTCCATTCACTCCATTCCATCCATTATACTCCATTCCAGACATTATTATGAGCCGTCCTCCCCTCAGCAGCCTCCACTGGTGTCTGTGAATATGAATGGGAGAGTGATGGAGGGTGAATATGAATATGTGTAGGAAGGATGGGTGTGCGGAGGCATCGGGTATATGTTGTGTGTGAATGAATGAGAATGGATGAGTAAGCAGATAAATAGAGGGGTGTAAACGTGTTTGAGAAGAAGGGAGGGGGGAAAAGACGGCGGTTGGGATAAACTTAGCCTGGGTGGGTAAGGGAGGGCAAGGAGGGGAGGTGGTTGGGGGGAGGGGGCAAGGATGGGTAAGGATGGGAGGGTGGTACAAGCTTGGCTTGGGGGGGCAAGGGGGAGTAAATATGGGCGGTGGAGATACGTTTGGCTTGGGTGGGGTAAAGGTGGGAGAACAGGGAGGGGGTGGTAGAGAGGGATGGATCTGGTTTGGGAGAAAGAGAAGAAAGGACTTAATTATACTACAATGTCATTGTATTTGGGGGTTTTATGACTTGTAACCCATTGTAAAATGAATAAGTGTTCTGGACAGATTAGGAAAGGATGTCGAATCATTATTATTCCTTGTTTGTAATTACAACTAAGATTTAATGGTGGTTATTGGTGAGAATGGAGGGGCCATATCCAGAGCATTGGGATGGGGTGACTGGGACACGCTCAGACACTTCTCTGAGGTGTGCGTAGGGCCTCCACGCATCCCATTTCAGTCTCTCGGAGGACCCACTCACCCCAAGTGGACCCCCACCAACCACTATACTTATATTGAATTTATAACGTAATACAAACCAACCACAGTACTTAAGTGGCAGTCTTTCTTCAAATGTACAGTACCAGTCAAATGTTTGGACACACCTACTCATTCAAGGTTTTTTCTTTATTTTTACTATTTTCTACATTGTAGAATAATAGTGAAGACATCAAAACTATGAAATGTCCCCTTCCTGTTTGCACTGGCATTTGAACCGCTTGCAGAAAGACAGTACCCAAATGTAACAGGTATCAGTATTGGTAGATATAAATTAATATAAACTAAACTTATTTGCATATGATCTCCTGATATACCTGACCAATATTGAAAACTCAATGCCCCCTTTGCTAAAAATATTTTCAGACTACTCAGAAATCTCAGGATTTAAAATATACGTGGAAAAAAACTAAATAATGGTCATAGGAAAAATAATAACTTAAGATCTACAGCTATTCTTTAAGTGGACCACACATTTTTTTTTTTATATTTAGAATGCTTAATAAGTGACAACAAACAACATGCATAAAGATAACTTTATCCCATTACTCAACAATATGAAAGCAGATCTAATTTAATTGAATAAACTTCCCAGAAATCTTACAGGTAGAATAAACCTCTTTAGAATGGCATGGCTGCCAAAGTCTTTGTTTTTATTTTCGGTAATACCAATTACCCCACCGAAGACATTCTTTAAAAAAGTACACTCAGTCATAACAGACTTTATATGGGCAAGTAAAATGAATAGAATAAAGTCTGAGGGTGGTTTTAACCTTCCAGACTTGGAATTGTATCAACTTGCTACCCAACTTGCTACTTGCGACATATAGTAAAATGCACTAAAGAGGAACAAGTGGTACATATTGAAGATGCGCATGTTCATCCCCAGAATCTTTTTACGTATCTATTTTCAAAGGATAAAGCTAAGAACATTAACAACTTCATAGTTAAGAACATTATAACAATATGGAAGAAAATGAAACCTATTCTACAAGAACCAATGCCACTCCCTAAAAACACAACCTTATGGAACAATCCTTGGATAGCTTTTCAGAATTCGCCGATAAATTGGTCCACATGGAAAACTAAAGGCATTGAAACCGTAAATGACTTGGTAATAGGAAACACATTTATTTTCATGACAGAATTAAAAAGTAATTTTGGACTGACCAATGTAGATAGTTTCAAATACATGGAACTTAAAAGTTACATATCAGATTTGAAATCTTTTGGACATCAGAGCAACCTGGAGGGAATCTTAGTTGAATCAGAAAAGGATGTTTATATGATAGGGAAGATATACAAAACCTTGCAGGGAGCACATCCAACTACAATCTCGTAGAAAAAAATACAATCTATTGGAACCAAGATTTAAGAAGAATGGATGTTGGCACAAGATGGAGGGAAAGTTGGAGCATAAGTAACGAAATTACAATTAACTAAAATGTATGCTTAATCCAGTATAAACTAATGTGTAGAATTTATTATACAAGAAACTAAATTCACAAATTCTACAGCACAACAGCAGTCATGTCATAAGTGTAAAACTAATAATGACTCAATAATCCATGCTTTCTGGGAATGTTATAAAGTCCAGAAGTTGTGGGCAGAGCTAGAAAGTTGGCTGTCAGAAGTATTACAATGTAAACGTACTTTGAATCTCTCTGTCTGCATATTTCAAGACATGGCATATGGGGGTGTAGTGAGATACCCAATGGGCTGGACGATTCTCTTCTCATCACTCATCTTGAAAAAACATATACTAAAAACTTGGAAATCAATCCGGCATCATTAACACAATGGAAAAATCTAGTGATTTATTACTGAATTATTGAAGTAGCATGGGCGACTGAGAAAAACAAATTGGTACAATTTAAGGCCAAGTGGCAAACAATAACTAGGGATGGGGATGGGGGTGTGAGTATGCGGGTCTGGGCAGATAAGATGTAGTCATTGTTTGTATGTGTCTGTATGTTGTTGTACTTATGTATAATTTTGTATCTGGAGTGAAAAATATATATATATTATGAATGAAAAATATGTATGGTGGCTTTCACCATTAGACATTGGAGGGGATCCAGACCATTCATGGAAGATTAATGTTGTTCTTCCTTTCAGGGGTTTCAGTTGTTCAGAGGTGATGAGACTATGTGTGATGTCATCCTAGTGCCTGGGGACAGCAGTGACACCTTCCCAGTACACAGAGTCATTATGGCCTCCGCCTGCGACTACTTCAAAGCCATGTTCACTGGTTAGTCTGTGATAAATAACATTCAATTAGGTTTTTCAATTATGTGCAATATGTTAATATATTTCAATATGTCAATATATTTAACTGGTGATTGTTTCACAATGTGTGATGGAGAGCAGTCATCAATGGCCTATGCTCCCAAAGGAGCGATGGGCCTAAGTAAGTAAGTAAGTAATATTTTTAGGGCTGAACCTATGAAAAGGCTCTCTCTTACTGTATTTGCTCTCATCACGTCCACTCAGACCATTTTCAAACTATGTTTGAAAATACTTGCACTCTTGCACCATTAACTGTAACAGCATTCACCCTCTATATCTCTTCCTTTCCCTCTTTCCCTCTCTCTAGGGGGTATGAGAGAGCAGGAGATGAGGGCGATTAAGCTCCATGGTGTGAGCAAGACAGGTCTGAAGAACATCATAGAGTTCATCTACACATCCCGGCTGAGTCTGAACATGGCCAACTTGCAGGACACTCTGGAGGCTGCCAACTTCTTACAGGTCCTCCCCGTCCTTGGCTTCTGCAACGAGCTGCTCAGCACTGAGGTGAGTGGATCAGGTTACTTACTGGTACTGAAACAATTAACAGGTGGATGGGCGGGATGGGTGGATTGAAGAGTCAGTGAAAAGCATGGCCAATGTAAAGACAGGCGACCTGTCACATGTTCATCCAGTCTTGTCTGGTTTCCGGTGTTTGTGGTAGATCACCATTGATAACTGTGTGGAGGTGGAGCGCATCGCTGGGGACTTGCTCCTGGAGGAAGTGCAGGCCCACATTGGGAAGTTTGTGTGTCAGAATCTGTCAGCGCTGCTGCAGTCTGGCCGCTACCTGCAGCTTTCTGAGCCCAGCCTGGCCAACGCCCTGGCCAGCGACAGCCTCAAGGGCTTCTCTGAGATGGAGCTGTACCGCATCGCCCGCTCCTGGCTGGACCACGACCCCCCCACCCGCTGCACCGCCGTCTATTCCCTGATGCGGCACGTCCGCTTCCCCCTCATGACCCCCATGGAGCTGCTCGAGATCTCCCAGGAGGACGAGGGGTACGACGACGGCAGGGCGGCCATGATGCGCTCGGACACGGCCTGCGTAAACCTCCTGCTAGAGGCCAGCAACTACCAGATGATGCCCTTCCTCCAGCCTTGCTTACAGACAGATCGCACGCGCATCCGGTCCGACGCCACACACCTGCTGGCGCTGGGCGGGGTGATGCGGCAACAGCTGGTGGTGAGCAGGGAGCTGAGGCTGTACGATGAGGAGAGCAGCCACTGGAGGGCGCTGAGGCCCATGGAGGTTCCCCGCTACCAGCACGGTGTGGCTGTGCTCGGGGGCTTCCTCTACATCGTGGGCGGCCAGAGCACCTACGACACAAAGGGCAAGACGGCGGTGGACAGCGTCTACCGCTATGACCCACGCTTCGACCGGTGGCTGCAGGTGGCCTCGCTCAACGAGAAGAGAACCTTCTTCCACCTGAGCGCGCTGAAGGGGAAGCTGTATGCTGTTGGGGGCAGGAACACCTCAGGAGAGATCGGTGAGGCACTAGTGTACTGGAGATATTTTTACTGCAATCTGTTACACAGAAATAGTGATCTTTAAGGTGCATATCGAGTGAATTTACGTTTGTTTTACTCTTTCAGACACCGTGGAGTGCTACAACCTCAGAAAGAACGAGTGGACGTTCGTGTCACCCATGATCGACCCCCACTACGGGCATGCTGGGACAGTCCATGGTGACCTGATGTATGTCTCAGGTGAGTTTCTCAGACCACTGACAGTTAGAATACAAACTTACCAAACAGTTAAAACCTACAATGTGAAGGCTTGAATTGACTGTGATTGTTGTCCTGATGCAATCAGCTCAGTCAGACCAGAGAGGTTTTCAGTTAATGAATTCAGGCAAACAAAGGCTGTGTTGTTGACCTGTTTTAATCCACTCTCGCCGCTTAACAGTTTTGATAGACTTTAACATAACATAGTAGTTCTGGACCGTTATCATTCTCATCTTGGTCGATTTCTATGATGGTCTCCTAGCAACCTTGGAGTAGAAACCAGTTTCTCGTGTTGAGAACAGAAGTTAAAAAGTCTATGCAGAAAATGTCATCGGAGGCATGGGGACATGTAGAGGATGGTGTAATGGAGTAATGGGCACAGCTCTCTGCAGCTCACAGCACCAGACCACATCCTTCCTGACTCAAACATGTCTGTTTTTCAAAGTAGGGCCCTACTGCTCCTGTCCCACTCTATGCTGGTGGTTGACGATGTGGGTAGAAGAGCACCTGACCACTGCCTCACCGTTCAGCCCCCTACACCATCACTCTTTTCTTCTCAATGTCCATCCTTTACATATGCTTCCAAAGTTACACTGCCCTCCCCTTGAACTCTCTCTGACTATGGTGTATTCCAAGTCAGAGGAAAATCGCATGGATGGATTTAAATGTTTGTCTTATTAAAGCCATAGTATATTAGTTTGTAGACATAAAACTGTATTTTAGTAAACATGTTTTCATGGTATCTATCTAATAAAACCAATGTGAACCCACTGATTCAACAGGTGGCATCACACGGGACACATTCCAGAAGGAGCTGTCGTGTTATAACCCTGAGACTGACACATGGAGTCATCGTGCCGACATGATGGAACTGCGTGGCCTCCACTGCATGTGCACGGTGGGCGACCGGCTCTACGTGATGGGAGGGAACCACTTCCGGGGCAGCAGCGACTACGATGACGTACTGGACTGTGAGTTCTACAGCCCCGAGGTAAGGCATGGCACAGGCCTTAGTTTTTGTCCAACAATATGATAAGCAATTTGACCACTTTGCCGATACCTTACCCTTATCCTAACTGTTACTTAACTAAGTCTTGACTTTGATGGTCACATGTCTGGAAGTTTTAGGAACTTTCTGGGTTGGGCAAAAATGGCAACCAAACAAGGAACCAATTAAATTAGGAGAAAAGCAGAATTATGTGAGGCAGCTAGCCAATCAGAGCTCAGACCTTATCATGTTGTTGTCCCAAAACAAAAGACCTGTGTTTTATATCTTCCCCCAGGTGGACCAGTGGACGGTGGTGGCAGCCATGCCATGGGGCCAGAGTGACGTGGGGGTGGCCGTGTTCCAGGGCCAGATCTACGTAGTAGGGGGCTATTCCTGGAACACCCGCTGCATGGTGGACATTGTGCAGCGCTACGACCCAGAGAAGGACGAGTGGGACCGGGTGTTCAACGTGCTGGAACCCCTGGGCGGGATCCGGGCCTGCACCATGACTGTGCACCTGCCTGAGGGTGCCGTGGACGACGGACAGATGCATGAGTGCCCGCTAGACACCGCCAAGAACTAAGAGCTGAGAGCAAGGACATATGGCTTTAGCCTCTCTGTGTTTGTGATGCTGAAAAATTTGACCTTTTTGCAAGTTTTAACTGTGGGAGAAGTGGAACGTCGAACATGAGCATTTCTGTAATAGGTCCGTACATTTCGTTGACTGACAGTTCGTTTCTAATCATTCAGTCTTTTGTGTTGGAATTATTTTAGTATCTGAATGACTTCTGCTTTGCTCTTTAATGTGAAACATTTCTCAAAAAGCTCGTTTTCATGGAGAATATGTTTTTCTAACTATAAGTGATGACTTAAATTATGTTTTATTGATAAAACAATATTTTGTATTGTATATGAATGACTAGTGTACTTAAATGAAAATAAAATGCATACTATTAATCATCATACTTTTCAAAGCAAACCAGACACCACACAATCTAACAAGTCAGCCCACTAACTAGTCTAGGGGCTTAATTGACCATTCGCTAAGCCCCGCCCTCCTTGGTTACTGTTGCAACCTCAGACAACCTTTTCCCGGGAAGCCCAATTCCCCATTCAACCATTGGCAAAATTCCCTTACAATGATCTCACACTGTGTTTCTAATACACAATGGAATTAAACACAGACTACCCCTTGCTAATCAGGAAACTCTTGGGTATGTTGTGGTGGACTGTCATTACAAATGCTTTACAGGAACCTGGTCAAATTTTGTTTGGAATATAGCAACCGGTGTTGGATCTTAATTTGATCACTCTTTTATTGCTGATCATTTTACTGTACAGCAGCAAATGCAAACTTGTAGTGTATTCAAGGTTTAAAAAGGCTTTTAAAGTTTGTAATTTCCACTTTAAAATGTCAGACTTGATTTGCCCTAACAAAAAATGAATCAACCCCAACAAAAAATGTCCATTAATTATAATTCACATAATAATTCACATTTCCTGTTGCAACAGGATTATTTTCCTGCTGTAGCAAACTGGCTCAAATTAAGATCTTACACTGAATGGCTCTGAATTCACTGTCAGCAGGCAGTCAAAGCTATAACCACTTTTGGAGCTAACTAGTGCTCTCAAATCGCATCCTGATGTCTACAGCAGATGGGAGAGGTATTCATAACATTGCTAACTTAGCTAGCTAACACATTTTGAGAAAACAAGGGCTGCAGTCCAGACACATTATTTTCTACCCCCTCAGCCCTCGCGCTAGCTACTTTCCCTCAGGGGAATCCCCATCGATACCGGATGCAGTTTGATTACCATCTTAAGTGGAGGTCCAATTCACAAACGTTGTCCCCTCGATTTAGCTCAAGGGAGCGAGTGAAGAACTTTGGCTGCGTTTCAAAGTCAAAGTAGACAGACCTCGGCCCTAAACCCTCAGCCCTTGAATGACGTTTTACATCGTCACATCCGAGTGTACCTTAAATGTCCCTTGCCCAAGAGAGGGAGAGTGATGATCGGAGACAACGTCCTGGGTTGAGCTTAAAAACAACCAACCTAAAGCTATTAATGTACCTAGTAAGGTAACGTAGTTAGCTAGCACTCCTGTCAGGTAGCTAGTTACAGTTACCCATAGCTGGCTAGCTAGTTTTATAGTTTGGTATTTTATTCCAATACATTTCAGAATTCCAAAAAATATGTTTATCAATCTAGCTACATTTTATAAGCTCCTTACTACGAGACTAAGCCAATTTGCCAACGCTAAAATCAGTGTCGTCTATATATATTTTTTTAGCAAGCCAGCTTCGTAATTTTTTCGGACATACCAAAAATGTAGCCCTGTTGATTAAATTTGACACTTCGCGGCCACCAGAGTTTGACATGTGACTACAGTTTGCATTGAATTGTGGGTTATATCAACCACACAAGTGACCCAAGTTCTTCACTCGCTCCCTCAAGCTAAATCGAGGGCCGAGGGGGCAACATATGTGAATTGAACCTCCACTTAAGATGGCAATCAAACTGCAGCCGGTTTCAACAGGGATTCCCCCAAGGGAAAGTGGCTAGCGCAAGGGCTGAGGGGGTAAAAATAACATGTTTGGACTGCAGCCTTTGATCACTTGTGTGGTTGATATTACCCACAATTCAATGCAAACTGTAGTAATGTGTCAAACTCCGATGGCCGCGAAGTGTCAAATTTAATCAACAGGGCTGCATTTTCGGCATGTCAGTTAAAATGATGATGCTAGCTTGCTAAAAGATATAGATTACATAGATTTTTAGAGTTGGCAAATTGACTTAGTCTCATAGTGAGGATCCTATAAAACATAACTTCATAAACATATTTTGGGGAATTATGACATTTATTGGAATAAATGACCAAACTATAAAACTAGCTAGCCAGCTATGGGTAACTGTAGCTAGCTACATTAGCTTGCTAGGTACATTAATAGCTTATGGTTGGTTGTTTTTTAACTCAACTTCAAGATTTCCACCAAGGATGTTGCCTCTCCGATCATCGCTTATGCAAGGGACATTTAATAAGGTACACTCGGATGTGACGATGTAAAATGTAATTCAAGGGCTGAGGGTTTAGGGCCGAGGGCTGTCTACTTTGAGTTTGGACTGCAGCCCTTTAAGTTATATTAAATTGCTAGCTAGCTGGTGTTTGCAACGTTTGAAATGGAAATGGAGACCTGGCATCTTTTCACTCCCTCCTCTCTACATTTTCTTCCTCTGTTTCTGCTGCTAAAGCCACTTTCTACCACTCTAAATTCCAAGCATCTGCCTCTAACCCTAGGAAGCCCTTTGCCACCTTCTCCTCCCTGCTGAATCCCCCCCCCCCCCCCCCATCCCTCTCTGTGGATGACTTCGGCAACCATTTTGAAAAGAAGGTTGACGACATCCGATCCTCGTTTGTTAAGTCAAATGACACCGCTGGTCCTGCTCACACTTCCCTACCCTATACTTTGACTTCTTTCTCCCCTCTCTCTCCAGAGGAAATCTTGCGACTTGTGACGGCCAGCCGCCCAACAACCTGCCCACTTGACCCTATCCCCTCCTCTCTTCTCCAGACCATTTCCGGAGACCTTCTCCCTTACCTCACCTCGCTCATCAACTCATCCTTGACCGCTGGCTATGTCCCTTCCGTCTTCAAGAGAACGAGAGTTGCACCCCTTCTCAAAAAATCTACACTCGATCCCTCCGATGTCAACAACTACAGACCAGTATCCCTTCTTTCTTTTCTCTCCAAAACTCTTGAGCGTGCCGTCTTTAGCCAACTCTCTTGCTATCTCTATCAGAATGACCTTCTTGATCCAAACCAGTCAGGTTTCAAGACTGGTCATTCAATTGAGACTGCTCTTCTCTGTGTCACGGAGGCTCTCCACACTGCTAAAGCTAACTCTCTCTCCTCTGCTCTCGTCCTTCTAGACCTATCTGCTGCCTTTGATACTGTGAACCATCAGATCCTCCTCTCCACCCTCTCCGAGTTACATTTACATTTACATTTACATTTACATTTACGTCATTTAGCAGACGCTCTTATCCAGAGCGACTTACAGTTAGTGAGTGATACATATACATTTTTTAATTATTTTTTTATACTGGCCCCCCGTGGGGATCAAACCCACAACCCTGGCGTTGCAAACGACATGCTCTACCAACTGAGCTGCATCGCTGCCGGCCATTCCCTCCCCTACCCTGGACAAATTGTGCGCCGCCCCATGGGTCTCCCGGTCGCGGCCGGCTACGACAGAGCCTGGATTTGGGCATCTCCGGCGCGGCTCACTCTTGGATTGCATCCTACCTGACAGGTCGCTCCTACCAAGTGGCGTGGCGAGAATCTGTCTCCGCACCACGTGCTCTCACCACTGGTGTCCCCCAGGGCTCAGTCGTAGGCCCTCTCCTATTCTCGCTATACACCAAGTCACTTGGCTCTGTCATATCCTCACATGGCCTCTCCTATCATTGCTACGCAGACGACACACAACTAATCTTCTCCTTTCCCCCTTCTGATAACCAGGTGGCAAATTGCATCTCTGCATGTCTGGCAGACATATCATTGTGGATGACGGATCACCACCTCAAGCTGAACCTCGGCAAGACGGAGCTGCTCTTCCTCCCGGGGAAGGACTGCCCGTTCCATGATCTCACCATCACGGTTGACAACTCCGTTGTGTCCTCCTCCCAGAGTGCAAAGAGCCTTGGCGTGACCCTGGACAACACCCTGTCGTTCTCCGCTAACACCAAGGCGGTGACCCTATCCTGTAGGTTCAGAGAGTACGACCCTGCCTTACACAGGAAGCGGTATAGGTCCTAATAAAAAATAAAAATAAACATATTGTAAAGTGGTTATCCCGCTGGCTATAAGGTGAATGCACCAATTTGTAAGTTGCTCTGGATAAGAGCGTCTGCTAAATGACGTAAATGTAAATGTAAATGTTTGGTGGTCAATGAGACTGAGAGCTAGCTAACCAGCTGAGCTAGCAAACAATGTAACAAAAGTATAATTTCAGATTAGAAAAATACTGCATCAACAGGCTCTGCCTTTTAGGAATCACAGTAGCAAGTACTCCTGGTGCACTGTTAAATAATTTAGCTATTTATTTTTTTGCCATAGCCCTCACTGCCTTTCATGCGATTTAAACGTGATCTTGTCCGAGGTTTCGGTCTTGACGACAGTTGCTATCCATTGGGGCGCTTTGATTGGTTGCCCAAAATTATGGGGCGGGGCTTAGTGAATGGTTAATTGAGTTGAAGTGATGCAGGTGGAATATGGAGGCCCTTGCATGTTTCAGCTCTAGCCTTGGCACAGTGACATCATCCTTCATCCTCCAGATAAGGCAGCAGAGAGAGAGGCCCTGATACCAGACCAAGGACTACTTACATGTTTGCTATCACAGGGAGATGGAGAGCTAATGAAACTGGAGACAATAAACCCAACAGACACCAAAACCATCCTTTTAAAACCATCCCATATTGATCAATGATGTGTATAAACCCTGGATGACTGACAGGGGACACTGTATTGAAGCCCCTGCGCACTCATCTTGGGACTCCTCCATTGTATAATTTTTTTTAGAGAGTACTGTTACTGTCCACATTACAACAGTAAAATACTTAAATACATGTAATTTTGTCCTTGAAACATTTAATTGAAATACCATGAATTCCTATGGAGGACTTCGCCTAATTGGGAGTGCCAATATGGCCGGACAGTGGCTTCAAAGCATCTCAATGGCCAATACATAGCGTCAGCAATCAAGGGTTTACACACATCATTGATATTGTAGCCTTTCATTATAAGACTATCACGACTCAGGATAAGACACAGATGCAGACACAGGAGGCGGATAGTTTGAATCTCAGATATATTTATTTTAACACAGACGGCAGGCAAAGGGCAGGTAGAGTCAGGCAGGTACAGGACGGCAGGCAGGCTCAAGGTCAGGACAGGCAAAAGGGTCAGAACTGGGAAGACTAAAAACAAAAACTAGAGAAACAAGAAAACTGGAAAAAATACGCTGGTACGACCTGAGAAGACAAGACGAACTGGCAACAGACAAACAGAAAACGCAGGTATAAATACAGATAATGGGGAAACATGGGAGACACCTGGTGGGGGGTGGAGACAAGCACAAGACAGGTGAAACAGATCAGGGTGTGACAAAGACGTGTGTAACCCTAGAATCTTAGTATGTTCCAAACCACCTGCAATCACATACATTTGGCAGTTTCTGAGAGGATGAAAGCACTTCAACATATGCTACTCATGACGAAGCTGATCCTAATGTCAACATGCAGATCCAAGATTAGGTTTCAGATATGTAATAAATGACACTGTTAGGGTGAATATACTGTAGATGCTTTACAAACCATGTTGAGAATCAGTGGCCAAGCCTGTCAAAGTAAACCAGACACTAAATATGCAGCGTATTGACTCTACCCTGACCAGAATCAGTTCATCACTGTGTCAATGGGAGAGCAAAGCGAATCATTAGTCATCTGGCAGACGTTGGTTTGACTTCCAAGTCATTGCAAACTGTTTTCCTTGGCTGGTCTGGGGCCAGTAGCCTTGGTGGCCATCATTGGCAGATACTGGGGAATAAAATGTCCCTGACCTCCCTCCCTCTCTTGCATCTGTCCGCCTCTAGAACTTGCCTCACTTCTCGCCCCAGAGTGGCAGAGTTACCATCACTTCTAGCACATTCCCTCAGGCCAGAAAAAGGGGTTGTCACAGAGGGGAATAATAGAGTGGGGTGATAGGTTTCGAGTGGGGACCAAGTCCGAAGCATTGGTCATTCCCAGTGGCTAGAAAGGGGAGTTTTCTGAGAGGGGTAGTACGTTCAGCGTGTGGACTGGGCCATGTCGCTACAAGGCAATATGTGTGTGGTGACAGGAGCCTGTGGGTTCCTGGGGGAGAGGCTGGTCCGGCTGCTGCTGGAGGAAGGGAAACTCTCAGAGATCCATCTGCTGGACAAACATGTCTGACCACAACTCATACAGTCTCTGGAAGGTAAATACTGTACCAGCTCTCCTCAGGAACACAGCTCCTTCTGGCTTCTGGAGACGTACGTCCAGAAGAATGTGGTGTCCTTCATCTACACCAGGTTGAGGTGGCCGGCCCCAAAGCCAACCGAGACCCCATCATCAACGGTGACAAGAACACCCCCTACACGTGCTCCATAAAGATCCCCTACTGCAGGACCAAGAAAGAAGCTGAGCGGGTCACCCTGCAAGCCCAGGGCGAGGTGTTCCAGAACGGGGGCTGGCTGGCCACCTGCACCCTCAGACCCATGTACATCTACGGAGGGGGCTGACGATTCCTGCTGGGCCACATGAGCGACGGGATTCGAAATGGGGACGTGTTGTACCGTACCTCCCACCCGGAGGCCCAGGTGAACCCTGTGTACGTGGGAAACGCAGCCCTGGCCCACCTCCAGGTCGCCCGCGCCCACCCTGTGATACCCCCAGTGGAGAGCCGCCATTGGAGGGAACTTCTCATCTCAGACGACACGCCACCCGTCAGCTACTCTGACTTCAACCATGTTGTGTTGTCGCCGCTGGGCTTCAGGTCCCCGCCCATAAACCGGAAGCTCCTCAACATGCTGAACATGCCCTTTAGCTTCTCCAATCGGCGGGCTCAGAGGGACATGGGGTACGCCCCCCGGTACAGCTGGGAGGAGGCACGTAAGCGGACCATCGATTGGGTGGCTTCCCAGTTACCCAAAGAAAGAAAGCGAATAAAGGCTAAATAATTGCCCCAGGCCCTGCCTGTAAGACTGTTCCTATAGCTGGGTCTCCCGAGTGGCGGAGTGGTCTAAGGCACTGCATCGCAGTGCTAGCTGTGCCACTAGAGATCCTGGTTCGAATCCAGGCTCTGTCGTAGCCGGCCGTGAACGGGAGACCCATGGAGCGGCGCACAATTGGCCCAGCGTCGTCCAGGGTAGGGGAGGGAATGGCCGGCAGGGATGTAGCTCAATTGGTAGAGCATGGCGTTTGCAACGACAGGGTTGTGGGTTCGTTTCCCACGGGGGGCCAGTATGAAAAAATAATAATGTATGCACTCACTAACTGTAAGTCGCTCTGGATAAGAGCGTCTGCTAAATGACAAAAAAAACAACAACAAAAAAAACAATAGCTGACCATCCCCTGGTCGATGCTTATAATCATTATTACAGTGGTCTATAAACGTGTATATTAAAGTTGTGTGATTACAAATCAAATGTCTGGGTTTTTCTTTCCTGGTCTGTTCCCATTTACAACCACTCTGCCTAATCCAGTTGATAACATTGTTAATTAACAAGAGAAGAGGAGACAGAATGTATTCTCAATCCCAGAAACAATACATGCCCTTGACCTAATTCTCTAGTGAGGAGGACTGTTATATGTAATAGCTGCCTGTCTCAATATAAACTACTACAGTCAGATTGCAGTTGCAGGTCCATCTCTAAATTGACATGTACTAGTATAAAGGTAGAATTGGTAATACATTGCTGAAATGTAGCTTATCACCATGTAACACAGTGAGTGTCACCCCCAGATGGCCAGAGTCCAGCATGAAAACAAACAGGCATTGATCACCAGTGAGGTCATGGATCCACAGCCAGTACCCCCCCCCCCCCCCCCCCCCCCCCCCCCCCCCCCTCCCCATACAGACTAAGCACTAGACCAAGCACTGGGTCCTAAACAAAACACCGACCTACGACTGGAGCAGGAGGGGTACATGGGTATGTGGGTATGTTTTCATAAGCCTAGTTTACTGTGCCAGCTGAGCTTTCGAGAAAGCAGGGAAGTAAATTCCCCCAGCCCCCCATCTCTGTACTGTAATCAGATGTCGTAACTTAGTATTTCAATGCCAGGCATTGTGAAATAACGTATTTTGTGTGACTTAATTCTCTTAAGGAGATTCCTGCCCTGTTTGTGGTTACTGTTGACCAGTAGAGGATTGAAATAGCATTTCCAGAGCCAAAGTGAACTACAGTATTATTAAATAGTAACTTCAAGCACTGTTGGGAGGGAAAATAGGTTTTCCAAAGCTAAGGATCTGAGGCACAGTTCACCAACCTAAGCGGTAAAGCTACGGACCAAGTTACCATTTGTGACATTCTTCTTTCAAGAGAATGGGCTGGAAACTGAAAACAGCGGAAACTTTTCTCAGTATTTTAGCTTTCTACATCACGTCCACAGTAGGTAAGTACCACTCATCTCTATTGCAGAAGCTTCTTCCTAATCCATTTTCATGTAATGAATAAACCCTATCCTTGCTCTAAGCGTATTTATTATAGCATATGCCACTTCACTGTATGTAAAGAACTCTGTTGTGAAACATGATTTTTTTGTCGTTGTTGTTGGTGGTGTTGTTGTTGTCTTCAAGGTTCTTTATGGACATTTCTCCTCTGAACCAGCAGGGGAGGATGAGGAGCCCAGATCAGAATGTGCTGACTTCAACAACACGACCTGGCTGGAGTACCGTCAGCAGGGCAGCAAGCTACAGGTGCAATACCTGCTCCTGACACGCAAGAATACAGACTGTGCCAGCCTCTTCAGTCAGGAGTGCCTCAGCAACAACACCTCCTACTTCAACTCTTCCTTACCCACCAAGATCATTGTCCATGGATACAGGTGAGGAGAAAGGGAGGGTGGTCAAACACTTGACACAGTATGTTCACACTCTCTTTGAGGAGGTGGGCACATATGAAGTGCGAGGGGATCTACATATAAAACGTACAAGCTATCTCCCTCCCTCCCTCCCAGGGCTTGGGGCAGTAAGCCGTCCTGGGTAAAGGACCTGGCCCAGGCTCTGCTGCGGGCGCAGGATGCCAACGTGGTGGTGGTGGACTGGGTCTACGGGGCTTCCTTCGCCTACAACCTGGTGGTGGAGAACTACAAGGAGGTGGCCGTCCAGATCTCTGTCCTCATCAACCAGCTCCAGGTCAGGGCCTACTCATTTGTTTATGTTTACATACTGATAAATGCAATCTCAATGTTCACTGACAGACAGCAAATTAAGTTAAAAGAAATGAAAATAATGTAGAACTGATGTCTGTCTCACAGAACCATGGATGCAAACTGGAGTCATTTCACTTCATTGGGGTTAGTCTCGGGGCACACGTCTCTGCATTCGTGGGGACCCTGTTCAAGGGTGAGATAGGGAGAATCACAGGTGAGCTCCATCTGTGTCTGACCCATTAACAGTTCCACAGGGCATTTCCTGTCTGCAGAACAAGGCTCTACAGGGCCAGACAACGACTGGTCACCACAAAGCAGGGCAGTCACTCACCCTTTCATCTCTGCCAATTGGACTGAATGAGGCTTTGTGAAAGAGAGAGCGCGCTCCAGAAAACAACAGTGGCAGACATTGAAAAGCGCCGCTCTGAATTTGTGAAAGAGGGAGACGTTACCCTTCTGAGTACACACAATGGCACAATGCATACAATTGTCTGTCTGCACACTATCTCTGGTGTTTTTGTCTGAGTAGAGGCATTCAGCCCTGTGATGTGAAGTAGTCTGAATGTTTAGGTGCAGTAATTCACAGCCGTATGTGTGTGTGTGTGTGTGTGTGTGTGTGTGTGTTTGTGTGTGTGTGTGTGTGAGTGTGTGTGTGTGTGTGCCATATGCCCCCTCTTTTTGCTGTAAAACTGCCCCATGGCAAAATGAGCAGAATTGCATGAAATTAGTTATAAAATGGCAAAATCTTCTCTCCGCCCCATGGCAACATCTGTACAATTGCAGCAAACTTGCTTTAAAACTGCAACATTTTCTCTACGCCCCATGGTAAAATGTGTAGAATTGCAGGAAATGAACTCTAAAACAGATTTTGAGGGGCCGCTTAAATGTTTTACCCGCACTGCTCTATATGGATGTTGGTACGCAGACCCACGGGCCACTGCGGCCACTCATGATGCATTTTTTGTGAACCCCACCCCCATCAAAGTTGCCCATTGCTGCTGTAGCCTATCACTCACTCACCTCAGTCATTCACTGGTCTGTCTGAATCTCCTCCTGTAGGTCTGGACCCAGCTGGACCCATGTTTAAAGGAGCCGACACATTTGACCGTCTTGACCCCTCAGACGCACTGTTTGTGGAGGCCATCCACACAGACTCTGACTGTAAGAGAATACACACAAATAATGTTTGGATGCTAGTGTGTTCTGTTTTGTTGTAGGTCTAGTTCCTTGGAAATTATGTCTTATTCACTACACAAATGTTGGCGGCACCCCAGCAACACTGCTTACCTGACAATCTCCTGATATCAGCCATTTGTCTACATTTTCTCTCAGACTTCGGCATCTCCATCCCTGTTGGCCATGCTGACTTCTTCCTTAATGGCGGGATGGACCAGGCAGGTTGTGCACGCTCAAGGTTTGAGTCAAGTAAGTGCGTGCTTTTGCCGCCAAAATGTTTAATTGGTGTAATATTATCTAAATTGAGGAGGACATCCTACTACAATTGGCATAGACCCCTGTGCAGAGGCGTCATGCCCATAGGGGGCACAGGGGCACGTGTTCCCTCAGATTTGTCCTTTCTTTTAATTGAATTTTTTACATTTTTTGTTGTTTCTCTGTAATACTACTAGCCCACCTAGCAATTTTATGAAGTTGGCTTTAGCTAGCCCAGATAGGTCCGCAATCTCCCAACCTGATAACTAGCTATCAAGAAGCCATTTTAGGCTATCAATCAAGTTAGAGTAGCTAGCTTGTCTAACTATCTTAGCTGGCATGCCTGCTGGCAAGGTTGGTAGACTTTAGAAAAGCAAGCAATTACTAAATGTACTGAATAAGACTCACATTCCTTTCAATCTTTTACCCAGATTTTTACAGAGAAGTATATTTAGTTTCTTAAGAAATAAGAACCACCAGTCAGATGGATACAGACACCTCAAGAGGTATGCTTAGATATGCAGAACAATATACATATATTTTTTATATAGAATCAATCATAATAATTATGGCTCTAAATTGCAGGAAAAGCTGTTTCAGGTGTTTGAAAAATGATATATTCTACAACTTTCATAATGCCCCTGGGCCTGTGTATGATAGTACTATAGGCCTACATAAACATCAGACATATCATTGTCAACTAAGTACTAACATTCACTACTAGCAAGAATATATATTTGGTGGTAAGCTGATGGCTACCTGAGCCTCTTCGTTTGTTGTCAGTTCTTGTCTACTTTCCAGTGTATGGGTACGTGATCTGTGACCACATGAGGGCGCTCCACGTCTACATAAGCGCACTGAACGGGCCCTGCCCACTGACTGGCATCCCTTGTTCCAGCTATGAGGACTTCCTCAAGGGCCGCTGTTTAGGCTGCCAAGGTGCCTTCAATGGCACATGTCCACAAATAGGTAGGGTTATCAACATGACAAACTTTCCTGAAAATTATACCAACCTGCTGTCTGTGAGTACTTTGATCATGCAAATGTAAAAATAATATATAGCCACTTCATACATGTATAGTAGACTATATGTAAACGATTTTGATCATGTTCAAATGTGTTTAGAGAGGATATTTTGAATAGGCCTAATCATATTCAAAGTTCCCAGCACACTTTCTATTTTCACCTTAATCAGGTTTCACTCAATGAGAGATAGGGCTTCTGTCTGACCTAGCTAGTGTCACGTCTGGTCTGGCGTCCATTTACAGTATCACTGTGGCGCACTGGCACTGCAGATACAGTGACAGACTTATACAGATAAACCAGTTAATGTACTCTGGAGCTCGTTCATCTGTCATAGATGCAATAGGAAGGGCTACTTTACATCTCACTCTCTGTCTTTTGTACGTGCATGTGTCCTTGTGTGTTTCAGGGTTATTGGAGAACAGTGGTATAACAGTCTCTCCTCTTCCTCAACAAGAGAAGCTTTTCCTCCTGACAACCTCTGCACCTCCTTTCTGTGGTGAGCAGCTATATCTAGCCTACCTCTAGTGATCTCAGACTGACTGTCCAGCAGAATTTTTTTGAAATTTCATGACACATCCCCACTACTTTCACCCCACAGTTGAATGGTTAAATAAAGCAATATTTGAAGTGATGATGATAAACTTATTTTCCGTCCCCCTCCGCCACCCTCACCCCTCAGCCCATCACATCCTAGTGCAGCTGGAGGTGTCCCCCCTGGACAAGTCTGCTGAAGTGCAGGTGACCCTGAGAACTAGGGGACTTCCTGAAACAGAGCATAGACTCAGGCTGTAGGTATAACAACCTCTAACCTCACTGTTAGAGACACAAAATGATTTAGACAGCAGCATGAATCACAGCTGTTCACTTTATGATACGTAAACATGGATTATATTCTCAGTAACAGGCATGCTGTGTGCGTGTGTGTATTCCAGAGAGACAGACGGTACCGTTTACAGGAGGGTGATAGCCCACCCGGTGCCACTGTGTAAGATAGACTCCATACAGCTGAAGAACACTGGAGCACGCTTCTACAGACAGGGAGACATCCACTTTATGTCTGTCTGCATATCAGAGTTCCCCTCTGTCGGGTATATGTCCTTTCATCTATTTAACACATGCTCTCTCACACTCTCTCACACACATACACCACACAGCAGCATGCAGTATGTGTGAGTGTACATGTGTGTGCATATGACACTGTTTCTCATCTGTTTCCCTTTCAGAGAAGTGTTGTCATTGTGTGTGAAGAAGATTGACATAAGACGAGGATCTCCGTGGAACCATGATTTTGTGCAGCTGTGTGGGAGTTATTGAGAACCCTTATGTACTAAACACACACACAGCCTATGAACCAACATCTGTTTCTTTCTCTCTGTCAACATCCCGATAGTTCTGAAACAGAATCCTATCCTCATCTCCTTTCCTTTGTCATCAATGATGTGGAAGGCTTTGATAGGTCTAAGCAGTAAGGAGGAAGCCTATGCTGTCCTTATCATTAGGCATGAGGGAAAGGAAATGATGAGTTTTATTGGGACGCAGCCTGTTTCCAGCTCACACAGAAACACACACATGCAGCCAAGTATATTGCAAATATACATACAAACACACACACATACACATTCATATGTTACTGTTGGACCACCTACAGCCAGACTATGCTACAATTTTCTTATTGTTACATTTCTTTTGTATTTTCTAACATCATTAGTATTGCTGTACATAATCATTCCAATGCAGCTAAATGTTACTTAATTAAGATATTCTGTTGAAGCAAAACAGTTCTGAGAAGCAGGGGTGAGCAATGTGTTCAATGTGAAACTGTGATGAGTTTGAATAACTCATCATGATAAACTTCAAGACTCAATCTTATTCTGACTGAGGATGGAGGAGAGAGGAGACATAGATGAAAAAATGACAGTCAATGCATTTTCACCAAGAGCTTTATGGAGAAAGATTGGCCCCATGAAAATACATTTTTATCACATTATGTATATATGTAGGCCCACATTTTTGGGGGAAAACAACACAAACAAAATACTCCTGTTCTATGTTTTTCAGACTAAATTTACAATGTGTGAGACATCTCACGTTCTCAAGCACATACACACAATGCAGAAGTGTGTGTCTGCCTGTTCAATTTGGAATCATGATTTGAAAATATGTATGTATGAAGAGAAAACCATTTTAGCATGCTCTCAGTCAAACATTATTCTCTCAGATTATGTCTGCACAAACAAACAAGATTAACGTGCCCCTAGCTAGCCAACCCAACCCCGGATGTTAAAAAATCTAATACACATGATTAGTTTAATGTGGAATCACAATATCATAATCCTATCTAACACAATCTCTAAGTCAAAAGGCTTTCCATCCAGATGAATGGGAGATGTGAGTGACATAATAAAAAGAGTATACCGTCATTTCTGTGACATTAACTAATAAATTCAGTTTTATAACATAATTCTGTTCAGTGTCCAGAGTCTCTCTCTCTCCTTTATTGTCACGCACAGATGACATCACAGGAGTGAGATAATGTTAGGTGAGAGACTAGGATGTGGTGTTGGGTGGGCCTGATTCCACCCAGGACAGTGGTGATAGTTATATCCCAGGTTGTCTTTCCTGCAGTTCCACTGGTCATCTCAGGAAAATGCTATAGCTATGTATAAACATTTTGTGATAGTGTTATAATCTGCACAGCATGACTGTAATAAAGACAACCTGGAACTGTTTGCACTTTGGGTAAAACTATCACAGTTTAGGGGTGTCCGTGGGGGCCAGAGGAGCTCTCCCTCTTTGGTATCGCATTGGTAGAGTCCCAGTGGTTTCCCCTCCTGTGGAATCAACAGAGAAATCTGTCAAAAAACACAAGCAGAACTGTTCCTACGACAACCTTCCTTATGGCAGGCAGGCAGTACAGAGAGTATTTCATTTTCACCTAAATGCTATGTACCATGCCTTACAGCTTAACATACAGGATAGTGTAGGGTTGCAACATGATCTCACAACGAATGCTCACATTGGTCGAATTACACCAGCATAGTCCTCACATTCCTGACACCTGAACTGGTTAACAGTGAGAGATGGGGGAACTACTGACCTGTGATGTCACAATGACATTGGAGTGATGGGCTGTTCTCTGAGCCTGGCTGGTCTCTGCTTTCATATGACCCACATCCCTCGCCCTTCTCTCATCCCTCGCCCTTCTCTCATCCCTCACCCCTGTCATTCACCAGCTTGCCGTAGCCACTGTCTAACTGACCATAGCCTGTACCTGAAGGTCAGCAGCAGCCATTACAATGACAGCAGAGCCAGAGCCCTCCACCAAGCACCCGGCAGCTGTCCTGGAATCCAACCCCCCTCTTGCTCCCCTCTCCCTCCTCTCCCCCGCCGCCCGAAACACGATCTGCCCCCAATTGGGTCAGGGAGGATTTTGGGATAGCGGGGAAAAGGGAGGGGGAGTGGGTAGGCATGTGGATTAATGGCATGGCACTGGATCTCTGACTGCCAGGATATCCCCAGTTTCCAGCAGGCTCTAATCATTGTCTCCGTCAGAGAAAACACACAGTTGACTGCCAGCCCCCCACCACAACCCTGCTGTCTCCCCATCCTGTTCCAAACTACAAACCTCCAACATACATACAGATGGTACCCCCATCTGTTTGAACCAACATGAGCTACCAGGGTCACTCTGCGGTAAACTGTTTTGTAAACTTTCATAAACTGTAGCTCAACACTGTTTTTCATCTGGCCAAGCCTTGGAATCCAGCCAGAAAGGACAGTCTAACTAACCTAGCTAAACAAACACACTCTCCATATACACTCTACACCCAGCTACCAAGAGGGCATGCCACATACCGGGAGAGGAGTGGGGGAGAGGCTGTAATATACTGTACATACACTACTGGTCAAAGGTTGTAGAACACTTACTCATTCAAGGGTTTTTCTTTATTTTTTACTATTTTCTACATTGTAGAATAATAGTGAAGACATCAAAACTATGAAATGACACATGGGGAATCATGTAGTATCCAAAAAAGTGTTAAACAAATCAAAATATATTTTATATTTGAGATTCTTCAATTAGCCACCCTTTGCTTTGATGACAGCTTTGCACACTCTTGGCATTCTCTCAACCAGCTTCACCTGGAATGCTTTTCCTACAGTCTTGAAGGAGTTCCCACATATGCTGAGCACTTGTTGGCTGCTTTTCCTTCACTTTGCGGTCTGACTCATCCCAAACCATCTCAATTTGGTTGAGGTCGGGGGATTGTGGAGGCCAGGTCATCTGATGCAGCACTCCATCACTCTCCTTCTTGGTTAAATAGCCCTTACGGCCTGGAGGTGTGTTGGGTCATTGTCCTGTTGAAAAACAAATGATAGTCCCACTAAGCCCAAACCAGATGGGATGGCGTATTGCTGCAGAATGCTGTGGTAGCCATGCTGGTTAAGTGTGCCTTGAATTTTAAATAAATCACAGACAGTGTCACCAGCAAAGCACCCCCTTACCATAACACCTCCTCCTCCATGCTTTACGTTGGGAAATACACATGCAGAGATCATCTGTTCACCCACACCGCGTCTCACAAAGACACGGCGGTTGGAACCAAAAATCTCCAATTTGGACTCCAGACCAAAGGACAAATTTCCACCGGTCTAATGTCCATTGCTCGTGTTTCTTGGCCCAAGCAAGTCTCTTCTTCTTATTGGTGTCCTTTAGTAGTGGTTTCTTTGCAGCAATTCGACCATGAAGGCTTGATCCTCTGAACAATTGATGTTGAGTTGTGTCTGTTACTTGAACTCTGTGAAGCATTTATTTGGGCTGCAATTTCTGAGGCTGGTAACTCTAATGAACTTATCCTCTGCAGCAGAGGTAACTCTGGGTCTTCCTTTCCTGTGGCGGTCCTCATGAGAGCCAGTTTCATCATAGAGCTGGATGGTTTTTGCGACTGCACATTAAGAAACACCCCACCTTGTCACAACACAACTGATTGGCACAAACGCATTAAGAAGGAAAGAAATTCCACAAATTAACTTTTAAGAAGGCACACCTGTTAATTGAAATGCATTCCAGGTGACTACCTCATGAAGCTGGTTGAGAGAATGCCAAGAGTGTGCAAAGCTGTCATCAAAGCAAAGGGTGCCTATTTGAAGAATCTCAAATATAACATATATTTTGATTTGTTTAACACTTTTTTGGTTACTACATGATTCCATATGTGTTATTTCATAGTTTTGATGTCTTCACTATTATTCTACAATGCAGAAAATAGTAAAAATAAAGAAAAACTCTTGAATGAGTAGGTGTTCTAAAACTTTTGACCGGTAGTGTACATATACAGTATAATAAGAGTTTTTGGGGTGGAGATCCTGAGATGGAGTGTAGGTAAACTTTAGAACAACAATCCTCAGAGACAGAGAGACCTTTGGGGTTGGGTGGGTACCCAAGAGGCGAGGTGTCCCAGTTCAGCCAACTCTTTGGTCAATCTAATGTTCTTTCTCTCAGGCTCATTGATTTTGACCAAAACATTTATTGATTTGACTAACTCACTCTCTAAACGTTCATATCATTTTCAAAAGCGAAAGAGCAAGCAGTGTATAGCCTCCGCATAAGATATGTGCAAAAACAAACAAACAGAAAATCACTTAAATCATTGCAAAGTTGAAATGATGTTCTTTACCACAGGGCATTGCCATTTTAAAGCTGGATTAGTGAGAGTGTGGACACAGCAAGCAAAACACGCAACCCCCCGCCCAGCACACCCTCTCACTGCACACAGGTGTACTTACATGTAGCTTAAGTAGTGGCCCAGTGTGTTAGCTCCAGCAACCTGCCCTCTACCTCAAATAATCCCTCTCACTCCCATAATCCATTAAGGACCCGGTCATATCAGCAAAATCCTCCAGGACCAGGCTGGTGGAGTCCTCACCAGAGGGCATCTCCATGTCTGAGGGCCAGGGCTGACGCTGGGAGGGTGGGCCCCGGGGTTGGTGGGGGGTTGCCGTTGATGGGGTGGGGGACTTCTCTTGGATCTGCAGCCGTGGGGTCGGGGGTGTTGTAGGCTCTGACTTCTGGTAGGCTGGCACCGGGTCCACATCCACCACTGCTGCCTCCTGCTGCTCCACTGGGGCTACCTGGTCCCTGGCACTACCACTGCCGCTACAGACCTCACCCTCGCTGCCCGGGGGTGGGGGGGCCAGGACATGGTAGAGACTGGGCAGGCGGATGTCGAGGCGCACGCCGCTTTTGGCGAAGAGCTTATCATTGAGTGAGTAGAGCTTGTTGGCAATGTCGCTGCCCAGCATGACAGAGAAGAGGCGGGTGATGTAGCGCTCCTTGGACAGCAGCATGTAAAGGCGGCGCCGGTGCCACGAGATGTAGCGGCAGTCCGTCTCTGCCGTCAGGGTCACCTGGGGGTCAGGAATGTCAAAAGTCAGGGGTAAGAGTGAAGGAAAAGGCTAAAGGTTCAGAAATCAATGAATTAATGCGTGAATGAATGAATGAATGATGAGAATCCGTCCAGTACCTGAAAGTTCCCCTCTTCGTTGGGTCTGAGAGACTCCCACTCAGGTGAGTCCAGGAACTGGTGGGGGAAGATGTAATGGAGGAACTGTCCTTCTAGAGACACACGGATCCTACCAGGGAGAGCAGGAAAGGACAAGGTTAGTAAGAGAGAAGGAGAGGGGGAAAAGCATGGATAGGTGATAATGAGAGAAAATACACACATCACTAGGCTTAATCCAAAACCTTGAAACAAGTTAACATGAATATCTATCTCCTTAACCTCAAAACTCAGGGAAGTGATCCAAGTTAAACATAGACAGAGGAAAACATATATTCTTGGTTTATAAATCATAGACTGTCCAACAGTGCTCTTTCATTTATGATTCATGTTGATGGAATTCGTTTGAATCAAGTGAAACTAGGAATTGCAAGCATCTGCCTCTAACCCTAGGAAGCTTTTTGCCACCTTCTCCTCCGACAAACTAATCTTCTCCTTTCCCCCTTCTGATAACCAGGTGGCGAATCGCATCTCTGCATGTCTGGCAGACATATCAGTGTGGATGACGGATCACCACCTCAAGCTGAACCTCGGCAAGACGGAGCTGCTCTTCCTCCCGGGGAAGGACTGCCCGTTCCATGATCTCGCCTTGGCGTGACCCTGGACAACACCCTGTTGTTCTCCACTAACATCAAGGCGGTGACCCGATCCTGTAGGTTCATGCTATACAACATTCGGAGAGTACGACCCTGCCTTACACAGGAAGCGGCACAGGTCCTAATGCAGGCACTTGTCATCTCCCGTCTGGATTACTGCAACTCGCTGTTGGCTGGGCTCCCTGCCTGTGCCATTAAACCCCTACAACTCATCCAGAATGCCGCAGCCCGTCTGGTGTTCAACCTTCCCAAGTTCTCTCACGTCACCCCGCTCCTCCGCACACTCCACTGGCTTCCAGTTGAAGCTCGCATCTGCTACAAGACCATGGTGCTTGCCTACGGAGCTGTGAGGGGAACGGCACCTCCGTACCTTCAGGCTCTGATCAGTCCCTACACCCAAACGAGGGCATTGCGTTCATCCACCTCTGGCCTGCTGGCCCCCCTACCTCTGCGGAAGCACAGTTCCCGCTAAGCCCAGTCAAAACTGTTCGCTGCTCTGGCACCCCAATGGTGGAACAAGCTCCCTCACGACGCCAGGACGGCGGAGTCACTCACCACCTTCCGGAGACACTTGAAACCCCACCTCTTTAAGGAATACCTGGGATAGGATAAAGTAATCCTTCTACCCCCCCTTACCCCACCCCCAAAAAAAACTTTAAAAAAAAAAACATATTGGAAAGTGGTTATTCCACTGGCTATAAGGTGAATGCACCAATTTGTAAGTCGCTCTGGATAAGAGCGTCTGCTAAATGACGTAAATGTAAATGTAAATGAATTAGTTGTCATAAACAGATGTTATTTGCATACGATAATAATTAGCTTTCCCGGAGTTATAAACTTGACACGTAGCTGTCAGTATATTCAATTAACCATTAATTTTAGAGGCCGTATAGGAGGAGTTAGTTAACTGTGTTGGTACACAACCTCAGGAGAGCAAAGAAATATAAAACTCTTTAGCAACAAATCAAATTAAATTTTATTTGCCACATGCGCCAAATACAGCAGGTGTAGACGTTACCGTGAAATGCTTACTTACAGCCCTTAACCAACTAAATGCATTTATTTCTTAATAAAAACAACAATAACAAAAAAGTGTTGAGAAAGAAAGTGCAGAAGTAAAATAAAATTACAGTAGGGAGGCTATATACAGGGGGTTATCGGTGCAGAGTCAATGTGCGGGGGCACTGGCTAGTTGAGGTAGTTGAGGTAGTTGAGGTAATATGTACATGTGGGTAGAGCTAAAGTGACTATGCATAAATAATTAACAGAGTAGCAGCAGCGTAAAAAGATGGGGTGGGGGTGGGGTGGCAGTGCAAATAGTCCGGGTAGCCATGATTAGCTGTTCAGGAGTCTTACGGCTTGGGGGTAGAAGCTGTTGAGAAGCCTTTTGGACCTAGACTTGGCGCTCCGGTACCGCTTGCCGTGCGGTAGCAGAGAGAACAGTCTATGACTAGGGTGGCTGGAATCTTTGACAATTATGTGGGCCTTCCTCTGACACCGCCTGGTATAGAGGTCCTGGATGGCAGGAAGCTTGGCCCCAGTGATGTACTGGGCCGTACGCACTACCCTCTGTAGTGCCTTGTGGTCGTAGGCCGAGCAGTTGCCATACCAGGCAGTGATGCAACCAGTCAGGATGCTCTCGATGGTGCAGCTGTATAACTTTTTGAGGATCTGAGGACCCATGCCAAATCTTTTCAGTCCCCTGAGGGGGAATAGGCTTTGTCGTGCCCTCTTCACGACTGTCTTGGTGTGTTTGGACCATGAAAGTTCGTTGGTGATGTGGACACCAAGGAACTTGAAGCTCTGAACCTGTTCCAATACAGCCCTGTCGATGAGAATGGGGGCGTGCTCAGTCCTCTTTTTTTTCCTGTAGTCCACAATAATCTCCTTTGTCTTGGTCACGTTGAGGGAGAGGTTGTTATCCTGGCACCACACGGCCAGGTCTCTGACCTCCTCCCTATAGGCTGTCTCATCGTTGTCGGTGATCAGGCCTACCACTGTTGTGTCGTCGGCAAACTTAATGATGGTGTTGGAGTCGTGCCTGGCCATGCAGTCATGGGTGAACAGGGAGTACAGGAGGGGACTGAGCACGCACCCCTGAGGGTCCCCCATGTTGAGGATCAGCGTGGCAGATGTGTTGTTACCTACCCTTACCACCTGGGGGCGGCCCGTCAAGAAGTCCAGGATCCAGTTGCAGAGGGAGGTGTTTAGTCCCAGGATCCTTAGCTTAGTGATGAGCTTTGAGGGCACTATGGTGTTGAACGCTGAGCTGTAGTCAATGAATAGCATTCTCACGTAGGTGTTCCTCTTGTCCAGGTGGGGAAGGGCAGTGTGGAGTGCAATAGAGATTGCATCATCTGTGGATCTGTTGGGGCGGTATGCAAACTGGAGTGGGTCTAGGGTTTCTGGGATAATGGTGCTGATGTGAGCCATGACCAGCCTTTCAAAGCACTTCATGGCTACAGACATCAGTGCTACGGGTCAGTAGTCATTTAGGCAGGTTATCTTAGTGTCCTTGGGCACAGGGACTATGGTGGTCTGCTTGAAACATGTTGGTATTACAGACTCAGTCAGGGACATGTTGAAAATGTCGGTGAAGACACTTGCCAGTTGGTCAGCACATGCTCGGAGTACACGTCCTGGTAATCCGTCTGGCCCTGCGGCCTTGTGAATGTTGACCTGCTTAAAAGTCTTACTCACATCGGCTACGGAGAGCGTGATCACATAGTCATCCGGAACAGCTGGTGCTCTCATGCATGCTTCAGTGTTGCTTGCCTTGAAGCGAGCATAGAAGTGGTTTAGCTCGTCTGGTAGGCTTGTGTCACTGGGCAGCTCATGGCTGTGCTTCCCTTTGTAGTCTGTAATAGTTTTCAAGCCCTGCCACATCCGACGAGCGTCAGAGCCGGTGTAGTACGATTCAATCTTAGTCCTGTATTGACTCTTTGCCTGTTTGATGGTTCGTCGGAGGGCATAGCGGGATTTCTTATAATCGTCCGGGTTAGAGTCCCGCTCCATGAAAGCGGCAGCTCTACCCTTTAGCTCAGTGCGGATGTTGCCTGTAATCCATGGCTTCTGGTTGGGGTATGTACGTACGGTCACTGTGGGGACGACTTCATAGATGCACTTATTGATGAAGCCAGTGACTGATGTGGTGTACTCCTCAATGCTCTCCAAAGAATCCCGGAACATGTTCCAGTCTGTGCTAGCAAAACAGTCCTGTAGCTTAGCATCTGCGTCATCTGACCACTTTTTTATTAACCGAGTCACTGGTGCTTATAAGCAGGAATCAGGAGGCTAGAGTTATAGTCAGATTTGCCAAATGGAGGGCGAGGGAGAGCTTTGTATGCGTCTCTGTGTGTGGAGTAAAGGTGGTCTAGAGGTTATTTTCCTCTGGTTGCACGTTTAACATGCTGGTAGAAATTAGGTAGAACAGATTTAAGTTTCCCTGCATTAAAGTCCCCGGCCACTAGGAGCGCTGCCTCTGGATGAGCGATTTCCTGTTTAGTTATGGCCTTATACAGCTCATTGAGTGCAATCTTAATGCCAGCATTGGTTTGTGGTGGTAAATAGACAGCTATGAAAAATATAGATGATGATCTTAGCCAAAAAACAGAGAAGTGATGGAGTCACTGCTGAGGACCAGTGTTGGGAAGTAGTGAACTACATTAAGTTCAACTACTAATTGCATTACATTTTGCAGTAGCTTGGTGGTAGTTGAACTAAATTCAAATCTTGGTAGTGTTTTCAGTAGTTAATTACTTTTTTGCCATGTAGTGGTGTAGCTAACTACTGGAACTGAACACTACTTTTTTTTGTTAAAATAAAATAAAATATGGGTGAAGTAGGCAAAAATGTCCTTTCTTTTTTATCATCAGACCTGACTAAGTCTCACTTGAAACACTTTGTGTGCCTAATTCTCACTTTTTGTGTTTAATAGGCTAAATTATACATTCTGTTAACATCTGACTCCAGAGTGATCTTTTCTTGCAATTTGTAGTCTATGACATTTCAGATTTAGATATGATAATTTTTCACGAAGTAGTTTGGATGTAGTGTACTACTTTTTCTAACTAACTTCAGTTAAGTAAGATATATTTTTCTTGAGGGTAGCTTTAGTGTAGCTTAACTTCTTCCAGTGTGAAGTAATGTAGCTTAACTTCTTCCAGTGTAGCTCAGTTGGTAGAGCATGGCGCTTGCAACACCAGGGTTGTGGGTTCGATTCCCACGGGGGACCAGTATGAAAATGTATGCACTAACTAACTGTAAGTCGCTCTGGATAAGAGCATCTGCTAAATTACTAAAATGTAAAATAATTAGTAGCTTGGTAAACTATATTTTCAGAGTAGCTTCCCCAACATTGATGAGGACACATGACCTCTTGAAAGTGTTCTGTGTTTAATTATATTGTTGGTAAGTGATATATGTCGCTCAGGTTTCCATGAGCCCTAGTCTAAGCCATTGTCTTTGTTGGACAGACAGATCAAGAGATAAATGCTAAGAGAAGAACATTCACTAGGAAAAATAACTCTACTACTTGACAATTGCAATCTGCCTACAGCAATGTAACTAAACTGCAATTGACTATGTTACTCCAGCAACTCAACTAAAACAAGACTCGGGTCTGTTCCAATATCTCCAGTAACATACTACCAAGAATGAATTAAGTAATGTACTATTGATCATGCATTCTAAATGGTATGCTACAGACATTAGAACTTACACCCTCCTCTCACTCACCTCCCAGACAGCAGAAAGGACAGCTGGTTGATGGGCGTCTTGCCCTCCACTGCGTACGTCTCCTCTACCCTTAGGGCCAGCACCTTGTTCTCACAGGCACCCACAATGTCTTTGAACACCTGTATGGGCACGTCCAGAGGCAGGTAGACGGCTGAGTAGAGGGCCGACAGCTCCTCGTTGGCCAGGCCATCCTGTTGCAGCCTGTATATGAGGTGGCAGATCTGGAGCACGCAGGCCACCAGCAGCAGCAGGTTCCAGGTGAACACATCCACCCCACACATGGTCATCCAGCCCCACAGGGCCAGGCAGGTGAAGGCAGGCGTCATGAAACCAAAGATGAACAGGCAGCCGTAGGTGCTGCTGCCCCCCATGTACCCCAGGAACAAGACTGTGTTGCCCAGGTGGTAGAAGGCCCCCTCTGTGTTCTTGGTCCAGCCATCGCATGGTGGATGGCCGTAGAGAACTGTCTCCAACAGGGTGGAGTTGTCTGCACTCATGGTGGAGGGAGGCTGTTTTTCCAAACCAAACTATCTAGTTCAATAAGTTCCAAAAAAACTGTTACACTCAGAATATTCCAAAGTTTACTACGCTACCAGAGGTCAAAGCTGGTAGAAAAAGTTTGTCCTCCACTCAAGCCTCAAGTTGTTGTTGTTGCTTTATCAGTGAGACTGAAAAGTTGTCACTGGAGTTGGTCTATTTCTTAAAAGTTCAATCAAGGTATTGTTAAAACAGAGAAAACGTTGCAAAAATGGTATTAATTGTCAAAAGTTGCTCTGTTGCCCTCTTACGTACGGCTAGACTACAGATTTCCTCGTCCTGCTTTGGTTATTATACCATAAACACGATTGGAATGGATTTCTCCTCACATTGTGCGTCTTTCACTCTCCCGCCCTCTCGTCCCTTCTTTTCCCCCTCTATGTTTGCTGTGTGTGTCTCTTGATTTTCTCTCTATTTCCCTCACCCATTTGCTTGCTCTGGAGAGCTCACAGTTGGCAGCAAAGAGAGAGAGAGGGAGAGAGAGGGAGGGAGAGGGGGAGAGAGAGACCCCTAGTAGGATAACCATGTTTGGAATTGAAACCCAAGGAGTAGAGAGCCACAGACAGAAAGCAGACCAACTACTTATCATAACACTGCTGGGGAGAGAGACATAAAAGAGAGAGGGAGGTGTGAGATGATAACAAGTGACAGAGAGAGAGAGAAAAAGAGAGAGAAAGAGAGAGAGAGAGAGAGACCCTTGAATTGAATTGAGAGAGATGTTGTGGTCATGCATCCAGGTAAATCACACCAATAAAATCTCTCCCTTCTGCCAAAAGGGAACCATGTTTTAACATAATCATTATTTGGCCCCTAGACCTCTGGTTCAATGTGGTGCCAAGAGAGTGGCTCTGCTGGGTGCATATTAAGAAATACTGAAATAGTAGAATTACAGTGTAGGTCGGGTTTCAAAAATTAACCCCCTTCCCCCATATATTACATACCATGCCCTACCAGTCAGAGACACTGTTCTCAGAGGACTGTGTCACTGGAATAGGGGTCAGGGTGAAGTGAGTGGCTTTGATATCATGCCACTAGTGATATCGAGATTCAAAACCACACATGATTCTGGTGTGTGTGTGTGTGTGTGTGTGTGTGTGTGTTGTCTAACATATTCATAAACAATTTGGACTGAAAGTTACATTTGCTTCAAAAGCACAAGTGCTTTGAATCATATAGGCTTATCTAATGATTCTATACAAGGCATGTAGGCTATGCCCCCACTCACGTCTTTCTCGTACACATATTATCTCCTTCACTTGTGTGTATCAAAGACATCAGTCACGCAACGGCTGTTCACATGGCAGTCCCCGCTCTCTGCAGCAGCAGATAATTGGGAAAGGTCACAGTGTAGGGCTGGTTCCCTGGCATGGCATGACGTCCATACAAGGCACTGGGCCAGGGAAAGGGTGCCAATGCAGAGACACCTCGGTGTTCTCACTACTAGTATATTACAATGACATTCTTCTGCAGGACACACAAATAAGATTTATCACAGATACTTGTAATAAACTACCAAGAAACAAATTGCACTGGGAAGATTTCTACAGTTGGTACATTCCTGGTTGTGTTAACTGCCAAAAATACCTACGTCAATCTATTTGCAGAATTTGGGACACTGGCAATGCTCATTACATTTCCATTAAGCACTTGGCTCCTTTACAGAGCATAGGCCATTGAATGACCTCCATCTCACTGCTCATTTTGTTCGCATACTTAGCAAGCATCAGGTCTTACAACTTCAGGTCAATTTCTAGCAAGCAGGCTTTTAAACTGCAAGGTACTCGCCACTTCACAGAACAGTGGCACCTGGGGCTGCATTTACACAGGGAGCCCAATTCTGATATATATTAGTTCACTAACTGTTCTTTTGACCAATCAGATCAGCTCTTTTGCCTATAATTGGGCAAAATATCACAATTGGGCTCTGTGTAAACACAGCCCTTGTTGTGAGAAGAATTCAGATATGCTAAGTGTTGACTGGAGCAGAAGTTATTTTAAGCCAAAGTGCATACCAGAGAGAGCAGCTGTCACAAGCCAGCCTCAAACAGGAAGGAGAGTCTCAAAGGACCTTCAAACCAGGAAGTTTTTTTCAGTGTGACAGGAAGTATAGTCTGCCTATGTGTGTATAGTTATGGTGTCGGTATGGTTCAGCATGAAATTAAGACAGTATTGCATCCTTAAAACGGCAATCTGCAGTTGAAACAATAAAGCTTTTCTCCCACCCCCATTTTGGTAAAAAGCAGAGGGATGGGGCTGGAAAAATTTAATCACTCTTAAATGTATAGTTAGAACTATGGATGCAAGGACTGACCATCCACAATATAAAAATTAGTTTTAACCATTTTGAAGCTATATAGGGTTTACCTTTACGTTGTTTACAAACATTGGAATAAAAACAAGATTATATATTGGGTTCTGATTGGGTACAACATTTTAACTAAGCTCATGGGGCATTTATAAGTTATATTCTTCAAGAATCAATGGGTACATATGATTCATTTATAAGTACAAAAATGGATGTAACCACTGCAGATTGCCCCTTTAACACTCTCTCCCTATACAATTAATTTAATTGTGGTTCATCCTGCTATATAAAAACAAATAATTGTGTCATGTTGCATAGGAAATGTATTTAATTCCAATCAGCTGAACAAGATTCACATAATTCCGAAAATCAGAGCATTAAGCCAACACATGTCACTCAGTGGAACATCATCATCATCATCATCCTTGCAGCGATCACATCTTCCATTCAGGTTGCAGTGTGGTCCTCTGTAGCTCAGCTGGTAGAGCATGGCGCTTGCAACGCCAAGGTAGTGGGTTCGATCCCCGGGACCACCCATACACCAAAAAAAAAAAATGTATGCACGCATGACTGTAAGTCGCTTTGGATAAAAGCGTCTGCTAAATGGCATATTATATTATATTATTATTATAAATACAAACAAGAGGAATATCCCAGGTCCCCTTCCAGACAGCCGGCCACCAACGACACACTGCAAAAGGAGAACAGAGGAGTGTCAACTTTAGCACATATAAACCATTTCATATAGAAGTCAGACCTTCTGAAATGTTGTACATACAATGTGACAGAGAAGGTTATGAATACTCCAATATACAAGCTTGTCCCCATCACTGCTGCAAGCATAATTTATTTAATAATATTCAATCCAATTGATCTCCATTAAATCAATCCCAGAGAAAAAACAAGCCCTGCACCACCAAACGTTACACTACAGCTGTTCTTGACATCTGCAGCTTGATCAACTTGAGCAAAAAAAAGGCAGAAAATTGTAACTTGTTCTTACAGAGGACACTGCAAAACATGCAGAAGTTAGGGGCCGTATCCACAAAGCATCTCAGAGTAGAAAATGTGTTAGTTATAGATCTATCATACTTGTTGAAAGCAGGTCTAAGAAGCGGTACATCTGTTCTATGAGCGCAATTTCTATGTTTCTCGTAGTAAAGTTTGAGTCTTTTACTTTCGGTTTTGTACACCAGCTTCAAAACAGCTGAAAATACAATATTTGTGGTTATTGAAAATATATTTAAAAGCGGTTTAGATGGTACAACGATTCTCCACACTTGTTTTGTCAAAGTGTAATTCGTCATTGATGAAATTTCTATTTCTCAGTGTTTTAGAATGAGTTGCTTATTAGAAGATTAGATAAATATACTGTTTATCGATGTGTGCCCAATGCCACCCCTCATCTCTGATTCTCCACTGGGCACGCAATATCAAGTGCGCCTATAGGCTATTTAGTGTGGTCTAAATCAACTGATACATTGCCTATAGGCTACGAAGTGCATGCTCGGAGAAGCACAGAACAAAGTTATATTTCTAAGATAGCTGCTGGGATGGTGTAAATAAAACTAGTCTGCGCTACACACCGCAACGGATATTCCAACCCTGAGCCCGGCCTCCTCTGGCTGATCCAAACCTATGTGCTGCCTAACCAATACTGTGCAGGCTTACAGTGGCAGTTCAGGAGGAGAGTCTAAGTATATTATTAGGCCTAGTCTAAAAAATGAAATATCTTGCGGGAGGAGTAGCCTATTCAGTTCCGTTTGAGAAGGGGATCACCAAGATGAGAAGGAGGACCCGAGGTCAACTTTGATAGCTTGCTACAACTATCATTTATTTTATTTAAAACATTATATTTCTTGCCCATTATGTATTTATCAGTTATTGACCTCACAATAAGCCAGATTCGAGTAACATACATTGCGGTGCTGAAACTTTAAGCAGCAGCCGTGGCACAATCAATCGGAAATGGACAGCTCATGGTGCTGAAAGTAGGCAAATTCGAGAAGTCTTCATTTTAAATTATACTTGAACAATCAAGTTGTAGAAACATCTCAAGGATAATCAATGGAAACAGGATGCACCTGAGCTAAATTTCCAGTCTCATAGCAAAGGGTCTGAATACTTATGTAAATAAGGTATCTGTTAATGTTTAATAATTTTGCTAAAATTTCTCAAAAACTGTTTTCGCTTTGTCACTATGTGGTATTGTGTGTAGATTGCTGAGGATTTTATTTTAGAATCCATTTTAGAATAAGGCCGTAATGTAACAAAATGTTGAAAAAGTAAAGGCGTCTGAATACTTTCCGAAGGCACTATACATCATTGGTTATTCCCCATCATTTGCAACTTGGTTAATGAGCGTCACCATCTTTCCTTTGTGGTACCTCACTCAAACTTTTGTGATTATCAGCTGAGAAACTTTTAGGAGTTGATTTTACTCCTGGCACAGAGTTTGTCTGAGCACTGTCTTAACATCATCCTAAAACCTACTCAGAGTTTTTCTTGTCTTAAAAACAGGCTTTAACAGGATTTCTAGGACATTTTAGACATTTTGAGGATACGGGCCCAGGTCAAAAAAACACTGGAGGACCACATGGGCTCAAGCACAATCCATGATAAGCCAGACAAGCACATTCAATGCATGCGACAAGCACATTCAATGCATGTGACAAGCACATTCAAGCATGCCTTCTTCTAGTGCCCCGCCCATTGAGCCACATCTTGGACAGAATGTTATTTTCACAACACTACAAGTAAGGCTGAATTAATACTCGAGCTGTGCTCCACGACATGCAAGATATATAGACATAATTCACACTCACCAACCACTTATTATATGGAGTTACATTAAATCTTGAATCCAAGCGCCCTCATACAATCCTTATGTAACTCGATGAGATCTGTGCAACTTTCTTCACCCTTCTCAATGATGCTGAAACAGAGGAAATTGTCATCAGCAACTACATCAGTGGAGGCTCCTCAGAGGAGGAAGGGGAGGACCATCCTCCTGAGTGAATTTCATAAAAATAGTGAAACATTTAAAAAAGTTATCCTTTTTAGATACAACTATCCTAAATATATTCACGTCACCAAATAATTGATTAAAACACACTGTTTTGCAATGAAGGTCTACAGTAGCCTCAACAGCACTCTGTAGGGTAGCACCATGGTGTAGCCGGAGGACAGCTAGCTTCCGTCCTCCTCTTGGTACATTGACTTCAATACAAAAAATCTAGGAGGCTCGTGGTTCTCACCGC
Organism: Coregonus lavaretus; assembly: GCF_964263955.1. Classification (NCBI taxonomy): domain Eukaryota; kingdom Metazoa; phylum Chordata; class Actinopteri; order Salmoniformes; family Salmonidae; genus Coregonus; species Coregonus lavaretus. The sequence continues at coordinate 23,888,354 of NC_139992.1, read as the reverse complement.
CTTCCATAGACTTACAGTCATTATGACAACTTCTGGAGGACGTCCTCCAACCTATCAGAGCTCTTGCAGCATTACATTTTATGAACTGACATGTTGTTCACCCAATCAAAGGATCAGAGAATGAATCTAGTACTGAAAGCATAAGCTACAGCTAACTAGCACTGCAGTCCATAAAATGTGGTGAGTAGCTCTGTCGTTGCCGGCCGGGACCGGGAGACCCATGGGGTGGCAGGGATGTAGCTCAGTTGGTAGAGCATGGCGTTTGCAACGCCAGGGTTGTGGGTTCGAATGTATGCACTAACTGTAAGTCGCTCTGGATAAGAGCGTCTGCTAAATGACTAAAATGTAAATGTAGTTGACTCAAAGAGAAAGAAAGACAATAGCTGAACAGTTTTCAACAAATTAATTTCTTCAAAAATTAAGGAGACGCAAGAGAGAGAGATACTTTTTTCACTTTCAGTTTCATTTACTTAGCTAGCAAATGCAGCTGGCTAGTTTAGTTACTCAAACACCCGTTAGCTAGCTGGCTATGACTATCCAACACAACACTGGAACTCTTCCAAGTCAAGGTAAGCTTTTATAAATGTATTGCCATCGGGGCCCGCCAGTGTAATTGCTTACTGACTATACACCAACATTACTGCATGATTGTAGCAGGTTTACTAATGCATTAGTTCTATTATCTATGTTGACTAGGATGTTACTTTAGCTAATATGGGGACAACGATGTAGGCTGTGTGTAGCGGTTATGACATGGTTTGGCTTGGAAATGTTTTTTCGCCTGGTCACATACAGCTGATGTGTTGTTCATTGAAGTCCACAAACGAAGGGAAAAGGTGAGAGGAGTAGAGTGCATAGAGGCTAGAATGAATACAACGTGGCTGCTATGAAAGTGAACTGTGTTTATGTGTGATCAGGGGTGTATTCTTTCCACCGATTCTGTTGAAAAACTTTTCTTAAACAGAAGCAAATAAAACAGGGATAAAAATACCTGAATTTGTCCAATAGAAACTCTTGTTTGCAACTGTTGGACTAATGATTACACCCTAGATAAGCTATAGGCAAGAGTGTGGAAGGCCGTATTGAATGTGTCACTGTCTGTCCATGTGTCACTGTCCGTCATCTCAAATTTATCTCGACCTGTGTGCACGTACGTTGTAAACTTTCATTCATAGGCTAGGTTGTAGCAACCTCATGATGGGTATAGGGAAAATTAGAGTATCATGTAGTAGCCTAAACCTATCAATGTTACATTGAACTGGGTGAATGGAATATGAATGAGTCATCCAACATGCTGTAATAGAAATAAGGCCATGCTCATGAAAAAAAACGTTGTCCTCCCTCATCATAAACGGCATTGACCACCACTGAACTACATACTCCAGAGAAGACAGTCCACAAGAAACGTTCACTTTATAAGTATAATGCAATTAAAGTTCAAAGACATGTACGCCTACCAAACATCCCTGACTTTCTTCGTCTCAGGGCACGCACAACAGGGTTTCAGTGGTTTCTTCTCTGTGCCCTCAATGGCCCTCTGTGGCTCGACGCTGGCAGCAGACATGGAGGACATTTTTCAGGCTGTAAAATAAAGCGAAAGCGATTAGCTGCATGGCATCGTCACAAAACGGTCAATGTTATCCGGTATCCTTTGAACTTCCCTACCCTTATCTAACCTTAACCATTTTAAATGTCAACTTGAAATTGGGTAGGGACGTCCCAAGGGTCCCGAATAGAATGGACCATCATTGAACGCAGAGTGAAAATGACGGCAAAAAATATGAGTCAACTTTACACGAGGAGATACTCTGCTACATGTGTTTCAAAGTGACATTTTTCAATATATTTGCTAGTTTCCTAAATTGATGGCAACATTGTGATTGTAGGTAGTTATTTAACTCAAGACAAACACATTACACTTTCCTATAGCTGATTTCACTTCGCTTGTGCTACATTATAGGTAACTTAATATCACGTTGAAAGTCAACTTGCAAAACCATAGTTAGCTAACTAACATTAGCCATCTGCTAGAACCAAAACCATCTAATCAACCAGTGAATGAATGGTCGCTGGTTTGGAAATGAGCGAACATGTCAAGGAGGCTTGTTAGCCTGTCAGCTAACGTTAGCTAGATAACATACATAGCTATATATTAGAAAAATATGAGCTTGTAATACTGTATGTCAAGATCACTCGTACTGAATTATTTAAGAGCAGAGCACAATGAAACATTCCGTAGAGAAGATATTGAACAACACACTAATGCAAATAATCCTTATGTAACATACTTAGCTAGCTAGCTGTTACGCCTTCTTGCACAGGAATGCCGATTTACGTGTGTCCTTCCTTATACAACACGGTGTAGCCAGGCAGGTTTTTAATGGTTGCGCTAAGATTTCTGGGACATGAAGTTTTAATTTCCGAGCTGCAACAAAAAAGGGTCATTCCCCTCATCTTTGCTTCTACCAGGGGCGCAACTTTCACTGGGGACGGGGGGGGGCATGACACCCCCACATTCTTAAATTGCACATTTGTCCTCCCAGTTTTATCATTGCACAAGCACCAGGGTGCTTTAGGACCATGCGGACGCCTGAGAGTGGGTAGGCTGTTTTCCGGTTTGAGCTGGCAGAATTTAGGACCACACAGAGCCTGAGGACAGGCTGTGTCATGGCAAAGCTTCTGAAAGGCTGGCATATAGAACCAGCACGGGAGAGATGAACATAGGCAGTTGCTGTCTTTGTTGCGCTTTTTCTCTGAGTTGTAAAAGCAAGCAGAGCAGAAACTGGCTACTCTTTAGTTGACTGATCTAGCTGGCAAGGTAACTGCTGTTTGACAGAAAAAAATATTTTCTTCCCAGTGGTGAGTTAGTCGTGTAACTAACATGTTACGTTAGCTAATGTTTCATCCCCTCTCGACTGAAGTGATTGAACTAGCTACTAGCAGCTAGTTAGCTAGCTAGTAGCTGCCACAGCCAGTTCAGCTCTAGCTAGCCTTTAGCTATCTGTCAGGTAGCAGTATCTAACAGCTCGTGTGTATGGAAATGTTTTGTCCTATTTCAACAGAAGTAAATTTGATGATGTTCCACTACATTGCACCATTAGCTAGAGCTAGCCAAAAGTTGGCTAACGTTAGCTAGCTAGATCACTAACTTTAGATGTTATTTTTGCCTCAACCACACTAGACCTGAATCAAACGATGAAACCAGCTGCCAAACGATTGAAGACCAATATTCTGACGTTTTTATTAGTCAGTATGGCAATGTAACATTATTGATCTGTCAGTTTCCCTAGCTAATTCCTTACTTTTCACACTGATATAAACAGCTCTACTGGCTTTACTGTCATGGTGCACAGTCAGTACACAACACTATGCTCATCATGTCTTAGCAGGATCAGATGGTGACAGATGTCCCTGCAGGGTCAGACAGCAATGGAAGACCAGTCTACGGAGCTCAGGTGAATTTTGCAGTATATTATAACAATCAGTGAATTGATACAAAGTTCCATCTTGAGTTGATGGGTAGGCTACAGTCTGGGATATGGGAATAATGGTCATTTCAATTATTGAACCATTGATTCTATCCATGGATAATATAATGTATAAATGTACACCAAGGTAATTCTTTGTCATGCCTCATCTGAGCAGGATCAGATGGTGACAGGGGTCTCATCAGGGTCAGGCAGCCAGGGAAGCCAGTCTGTGACAGCGCAGAGGTGAACTTTTGCCGATACAACACTTTATTCTCTCTGTGCAGCAAACACTGGACAAGCAAGAAGCTTCAAAGATTTTAACTAATTTAAGGCAGTCTGACAAACCTCTAAAGTTAATTTCCAAACTGTATCAAGGGTTGATACAGGCTTTTCCCGATGACACAAAACATGTAAAACAAAAATGTGAGGAAGTCCTGGGAGACGCTATTGATGATGATGAATGGATACAGATATGTTAGCATGCCCAGTCATGTTCATATAATCTCAGACATAAATGACCTCAGGTTAAGACCACTCATAGGACGTACTATATGCCAGTGAAACTGAATATCATGCACTCAGAAATGTTATTCTTATGCTGGAGGTGTAAAACACAAAAGGGGAAATATTTGCATATTTTATGGTCTTGTGAACGCTGGCTGAATTCTGGCAAAGAGTACAGTTGAAGTCGGAAGTTTACATACACTTAGGTTGGAGTCATTAAAACTTGTTTTTCAACAACTCCACCATTTTCTTGTTAACAAACTATAGTTTTGGCAAGTCGGTTAGGACATCTACTTTGTGCATGACACAAGTAATTTTTCCAACAATTGTTTACAGACAGATTATTTCACTTATAATTCACTGTATCACAATTCCAGTGGGTCAGAAGTTTACATACACTAAGTTAACTGTGCCTTTAAACAGCTTGAAAAATTCCAGAAAATGATGTCATGGCTTTAGAAGCTTCTAATAGGCTAATTGACATAATTTGAGTCAATTGGAGGTGTACCTGTGGATGTATTTCAAGGCCTACCTTCAAACTCAGTGCCTCTTTGCTTGACATCATGGGAAAATCAAAAGAAATCAGCCAAGACCTCAGAAAAAAATTGTAGACCTCCACAAGTCTGGTTCATCATTGGGAGCAATTTCCAAACGCCTGAAGGTACCACGTTCATCTGTACAAACAATAGTACGCAAGTATAAACACCATGGGACCACGCAGCTGTCATACCGCTCAGGAAGGAGACGCGTTCTGTCTCCTAGAGATGAACATACTTTGGTGCGAAAAGTGCAAATCAATCCCAGAACAACAGCAAAGGACCTTGTGAAGATGCTGGTGGAAACAGGTACAAAAGTATCTATATCCACAGTAAAACGAGTCCTATATCGACATAACCTGAAAGGCCGCTCAGCAAGGAAGAAGCCACTGCTCCAAAACCGCCATAAAAAAGCCCGACTACGGTTTGCAACTGCACATGGGGACAAAGATCGTACTTTTTGGAGAAATGTCCTCTGGTCTGATGAAACAAAAGTAGAACTGTTTGGCCATAATGACCATCTTTATATTTGGAGGAAAAAGGGGGCGGGTTGCAAGCCGAAGAACACCATCCCAACCGTGAAGCACAGGGGTGGCAGCATCATGCTGTGGGGGTGCTTTGCTGCAGAAGGGACTGGTTCACTTCACAAAATAGATGGCATCATGAGGAAGGAAAATTATGTGGATATATTGAAGCAACATCTCAAAACATCAGTCAGGAAGGTAAAGCTTGGTCGCAAATGGGTCTTCCAAATGGACAATGACCCCAAGCATACTTCCAAAGTTGTGGCAAAATGGCTTAAGGACAACAAAGTCAAGGTATTGGAGTGGCCATCACAAAGCCCTGACCACAATCCTATAGAACATTTGTGGGCAGAACTGAAAAAGCATGTGCGAGCAAGGAGGCCTACAAACCTGACTCAGTTACACCAGCTCTGTCAGGAGGAATGGGCCAAAATTCACCCAACTTATTGTGGGAAGCTTGTGGAAGGCTAACCGACACGTTTGACCCAAGTTATACTACCAAATACTAATTGAGGGTATGTAAACTTCTGACCCACTGGGAATGTGATGAAAGAAATAAAAGCTGAAATAAATAATTATCTCTACTATTATGCTGATATTTCACATTCTTAAAATAAAGTGGTGATCCTAACTGACCTAAGACAGGGAATTTTTACTAGGATTAAATGTCAGGAATTGTGAAAAACTGAGTTTAAATGTATTTGGCTAAGGTGTATGTAAACTTCTGACTTCAACTGTATATGCACTGTACAGCATTACCTATGAATTGTGCACCAATGAAACTGGGGTATCAGCCTACTCCGTGACACCACAGAAAACTATTCTCAAGAGTTTACACAAATATTAGCTTCTTAGCTCTTATTGCATGGCTTTGACTGTGGGAAATCAACATCCCAGTCAGCCTATTGTGTGTATTGAATATTCAAATTGCACTGTACAGCCTAACCTATGGACTGTGCACCCATGAAATGGGATATCAGCCTACTCAGTAACACCCAAAGAACACAATTCCCAAGAGTTTTCATAAATTCTTTAATCAAACTTTTCGCCGCCAGCTCCTGATATCAGGGCATTACAACTACAATATGTGTCCTGATACCCCATTTCATGGTTGCACAATCCATAGGTAACGCTGTAGAGTGCAATATGAATGTCCAATACACACAATAGACTGTGTATGGAAAGCAAATCGGCTAATCGGACAGATGTGTTGCCGCTCAAGACTGTTTTGCGTGGCTGATTGGGCTGCACAACGAGTCGATTGTTGACAACTTTAGCATTTTTAGCTAAGCCTAACCCTTTTCCTAACCTTAACCTCATTCTCCTAACCTGCCATGTTAATTCTCCTAATCTGCCACGTTAATTATCCTAACCTGCTGCGTTAGTTCTCTTAACCTGCCACGTTAATTATACTAACTTGCTATGCATTTTAGCTAAATGTAACCCTTTTCCTAACCTTATCCTCATTCTCCTAACCTGCCATGTTAATTCTCCTAATCTGCTATGTTAATTATCCTAACCAGCTACGTTAGTTATCTTAACCTGCAATGTAAACATTAAACCATGGTTCACCAGGCTATGGCCGGTTTAACCAACAACGGAGAGCAGAGCCCTATACTACGAATGAGGTTTGAGGAGTTAGCGAGCTAACTTTGGTCAACTGTGAGTTCAACTTTTAGCCAGGTACATTTCTATGGCATCGAACCCTTCAGAACTAACCTGCTCTGGGGCTAATTTATCCTCAATGGTGTCTAATGCCGTGTTCACATGCTAGTCGGAACTAGGAAACTCAAAAATGTTTGACTTGCTAACTGTTTGAATGCAGCACGTGTGTAACTACAACCAGTTAGCAAGTCGGAAATGTCAGAGTTCCGACTAGCGCGTGAACACGGCATGAGCTGCAGGTTGAGGACCAATAGGCGATATGCACAGGCGAGCATAACGTATTTCCGGTTAAATCTCAGGATGGACGTAAACTTCCGGTTATCGTAGAATGCTGTGCTACCGTATGCTAGCATTGAATGCTTGTCGTCAAAAACATCCGAAACGGTTAATTTTCGTCGTTGTTGTTGTTTATCTTAATGTTTATACTTGTAATACTTCGTCTTGACTTATAACACGATGACGTGTAAACGTACGAAAGTGTCCTTTCAAAAACGGGATGACAGCTCTTCCAGCCATCACTGCTGTGTGCCGCAATGTACAGTGTCTGCCGGATGCAATTCTTCTGTTAGTTTTTTTACTTTTCCCAAAGACAGTGAATTACATAAATGGTGGGTGATTAACATTCGACGAGTCAACTTTCTTACAACAAACACACAAGTCTGCAGCCGACACTTTCTAAGTGAAGATGTGATAGAGCCTCCGACTCCAGCTAGGCGCAGACGTCTGAAGAAGGGAGCTGTTCCAGTGCTGTTTCAATGGAACAATTTCAGTCTTCCAGCCCCACGGCGCGGAGTTTGGGAAAGGACCGAGCGTCCCAACACAGAAACCATGAATGATCCGTCTGTGGAATTGGACTGTCCTCCTGACCATGACTACTGCCACAGTACTGAACCTGCTGCGCTGGATATGTCCCTTGACCACAATGAAGAACTTAGTGTAGAGATAGCAAGGCTCCGAAATCAAATTGAGGCGATAACTATCAGCAGCAAGTTCTGCTTGGAGCGGTTTGCTGGATCTGATGATTACATAAGGTTTTTCACAAGGTCAATTAAAATGTCTAATGTGTTTAATATATAGGCCAATGTATTTGAGCTGTCAACAATGACTAGTATTATTATCTGTTTAAATGTTGCATGTGTGATGTGTGTTGTTGTAAGCTACTGGAAACAGTAGTAAAAAGTAAAAGTGTAGATCTGGAATAACAATATCAGGAAAAGTAAAGGGTTCACTAGGAAATACACCAGAATCTAACAGCGATTAATAACATTTATTTCGCAACACATTGTAGTCTGCCTATTTAATTGGACTCTGCATACCTAATTCCGCTTGCCGGAGTAGCATCTGGTTTGGGCTTCACTACAACCATGGCATCCACAGGTCCTGGCTTCACTCCCTATTTATTTATGAGATGGTATTAGGAGAGATGCTAGTATCCATGTGACAACTGTCTGGTATTCAATCAATCAATCAATTTTATTTTATATAGCCCTTCTTACATCAGCTAATATCTCGAAGTGCTGTACAGAAACCCAGCCTAAAACCCCAAACAGCTAGTAATGCAGGTGTAGAAGCAGGTGTATTGAAATGATACAAACCATTGTTCGTGGTTTATGCCACTTCTGCTCTGTTTCAGTGCACCATAGTACAGGAGGGACGACAGACATGCCACATTCAGAGTAATGGGCAGTCTGATATAGTAATGCAACCAAATGATTGCATATCCCACACCCAGCCACACAGGAACAGTAGCTTTTAACAAGCACAACTGGCTGTGAATCACGCAATGTCATCTGAAATACACAGAAGCATAATTTAATGGGTTTTGAAAGATGAGGGTCTACAGCAGCAGGAGTAGGAGCAAAACTTGTTCTTTCTACTTTTTACTGGTGTAAGCAACTTATCTACTGTCTCGTGTCACTTTTGTGCTTTCTGCATCACTTTCCTACTGTCTTGCACCACTTACAGTGGGGGAAAAAAGTATTTAGTCAGCCACCAATTGTGCAAGTTCTCCCACTTAAAAAGATGAGAGGCCTGTCATTTTCATCATAGGTACATGTCAACAATGACAGACAAATTGAGAATTTTTTTTCCAGAAAATCACATTGTATGATTTTTAATGAATTTATTTGCAAATTATGGTGGAAAATAAGTATTTGGTCACCTACAAACAAACAAGCAAGATTTCTGGCTCTCACAGACCTGTAAGAGGGTCCTCTGTCCTCCACTCGTTACCTGTATTAATGGCACCTGTTTGAATTTGTTATCAGTATAAAAGACACCTGTCCACAACCTCAAACAGTCACACTCCAAACTCCACTATGGCCAAGACCAAAGAGCTGTCAAAGGACACCAGAAACAAAATTGTAGACCTGCACCAGGCTGGGAAGACTGAATCTGCAATAGGTAAGCAGCTTGGTTTGAAGAAATCAACTGTGGGAGCAATTATTAGGAAATGGAAGACATACAAGACCACTGATAATCTCCCTCGATCTGGGGCTCCACGCAAGATCTCACCCCGTGGGGTCAAAATGATCACAAGAACGGTGAGCAACAATCCCAGAACCACACAGGGGGACCTAGTGAATGACCTGCAGAGAGCTGGGACCAAAGTAACAAAGCCTACCATCAGTAACACACTACGCCGCCAGGGACTCAAATCCTGCAGTGCCAGACGTGTCCCCCTGCTTAAGCCAGTACATGTCCAGGCCCGTCTGAAGTTTGCTAGAGTGCATTTGGATGATCCAGAAGAGGATTGGGAGAATGTCATATGGTCAGATGAAACCAAAATATAACTTTTTGGTAAAAACACAACTCGTCATGTTTGGAGGACAAAGAATGCTGAGTTGCATCCAAAGAACACCAAGCATGAAACATCATGCTTTGGGGCTGTTTTTCTGCAAAGGGACCAGGATGACTGATCCGTGTAAAGGAAAGAATGAATGGGGCCATGTATCGTGAGATTTTGAGTGAAAACCTCCTTCCATCAGCAAGGGCATTGAAGATGAAACGTGGCTGGGTCTTTCAGCATGACAATGATCCCAAACACACTGCCCGGGCAACGAAGGAGTGGCTTCGTAAGAAGCATTTCAAGGTCCTGGAGTGGCCTAGCCAGTCTCCAGATCTCAACCCCATAGAAAATCTTTGGAGGGAGTTGAAAGTCCGTGTTGCCCAGCGACAGCCCCAAAACATCACTGCTCTAGAGGAGATCTGCATGGAGGAATGGGCCAAAATACCAGCAACAGTGTGTGAAAACCTTGTGAAGACTTACAGAAAACGTTTGACCTGTGTCATTGCCAACAAAGGGTATATAACAAAGTATTGAGAAACTTTTGTTATTGACCAAATACTTATTTTCCACCATAATTTGCAAATAAATTCATAAAAAATCCTACAATGTGATTTTCTGGATTTTTTTTCTCATTTTGTCTGTCATAGTTAACGTGTACCTATGATGAAAATCACAGGCCTCTCTCATCTTTTTAAGTGGTAGAACTTGCACAATTGGTGGCTGACTAAAACCTTTTTTCCCCCACTGTACCTATTGTCTTGTGCCATTTACCTACCTTCAAACAGTATTGGCAGATCAGTAGGTGAGTGGTGCAACATTGTAGCCTAGTACCAATAACAACAGTAGAGTGAAGGTTTTGCTCCTAATTCCTCTTGAAAAGTAGAAACATCAAGTACAAAAGCAAGGAAGTTGTGCCATATGTTTATAAAGAAAGAAGTAAAGATGACAGGACAGTTTTAAGTAGAACATCAGCAGTTTGAAGAATAGCTGAGTGGAATATGTTACTGTCATTGCAGTCATCAAGTAAAAAGTAGTAATCTCATCATTGTTTACATTTCAAACCAAACTCCAATTTGTTTACAACAGACCCAACAACAAAGCATGGCAATTCCCACTCAGCTACCCTGGTCTGTATTAGGCTACCACTGTTCAGCTATCGTGAAAACCACTAAAGTGTTTTCTTAGCAATGGTAATCAAAGCTGTGGTAACATTAAACGAGTAAAACGTGTTGAACGGAACTTTGAACAAGTTCAACAGAACTTTGAACGTGTCACTTAATGTAGTCCTACTCTCAGCTGGTGTGGTGGCTTTAGTTTCTTCATTGAGCGGTAGCAGTGGGCTCTCACAGAGATCTCATTTGTAGCCCTGTTTTTACCTGATACTTTCATAAAAGTACAAACACATGAAGTGAGAGGTATATACACATGATTAAACTTTATTTAAAGCATGATTAACCTGAAGCAGGATGGAGTCATGACTTAAAACACCAAAGCAAGGCTTCTAGCTCAGGCTAGCTAGCGTTAGCATATTACCTTCAAAGTTGCAAAGAAAATAAGAAACGTAAAATTTGAAGCCTTTATCCAGTTTGCTACGTGCTGTCGTACTGGATGTCCGGACGACCCTCCGTATATCATTAACAGATACTTTAGGCAACTCCAGCAAACACCTTGTAAACGTCATCTCTGCCATCATAACGGTCTACTGTCACTGTCTAATGGTTTTTTCCGGTAACCGGATATGCCCAAGCATCCTTACGCCAATGCGGAAGTGATGCGTGCATAGAGCCTATTAAATCAAATTCACTCCCTCTCGCAAAGACTGCGTCATCATCCCCTTTATTTGAGGAAGACGACTTTGTAAATATTTTATTAATCAAACGCCATGCTCTACCAACTGCCGGGCCAATTGTGCGCCGCCCCATGGGTCTCCCGGTCACGGCCGGCTACGACAGAGCCTGGATTCAAACCAGGATCTCTAGTGGCACAGCTAGCACTGCGATGCTGTGCCTTAGACCACTGCACCACTCGGGAGGTACTAAATTACACATTTAGTAATGACAGAATGCATTTGAAACTTCAGGCACTGTAACACTTCTGTATGACTTAAAACAATAATTTTTTATATGAGTGGGGAAAAATGTGCTTGTGCATTGATAAGCACACCAAAGACGTCATTAACGATATGTAATAAGATAAGGATGGCACTTCTAACAGCCTATTTCACACCATAGACGGGTTGGCTGATAACGTCATGAAAAAGATGCATGCGCATCCATGGGGCCAGAAGCCGTGCTTTGTTATATGATTCGGAACAGTCAGATAGCTAGCAACAATGACAAGAAGCTGACATATGGAGAATTGTAAGTGGCTCATTTCAGCTAGTTTTATCTTATTCTTGATAACATGTCTTGTTTTGAGGTGTTTTGACTGATTTCATGTCAATGCTAATATGGCAAAAATTCACTAGGTAGCTAATCAACAACTGTAACAATTTTTTTTCACCATTCTTTTTTCCCATAGGGGATTTTAAAACCACTTCAAAACAGGTCTGTGTTTCATGTAGGCTTTCCCTGGTGTGACATTTTGATAACCATGTAAATCTCTCTCGGACAAGGTGACTTTTATCAATATATTCTGCTCTATTTACTCTCAGATTCGAAAATGCTAATTATTATCAATCAATCAATCAATTTTATTTTATATAGCCCTTCTTACATCAGCTAATATCTCGAAGTGCTGTACAGAAACCCAGCCTAAAACCCCAAACAGCTAGTAATGCAGGTGTAGAAGCACGGTGGCTAGGAAAAACTCCCTAGAAAGGCGAAAACCTAGGAAGAAACCTAGAGAGGAACCAGGCTATGAGGGGTGGCCAGTCCTCTTCTGGCTGTGCCGGGTGGAGATTATAACAGAACCATGCCAAGATGTTCAAAAATGTTCATAAGTGACAAGCATGGTCAAATAATAATCAGGAATAAATCTCAGTTGGCTTTTCATAGCCGATCATTAAGAGTTTGAAAACAGCAGGTCTGGGACAGGTAGGGGTTCCATAACCGCAGGCAGAACAGTTTAAACTGGAATAGCAGCAAGGCCAGGCGGACTGGGGACAGCAAGGAGTCACCACGGCCGGTAGTCCCGACGTATGGTCCTAGGGCTCAGGTCTCTCAGTTGGCTTTTCATAGCCGATCATTAAGAGTTGAAAACAGCAGGTCTGGGACAGGTAGGGGTTTCGTAGCCGCAGGCAGAACAGTTGAAACTGGAATAGCAGCAAGGCCAGGCGGACTGGGGACAGCAAGGTGTCATCATGCCCGGTAGTCCTGACGTATGGTCCTAGGGCTCAGGTTCTCAGAGAGAAAGAGAGAACGAGAGAATTAGAGAGAGCATACTTAAATTCACACAGGACACTGGATAAGACAGGAGAAGTACTCCAGGTATAACCAACTAACCCCAGCCCCCCGACACATAAACTACTGCAGCATAAATACTGGAGGCTGAGACAGGAGCGGTCCGGAGACACTGTGGCCCCATCCGAAGAAACCCCCGGACAGGGCCAAACAGGAAGGATATAACCCCACCCACTCCGCCAAAGCACAGCCCCCGCACCACTAGAGGGATATCCCCAACCACCAACTTACAATCCTGAGACAAGGCCGAGTATAGCCCACAGAGGTCTCCACCACAGCACAAACCAAGGGGGGGGCGCCAACCCAGACAGGAAGATCACGTCAGTAACTCAACCCACTCAAGTGACGCACCCCTCCCAGGGACGGCATGAAAGAGCACCAGCAAGCCAGTGACTCAGCCCCTGCAACAGGGTTAGAGGCAGAGAACCCCAGTGGAGAGGGGAACCGGCCTGGCAGAGACAGCAAGGGCTGTTCGTTGCTCCAGCCTTTCCGTTCACCTTCACACTCCTGGGCCAGACTACACTCAATCATATGACCTACTGAAGAGATAAGTCTTCAGTAAAGACTTAAAGGTTGAGACTGAGTCTGCGTCTCTCACATGGGTAGGCAGACTGTTCCATAAAAATGGAGATCTATAGGAGAAAGCCCTGCCTCCCGCTGTTTGCTTAGAAATTCTAGGGACAATTAGGAGGCCTGCGTCTTGTGACCGTAGCGTACGTATTGGTATGTACGGCAGGACCAACTCGGAAAGATAGGTAGGAGCAAGCCCATGTAACGCTTTATAGGTTAACAGTAAAACCTTGAAATCAGCCCTTGCCTTAACAGGAAGCCAGTGTAGGGAAGCTAGCACTGGAGTAATATGATCAAATTTCTTGGTTCTAGTCAGGATTCTAGCAGCCGTATTTAGCACTAACTGAAGTTTATTTAGTGCTTTATCCGGGTAGCCGGAAAATAGAGCATTGCAGTAGTCTAACCTAGAAGTAACAAATGCATGGATTAATTTTTCTGCATCATTTTTGGACAGAAAATTTCTGATTTTTGCAATGTTACGTAGATGGAAAAAAGCTGTCCTTGAAACAGTCTTGATATGTTCGTCAAAAGAGAGATCAGGGTCAAGAGTAACGCCTAGGTCCTTCACAGTTTTATTTGAGACGACTTTACAACCATCAAGATGAATTGTCAGATTTAACAGAAGATCTCTTTGTTTCTTGGGACCTAGAACAAGCATCTCTGTTTTGTCCGAGTTTAAAAGTAAAAAGTTTTCAGCCATCCACTTCCTTATGTCTGAAACACAGGCTTCTAGCGAGGGCAATTTTGGGGCTTCACCATGCTTCATTGAAATGTACAGCTGTGTGTCATCCGCATAGCAGTGAAAGTTAACATTATGTTTTCGAATAACATCCCCAAGAGGTAAAATATATAGTGAAAACAATAGTGGTCCTAAAACGGAACCTTGAGGAACACCGAAATGTACAGTTGATTTGTCGGAGGACAGACCATTCACAGAGACAAACTGATATCTTTCCGACAGGTAGGATCTAAACCAGGCCAGAACTTGTCCGTGTAGACCAATTTGGGTTTCCAGTCTCTCCAAAAGAATGTGGTGATCGATGGTGTCAAAGGCAGCACTAAGGTCTAGTAGCACGAGGACAGATGCAGAGCCTCGGTCTGACGCCATTAAAAGGTCATTTACCACCTTCACAAGTGCAGTCTCAGTGCTATGATGGGGTCTAAAACCAGACTGAAGCATTTCGTATACATTGTTTGTCTTCAGAAAGGCAGTGAGTTGCTGCGCAACAGCTTTTTCTAAAATTTTTGAGAGGAATGGAAGATTCGATATAGGCCGATAGTTTTTTATATTTTCCGGGTCAAGGTTTGGCTTTTTCAAGAGAGGCTTTATCACTGCCACTTTTAGTGAGTTTGGTACACATCCGGTGGATAGAGAGCTGTTTATTATGTTCAACATAGGAGGGCCAAGCACAGGAAGCAGCTCCTTCAGCAGTTTAGTAGGAATAGGATCCAGTATGCAGCTTGAAGGTTTAGAGGCCATGATTATTTTCATCATCGTGTCAAGAGATATAGTACTAAAACACTTAAGTGTCTCTCCCGATCCCAGGCCCTCGCAGAGCTGTGCAGATCCAGGACAGCTAAGCCCTGGAGGAATACGCAGATTCAAAGAGGAGTCCGTAATTTGCTTTCTAATGGTCATGATCTTTTCCTCAAAGAAGTTCATGAATTTATCACTGCTGAAGTGAAAGCCATCCTCTCTTGGGGAATGCTGCTTTTTAGTTAGCTTTGCAACAGTATCAAAAAGAAATTTTGGATTGTTCTTATTTTCCTTCGATTAAGTTGGAAAAGTAGGATGATCGAGCAGCAGTGAGGGCTCTTCGGTACTGCACGGTACTGTCTTTCCAAGCTAGTCGGAAGACTTCCAGTTTGGTGTGGCGCCATTTCCGTTCCAATTTCCTGGAAGCTTGCTTCAAAGCTCGGGTATTTTCTGTATACCAGGGAGCTAGTTTCTTATGACAAATGTTTTTCGTTTTTAGGGGTGCAACTGCATCTAGGGTATTGCGCAAGGTTAAATTGAGTTCCTCAGTTAAGTGGTTAACTGATTTTTGTCCTCTGACGTCCTTGGGTAGGCAGAAGGAGTCTGGAAGGGCATCAATGAATTTTTGTGTTGTCTGAGAATTTATAGCACGACTTTTGATGCTCCTTGGTTGGGGTCTGAGCAGATTATTTGTTGCGATTGCAAACGTAATAAAATGGTGGTCCGATAGTCCAGGATTTTGTGGAAAAACATTAAGATCTACAACATTTATTCCATGGGACAAAACTAGGTCCAGAGTATGACTGTGGCAGTGAGTAGGTCCAGAGACATGTTGGACAAAACCCACTGAGTCGATAATGGCTCCGAAAGACTTTTGGAGTGGGTCTGTGGACTTCTCCATGTGAATATTAAAATCACCAAAAATTAGAATATGATCTGCTATGACTACAAGGTCTGATAGGAATTCAGGAAACTCAGAGAGGAACGCTGTATATGGCCCAGGAGGCCTGTAAACAGTAGCTATAAAAAGTGATTGAGTAGGCTGCATAGATTTCATGACTAGAAGCTCAAAAGATGAAAACGCCATATTTTTTTTTGTAAATTGAAATTTGCTATCGTAAATGTTAGCAACACCTCCGCCTTTGCGGGATGCACGGGGAATATGGTCACTAGTGTAACCAGGAGGTGTGGCCTCATTTAACACAGCAAATTCATCAGGCTTAAGCCATGTTTCAGTCAGGCCAATCACATCAAGATTATGATCAGTGATTAGTTCATTGACTATGACTGCCTTTGAAGTGAGGGATCTAACATTAAGTAACCCTATTTTGAGATGTGAGGTATCACAATCTCTTTCAATAATGGCAGGAATGGAGGAGGTCTTTATCCTAATAAGATTGCTAGGGTGAACACCGCCATGTTTAGTTTTGCCCAACCTAGGTCGAGGCACAGACACAGTCTCAATGGGTATGGCTGAGCTGACTACACTGACTGTGCTATTGGCAGACTCCACTAAGCTGGCAGGTTGGCTAACAGCCTGCTGCCTGGCCTGCACCCTATTTCACTGTGGGGCTAGAGGAGTTAGAGCCCTATCTATGTTGGTAGATAAGAGGAGAGCACCCCTCCAGCTAGGATGGAGTCCGTCACTCCTCAGCAGGTCAGGCTTGATCCTGTTTGTGGGTGAGTCCCAGAAAGAGGGCCAATTATCCACAAATGTTATCTTTTGGGAGGGGCAGAAAACAGTTTTCAACCAGCGATTAAGTGCTGAGACTCTGCTGTAGAGCTCGTCACTTCCCCTAACTGGGAGGGGGCCAGAGACAATTACTCGATGCCGACACATCTTTCTAGCTGATTTACACGCTGAAGCTATGTTGCACTTGGTGACCTCTGACTGTTTCATCCTAACATCGTTGGTGCCGACGTGGATAACAATATCTCTATACTCTCTACACTCGCCAGTTTTAGCTTTAGCCAGCACCATCTTTAGATTAGCCTTAACGTCGGTAGCCCTGCCCCCTGGTAAACAGTGTATGATCGCTGGGTGATTCGTTTTAAGTCTAATACTGCGGGTAATGGAGTCGCCAATGACTAGGGTTTTCAATTTGTCAGAGCTAATGGTGGGAGCCTTCGGAGTCTCAGACCCCGTAACGGGAGGAGTAGAGACTAGAGAAGACTCAGACTCAGACTCCGACTCGCTACATAATGGGGAAAACCGGTTGAAGGTTTCTGTCGGCTGAATGAGCGACACCGGTTGAGCATTCCAACAGTATTTCCCTCCAGAAGCCATGAGAAAGTTGTCCGGCTGCGGGGACTGTGCGGGGGGATTTATACTAACGTTACTGTCTGTACTTACTGGTGGCACAGACGCTGTTTCTTCCTTTCCTACACTGATATTGCCCTTGCCTAACGATTGCGTCTGAAGCTGGGCTTGTAGCACAGCTATTCTCGCCGTAAGGCGAGAATTCTCCTGTATATTATGAGTACAGCGACTGCAATTAGAAGACATCATGTTAATGTTACTACTTAGCTTCGGCTGTTGAAGATGTTGAAGATGTTGATGAACCATGTCCAGATAAAGCGTCCGGAGTGAAAAAGTTGAATAAGGGAAAAAAGTTGCGATGGAAAACAGGAAAATAACGTAAAGTTGGCAGCTAAAACGCACAGGAAAATGACTCTTCTGTCTCGGGATAAACGTCCGGGGTGAAAAAGTTTAACGAAAAAAGATGAGTGAGGACAAAACTAAAAAGTTGGTAAATTTGTTGAACACAGAGATTGATTAAACGTTTATTAAAAGTAAAACGTGAATAGTTTGGCAGGTAGCCAAGTAGCAACAGACAGCACAGCAACAACAGCACGGAGACAATATCAAAGTAGACATCGTGCACGTCATCTCTAGCTGACACATTTGCTGTCAGATAGCTAGCTACTAGATACCTTGATCCAAAGCGAAAGATACACTGAGTGTACAAAACATTAGGAACTCTTTCCATGACATAGACTGACCAGGTGAATCCAGGTGAAAGCTATGATCCCTTATTGATGTCACTTGTTAAATCCACTTCAATCAGTGTAGATGAGGGGGGGGGGGGGGGGGGGGGTACAGGTTAAAGAAGGATTTTTAAGCCTTGTGACAAATGAGACATGGATTGTGTGTGTCTGCCATTCAGAGGGTGAATGGGCAAGACAAAAGCCTTTGAATGGGGTATGGTTGGAAGTCCCAGGCTCACCGGTTTGTGTCAAGAACTGCAAGACTGCTGGGCTTTTCACGCTCAACAGTTTCCCCATGTGTATCAAGAATCCAGCATCCCCGTGGAACGCTTTCGACACCTTGTATTGTCCATGCCCCAATGAATTGAGGCTGTTCTGAGTGCAAAAGGGGAGGTGCAACTCAATATTAGGATGGTGTTCCTAATGTTTGGTATACTCAGTAACCTAAGCATTAGAATAAGCTGCCTCAATATTTGCAGCTATAGATGATAATATCGTTCTAGGAGCTGATCCATCGTCAGTATTGTGGAATAATTCATATTTTAAGGTAAGATTTGAATGGAGAAAGCTGATCCGAGAGCAGCGCTGCCTTTCTTTTGATCCTATCAGTATCGACACATGCCTCAACGATGCACTTAGCGAACGTTCTCTCTGCGTGGTGTTTTGGGAAACGCATGTTACATTTTCTGCCATTGTAGGAAAGATGCATGTTAAAACACTTGTAAGCCTAAGTTCCATCACTATCGGGACACTGGGCCCAGTACAATAGCCTACACATGGAGAGGAACCTAAAGGCATATACTGTACCAACCAAAACTACTCACCCGATAGACAGTGCAGGTGTGGACCAGTGCTGCACTTCTGGTCTGCTGCTGCTCCCTTCTTAGCGGCCACCGCCAGAGCATCAGTCAACAAGTTAAAATTCAACTTGAGAGTGGAGCATGCATTATATATCAATGCTCCCTAAATGAATCCCCCTCCTCCCCCATAATAATTACTTAAACGGTTTGACAGCTCCAGATCTGAATGGCAGGAGTGTGTGTCAGCCCAGCTCTGATTACTAATCATTTACATTTTAGTCATTTAGCAGACGCTCTTATCCAGAGCCACTTACAGTTAGTGAGTGCATACATTCTCATACTGGCCCCCCGTGGGAATCGAACCCACAACCCTGGCGTTGTAAACGCCATGCTCTACCAACTGAGCTACAGAAGACCATAACATATTACCATGATTCGATAAAGGGGAATTTCACCCTGGGGGAATCTGGGCTTGTTTTCATTATGTCTGAGGCATTTCTAGGACAGTGAGATGTGTTTCACAAATACGCTGAACAAAAATATAAACACAACATGTAAAGTGTTGGTCCCACGTTTCATGAGCTGAAATAAAAAATCCCAGAAATGTTATTTCTCTCAAATTCTGTGCACAAATTTCTTTACATCCCTGTAAGTGAGCATTTCTTCTGTCGTGTATTAGGATTATACCTTTGTTAAATGTTTTTAAGTGGAACTGAAAGAACGTTGATTTTAGTATCAAGAGGGAATGTTTTAGTGTAACGCCACATACAACAGACAGGAAGTGTGTTGTAGACAGGGGATTGGACAGTAGAGGGAGCCACCCACATCTTGGGGAGTTTATATATACTGGGGGAAAAACGAAGAAGAGTCAGAAGCATTCAGATTAATTTGGGACGGGGCTTCTCCAGACTCCGCAGGTCTGTAACTTATGCTGCAACCTCGTGATTTTAATAAAAGCCTCTAAACACGGTGCAGCCTAAGTGAACTCCTTGATTGACAGCAATAATTGCCACCATTCACCCGATACGACACTCCTTTGCCAAGATAATCAATCCACTTGACAGGTGTGGCATATCAAGAAGTTGTTTTAACAGCATGATCATTACACAGGTGCACCTTGTGCGGGGGACAAGAAAAGGCCACTTTTAAAATGTGCAGTTGTCACACAACACAATGACACACATGTCTCAAGTTTTGAGGGAGCGTGCAATTCACATGCTGACTGCAGGGATGTCCACCAGAGCTGTTGCCAGAGAATTTAATGTTAATTTATCTTCCGTAAGCTGCCTCCAAAATCATTTTAGAGAATTTGGCAGTACATCCAACCGGCCTCACAACCGCAGACCACGTGTAACCACACCAGCCCTTGATCTCCACATCCGGTTTCTTCACCTGTGGGATCATCTGAGGGGGGGTGGGGGTGCTGATGAGTATTTATGTCTGTAATAAAGCCCTTTTGTGGGGAAAAACTCATTCTGATTTCCTGGGCCAGCCTCCCCAGTGGATGGGCCTGGCTGCCAAGTGGGTGGGCCTATGCCCTCCAAGACCCACCCATGATTCTCTGCTGGGCGCTCAATATTCTCTGCAATTTGCTGCTCGGGGAAAAAACATCTCTGACGTCATCAGAGTGTGCAGCTGAACATTGTATGCTGGAAAACACTCCGTTTTTATTTTTGTTTACAACAAAATGTAACTCGGTAAAACCTTTGAAATTGTTGCATGTTGCGTTCATATTTTTGTTCAGTATAACTGCCCAGGAGGAAGGCAGGTCAGGGCTTCGCGCGCTGAATTATACACCCTATGACGACTTCCGGTGTATTGATTGGGGGGGGGGCGAGATCTAAAAATGAATGTAGTCCTGATTTGTGGCATTTCGCAAAGACTATGTTATACTGATGGCACTATACGTTTTGTGGGTTTAGATATGGTTGCCCTTGTTCGATAGAGCCATTGGACGTCTTTCAGCGATGTTCCTATCAGCAGATTCATTGCTAAATATACAAGCAGAAATATTCTTTCCAGTCTCTGAAAGACTACAACCCGTCCCTCCCCCAAGGCGGGCTTTTTTGAAAAGGAGCGGACACTAACATCAATCCTTTGGGCAAAACTGAAAGAACTGACTAGACACAATGGCTTGAAGTGATTCCTCTCATCCACACAAATTCGATGATGGAGCATTTATTAGCTACATGGTGACATTCAACCATACATGTTTCAACCGGAATATAGCAAAGAGGATTCGAAACAAAGAGTTGGTATTAGCTAACGTTAGAGGCTCAGCTACAGCCGATGCCAGCACCAAGAGGGCAGATGACAAATATGGTGCCTAGCTAAGTAAGTTATTTTTCCTGCAAGCCACCTAGCTAACTTTAGTTTATCTACTGAAACCCATATTGTGTATTGCTGGCTAACATACTACCGCTCTGATTTTTTGACACCACACTCCAAAAAGCAAGTTCTGCAGGCTCTAGTTTAGTCTAATCTTGATTATTGTCCAGTCGTGTGGTCGAGCGCTGCAAGGAAATACCTAGTTAAGCTGCAGCTGGCCTATAACAGAGCGGCAAGTCTTGCTCTTCATTGTAATCAGAGGGCTGATATAAATACTATGCATGCCAGTCTCTCTTGGCTAATAGTTGAGGAGAGATTGACTGCATCACTTCTTCTTTTTATAAGAAACATGAATGTGTTGAAAATCCCAAATTGTTTGCAGAGTCAATTTACACACAGCTCTGACACACACACTTACCCCACCAGACATGCCACTAGGGTTCTTTTCACAGTCCCCAAATCCAGAACAAATTAAAGAAAGCGTACAGTATTATATAGAGCCATTATTGCATGGACCTCTGTTCCATCTCATATTGCTCAAATAAACAGCAAACCTGGTTTCAGAAAACTGATAAAGGAACACCTCACGGCACAACGCCTCTCCCCTATTTGACCTAGATAGTTTGTGTGTATGTATTGATATGTAGGCTTCATGTGCCTACATTCTGTCCTTGAGCAGTTCTTGTCTATTAATGTTCTGTATTATGCCATGTTTCATGTTTTGTGTGGACCCAAGTAAGAGTAGCTGCTGCTTTTGCAACAGCTAATGGGGGATCCTAATAGTGGGGGAAATCCTTTTTCTGTTTGCTAACTTAGCTAGCTAGGTAGCTATGACTAGAATAGAAGAGGTTTTACAATCTGAGATCTTTTGTATCTCGATTGTAAAACCTATTCTCTTTTTAGTCATAGATATGGCTAGCTACTAAACAGAAAGCTACAACGTTATAACCAGCCACATAAATCTAGGTTTACCAGCAAACATTAGCACATGACTGGAGTTGGCTAGCTAGTTAGCCTGGCGCCTGCTAACTTGTTATGCACCACGCCTCACATTTGTAACTTGTTCGCAAACATGTTTAACATCAGCAACTGTAAAAACTGTAGGCCTCCTGTAGCTCAGTTGGTAGAGCATGGCGCTTGCAACGCCAGGGTTGTGGGTTCGTTTCCCACGGGGGGCCAGTATGAAAAATGTATGCACTCGCTAACTGTAAGTCGCTTTGGATAAGAGCATCTGCTAAATGACAAAAATTTAAATAATTTTACTAGCTAGCTATGTAACATAATTGATGAGGGTTGATATTGGTTATGATTATGACCGTGGATGCATTTCAATCTTACAAAATTATAGGCATGACGCAAGATAGGATTCCAAACAGATGTAAATAACAAGTATTGCATATCCAACAAGCTAGCTGGCTAGGTAGGTTTACTAGCAAACAGTGAGGAGAAACAATAATACAACAATTTACTGTTGTAAATCTCTCAAACTGAAGCTGGTTTTACTATACAAATATTTGCCTAAGCATGCCTGATAGACATGGCTGTAGGTAGATACTGTTTGCTCACCTACCTAGGCTCATTTGTACGGTCTGGTCTCTGTACAAAGGTTGAGGGTTATGCCCTATTCTTTCTATTAGGCTAGATATTGTTGTAAATGTAATCTCTGTTCCTGTGCACATGTGTGCGTGTTCAACTAGTCTACCCTAATGTTGATGTTATGCTTTATGCTGGCACAGTTCAACTGTTGTTCAAACTCTACAATAGAGTATAATTATTTTTGTTATTTGTCTTACAGATAATAACGTGTGGTGCATGGGCTTCTTCCTTAAGTGGATTATTGATACAGAAACAGCAGGTGACTCATGAGGAGCTGAATGGCAGTTTGATCATGACAACACTCCTCCCACAGCTTCACAAGTATTCCCTGAACTTACTGTATGTTTCTTTGGAATGGCAATTTCATCATGACCACCTCTCCCATCATCTGCTGATCACAAGTTCTCTTAGCTACAGATTGTTACACCAGATAATGTGATTTAACCAAATCATTTTGGTATCCATTACTGGGAGTTACAGGATAGGTACTGTTTAGTGTAGCACAGGGAATTTGACCAACCTTAGCGATGCGGTCTTCGTCCTCGATTCGGGGAAACAGGAGTCTCATAAAATGTCAGTTTCCAGTTGCAGGGGATCAGTTTGAATTGAGAAAATGCTCAGTTATTATAATTTTTTACTCTATAAATTAATCCAACAATATGTGCACCGCCCTCGTGTCTATTTCAAGTCTTCTCACTCATTGATTGAGACAGGACTGTCATCATGACATGCAGCACTTTGGGGTGGACATCCACCTGTCTCGATCAATGAGAGAAGACTTGAAATAGACAAGATGTCGACAAAAATCTTTGGGTAAATCACATTATCTGGTGTAATGATCTGTAGCTACAGTTCTCTGCACTTGTGTGTCTCTACACCTGAGACACACTCGGACACACTGAACTGTACTACACAGTTCATCAAAAAAAAATTGGGATGTTACTTTTACCATACAACATTCTTGTTGAATGCCTAGTTCTCTTGAGTTAGCATGAAATAGTGTACGCTCCCCTGTATTTTAGAATTCAACAAATATCTGAAGGTCTACCATCTGTTTTATGCTACAGAGCCCTGTACAGCTTATATAAATATATTCTGTGAATCCATAAGGGCAGACACATTTCAAAGATTGATAGAAAATATCCATATTTATTTGATGGTGGTTCTAAATCAGGGCTCTCCAACCCTGTTCCTAGAGAGTTTTCACTCCAACCCTAATTTATTTGTTCTTTTATTTAACCTTTATTTAACTAGGCAAGTCAGTGAAGAACAAATTCTTATTTACAATGACGGCCTACACCGGCCAACGCTGGGCCAATCGTGCGCCGCCCTATGGGACTCCCAATCACGGCCGGTTGTGATACAGCCTTGAATCGAACCAGGGAGTCTGTAGTGACGCCTCAAGCGCTGAGATGCAGTGCCTTAGACCGCTGCGCCACTCAGGAGCCTAATGTAGCACACCTGAATACTAATAATTAGCTGGTTGATAAGCTGAACCAGGTTCGTTACAACTGGGGTTGGAGCGAAAACCTACAGGAGGGTAGCTCTCCAGGAACAGGGTTAGAGACCCCTGTTCTACCACAGGAGGTTGGTGGCACCTTAATTGGGGAGGATGGACTCATGGTAAAGGCTGGAGTGGAATGAGTGTAATAGTATCAAACACATGGTTTCCATGTGTTTGATTGATGCCATTCCATTCACTCCGTTACGGCCATTATCCTAAGCCAGATAAAGGACTATGGCTGCGTTTACACAGACAGCCCAATTCTGATATTTTTTTTCACAAATTGGTCTTAATCACATCAGATCTTTTTCAGAACTGATCTGATTGGCCAAAAGACCAATTAGGGAAAAAAAGATCAGAATTGGGCTGCCTGTGTAAACACAGCCATAGTCCTTTATCTGGCTTCGGTACACTGGCAATTGCATTCGGTATGGTGGGCTGGGGAAGCTGAGACTCTTTGTGCTTATGGCGATGGGCTTGTCCTGTCTGCGGTGAACGGCCAGCTGGATAAGACTGCCGAGAGTGGTGTAGGGCTTCTTAACCACCAACTGTTTGGTCCTCTTGCAGAAGATTTGCTGGTACTGCACGTCTCCTGGAAAGACATGGTTGTGGTGTTAGAATTGTACACTATTTGTGGAAGGGATGTAGGGCAACACGCATTTGTTGGTAAAGGTATCAACCGAATGGGACCGGTTAGCATATTGTTTAGGGATAATGAGGGGACATTGGGATCTGCTTTTGAGAGGAAAGATCAGTCAACAAAGTAAATGGGCTGGGGGGCTAAAGAAAGGGAAAGGGGGATACCTAGTAAGTTGTACAACAGAATGCATTCAACTGAAATGTGTCTTCCGCATTTAACCCAACCCCTCTGAATCAGAGAGGTGCGTGGGGGCTGCCTTAATCAACATCCAGCGCCCGGTGAACAGTGGGTTAACTGCCTTGCTCAGGGGCAGAACAACAGATTTTTTACCTTGTCAGCTCGGGGATTTGAAGGTCTGAAAAGTCTTAGGAAGGCAGTTCTTACACAGTATGAATTGTTGTGTATGAGAGATTGAGGAGAAATGGCACCTCAATCGCTCCCATACACAATAATACATTTACTGTCTAAGCACAACCCTGCACAACTGTCTGTAAACCTCCCGCAGCCCATTGACTTTGACCGATCATTCTTGTCAATAGTAGCCCTTTGCAGGGGAATTTTGTAGACATGTCTTGAGAATCTGCAGAGAGAAGAATGAGGTGGTTGTGTCATTACTGTTGTAGTCTTGATTTTATATCTTTCAGTGTCCCTTGCTGGTTTCTGTCCCACAATATTGTTGTGCTCCATAACTGCAAGGTGTGTTCGCTCCCTCATGTTTGTGTACCCAAAATGCCCCCGCTTTGGGGTATTTTTCAGCAGGGCACTGTGGAATGACTCCAGATAACCTGAGTTTTACAAAAAGAAAAGGTAAAAAGAGAAGAGGGGTAGACTAAATTGATTACATGGTCTGGAAGGTACTCTGTGGTCCTCAAGCTACCTCTAACCACCTCTAACCTCACACAAACCATACAAACACTTCCCAATTCATGTTTACACCATGCTTACTGTAATTGGGGCCTTCTTAGCTTATAAATATTTTGGCCAATTTACCTTCACCTTCTGCAGAGCTAGGGGTTGGAAGCACATGTTGGTGGAATCTGATTCTGTACCACCTACAACAAAATACAGAAAAAGACATAATTTAACCACCCCACTAATTGTATCGATCACTATTAGACTGGCTAACTAAGCAATTGCTGTTTGCTTACTAGCATCACTAAATTGGCACAAGATTGATAGCCAGCTGAGACTAGCTGAGAACCAACTAACCAACCATTAGACGATTTATACGCATTCATCATTGCTACCAACACACAAACAGAGAGTGAGTTTTTAGTAACGGAGTGTTTTCCAGACAAGGGTGGTTATTTAACTAGGCAAGTCAATTAAGAACAAATTATTATTTACAATGACGGCCTACCAAAAGGCAAAAGGCCTCCTGAGGTGATGGGGGCTGGGATAAAAAATAAATACATAAAATAAATAAAATATAGGACAAAACACACATCACCACAAGAGACACCACAACACTACATAAAGAGAGACCTACAACAACAACATAGCATGGCAGCAACACATGACAACAACATGGTAGCAACACAACATGGCAGCAGCACAACATGGTAGCAGCACAAAACATGGGACAAACATTATTGGGTACAGACAACAGCACAAAGGGCAAGAAGGTAGAAACAACAATACATCACGCGAAGCAGCCACAACTGTCAGTAAGAGTATCCATGCAGCTCGTTCCAGTCTTAGCTGCCACGAACTGAAAAGAGGAGCGACCCATGGATGTTTGTGCTTTGGGGACCTTTAACAGAAGGTGACTGGCAGAACAGGTGTTGTATGTGGAGGATGAGGGCTGCAGTAGGTATCTCAGATAGGGGGGAGTGAGGTCTAAGAGGGTTTTATAAATAAGCTTCAACCAGTGGGTCTTGCGATGGGTATACAGAGATTACCAGTTTACAGAGTATAGAGTGCAGTGATGTGTCCTATAAGGAGCATTGGTGGCAAATCTGATGGCCGAATAGTAAAGAACATCTAGCCGCTCGAGAGCACCCTTACCTGCCGATCTATAAATTACGTCTCCGTAATCTAGCATGGGTAGGATGGTCATCTGAATCAGGGTTAGTTTGGCAGCTGGGGTGAAAGAGGAGCGATTACGATAGAAGAAACCAAGTCTAGATTTAACCTTAGCTGAGAGAAGGACAGTGTACTGTCTAGCCATACTCCCAAGTACTTGTATGAGGTGACTACCTCAAGCTCTAAACCCTCAGAGGTAGTAATCACACCGATGGGGAGAGGGGCATTCTTCTTGCCAAATCACATGACCTTTATTTTGGAGGTGTTCAGAACAAGGTTAAGGGCAGAGAAAGCTTGTTGAACACTAAGAAAGCTTTGTTGTAGAGTGTTTAACACAAAATCTGGGGAGGGGCCAGCTGAGTGTAAGACTGTATCATCTGCATATAAATGGATGAGAGAGCTTCCTACTGCCTGAGCTATGTTGTTGATGTAAATTGAGAAGAGAGTGGGGCCTAGGATCGAGCCTTGGGGTACTCCCTTGGTGACAGGCAGTGGCTGAGACAGCAGATGTTCTGACTTTGTACACTGCACTCTTTGAGAGAGGTAGTTAGCAAACCAGGCCAAAGACCCCTCAGAGACACCAACGCTCCTTAGTGATAGCCAGCTGAGACAACACAAGAATGGAATGGTCTACCGTATCAAAAGCTTTGGTCAAGTCAATAGAAATAGCAGCACAACATTGCTTAGAATCAAGGGCAATGGTGACATCATTTAGGACCTTTAAGGTTTTTATTTTATTTTATTTTGATTTATTTAACCAGGTAAGCCAGTTGAGAACAAGTTCTCATTTACAACTGCGACCTGGCCAAGATAAAGCAAAGCAGTGCGATAAAAACAACAACATATAGTTACATATGGGGTAAAAAAAACATTATGTCAAAAAATACAACAGAAAATATATATACAGTGTGTGCAAATGTAGCAAGTTATGGAGGTAAGGCAATAAATAGGCTATAGTGCAAAATAATTACAATTAGTATTAACACTGGAATGCTAGATGTGCAAGAGATGATGTGCAAATAGAGATACTGGGGTGCAAAAGAGCAAAATAAATAACAATATAGGGATGAGGTAGTTGGGTGGGCTAATTTCAGATGGGCTGTGTACAGGTGCAGTGATCGGTAAGGTGCTCTGACAACTGATGCTTAAAGTTAGTGAGGGAGATAAGAGTCTCCAGCTTCAGAGATTTTTGCAATTCGTTCCAGTCATTGGCAGCAGAGAACTGGAAGGAATGGCGGCCAAAGGAGGTGTTGGCTTTGGGGATGACCAGTGAGATATACCTGCTGGAGAGCAGACTACGGGTGGGTGCTGCTATGGTGACCAATGAGCTAAGATAAGGCGGGGATTTGCCTAGCAGTGATTTATATATGGCCTGGAGACAGTGGGTTTGACGACGAACATGTAGTGAGGACCAGCCAACAAGAGCGTACAGGTCACAGTGGTGGGTAGTGTATGGGGCTTTGGAGACAAAACGGATGGCACTGTGATAGACTACATCCAATTTGCTGAGTAGAGTGTTGGAGGCTATTTTGTAAATGACATCGCCGAAGTCAAGGATCGGTAGGATAGTCAGTTTTACGAGGGCATGTTTGGCAGCATGAGTGAAGGAGGCTTTGTTGCGAAATAGGAAGCTGATTCTAGATTTAACTTTGGATTGGAGATTCTTAATGTGAGTCTGGAAGGAGAGTTTACAGTCTAACCAGACACCTAGGTATTTGTAGTTGGTCTAGGTCAGACCCGTCGAGAGTAGTGATTCTAGTCGGGGGGGCGGGTGCCAGCAGCGTTCGATTGAAGAGCATGCATTTAGTTTTACTAGTGTTTAAGAGCAGTTGGAGGCTACTGAAGGAGTGTTGTATGGCATTGAAGCTCGTTTGGAGGTTTGTTAACACAGTGTCCAATGAAGGGCCAGATGTATACACAATTGTGTCGTCTGCGTAGAGGTGAATCTGAGAGTCCCCAGCAGCAAGAGCGACATCATTGATATACACAGAGAAAAGAGTCGGCCCAAGAATTGAACCCTGTGGCACCCCATAGAGACTGCCATAGGTCCAGACAACAGGCCCTCCGATTTGACACATTGAACTCTATCTGAGAAGTAGTTGGTGAACCAGGCGAGGCAGTCATTTGAGAAATCAAGGCTATTTAGTCTGCCAATAAGAATGCGGTGGTTGACAGAGTCGAAAGCCTTGGCCAGGTCGATGAAGACGCCTGCACAGTACTGTCTATTATCGATCGCGGTTATAATATCGTTTAGGACCTTGAGCGTGGCTGAAGTGCACCCATGACCAGCTCGGAAACCGGATTGCATAGCGGAGAAGGTACGGTGGGATTCAAAATGGTCGGTGATCTGTTTGTTAACTTGGCTTTCAAATACTTTCGAAAGGCAGGGCAGGATGGATATAGGTCTGTAACAGTTTGGATCTAGAGTGTCACCCCCTTTGAAGAGGGGGATGACCGCGGCAGCTTTCCAATCTCTGGGGATCTCAGACGTTTCGAAAGAGAGGTTGAACAGGCTAGTAATAGGGGTTGCGACAATTTCGGCGGCTAGTTTTAGAAAGAAAGGGTCCAGATTGTCTAGCCCAGCTGATTTGTAGGGGTCCAGATTTTGCAGCTCTTTCAGAACATCAGCTGTCTGAATTTGTGTGAAGGAGAAGCGGGGGGGGCATAGGCAAGTTGCAGCGGAGGGTGCAGAGTTGGTGGCCGGGGTAGTGGTAGCCAGGTGGAAAGCATGGCCAGCCGTAGCAAAATGCTTGTTGAAATTCTCGATTATTGTAGATTTATCGGTGGTGATGGTGTTTCCTAGCCTCAGTGCAGTGGGCAGCTGGGAGGAAGTGCTCTTATTCTCCATGGACTTTACAGTGTCCCAAAACTTTTTGGAGTTAGTGCTACAGGATGCAAATTTCTGTTTGAAAAAGTTTGCCTTTGCTTTCCTGACTGCTTGTGTATATTGGTTCCTAACTTCCCTGAAAAGTTGCATATCGCGGGGGCTATTTGATGCTAATGGCTTTCAGAGTTCAATACAGAACTGTAAGGTTAGCAAGCGGGCTAATTTACCCAGCTAGTCCAGCTAGGCTAGCAAGCCAGCTAACGTTAGGTTACCTCTAATTAAGAATCTTCTGTTTTGTTGTGAAGGAGAAAAAAAATCGATGGTATCGCATCACTTGTCAGCTGTCATCGAAATGGATTCCCCATCAGTTCAGCCTGAAAATCCCTCTAATAATATTTGGTCAGCGCATTATTCTTCAAAGCCGCAAGCCACTAGCAGAATCTTCAGGACCTCCTGCAATGACTGAAACAGACCAAAGCAGGAGAATAGTGTTCCAGGTTGAAACAGCTTACCTAGTTGAGGGGTGAAAAGACTCAGGCACACCCATTGGGTCTGGAATAGAAAAGGTGCAAATAAGGTTAGCAATTTGGCATCAATAACATTACAGTTATTCTACCTCAAAAACAAGTGTGTGAATACCAATTAATTTAAAACCCACCATAGCAGGTACGACTAAATAAGGTTACATAACCTTGCCTACTAGCTATACTAATGATCTGCTTTCCAGAGGGTAACAGCGAACACATCAATGTCTTCCCGCAGAAAAGGTAATCAGTCTATCTTTGAAACCTCTCAAAAAGCCAGACCAAAATAATACAACTAGCTAGGGTAGCTTAGCTTCACCATCGAAGTTAGCTAGCTAGTTAAGTAGCAAGCTAGACTGCTGGTTTATAAAATCCAAAGAAAGCAAAACTCGTTCTTATGACAAATTTCTCATGCATTTAAATGGCTAGACAAATAGCCTAGCCAGACTAATGTAGCTAACTAGATGGCAACCATGAGCTAGCTAGCTAAATAACAGGTATTGTGTCAATTTAAAACTTGCCCAAGACAGTTCACAGAATTGTCAATTTAAACAAATGTAGCCAATTTATTCATTAGATAGTTAATTCAGAGATTCTTACCTTTGCTTCGATTCAGCAGTCTCGTCCACATCGTCATGGTCCTAGTGAGTGACATGAAGCTTGAGAGCCATTTGTAGTTCTGTATGATAGCCACATTAGCGGCCAATTATTATTACATTTTTGCCGGGTAAATATATGCAAATGTATTTGTCAGTATCCTTACAAATATGAAAATCTGCATACTGTATGACACAGATACGGGTAAGAATAAAGTAATCTTCTCTCTAACACTTTAAATGTTAGGGGTGGACCTCATCGGACCCTTCACGAAATCCAGGAATGACAACAGCTGGTGTCTGACGGTGACCGATCACTTACCAAGTGGGTGGAGGTAATACCCATTAAGGTCAGTAAAGGAAGAGTACGTGCTTAACTCTAAATTCCCTTCTGTAACCCATTAAAAAGGGTGCTTGGAACCGTTTTGTATGATACCCATCAAGGACGAGACTGGTGAGGCCACCTCCAAGGCAATGGTGGACATCTTCAACACCCACGGTTCTTCTGAGGTCATCTTGAGTGAGCGAGGTCATGAACGCTGGAACAAGGTACAGATGTTATAGGTTATATTCTGTCAGCAATGGTTTGTTTTATTTTTTACAATTTGTTTTGGTTTTTCCATCAGACATATTTCAATATCTTACATAGATATCGCTTTCCTACCCCCTCCTCCAGGATTGGTGAATTGACCAACCAGACCCTCAAGACTGCCATGTCTCTTGATTGGTACCAGGAAGGGTGGGAGAACAACCTGAAGGTAATTCTCTTTGCACACAACAGCAGCATCCAGGCCTCCACCGAGTACGGACGGGAGCCGCAGCTGTTGACTGAGGTAAACAATGCAATTGTATATACAATTATTGCATATACTGTAGTCTTTCAAATGTGTTATTGACTTAGTGTTGTTGTTTGTCTATCGCTATTTTTGTATAACGTACTTTCAGATCACTGAAACCCCACCTGATGTGGTGGAAGTTGTCGACTGAGAAGAATGTGGAGGTTTTTGACCAGGTAAAAATGATTGTCCGCTGTTAATTTATTTTCTGTTGTAATATGAAATATAATTGCATTTATTCCTGATATCAATCAAGGTGAGACTGAACATGGACACGGCGCAGGACTAACAGAAGGAGAGCTACCGGAGCAGAATCAGGAAGGGGACCAAGTGCTGCGACATCCGGGTGAATTACTTGGTTTGGAAGAAGGATGAAAGGAAGGCGAGACCTTGGAAACCTCGCTGCTCTTTCGCTCCTAGCTGGGGTCACCATCTGTTAAAGTGAATATAAAAAATGTCAGATAATAACTATTTGCATTTACACACAAAATAACCCGAAGCTAGTTTTAGTTTCCCTAACACTGATATTTTTCTCTTTGTCTTCCTAGGGTTACCTCCGTGGAAGCCAACAATCTTCTACAGTTGGAGCAGTTGGACGGTCGACCACTGAAAGCACTGACGCCCTACACTTCAGTGAAGCCCAATAGACAATGTATGTCAAGCTTTGGTTCACATTTGAGAAAACAAGAAATGGTAGTTATGCTGAGCTATATACTAGGCTGTGTCAGAGGAAGGCCCAAAAAATTGTCAAAGACTCCAATCACCCAAGTCATAGACTGTTCTCTCTGCTACTGCACGGCAAGCGGTACCAGAGTGCCAAGTGTAGAACCAAAAGGCTCCTTAACAGCTTCTACCCCCAAGCCATAAGACTGCTGAACAATTAATCAAATGGCCACCCGGAATATTTACATTGACACCCCCCCCCCCCTTTGTTTTTACACTGCTGCTATTTGCTGTTTATTATCTATGCATAGTCACTTTAAACCTACCCACATGTACAAATTACCTCGACTAACCTGTACCCCCACACATTGACTCGGTACCGGTACCCCCTGTATATAGCCTCGTTATTGTTATTTTATTGTGTTACTTTGATTTTTGGATTTTTTTACTTTAATTTATGTAGTAAATCTTTTCTTAACTCTTTCTTTAACTGCATTGTTGGTTAAGGGCTTGTATGTAAGCATTTCACGGTAAGGTCTACACCTGTTGTATTCGGCGCATGTGACAAATAACCATTTATTTGATTTAATTTGATTATAAAAATGTACCTCTTCAATTTACCTCTCCAAATGACTTTAGGACCATCGACTGTCCGAGCCCCCCAGGAGGTATCCCATCCACCAGAACCAGTTAGTTCGGATCAGTCTGATTCTTTGTGCTCTGAGTCGGAGGGGGTGAGGTAGGCTATAGCTTCCAAAAGTGTTGAAAAGTACATATCTCCCATTTATAACACTGCACTAATCCATCACATTTTCTCACAGTAAAGTGTAACCTGTGTGTTTGGTTGTTTACGTCTCTGTCTCCTACCCTGTTCTCTTTAACTTTGCTCCTGTTCTCCAGGAGCTAGGGGTTCTGCCCAACACCCAGACGTGGATCCACCTGATGTCCTCCATTACCAACCACCCTCCAACTTTTCATTACATCATCTACAGCTACTGTTGTTGTCATTATCTGCTGAGAAAGTTTTCTTGCTCTATCATACTGGGCACATAATATGTGAGATACACAGATCAACTAAAAACACTAGCACTGCAAACACTCAGAACGAAGAGAGCAGCAGTGCCTGGACTTTGCAGTCTCCCTCTTCAAGTCCCCCTTCTGAGACTGCCTGTTGAGAACAAGTGACAAGCAGAACCTCCCACCCACACAGCAACCACCTCCTCTATATTCCACACCAGAATTCAGTATTTGAGTGTACAAAAAAATCTGTGAAAATAAATCAATGACACAACTGTACCAAAAACTATCAAAGTTTATGTATTAAAATCTTAAATATTGCCAGGTTGGCATTCACAGCTGTTTCACAAGGTGTTCATTATTGTAGGTTGTAAGGTGTCCTCTGATGGTATTTATTAGTTCCACATTATTCATTGTTCTATCCTAGAACCTACAATAGATACATATACTGTATATTCAACCACAAGGGTGCACTAATGAGCTATGCGAGATAGAACAAAATTAATCATAATAGAGGACTACTGAAATTATATTATTTCAGTGTAGATACAAACATGACAGCCAGACAAGCCAGAGTATGAATCAAACATATTTGCATATGAATGGAGTGGAAATTATCTGACTTCGGGATCTGTAAGGTAAGTAACTTTAATGTGTCAAGCAGATTACAAGTTTTCTTAGCCATTTCCCGAAACGTAGCAACGTTTAAGACATGGATTTCATGTTGTAATATTAACAAGGTACCCAAAAGTAGTTAGAATTAATGTTTTCATTTGATTAGCTAAACAAAACTTGTTTAAACAGCGAAATTGTCGCGGAAATCAGCCTTGTTTGCATTGTGATGATGAAAATAACGTAATTTAGGCTGTATGACAGGTCCTCCCTCAGAATTATTTTGGCCATCTAAAGCTAATTTCTTGCAAGTAAGCAAAAATGCCCACCGTCATCAGGCTAGGTAAAATATCATTATTAAATATGTTTAAGTGATTAATAAGACTGAACTAGATCAAAGGTAGTTCAATAATAAATATTGTGTTGAACCTTTTATCAATAGCCTAACAAATGAAGAACTCTAGAAAAAATACAAAGACTTTTGATTGTCTTTATTAAGACATCCTCAATATCAAATTTCAGCCAGACCGACCAGCCAGCCCGAGTTGCCTGCACGCCCGACCCCCACCAGTCTAGTCAATAACTAAACTCTCTCCCAACACAATTTCCTTCCCAGTTCCCACCTTTAATTATTTTTAATCGCAAGGGAAAGGTCTGAAAAAAACAACATACACCTCAAATATAGATTAACACACAAACAGCAAATCATCCATATAATTAATCTCATAGGCTTAATAGTACTGTAGAGCTCTTTTTACTTGCACACAATATAGCTGGGTCGCCCCTTCCTGTCCCTAGGGGTCCACCACCCTGCAGCGCACCAACCCAACGAACCCCACTCAGCTTTAGGATCTTAGTGAAACATTCATTATTGGTTTCGGGTGTGTTAGGCCATGGCCAGAGTGACAACCCACAGGACGGCAGACACCCAGGGCCAGGACTGAGCAGCTCAACAGCTAGGGATTGCCTAAATAAGTATCTCCCCTGACGTGGGCATTTTTAGTCGTACTGTATTCCATATAAGGCATCCAGACCTTATGAAAGTTGCCCAGTATACCCTTAATCTTGTAATAAATCAAATCTAGTAATACATAACTTGACATTGTGGGAGGATAACCAACCTTCAAATTAATGGCAATGCATTTCTTAGCCGCAATAAATGCTTGGTTACACAGTTTCTTCAGATAACAGTCTCCAGTATCAACATTTACAAGCAAACAAAAACAGGGAGAAGGAAGAATCTGTAGACATACTGAGATAAAAGTACATACTCTTTGCCAGAATCCAGCCAGCCTTCACAAGACCATAACATATGCAAATATGTCCCCTTTTGTGTTTTACACCTCCAGCAGAGGAATGACATTTCTGAGTGCATGTAATTCAGTTTCACAGGCATATAGTACGTTCTATGGATGGTCTTAAACTGCAGTGATTTGAACATGACTGGGCATTCAAACATATCTGTGTCCATTCATCATCATCAATAGCTTCTACCAGATCTTCCTCACATTTTTGTTTGACATGTTTTGTGTCATCAGGAAAAGTCTCTATCAACCCCTGATACAGTTTGGAAATCAACTTTGGAGGTTTGTCAGACTGCCTTAAAATAGCATCTGGCTTGTTCAGTATTTGTTGCACAGAGAATAAAGTGTTGTTTCTGCAAAAATTAATCTCAGCTCCGTCACAGACCTTCCCTGGCTGCCTGACCCCTGTCACCATCTGATCCTCCTGCGGTCCCGACAGAGATCATTGTGGCACGGTCTGTGGGCGGGAGCGGGCGGTCAGACAGACGACTTTGGGATGAAAATATTGTATTTTTGTTGTCCCACAAATTATTAGGAAATGGTCCTCTTTCTGCTTTGCATGCGTTAGCCTACCTATTGTATTAAAAGCACATATTTTTCGCATTATTCACACACTCAGAATTGGCTGCTTCAACTTCAGTAGCCTTCCTCTCCTAGTTGGGCGTGAGAGTTCAAGTGCGCCTAGTATGTGGTCTCATTGAAATAGAGTAGGCTGCCTACATGGGCGGAGAATCACGTGGCAGTTAACTTAAATATTAAATTAACTTAAATATGATTAGACTGTAGTTTACTACAGTGTCTGTAAATAAATATTGATAATGGAAAGAAGTGGAGGGTGCTCAACCAACGTGAGTCAAAGTGCATTTAAAAAATGTAATCATCATTGAAAAGGAAAAGGCACAATGCGCACATCGGTTAGGCTACTATGGTGAGCAAGCGTTGCGCCTTTTCATTTTCAATAAGTATTGATTACCCATTTATTTGACTCTGCCTGCAAATCGTCCTCCTAAAAGGTAGGCTATATCTTATAGACCAATGCAAAATGTAGCAAGTGTCGCTGTCATCATTCATACTGCTTCAAATTCAGTAGCCATACCTGCGCGATCAGGTGCGCATGTGGTCTCAATGAAATAGAGTAGGCTATAGCCAATGCATGGGTGGAGAAGCACGGGGCAGTTATCTTTCCAAGGAAATGTACTTCCTAAATAAGCCTATGATTAGGCTATAGTTTACTACATTGCCTAGAAAGGCCTAAATATT
Source organism: Coregonus lavaretus (assembly GCF_964263955.1). Taxonomy (NCBI): domain Eukaryota; kingdom Metazoa; phylum Chordata; class Actinopteri; order Salmoniformes; family Salmonidae; genus Coregonus; species Coregonus lavaretus. The sequence goes on along the minus strand of NC_139992.1, from coordinate 23,851,899 downwards.
GATCACCCATATTTCTCAATCTGAAAATCTTCCCACTTCTAAAAGGTAGGCTATAAAAATAGCTCCAGAGAAAGTGCAAGTCTTTCTAAATCTGCTCTCTTCAAACTACATCCAGCATATTGGCTGATCTAGCCCAGCAATACAGATAGTCTAATATAAGTGCCATGTGAGAATCTCTGGTGATTAAACCTATTTCTTAAGTTATTTTTGCGCATTTGATATTGCCTATAGGGAGCAAAATTGCTGGGACCATGGCTGGCAAGTGAGCTGCATCACATATGCCTAAAATAACATTGTGGGACTGCAGTTGGGTTTGGGACCAGTTCTTGCGATCGGTCCAGGGCAGAACTCTACTGTGCACCATGACAGTGAAGCCTGTAACGTTAGAGCTGTTTATTACTGTGTCAGGGTGAAAAGTAGGGAATTAGCTAGGGAAACTGACAGATCAATGTTACATTGCAATACTGACTAATAAAAACTCACATTGCTCTGAACAAATGTCACAATGTCAATCTTCAATCATTTGGCCAATGGTTCATCGTTTGATTCAGGTCTAGTGTGATTGAGGCAAAAATAATAGCTAACGTATGTCAACTTTTGGCCAGTTCGCTCTCTAACTGTACATCAACTGGCGAAAGCTAGCCAAGTTCATTTACTTTTGTTGAAACGGGACAAAACAAAGGCTACAAAACATGTCCATACAAACAACAGCTGTTAGATAGTAATAATAAACACCTCATATCGCTATTTGACAGACAGCTAAAGGCTAGAGCTGACCTGGCTGTGGTAGCTACTAGCTAACATAGCTATTCATCACCTCAGTCGAGAGGGGATGAAACATTAGCTAACGTTACACATCAGTTATAAAACTATCTCAGCACTGCGAATAAACACTAATTTAGTTAGAGTAGCCAGTTTCTGCTCTGCTTGCTTTTACAACTCGGTGAACGAGCGCAACAAATACACATTGAACTATGCTCAACTCTCCCGTGCTGGTCCAGCCAGTCTTCCAGAAGCTTTGCCTTCACACAGCCTGTCAGCCCGGTCCTAAATCCAGCCATCTGAATAGTCCAAACAGCCTACCCGACCGCTCTGAGGTGTCCGCATGATCGTAAGGCACACTGTTGCCGCTTTTTGTATCACATTGTAATGATAAACCTGGTGGGGACAAAAATGCAATTTCAGAATGTGGGGGGGACATGACCCCGCCGTCCCCAGTGAAAGTTTCACCCCTGTTCTGCCCTACTCTGACCCTGGCCACCTCATCCTGCCTCTCTCGCACCGGACACCTCTGATCCCCAGCAACATGTGCACCCCTACAGTTGACACACAAGTTTTCCCACCGAAACTACACATGTCCTCCTGCACACTTCGCACATCTTGGAATCTCCCTCCTACATACTGCTGCGACATGCCCATAAACGTGACACCTATAACACCGCAGTGTATTAGGCACAAAAGTTCTAACAGCATAACTCATATATCCTAACATTACTTTGTCAGGTAAATACTCTGAATCAAAGTTCAAAATAACAGACTGTGTCACTTCTGTTTCATCACGCTCCCCACCGGAACTGCGTCGCACCAAACGGTGGGTGTCACAAACACCAGGAATCTTTGACATCAATTGCCCCACCTCCACACTTAACACTACCCCAGAAATCACTCCCTTTAACGGTGCCCTGTACCTAAGCACAAAGCAAGATACAGGTCTTTCCCCAAGTAGCATCTCACAGAGTACCTGCTGATCTGATCTGAAGAAAAACAAACAAACATCACAAGTCCACTTCGGGTTACCTTCACCGACTCAATAGCACCCACCATCTTTTCCACCCAACCTGAAACCACCCATGAATCAGCCAGAAGACATGGTTCCACCCTCTTCATAAATCTCTGGACCAGACGTATCTTTATCATAACCATGTCCATCAATGCAAGACTCAGGCTCAAAGCTCCTCACAACACCTTCTACCCCTTCCATTTCGGCTCCAGAACTTGAACTGGCATCTGGCTCACTCTGTTTGAACTTGACATCAATCTTCCTTGACATACCCTCTCCCTTGTTATTGCTAGCTTCAACAGATTCAAACCCATCCTCTGCCTTCCTCAGTCTTTTCAACCTCCTCTCTCTTTCCTCCCTTAACCAATTACATGACTCCTTCTGAAAATATACAACTTTTCCTAGCCAACATCTATTTTTAGCCTCCTCGAGAGACATGCTAAGCCCTGTACTCCCTCCACTCCAAACTCGAGCCATCGCTAGTTCGCCCCCATGGATTGATGTTTCAGCATTGTCTCAATGAAGAGTTTGGCGTTTGACTAGCCACGTGCACGCACAGTTACAAGCCTGCTAGAGTTAGCGGCCGGCAGACAAGCAATATCCACCGTCGTAGTACGGATGAAGCCTGAGCTGGAATGTAAAGCTAACTGAAGCTGGCTAGCTTTATAAAAGCCTGAGTAGATCTAGCTTGCTTCATATTATACCACTCTGATGTTACACCCATCACTGTTGATCCACCCACTGATGTTATACCCATTGCTGTTGATCCACCCACTTCTTTTGTAACGCCCACTTTCAGACACACTCCAAGTATGCAGTTACCCATACCAAAGATTATTTATTGACAAGATAGTAGAGTGACCGCTCTAACAATGGAAATACATTTTACATTTTACATTTACGTCATTTAGCAGACGTTCTTATCCAGAGCGACTTACAAATAGGTGCATTCACCTTATGCACTCCCAGTGGGATCACCACTTTACAATGTATTTTTTTGTTTTTTTGTTTTTGGGTTGGGGTTTGGGTTGGGGTAAGGGGGGGGGGGGGGGGGTAGAATGATTACTTTATCCTATCCCAGGTATTCCTTAAAGAGGTGGGGTTTCAAATGTCTACGGAAGGTGGTGAGTGACTCTGCTGTCCTGGCGTCGTGAGGGAGCTTGTTCCACCATTGGGGTGCCAGAGCAGCGAACAGTTTTGACTGGGCTGAGCGGGAACTATGCTTCCGCAGAGGTAGGGGAGCCAGCAGGCCAGAGGTGGATGAACGCAATGCCCTCGTTTGGGTGTAGGGACTGATCAGAGCCTGAAGGTACGGAGGTGCCGTTCCCCTCACAGCTCCGTAGGCAAGCACCATGGTCTTGTAGCAGATACGAGCTTCAACTGGAAGCCAGTGGAGTGTGCGGAGGAGCGGGGTGACGTGAGAGAACTTGGGAAGGTTGAACACCAGACGGGCTGCGGCATTCTGGATGAGTTGTAGGGGTTTAATGGCACAGACAGGGAGCCCAGCCAACAGCGAGTTGCAGTAATCCAGACGGGAGATGACAAGTGCAAATTAGATTGGATTGGATTAGGACCTGTGCCGCTTCCTGTGTAAGGCAGGGTCGTACTCTCCGAATGTTGTAGAGCATGAACCTACAGGATCGGGTCACCGCCTTGATGTTAGCGGAGAACGACAGGGTGTTGTCCAGGGTCACGCCAAGGCTCTTCGCACTCTGGGAGGAGGACACAACAGAGTTGTCAACCGTGATGGCGAGATCATGGAACAGGCAGTCCTTCCCCGGGAGGAAGAGCAGCTCCGTCTTGCCAAGGTTCAGCTTGAGGTGGTGATCCGTCATCCATACTGATATGTCTGCCAGACATGCAGAGATGCGATTCGCCACCTGGTTATCAGAAGGGGGAAAGGAGAAGATTAGTTGTGTGTCGTCAGCGTAGCAATGATAGGAGAGGCCATGTGAGGATATGACAGAGCCAAGTGACTTGGTGTATAGGGAGAATAGGAGAGGGCCTAGAACTGAGCCCTGGGGGACACCAGTGGTGAGAGCACGTGGTGCGGAGACAGCTTCTCGCCACGCCACTTGGTAGGAGCGACCGGTCAGGTAGGACGCAATCCAAGAGTGAGCCGCGCCGGAGATGCCCAGCTCGGAGAGGGTGGAGAGGAGGATCTGATGGTTCACAGTATCAAAGGCAGCAGACAGGTCTAGAAGGACAAGAGCAGAGGAGAGAGAGTTAGCTTTAGCAGTGCGGAGAGCCTCCGTGACACAGAGAAGAGCAGTCTCAGTTGAATGACCAGTCTTGAAACCTGACTGGTTTGGATCAAGGAGGTCATTCTGAGAGAGATAGCAAGAGAGTTGGCTAAAGACGGCACGCCCAATAGTTTTGGAGAGAAAAGAAAGAAGGGATACTGGTCTGTAGTTGTTGACATCAGAGGGATCGAGTGTTGGTTTTTTGAGAAGGGGTGCAACTCTCGCTCTCTTGAAGACGGAAGGGACATAGCCAGCGGTCAAGGATGAGTTGATCAGCGAGGTGAGGTAAGGGAGAAGGTCACCGGAGATGGTCTGGAGAAGAGAGGAGGGGATAGGGTCAAGCGGGCAGGTTTGTTGGGCGGCCTGCCATCACAAGTCGCAAGATTTTATCTGGAGAGAGAGGGGAGAAAGAAGTCAAAGCATAGGGTAGGGTAGTGTGAGCAGGACCAGCAGTGTAATTTGACTTAACAAACGAGGATCGGATGTCGTCAACCTTCTTTTCAAAATGGTTGACGAAGTCATCCACAGAGAGGGAGGAGGGGGGGGGAGGAGGGTTCAGCAGGGAGGAGAATGTGGCAAAGAGCTTCCTAGGGTTAGAGGCAGATGCTTGGAATTTAGAGTGGTAGAAAGTGGCCTTAGCAGCAGAAACAGATGAAGAAAATGTAGAGAGGAGGGAGTGAAAAGATGCCAGGTCCGCAGGGAGTCTAGTTTTCTTCCATTTCCGCTCAGCTGCCCGGAGCTCTGTTCTGTGAGCTCGCAATGAGTCATCAAGCCACGGAGCTGGAGGGGAGGACCAAGCCGGCCGGGAGGATAGGGGACATAGAGAGTCAAAGGATGCAGAAAGGGAGGAGAGGAGGGTTGAGGAGGTAGAATCAAGAGATTGGAGGGAGAAGGATTGAGCAGAGGGAAGAGATGATAGGATGGAAGAGGAGAGAGTAGCGGGAGAGAGAGAGCGAAGGTTGCGACGGCGCATTACCATCTGTGTAGGGGCAGAGTGAGTAGTGTTGGAGGAGAGCGAGAGAGAAAAGGATACAAAGTAGTGGTCGGAGACATGGAGGGGAGTTGCAGTGAGATTAGTAGAAGAACAGCATCTAGTAAAGATGAGGTCAAGCGTATTGCCTGCCTTGTGAGTAGGGGGGGACGGTGAGAGGGTGAGGTCAAAAGAGGAGAGGAGTGGAAAGAAGGAGGCAGAGAGAAATGAGTCAAATGTAGACGTAGGGAGGTTGAAATCCCCCAGAACTGTGAGGGGTGAGCCTTCCTCAGGAAAGGAACTTATCAAGGCGTCAAGCTCATTGATGAACTCTCCAAGGGAACCTGGAGGGCGATAGATGACAAGGATATTAAGCTTAAATGGGCTAGTGACTGTGACAGCATGGAATTCAAATGAGGAGATAGACAGATGGGTCAGGGGAAAAATTTAGAATGTCCACTTGGGAGAGATGAGGATTCCTGTGCCACCACCCCGCTGACCAGATGCTCTCGGGGTATGCGAGAACACATGGTCAGACGAGGAGAGAGCAGAAGGAGTAGCAGTGTTTTCAGTGGTAATCCATGTTTCCGTCAGCGCCAAGAAGTCGAGGGACTGGAGGGTAGCATAGGCTGAGATGAACTCTGCCTTGTTGGCAGCAGAACAGCCATACATGTCCTCAAAGATGGAAGGCAGGTGGGAGAAGGCAAGATCAGGTGGGACCATTCTAGCAAATGAGAGGGCAAATACGCTTGTGAACAACAGGCACAACTCTGATATAAAGTCTTTTTTGGGGGGGCCAAAATGCCACGTGCGTCCACTTATATCAGTGCATTCGTAACAACCTAACCATTATGAAACTTCTATTAGATCAAATAAGCCTCACGTAGCAAATTAGCAATTATATTTTTCATTGACCAAATTCAACACTCTCTCACTGACCTCCATACAAAAATTCCTCACTTCGTGGTCTTATTTACGTGGACAGATTTTGGGCGGAGTAAACCCTCTTGCCTCACCTCTTCCTCTCTGCCCATACTTCAGTGGTCGTCAAATTTTCTTGTCCAGGGACCCACTCCCAGGCAAATCGGCAACCCAGGGACCCCCATCATACGTTTTTCATGTCTTGTCTTATCATAAGGTGAATGATAACGGCAAGGAGAAGTATGCCTAATCCCCCCAAAAATGTATGAATAGATTTGATAGCTAGTTTTTCATTATCTTGACCTACCCACATTATAATTAGAAAAGGAAGTGTAAACTCTAACATAGTCTATTAGCTAGAAAGGTAACTCCAAACACATTATGAAACATTCCATAACTGTAGGTGGCAGTAAATCACCAACCTTGTCTTTATATCTGTTCAAACAACACACAGTGTGCACCCTTTCAGTTTGTTTGCCAACTCATATATAAGAAGAAAATTGACTACTTCAAAATGGAGATGGCCTCAATTGCGCTGACAAACATTTGTATAACTAACCCAAGTTAGACCACAGCCTGTCGTTTCCAGTGGGAGCAAATTAATCATAGTGTGCAGAACAAGCAAAGAGGTGGGAAGAGCCAAGCACTAGCTAACAAGATCCTATTGGCATGTTCTAGCAGGTATTTGCATATTTAGCCGCACCCGGATAATAATAATATTTCCCTCAGGGAACGTCTTCTCTGTGAAGTGTGCGTGTACAATAACTCAATTTTCCCTTGCACTCCTTCTAAACAATGCCATTTTCTTTCAACTTTGCCAAAGGGTAAAGTCTACAAAACTTAGTCCACTCTGTTCGTAACAGATTATAGTTTTGGGAACTGTATTGAGATCAAATATTTCATTGATGAGAAAATTTGCAGAATGTCTCGCTCCATCTTCTCCCACTGCCGGCCACTGGCCTTCCTCTCATCACCATATTTGGTGGTGAATAGAAATGCCAACCGGATGCTTCAGGTTTATACATCCAGTGAAACATATGGCGCTGCCCTTGCTCTCACGGACGCCATAATGGGACAGATACTGATGCGATGTCTATCTAAGTCTATGGGCACAGTTGGTAAATTAGCTACCTTAGCTAGCAACAAGGTCTTAGTACCCCAATATGGGGCAAGCACTGTAGCTAACGCTAGCTACAGAGCTTGCCCCATATTGGGGTACTAAGACCTTGTTTCTTGTTGGTCTTTACATGTTGAGGTCGAGGACCCCTCTGAAATAAACATGTAATAAATCACATAATGATTAGCTAGCTACAAGCTTATTTTTGTTTGTTAAAATATACTTTTCTACCACTGGGCATGTTAACAGTTCAATAAAAAATGTCCACATGTTCATTGCAACTTTGTATGCTCTTACAAAAAAAGATTGCAGTTTTGAAAAGTACAGTAAATGCAGTCGACTGTGGTATTTTGGACGCAGTAATTGCAGAATAACTGCAGTGTACTAGATAGATAGATACTCCAATCTCCGCTGTGGAGCTTTGCAGCTCCTTCAGGGTTATCTTTGGTCTCTTTGTTGCCTCTCTGATTAATGCCCTCCTTGCCTGGTCCGTGAGTTTTGGTGGGCGGCCCTCTCTTGGCAGGTTTGGTGTGGTGCCATATTCTTTCAATTTTTTTATAATGGATTTAATGGTGCTCCGTGGGATGTTCAAAGTTTCAGATATTTTTTTATAACCCAACCCTGATCTGTACTTCTCCACAACTTTGTCCCTGACCTGTTTGGAGAGCTCCTTGGTCTTCATGGTGCCGCTTGCTTAGTGGTGCCCCTTGCTTAGTGGTGTTGCAGACTCTGGGGCCTTTCAGAACAGGTGTATTTATACTGAGATCATGTGACAGATCATGTGACACTTAGATTGCACACAGGTGGACTTTATTTAACTAATTATGTGACTTCTGAAGGTAATTGGTTGCACCAGATCTTATTTAGGGGCTTCATAGCAAAGGCGGTGAATACATATGCACGCACCAATTTTCCATGATTTATTTTTTAGAATTTATTGAAACAAATTTCTATTTTGTGTATGTCCATTACAAGAAATCCAAATAAAAACCATTTAAATTACAGGTTGTAATGCAAAAAAATAGGAAAAACGCCAAGGGGTAGGAATACAAGGCACTGTATTTTCTGTTCTTTTTGAAAGAAAAAGTAGTGTGTAGTTCCAGTAGTTAGCTACACCACTACATGGCAAAAAAAGTAATTAACTACTGAAAACACTACCAATAATTACATTTTGTTCAACTACCACCAAGCTACTGCAAAATGTAATTAAATTATTAGTTGAACTACATGTAGTTCACTACTCCCCATCACTGTATACTATATACATTTTTATTTTTATTTATAGGTGTCTAATGCCAACATTGTCTGGATGTTCTTCAGGATAATACACTATATATACAAAAGTATGTGGTCACCCTTCAAATTAGTGGATTTGGATATTTCAGCCACAACCGTTGCTGACATGTGTATAAAATCGAGCACACAGCCATGCAATATCCATAGACAAACATTGGCAGTAGAATGGCCTTACTGAAGAGCTCAGTGACTTTCAACGTGGCACCATCATAGGATGCCACCTTTCCAACAAGTCAGTTCGTAACATTTCTGCCCTGCTAGAGCTGCCCCGGTCAACTGTAAGTTCTGTTATTGTGAAGTGGAAACATCTAGGAGCAACAACGGCTCAGCCGCGAAGTGGTAGGCCACACAAGCTCACAGAACGGGGACCGCCGAGTGCTGAAGCGCGTAGCTCTTAAAAATCATCTGTCCTCGGTTGCAACACTCACTACCGAGTTCCAAACTGCCTCTGAAAGCAACATCAGCACAAGAACTGTTTGTCGGGAGCTTCATGAAATGGGATTCCATGGCTGAGCAGCCGCACACAAGCCTAAGATCACCATGCGCAATGCCAAGCATCGGCTGGAGTGGTGTAAAGCTCGCCGCCATTGGACTCTGGAGCAGTGGAAACGCTTCTCTGGAGTGATGAATCACGCTTCACCATCTGGCAGTCCGAAGGACGAATCTGGGTTTTGCGGACGCCAGGAGAATGCTACCTGCCCCAATGCATAGTGCCAACTGTAAAGTTTCAGCATGACAATGCCCCCGTGCACAAAGCGAGGTCCATACAGAAATGGTTTGTCGAGATCGGTGTGGAAGAACTTGACTGGCCTGAACAGAGCCCTGACCTCATCCCCATTGAACACCTTTGGGATAAATTGGAACATTGACTGCGAGCCAGGCCTAATCGCCCAACATCAGTGCCGACCTCACTAATGCTCTTGTGGCTGAATGGAAGCAAGTCCCCGATTCTAGTGGAAAGCCTTCCCAGAAGAGTGTAGGCTGTTATAGAAGCAAAGGGGGTACCAGCTCTATATTAATGCCCATGATTTTGGTATGAAATGTTCAATGAGCAGATGTCCATATACTCATGGTCATAGAGTGTATGTTTGTTTATGATGATGTTCCTGCTGTACCACTGGAATGGCTGTATCGATTACTTTGTCCCGATGCTGGAGGAGTTCTCTGCAGACTGCTGGGTCAGACGAGAGAACCTGATGGTGAGCCTCAGTGACATATTCAATCATATACATTTGCATATTTTGAAGAAAACACAATTTTAGGGTTGGGTCTGAAAGAGGTGCTACAAAACCGTTGTTCAGTAGTGCAGCTGTAGAAACTACAAAGACTCCTTTATTTTACAGAATGCCACCGGAGGAGAGAAGTACTCTTTTGATGTTTTCTGTGCTCTCTCCCACATTATCCACATTTCCTATGGATCCAATGATCCGCCGACAGGTTGGTGTCAAATAATTTATCCATCTTGGAATTTCCTGCAAGTTGTGCAGTATTCCTCTGACTGACATACTTATTTTGTCTCTTGATTATATAGAAATCTAGTATCTGCAGAAGTACTAATTCCAGATACAGTAGGGTTATACTGAATACTATATGCATAGACCTATGGACACCTTTTATTATTAGTTAGGTGCCAATGGTTCTTATCTGTTGATAGTGGATGTGGTGAGTTTCCTCATACAATGTAAAGCGCTTCGTGCACCAGGAGGACAAGCTCTACATCAATTCAATCAAATATTACTTTTCCTATCTGTAGACGAGGTGGAGCTGTGGATCGTCATGACCAGCATGGTGTCTGGGGCTCTAATGTACACTGTACTGGTGGCCAACGCTACTGCCATGATGACCAATGTAGATGCCCCTGCAAAGGCCTACAAGAACAAGGTGTTCACAGGAAATAGTGTAAAACAAGGCTTGGACAGAACAATGATTAATGGTTATCGAGGGTTGTTGTCATGTCCTGTCATATGTGGTATTTCACAGGTGAATCATCTGGAAGACTACATGTCCTACAGAAAGCTTCCCAAGACATTGCGGCTTAGCATCACTGACTAATACCAGGTCCACTGTGGAGGAAAATGGTTTGACGAGAAGGACATCCTCAACTTGGTGTCCAAGTGTTTGAACGAGGTAAAGTATTTTTAAAGTAAATTCTGACGCCCTCTGATGGTATTTTCTAAACAACGCATAATATTGTATACTACCCTAATAAAGTACATTTCGGTTTCAAAACTATATGTCCTACAAACGCATTTAGTACTGTTAGAAAGGTAGGAACTGTACAGTGTAGTGCCAGGACAACAACCTCTCTCTCGACGTCAGCAACACAAAGGAGCTGATCGCGGACTACAGGAAACGGAGGGCCGAGCACGCCACCATCCACATTCGACAGGGCTGTAGAGGAGCGGGTCGAGAGCTTCAAGTTCCTCGGTTGTCCACATCACTAGGGAATTAGCATGGTCCACACACACCACAACTGTAGTAAAGAAGGCACGACAATGCCTCTTCCCCCTCAGGAGGCTGAAAAGATTTGGCATGGGCCCTCAGAGCCACAAAAAGTTATACAGCTGCACCATTGAGATCATCTTGACTGGCTGCATCACTGCTTGTTATGGCAAGTGCTTGGCATACGACCGCAAGGCGCTACAGAGGGTAGTGCTACAGAGGGTAGTGCGTACGGCCCAGTACATCACTGGGGCCGAGTTCCCTGCCATCCAGGACCACCTGTTTTTCTATAACTTTGCTATTTTTCTCTCTGCATTGTAAGCATTTCTGCCTTAAGCATTTCACTGTTAGTCTACACATGTTGTTTACGAAGCATGTAACAAATTACATTCTATTTTTTGTTGTAGGATTCTGATAAAGGTGTCAGCGACAACGTGACTACTATAGAGCCTGAGATAAAGAAAGCCCCCCAAAACGTTTTTTTGTTAGTTTTTTATTCGAAGGGGGAAAGGGATGATATACATATGAGGAGAAAGCTGAAGTCTCTACCTAGCCATTGATGTAAATATATCCCCTGTCTGATTCCCAGTTCGTCCACTAGATGGCAGTAGGCAACCACATGACGTCTCCAGGCCACTTGAAACCAACTGCGTCTGGCTTGTAGTGAGTCACTGTGCCAAAATGGCTAAAGGGATTTTTAAACCTGACATCTTAAAATGACCTTAGCATTCCGGGCTTTCAATTTATGAAAAATAAAAATAAAAAAACAAGACACAGATAGGTGAGCAAACTTCTTTACCAATTCACTTTTGCTATTGAAAATGATGAGCTAGAACAACAACGCATGTGAAGGATGCATACAAGGTAATGTGGCTGGAGAAGGAAATTGCTTTACAATGACTATCAGGGTGTACCCTTACCATTAGGGATGTAACGATTCATCAATACACATCGGTCCCCAATTCAAACGTTTAAGATACAAGTGCATCGGTCCGCTGACCCCAAACCGATCCAAATGTACCATGCATCAGTCAGAAAATCGCTTCAAACCTAACAAATTGCTGGTTCACAAAAATGTTTTGCTCATTTTACATTCTACCTTCCGAATATACCTAATCTTTGTGACAACTGATGTGTCAGTGTCAAACTGCATTTAACTGTGTTGCAAGGTTATTATAGTAAACGAAAACTGAAAGTAAGTTTATATTTCCGCCTATTGTATCTGTGTGTTTACAGGTCTATATTTACAAAATGTTTTAAGATATGCTAATGTTGTTTGTTTCTTTATGTAGGGCAGACAATTGACTACTTGTATTCCAAATGTTAGCAATATCAGAGCTTGCAATACATGAGTTTACATGAGTTTATGTGGCCCCCCTCCCTCCAGCCAGCCATGCATTATTCTGCACTGTTTGAGTTAAGGGAGTGTGTCACAATATCTATAAATGTAACCACTTTTGCAGTAAAAAAAATTACACAACTATCCATTTCATATATGGAAAAACATGGTTATGTTTTATATCTCAACATTGTGGGGGCCTTGCCACTTGCCTATATGGGATTAATTTGAGTACATTGCTGGAAAGGACAAAAGCAAATGTATTGTAGTGTCAGAAGATGGCAGTGGGTGTGGAACAGAGATAAAGGGGGAAACCCAACCAACCTCAAAGTTCATCTGAACAGCACCCTCAAAGAATTTCAGGAGAAAGACAAGTTGAGACAGCTTCTATTTTATTTTTGGAATTCTGTCAGGATTTGACTACTGGTATAATATGAACACTTATAAGATGTGGAAATGTGTAGAATTGCAGAAAATGAGCTTTAAAACTGCTAATTTTTCTCTCTGCCAACAAGAACAGTTTAAATAGTTTGGGGTCGCATGGGTTGTGAGCTGGGGGTTTGTTACTACACCGATAAATGACAATATCCATCCGGACCTTTGCCACCTAGGACATTTGTGTGACCTGGCAATCTCAAATAGTGCTTGAGTACCCCTGCTATAGGCCTACAGAAAGTATTTACTTTTTCCACATTTTATTGTGTTACAGCCTGAATTTAAAATGGATCAAATTGAATTGAAATTTTTGTCACTCGCCTACAGACAATACCCCTTACAGTCGAAGTGGAATTATGTTTTTCAAAATGTTTACAAATTAATAAAAAATGAAAAGCTGAAATGTCTTGTGACAATCAGTATTGAACCCCTTTGTTATGGCAAGCCTAAATAAGTTCAGGAGTAAAAATGTGCTTAACAAGTCACATAATAAGTTGCATGGACTCACTCTGTGTGCAATAATAGTGTTTAACTTGAATGACTACCTCACCTCTGTACCCCACACATACAATGATCTGTAAGGTCCTTCAGTCTAACAGCGAATTTCAAACACAGATTCAACCACAAAGGCCAGGGAGCTTTTCCAATTCCTCGCAAAGAAGGGTACCTGTTGGTAGATGGGTAAAAATAAAAAAGCAGACATTGAATATCCCTTTAAGCATGGTGAAGTTATTAATTACACTTTGGATGGTGTATTAATACACCCAGTCACTACAAAGATACAGTCGTCCTTCATAACTCAGTTGCCGGAGAGGAAGGAAACCGCTCAAGGATTTCACTATGAGGCCAACATGCATCCTGTTTGCAACAATAGTGGTGGCTGCATAGTGGTGGCTGCATCATGTTATGGGTATGCTTGTAATTGTTAAGGACTGGAGAGTTTTTCAGGATAAAAAATTTATAGAATGGAGCTAAGCACAGGCAAAGTCGTAGATGAAAACCTGGTTCAGTCTGCTTTTCATCAGACACTGGGAGGTGAATTCACCTTTCAGAAGGACAATAACCAGAACACAAGGCCAAACCTGCACTGGAGTTGCTTACCAAGAAGACAGTGAATGTTCCTGAGTGGAGGAGTTACAGTTTTGATTTAAATCTACTTCGATATCTATGGCAAGACCTGAAAATGGTTGTCTACCAATGATCAACAACCCATTTGAGAGAGCTTGAAGGATTTTGAAAATAATAATGGGCAAATGTTTCAAAAAAATTTTTTTAGGGGGTAGATCAACTTTAATATTGCAGATAGAGTGTAGCTTCCATCAATGTAATTGTCTGCATCATTTCCAATCCCCTATATATATGTTTATATATATATATATATATATATATATATATATATATACACTACCAGTCAAGTTTGGACACACCTACTCATTCAAAGGTTTTTCTTTATTTTTACTATTTTTTACATCAAAACTTAACCAGCTATCTTCTGTATACCCCCCTACCTTGTCACAACACAACTGATTGGCTCAAACGCATTAAGAAGGAAATAAATTCCACAAATTAACTTTTAAGAAGGCACACCTGTTAATTTAAATGCATTCCAGGTGACTACCTCATGAAGCTGGTTGAGAGAATGTCAAGAGTGTGCAAAGCTTGTGCTTGTTGTGGGCCCTAAGTGAGATTTTTTTCGCTTTCTTTGGGGGGGGGTTAGGGGGGGGATTGGGGGCCATAAGCGACATAAGCGGTCGCCTGGAGCCGGGCCTGTGTATGGCAATAAAGTTCCCTTGTGTGTAACTCTGAGATTGCCTCATTCCACTCTTACTGGAGGAGATGCTGGCGGGTAACAGATCAGCCCAAAAGGAGAGTCATTCATTTTCATATTCAATGGTCAACTGTTACAATTACTAAGGAGAGAGAGAGAGAGAGAGAGAGAGAGAGAGAGAGAGAGTCTGGCAGCCACTCTCCTCCCACCACGCCGCCTCAATAAGCTGCGGCCACAGGAGCAGTGATGGAAAATTACCCTGTGACCGAAAACACAGAGTTAGACTCGACTCTTCAGCAGCCCAGGGAAGGATGGCCAGCGCGGTCGGCTGAACAGAGGAACTGTGTGCTCCTTCTGGGATGGAGAACTCCCAAACCCCTGTCGGCAGACGCACAGCCAGCACCTGTGGTTGGAGAGCTGTCTTTCTGCCTCAGCTGAACAGGCAGTCTCTATCTGTGTACGGTAGCGAGATAGCTGTGGAGAAGGAATGTATACGCCAGCTGCAGAGTGGAGTCTGGGTCATCCACCCATTCAGCCCCATAAGGTATTCTTCTCTCTAACTACTGTTCGTGCTGCCTTGGCATTTTGTCTGTCCTAGAACAACATAGCAAAGGTAGACCTTAGAGATGTCTTGGCATTTTGTTTGTCTGTCAAAGCACAACACAGCAAAGTTAGCAAAGACAGCAAAGACCTTAGGTATATGCCAAAGAAAACTCTAAAGGGTGTTTCTAACAGTGTTTCTAAGAACTGCGTGTCTGCATGTCTTCAATATGCAAACCCTTTGTTATTGTGTCTTGTAGGAGTTACTACATCATGTGTATGGTTGCCATCACATTCCTGAATTTGATTGGGATCCCCATGGAGATAGCTTTCTTAGATGGGTACAGTGGAGTGGGCTGGGAAGGTTTCAATGTCTTCTCAGACACTTTGTTTCTGATGGATGTGGCTCTGAATTTTCGCATGGGTATCATCTCTGAGGACAGTGAGGTAACGTAGCTTTGACTTTACTGTATTTTCAGACCAGTCCCAATCTGTGATAGTTTTATAATCCCCTTCCACGAGCATGCAATCCCAATCTGCCCTATCTGTATTAGTTTCAAAACACGAAAGGGGCCAGATTAACTGAACCCCTTGCGCATGTGCTAAACCTGCAGCTGTTATTTGCAAGAGGGAATTGACCAAATTTGGAAGATAAAGATTCTTAGAAGTAAATTAATTTACAGATAACTATTTATAGATTAGGTTTGCTTTTGTAATACATTCTCTCATGAAAATAACAGGCTTAAACTTTACCTAGGAGCAAGATGCTTAGAAAATATGTAGTGAAGTGTACAGATGATGAAACATAACTAAACATGGCTGTGGATCATTGTTATTTGATAAGAAGGAAATGGGCATATAAGGGGGCTGATCAAGAACCAGTTTGTGTTTTATGCTGTTTCAGTTTCAGACCAAGCTGGTGTAAAATATGAATCTTAAAGTTTGGGCAATTGACGACCCTGTCAAGTTTATATTCATGCCCTTCTCTATTAATAGCTTGTGATGTACATTCTGGATGGCATCACTGTCTCGTTTAAATTTGGCCAGAATCCCAAAACATTTAGCTTCCGTTGAATGGTTGAATTATTAATTTGTCTGAGGCATACTGCCAAGCATTAATATCAATCACCTGAACATTAACTGTCTGTTATTCAATTCCACAGGTGGCTATCCTGGATATCAAAAAGATCAGTGTGATTTACCTAAAGAGTTGGTTCATACCAGATGTGATTGCAGCATTCCCAATTGGCTACATACTATTAATTGCGGTAATGATAAATGACTCCAACTGTTCCAGCATCACGGTGTTATACAGTAGTTCCAGTCTAATGTAAGATCATGAAATTAAAATATGTATTTGTATTTGTGTATTTTTACTGTGACAGGAGTTACAATCCCACAGTGACACCTCCACCTCAGGTTCCAAAGCCAGTAGAATGGTCCGGATCCTCATGTTTGTCCGAATCATCAGCCTCGTCAGGCTCCTCAGAGTCTCCAGGCTTGTCCGCTTCTTCAATGAAGTTGAGAAGGTAAGTTTTGATATGTATGCTGCCCTCTCCCCACAAAGTCAAACCTTGTACTGCAAATACATTTGGCCAAGAAGCAATACAAACATGTACAGGGGTAGCGCTTTTGATTGACATACACATACACATCTAGAATTATCTTTGCATTCCAATCAATATTTTTAGTGGCATGTTTAATAGTGTGCCTTTGTTTCTTTCTCCATAGGTTTCAAATGCCAACTTGGAGTATGTTCAGCTGTTCTTCCGCATACTGTCTTTGTTCATGATGATGTTCCTGCTATGCCACTGGAACGGCTGTATCCAGTACTTTGTCCCAATGCTGGAGGAGTTCCCATCTGACTGCTGGGTCAGACGAGAGAAGCTGATGGTAAGCCCCACATGTATTGAGATGTAGGAGGTCTCAGCTGCATTTAAAGGGTTAGATCACCCTATATAAACAATGTGGCATTTTCCAGAATGCCACGGTCGGTGAGAAGTATTCCTTTGGAGTGTTTCGGGCTCTCTCTCATATGATCCAAATATCCTATGGATCCACGGAGTCACCAACAAGTAAGGACTGTTCATAATCTGGTGATATTCTGTTCGCACAATAGATTGTCTTTCATATGTAAACATACAGTGGGGAAAAAAAGTATTTAGTCAGCCACCAATTGTGCAAGTTCTCCCACTTAAAAAGATGAGAGAGGCCTGTAATTTTCATCATAGGTACACGTCAACTATGACAGACAAAATGAGAAAAAAAATCCAGAAAATCACATTGTTGGATTTTTTATGTATTTATTTGCAAATTATGGTGGAAAATAAGTATTTGGTCAATAACAAAAGTTTCTCAATACTTTGTTATATACCCTTTGTTGGCAATGGCACAGGTCAAACGTTTTCTGTAAGTCTTCACAAGGTTTTCACACACTGTTGCTGGTATTTTGGCCCCTTCCTCCATGCAGATCTCCTCTAGAGCAGTGATGTTTTGGAGCTGTCGCTGGGCAACACAGACTTTCAATTCCCTCCAAAGATTTTCTATGGGGTTGAGATCTGGAGACTGGCTAGGCCACTCCAGGACCTTGATATGCTTCTTACGAAGCCACTCCTTCGTTGCCCGGGCGGTGTGTTCGGGATCATTGTCATGCTGAAAGACCCAGCCACGTTTCATCTTCAATGCCCTTGCTGATGGAAGGAGGTTTTCACTCAAAATCTCACGATACATGGCCCCATTCATTCTTTCCTTTATACGGATCAGTCGTCCTGGTCCCTTTGCAGAAAAACAGCCCCAAAGCATGATGTTTCCACCTCCATGCTTCACAGTATGTATGGTGTTCTTTGGATGCAACTCAGCATTCTTTGTCCTCCAAACACGACGAGTTGAGTTTTTACCAAAAAGTTTTATTTTGGTTTCATCTGACCATATGACATTCTCCCAATCCTCTTCTGGATCATCCAAATGCACTCTAGCAAACTTCAGACGGGCCTGGACATGTACTGGCTTAAGCAGGGGGACACGTCTGGCACTGCAGGATTTGAGCCTGGCGGCGTAGTGTGTTACTGATGGTAGGCTTTGTTACTTTGGTCCCAGCTCTCTGCAGGTCATTCACTAGGTCCCCCCGTGTGGGTCTGGGATTTTTGCTCACCGTTCTTGTGATCATTTTGACCCCACGGGGTGAGATCTTGCGTGGAGCCCCAGATCGAGGGAGATTATCAGTGGTCTTGTATGTCTTCCATTTCCTAATAATTGCTCCCACAGTTGATTTCTTCAAACCAAGCTG
This sequence comes from Coregonus lavaretus, assembly GCF_964263955.1. Taxonomy (NCBI): domain Eukaryota; kingdom Metazoa; phylum Chordata; class Actinopteri; order Salmoniformes; family Salmonidae; genus Coregonus; species Coregonus lavaretus. The sequence goes on along the minus strand of NC_139992.1, from coordinate 23,833,762 downwards.
CTTACCTATTGCAGATTCAGTCTTCCCAGCCTGGTGCAGGTCTACAATTTTGTTTCTGGTGTCCTTTGACAGCTCTTTGGTCTTGGCCATAGTGGAGTTTGGAGTGTGACTGTTTGAGGTTGTGGACAGGTGTCTTTTATACTGAGAACAAGTTCAAACAGGTGCCATTAATACAGGTAACGAGTGGAAGACAGAGGAGCCTCTTAAAGAAGAAGTTACAGGTCTGTGAGAGCCAGAAATCTTGCTTGTTTGTAGGTGACCAAATACTTATTTTCCACCATAATTTGCAAATAAATTCATTAAAAATCCTACAATGTGATTTTCTGGATTTTTTTTCTCATTTTGTCTGTCATAGTTGACGTGTACCTATGATGAAAATTACAGGCCTCTCTCATCTTTTTAAGTGGGAGAACTTGCACAATTGGTGGCTGACTAAATACTTTTTTTTCCCCACTGTATATTAGACTGATACTATTCAACTCCAAGACTGAAGTGCGTGGAGTTGAATAGCCAAGTATTACGCTCTATTTATGTGTGTACTGGGTTTTTTGCTCCCTAGATGAGGTGGAGCTGTGGGTGGTCATGACCAGTATGCTGTCTGGGGCTCTAATGTACACTGTACTGGTGGCCAACGCTACTGCCATAATAACCAACGTAGACCAAGCAGCAAAGGCCTACAAGAACAAGGTATACTAAGTGTCATGGAGATTTAATGCCTAGGCTTTAGCTCATAAAGCTAACACAGACGACTCCGGTTCAAACTCGATCACATAAGCAAGGAACTCTATTAATATGTCACTTTTGATTGTAATGGCATGTCATCCAAAGGCCATAATGTCAGATAATCCACAGATGAATCATCTAGACGACTACATGACCTTCTTGAAGCTTCCTAACGACCTTCGGCTTCGTATCAACAAGTACTACGGGGCCCGCTATGGGGGGAGATGGTTTGATGAGAAGAACTTTCTCATTTCAGTCTCCTCAGCTTTGAGAGAGGTACTTCAGTCGGTCATATTCTATTCTATTTTATACAACTTCTCAGTATTCACTGTGTCTTTAGGTCCCACTTTACATTAGGTAGACCTTATATAATAGTATACAAATGTTTAAAAAAATACACTGAACAAAAATATAAACGCAACATGTAAAGTGTCGGTCCCATGTTTCGTGAGCTGAAATAAAAGATCCCAGAAATGTTCCATATGCACAAAAAACGTATTTCTCTCAAATTGTGTGCACAAATTTGTTTACATCCCTGTTAGTGAGAATTTCTCCTTTGCCAAGATAATCTATCCACAAAACAGGTGTGGCATATCAAGAAGCTGATTAAACAGCATGATCATTACACATGTGTACCTTGTGCTGGGGACAATAAAAGACCACTCAAAAAATGTGCAGTTTTGTCACACAACACAATGCCACAGATGTCTCAAGTGTTTTAGGGAGCGTGTAATTGGCCACCAGAGCTGTTCCAAGATAATTTCATGTTAATTTCTCGACCAAAAGCCGCCTCCAACGTTGTTTTAGAGAATTTGGCAGTACGGCCAACCAGCCTCACAACCACGTGTAACCACGCCAGCCCAGGACCTCCACATCGTCTGAGACCAGCCACCTGGACAGCTGATGAAACTGTGGGTTTGCACAACCGAATAATTTCTGCACAAACTGTCAGAAACCGTCTCAGGGAAGCACATCTGCGTGCTCGTCGTCCTCACCAGGGTCTTGACCTGACTGCAGATCGGCGTCGTAAGCAACGTCAGTGGGCAAATGCTCAACTTCGATGGCCACTGACACGCTGGAGAATCCCGGTTTCAACTGTACCTGGGAAGATGTCAGACAGCGTGTATGGCAAGCGGTTTGCTGATGTCAACGTTGTGAACAGAGTGCCCCATGGTGGCTGTGGGGTTATGGTATGGACAGGCAGGCATAAGCTATGGACAACGAACACCATTGCATTTTATCAATGGCAATTTGAATGCACAGAGATAACGTGACGAGATCCTGAGGCCCATTGTCGTGCCATTCATCTGCCGCCATCACCTCATGTTTCAGCATGATAATGCACGGCCCCATGTTGCAAGGATCTGTACACAATTCCTGGAAGCTGAAAATGTCCCAGTTCTTCCATGGCCTGCATACTCACCAGACATGTCAACCATTGAGCATGTTTGAGATGCTCTGGATCGACGCGTACGACAGTGTGTTCCAGTTCCCACCAATATCCAGTAACTTCGCTCAGCCATTGAAGAGGAGTGGGACAACATTCCACAGGCCACAATCAACAGCCTGATCAACTCTATGCGAAAGAGATGTATCGTGGTCACACCAGATACTGACTGGTTTTGTGATCAACGCCCCTACCTTTTTTTTTTAAGGTAGCTGTGACCAACTGATGCATATCTGTATTCCCAGTCATGTGAAATCCATTGATTAGGGCCTAATTTATTTGCGTTTATATTTTTGTTCAGTGAAAGTATAAGTACGTAACTACATGAAGTACGTAACTACATTCTACTTACCTGTGGTTTCCTTAAGTTATTACACCTGTGTTTAATAGTGGAACCTGTCTGTCTATTTGTGGAACTTTATTATGAAACAATCTGAATAAAAGCTTTGCGTGTGTGTGTGTTATACAGGAGATTCTGATGGTGATGTGTTCGAGCCTGCTGAACAATGTACCCATGTTCCAGAACCGAGATGTCAACTTCCTGAACACCGTCCTCCTCCAGTTTCAGCACGAGGTCTTCCAGGAGGATGATGTCATCTTCCACCAGAACGCGCCCGGAGACCGCATGTTCTTCATCGAGCACGGCCAGGTCCTGGTGGAGACGGACTCATTCCCGCAGGAGCTGGCTGACGGAGACTACTTTGGAGGTCAGGCTCACATTCGAGTAGCTCATTTCAGCATCATTCATTCACTCCTTCATTCATTTGTTCAGACTATCATTCTATTCAGGCCATCACACAAGAGATTGGGTAATCTGGAAATTCTGATTGTCAAACCTCATCCTCCATCCATTTCTTGCATAATTGAAAAAGACCCAACCCCCAACACCAGTTATTCTTATTCTCCTGTTCTACATTGTTGTGCTGATTGCATCTGGGGACTATGCAGGATATGACAAGGAACAGTGGGTATATCTGATATGCATTTTAATACATTTCTAGTGTGTTGTTCTGTGCCTTACTGGTTTACAGAGACCTGCCTCATGACCAAAGGAAAGCGTTTGGCCACGGTGCGAGCTCTGACCACGTGCCAGCTCTTCTCCCTGTCCTCAGACCGCTTCCAGATGGTTCTACAGAGCTTCCCTGATATAAGGAGGGACATGGAAAAGTTTGCACAACAGGACAAGGAAGATGTGATACATCTCTAGTACAGTGTGCCCATTTATGTGACCACTTATGTATAGTGTAGCTTAGACTTGGTACTGTGTAGACTGGTCTAAAATTGTATTATACTTTATATGTATACGTGGAATTTAGCAAATCCACGTATATATGTTTAGCTGTGCATCATACAACCCATAGTCTGGATTACTAATAGTTATACTCTAGATCTGGGTGGATCCCAAACGCCACACAATATTGTTGCTTTAACTGAGAGTGCATTTCAGGACAGGCAATGATTAAAATACTTTTTTTGTTTTTCTAATCCTTTATTGTGAAGAAATGTCAGTTACATAAGACAAGGTAAATTTGGTTAAATTTGGAAACTATGAAACAGCAGAAATAAAAAGGGAAACATAGTTTCAGTTGACTGTGAACATCTGGAGTTTTTTTTAAAGTAGTGCATTCATTCTAGTGTGCCCAACCCCAGCAGATGCAGCACTGCAGCAGCTGAGCCTAAGCCCACACGACTAGCCAGCCCCCCTCTCTCTTATCCAAATACACACAAGGTGCCCGAGGCCAGCCTGTGTTTGTACTCGTACAGGTAGTAGGAGGCTTGGGGGAAGTTACACTTCATCTCCATCTTGCCCGGCACCACATGGACGGCCACCGCTGAGCCCAGACCCTCCTGCAGCTTCTTCAGCATGCGAGAGGCCAGGTAGCGTCTGGCCTTCCCCGGGTCCTCCTCGATGGCGGCGTACACCTCTGGAGGCGGGTTGGGGATCTTCCACTCCAGGTCCACGATCAGCTGGTGGATGTGGCTCTTGTCCAGCGAGGTGGGCATGTCACGGTAGCAGGCCACCACATGAGGGCATTGTGCCTCAGATGACACGGACAAGAAGTGGTTGGGCTGTAGTGTGTTCCCCAGGCCCTCCCCCCCATCCTCCTCCAAGGGCCCTAAGGCAGGGTGCACCATGACGGCCCAGCGCAGCCAGTCGTAGTTCTTCTCCAGGGTCTTTAGGATGCCGGCTGCCGCCTCCTCGGGAGCTGAACGGTTTTGCATGGCCTCCTGCAGCTGCTGACGCACGTCCTCCTCCGCCTGCTGTAGGAAGTATCCCGAACAGCGCCCCCCAGTGGTCTTCATCTTCCTGTAGAGGGCACCCATGCGCTCAGACCAGGTCTTCATCAGCAGGGCCTGATCTCGTCCTGTCAGGGAGGCCTGGGTGAAGAGGCACAGCAGACCCGTGCCCAGGACAAAGTTCACCTGCAAGGGGAGGGAAGAGAGGCTGACATAATAAAACCCAAGTTCTATGCTATGACTATATGACTCATGTTCAGTAGATTCAATAATAGTAGAGTGTTGGCCCCCTTAGATAACTGGTGGTCTACTATACTGAACAGACTGCATCTTGTAGAATCAGCATTTGGAGAGGCATAGCATAGAGCTATTTACAGTGAGCTCCAAAAGTATTGGGACAGTGACACATTTCTTTGTTGTTTTAGCTCTGTACTCCAGCACTTTGAAATGATACAACGACTATGTGGTTAAAGTGCAGACTGTCAGCTTTAAGTTGAGGGTATTTTCATCCATACCGGGTGAGCCGTTTAGAAATTACAGCACTTTTTGTACATAGTCCCCCCATTTCAGGGGACCAAAAATATTGGGACAAATTCACTTGTGTATTAAAGTAGTGAAAAGTTAAGTGTTTGGTCCCATATTCACAGCACGCAATGACTACATCAAGCTTGTGACTCCAAATTTGTTGGATGCATTTGCAGTTTGTTTTGATTGTGTTTCAGATTATTTTGTGCCCAACAGAAATGAATGGTAAATAATGTATTGTCACTTTTATTGTAAATACGAATACAATATGTTTCTAAACACTTCTACATGAATGTGGATGCTCCCACGATTACGGATCATTCTGAATGAATTCGTGAATAATGTTACAGACGCACACATATCAATATCAAAATTACAATATCAATTATAAAATTACTCTGTCACTTTCTCACTCATCATTATTCACAATAATGTTTATGATTGAAAAAATGTGATTAAACAGCAGGGGCTGGGACGATTCTTCAAGATCATACAGTGCCCAAAATAGCCAGTATTTAATCAGTCTCATACATTTTGCTGCAATGTTTGTGCCTGATAAGTTATCCAAGGTTAACATAACAATGTGTTAGTATTTCCCTCAAGGTGAAATAAGGTTGACTCTCTACATACATTTTCTGCTCACTAGTAGAGGAATACATTTTTCAGTGTGGCATACCAAGTGTTGGAAAAGATAGGGGTGAACTTTGTATATGCAACTGCATTACAATTATCACTATCTATTTTGAATAAACACACAACTTTGACTATTTTAGGGTAAAATGTTTAGGGGTACAATCATTTGTGCCAGTCTGTTTGTGCTATCATGCCAAGAAAATTGGCTTAACAATGACAGCAATTGTGTTGGCAAAAGCACAAACAGATCTGGAACCAGGCTACACTCTTAGAAAAAAAGGTGCTATCTAGAACCTAAAAGGGTTCTTTGGCTGTCCCCATAGGAGAACCCTTTGAATAACCCTTTTTGGTTCCAGGTAGAACCCTTTTGAGTTCCATGTTGAACCCTTTACACAGAGGGTTCTACATTTACATTTAGGTCATTTAGCAGACGCTCTTATCCAGAGCGACTTACAAATTACATGTAACTCAAAATAGTTATACCTGGAAGTCAGATAAGGCATGGTGCCCAGGCAAGCAATTTTGTTCTTTGAACTCCATGGATCATTTTGTTAAACTTCAGGCACTGTGTGCAAATGATTTACACATTCATTGGTTAGAGATGTTTAGAATGTAACATGATGACCTCTGTTGCCTGTTGGGCATTGTGTGCTGATGGCTGACCACTCCCTGACCCCCACTGACCTTGACACAGAACTCCCTCATCTCCCAGCGTTTGGGCTTGCGGCTCTGGACCAGCTCTTCCAGCAGGGTGGGCTGGTCTGTCAGGACCGACACCCCCATCAGCCGGCTGTGGAGTGCCGTCAGCTGCCTCTCCAGCCGGTGCTCCTGAACGTACTGGAGAAACACCTCTGTCTCCCGTTTGGTGAACTCAGGCTGGGCCCTGACGACCGCGCCCAGCTGGTAGTAGACCACGGCCAGGTCGTCCTCCAGGCGATGGACCTCCTGGTCTGTCAGCAGGCCCGACCCTGCAGCACCCAGCTCCTGGTCTATGTAGTCCAGGTTCTTCCTGGCCAGGTCTGTCGCTTCAGCTGAGGCACTGCCACCCAGGTAGGTACAGATGCCCTCCACCAGGGTCCTCATGGTCTGCATGTAGCCCACCGGCTCCAGCACCTTGCCAAACATTGCCATGGCTACAACTAAATGGTTTTACTTACTAAATATTAAGTGTGAAATAGCAGGCTGATTCTGGTGCTGAGGAATCAAGAGAAATACATCTAATTATAGGCCAATACACCACTGTAGTCGATACAGAAGGCCAATATCCACCAACCATAATCTTGTGTAAATAATTATGCTATTCAGAATAACATTTAAACTTGATATGATCCATTACTCACCTGTCAGAATGTTTCTTAGTCAGGTCTGTGGTGACCTTCACTGTTTCCTCAGTATTTATACTCTCCAGCATAATCAGCGATCTGATAAGGTTCCTCCACCTCCCAGCTCTATTAATCGTCCTCATGCTAAAAAAGGTAAAGGAAGTGAGTTTATTGCAAATTAATAGATGGATAGACATTTTTTTTGTCATGAATGTTACAAATGTTCATATTGAAGTGTGTTATGAACTATTGCCTTTGAAGTTTTCTTATTGATGATTGTCAGTCCACCACACAATTCTTCAAAAATGACCTTGCTAATTTCTGTTTTTTTACGAATCTAATCGTCAAGGACGGTAGGTGGCAGCTTTGCATTTAGCTCGAGATGATTTCTCTTCATCCGTGGGGAAAGTCCTGAATAGTAAATACTAAAACGACTTCCGGAAGTTGCGCCAAATTCCTGTGTGAACTTGTCTGAATGTAAACAGCCAGCCAGTCTGCTAACAGACTCGAAGGCACGTTTTTTCGCAAAGTTGCGAAACCTAGCAGTGAACTCGGAGACCGAAACTGCCGGTCTTCAGCAGGCACACCAGAACTACGACGAAAAAGGTATGAAACAGACTTCCACCAGAGATACAGTAGCTATATAATGACGAGATTGGTCTCCGATAAGCAGGCGGTCTACTTAACTCAGTATTCCCGAGTGGCGCAGCGGTCTAAGGCACTGCATCTCAGCGCTTGAGGCGTCACTACAGACACCCTGGTTAGAGTCCAGGCTGAATCGTAAACGGCGGTGATTGGGAGTCCCATAGGGCGGCGCACAATTGGCCCGCGCACAATTGGCCCAGCGTCGTCTGGGTTTGGCCGGTGTAGGCCGTCATTGTAAATAAGAATGTGTTCTTAACGGACATGCCAAGTTAAATAAACAATAATATTTTGACTGGAGTGGACCCTCTCACTTCGCCCCTTCTTCTGTGATATAATGGCGGTCCGCAAACAAACGTTAAAGGTGCATGCCGCCGACCTACTGTGCTGGAGTGTGTGGTCAATCACGGTTTACAACATTTCTAAATCCTCCTACCTAACTCTGTACATCTGAGAAAATAAAAAAGAGCCCTACTAACTTCTAATAGACCCTCCCCCAACCCCAATAGACCCTCCCCCAACCCCAAAATCCCTTCCAAACCTCCAACTCCGTCCAATCTCAATGACCCTACACTTCAATCTTTCCCTCTCTTCAACATACTTACAACAATATAACACATACTCCACTGTTTCATCGACACAAACCATTCACATGCTTGCCAACCAGATGTAATGACGAGTTCAATATACAATGTCCTAAGCACAATCGAGCAAACACCAGCTCTTTCTTCCTAATCGGAACTTTGAATGACTCTGATCTTACATTTGGCCTCGTCTCTAACTGGTCTACAATTTCATTCGCTTCCACACCCGAATGTGCTGGAACCCAGCAGAATCTCACTACTACACCCAGTCTCTCAATGCTCCATAATAACATTAATACCTCAAATAGTAAGTCACTCCTAGTAGATTTACCAGATGATAAACTATTCAATACAGACATAATCTGAGCATACTATAATTCTAACAGGTTGTACAGTTGAAGTCGGAAGTTTACATACACCTTAGCCAAATACATTTAAACTCAGTTTTTTCACAATTCCTGACATTTAATCCTAGTAAAAATTCCCTGTCTTAGGTCAGTTAGGATCACCACTTTATTTTAAGAATGTAAAATGTCAGAATAATAGTAGAGTGATTTATTTCAGCTTTTATTTCTTTCATCACATTCCCAGTGGGTCAGAAGTTTAAATTGTTTAACTTGGGTCAAACGTTTCGGGTAGCCTTCCACAAGCTTCCCACAATAAGTTGGGTGAATTTTGGCCCATTCCTCCTGACAGAGCTGGTGTAACTGAGTCAGGTTTGTAGGCCTCCTTGCTCGCACACGCTTTTTCAGTTCTGCCCACACATTCTCTATAGGATTGAGGTCAGGGCTTTGTGATGGCCACTCCAATACCTTGACTTTGTTGTCCTTAAGCCATTTTGCCACAACTTTGGAAGTATGCTTGGGGTCATTGTTCATTTGGAAGACCCATTTGCGACCAAGCTTTAACTTCCTGACTGATGTCTTGAGATGTTGCTTCAATATATCCACATAATTTTCCTTCCTCATGATGCCATCTATTTTGTGAAGTGCACCAGTCCCTCCTGCAGCAAAGCACCCCCACAGCATGATGCTGCCACCCCCGTGCTTCACGGTTGGGATGGTGTTCTTCGGCTTGCAAGCTCCCCCCTTTTCCTCCAAACATAACGATGGTCATTATGGCCAAACAGTTCTATTTTTGTTTCACCAAACCAGAGGACATTTCTCCAAAAAGTAAGATTTTTGTCCCCATGTGCAGTTGCAAACCGTAGTCTGGCTTTTTTATGGCGGTTTTGGAGCAGTGGCTTCTTCCTTGCTGAGTGGCCTTTCAGGTTATGTCGATATAGGACTTGTTTTACTGTGGATATAGATAATTTTGTACCTGTTTCCTCCAGCATCTTCACAAGGTCCTTTGCTGTTGTTCTGGGATTGATTTGCACTTTTCGCAACAAAGTACGTTCATCTCTAGGAGACAGAACACGTCTCCTTCCTGAGCGGTCTGACGGCTGCGTGGTCCCATGGTGTTTATACTTGCGTACCTTCAGGCGTTTGGAAATTGCTCCCAAGGATGAACCAGACTTGTGGAGGTCTACCATTTTTTTCTGAGGTCTTGGCTGATTTCTTTTGATTTTCCCATGATGTCAAGCAAAGAGGCACTGAGTTTGAAGGTAGGCCTTGAAATACATCCACAGGTACACCTCCAATTGACTCAAATGATGTCAATTAGCCTATCAGAAGCTTCTAAAGCCATGACATAATTCTCTGGAATTTTACAAGCTATTTAAAGGCACAGTCAACTTAGTGTATGTAAACTTCTGACCCACTGGAATTGTGATACAGTGAATTATAAGTGAAATAATCTGTCTGTAAACAATTGTTGGAAAAATTACTTGTGTCATGCGCAAAGTAGATGTCCTAACCAACTTGCCAAAACTATAGTTTGTTAACAAGAAATGTGTGGAGTGGTTGAAAAACGAGTTTTAATGACTTCAATCTAAGTGTATGTAAACTTCCGACTTCAACTGTATGTCCTCCACCCACTGGAGGGCAACTATTATCGCCAACATTTCGACTGAGTATAATGACAGTTCATATTTTAGTCTTCTACATATCTGCACATCAAATTCAGGAATGTAAACGCCTGCTCCTGTGCACCCACTATCTGGGTCCTTGGATCCATCTGTGAAAAGTGGTAAAAAACCATACAAACTTATACCAATGTAATTGTCAACCAGTTCCCTATATCACTGACTTCTGACCAATCTTTCCTTTTCTCTAACAAGGTTAGATCAACAACAGGATCTGGGAGTAACCATGGAGGAACATCCCTTATCACCACAGAAGAGCCAACCTCCAACTCCCTCAAACCACTTTAATCAGCAACCTTCCTCTCTGCTTCCACTCAACTGTAATTTAGGTTGACGTCGGTCCCAGGACCGAGTTTGGGGAACCCTGAGTCAGTCCACCTCTACTGTATTGTCACTGTGTTGTGTAACATTCTGTAAAATTGTGTTTCAGATCAGAGGGTGTGGTGCGAGTTCTGCATGAGCTGCACTCGGAGGTCAGGGGCCTCAAGGTAACTGTCAATGTGGCACCTGATGAGCTGCTTGCACAGTGCTGTGTAGTTAATAATAGCTATGTGATTCATTAGTATACATGTTTACAGAATGATTTACATAACTGGCTTGTTGTGCATGCCCAGGGTCAGGTGAAGGAGCAGCTGGTGCGCCAACAGGCAGAGGAGAATGAGGTGATGAGCTTCATAAAGATGTGTATGGTGCTGAAGCAGAGGACATACAAAGACTGATGAAACACTAGGAAAAATATGTCTACAAAGCACCTAAGAACACACAAACAGACAGGTAAAAGAGTATCTATTTAACACTTCACTTAGTACATCCAAAATATTCAGTATTTGGTTTGGTTTACTTTATATCTAAATGTTCCCCTCCTGAACTCGGCTGGTTTATCTAGAGATCTTGTCTCTCACACAGAGCCGAACCGCCAGGAGGCAGAAGCTTCAGAGCAAGAGGATGACACTGAGGGAGTAGAGGAGGACCAGGAGGCAGGAAAGGAGGGACACCTCCCCTCAGTGACCCCTTTGTGCTGACTGGTTCTGATGACGGGTTTGCCTTTCATCTTGCAGCTCATTTCACTGTATATGGATTTTCTATTGTGTTATTGACTGTACGTTTTGTTTATTCCATATGTAACTCTGTGTTGTTTTTAATCGCACTGCTTTGCTTTATCTTGGCCAGGTCACAGTTGTAAATTAGAACTTGTTCTCAACTGGTTAACCTGGTTAAATAAAGGTGAAATAAAAATAAATCAATAAAAAAATTCCCAGAGCAAGAAACAACCCACAGCAGTAGTTCAGCCACTTCAACTCTCCACACTGCAGCAGGGAAGCAGAACAGGTCAACTTTGATAATGCCAACACGAAAGTAGAATGTTTATTAATAACATATCCTAAAAAGAGTTACACCGTCACCAATTCCAATAGATTTACTTACTAATTACTAGTCAAACCTCTGCTCTCTTTTTGTCATTCCTCCATGGCCCAAAGGCTTCCCTCCAGGGCTCAGTCTGGCCGTGGTGTCAGAAAGTCTTCCAAGCTACCTGAGACAGATTCCTCTGTCCAGCCTCAACCAGGCCATTCAGAAGATCAACAGTGCCACAGAAATGCATCTTGTGACTCTGTTGCGACAGGTCCTGCAGGGTATCTGATGGAGGAGGCCCCCCATGTACTTCCTGTGTCTAACCAAGCTGAAGAGGCTGGAACCAGCGCCGTGTACAAAGTCCTGTCACAGACACATACCTGATCGGAATTACAATGACATTCCCTACCTTCTTAAACCTCCCAAAGGACTCAACACTACTGAGTGAGGTCCCATTTACTGACCATCCTTTGAGTAGGCCCAAAATCTTTGACAACTGTATAAATGTTTGAATCGTCTTAGTCTTTTAATTGTGTAGGTACTTTTGTTCCCAATGCATGAATAGTCAAGTTTGCAATTTTGTAGTCGTCTTCTCTCATATATACATACTACTGGTCAAAAGTTTTAGAACACCTACTCATCCAAGGGGTTCTCTTTATTTTTACTATTTTCTACATTGTAGAATAATAGGGAAGACATCAAAACTATGAAATAACACATATGGAATCATGTAACCAAAAAAGTGTTAAACAAATCAAAATATATTTTATTTGAGATTCTTCTAATCAAATGTTATTTGTCACATACACGTGTTTAGCAGATGTTATTGTAGGTGAAGCGAAATGCTTGTACTTCTAGCTCCGACAGCGCAGTAATATCTAACAATTTCACAACGTATACCCAAAACACACAAATCTAAGTAAGCAATGGAATTAAGAATATATAGATATATGGACGAGCAATGACAGAGCGGCATGGACTAAGATACAGTAGAATAGTATAGAATACAGTATATACATATGAGATGAGTAATGCAAGATATGTAAACATTATTAAAGTGACTAGTGTTCTATTTCTTAAAGTGGCCAGTGATTTCCAGTCTATGTCTATAGGCAGCAGCTTCTAATGTGCTAGTGCTGGCTATTTAACAGTCTGATGGCCTTAAGATTGAAAAACATCTTCTGTCTCTCAATCCCAGCTTTGATGCACCTCTACTGACCTCGCCTTCTGGATGATAGCGGGGTGAACAGGCAGTGGCTCGGGTGGTTGATGTCCTTGATGATCTTTTTTGCCTTCCTGTGACATCGGGTGCTGTCCCTTTGCCTTGATGACAGCTTTGCACACTCTTGTCCTTCTCTCAATCAGCATCATGAGGGTGGCTATTTAAGAATCTCAACTATATGTTGATTTGTTTAACACTTTTTTGGTTACTACATGATTCCATATGTGTCATTTTATGGTTTTGATGTCTTCACTATCATTCTACAATGTAGAAAATAGTAAAAAATAAAGAAAAACCCTTGAATGAGTAGGTGTTCTAAAACTTTTGACCAGTAGAGAGAGTGAGATATATCTTGATGACAGCTTTGCACACGCTTGGTATTCTCTCAACCAGTTGGAAGGTGAACCGTCGCCCCTGTCTGAGGTCCTGAGCAGGTTTTCATCAAGGATCTCTCTGTACTTTGCTCCGTTCATCTTTCCCTCGATCCTGACTAGTCTCCCAGTCCCTGCCGCTGAAAAACATCCCCACAGCATGATGCTGCCACCACACTTTACCGTAGGGATGGTGCCAGGTTTCCTCCAGATGTGTCGCTTGGCATTCAGACCAAGAGTTCAATCTTGGTTTCATCAGACCAGAGAATCTTGTTTCTCATGGTCTGAGAGTCTTTAGGTGCCTTTTGGCAAACTCCAAGCAGGCTGTCACCTGCCTTTTACTGAGGAGTGGCTTCCGTCTGGCCACTCTACCATAAAGGCCTGATTGGTGGAGTGCTGCAGAGATGTTTGTCCTTCTGGAAGGTTCTCCCATCTCCACAGAGGAACTCTGGAGCTCTGTCAGTGAGAATAAGGCTGTAATGTAATAAAATGTGGAATGAATACTTTCCGAATGCACTGGAGCTCTGTCAGCGTTACCATCGGGTTCTTGGTCACCTCCCTGACCAAGGCCCTTCTCCCCTGATTGCTCAGTTTGGCCGGACAGCCAGCTCTAGGAAGAGTCTTGGTGGTTTCAAACTTCTTCCATTTAAGAATGATGAAGGCCACTGTGTTCTTGGGGACCTTCAATGCTGCAGAGATTGTTTTGGTACCCTTCCCCAGATCTGTGCCTCGACACAATCCTGTCTCGGAGCTCTATGGACAATTCCTTCGACCTCATCGCTTGGTTTTTGCGCTGACATGCACTGTCAACTGTGGGACCTTATATAGACAGGTGTGTGCCTTTCCAAATCATGTCCAATCAATTGAATTTACCACAGGTGGACTCCAATCAAGTTGTAGAAACATCTCAAGGATGATCAATAGAAACAGGATGCACCTGAGCTCAATTTCGAGTCTCATAGCAAAGGTTGTAAATAAGGTATTTCAGTTCTTTATTTGTAAAAAATGTGCTAAAAATTCTAATAACCTGTTTTCGCTTTGTCATTATGAGGTATTCTAATGTGCTAGTGCTGGCTATTTAACAGTCTGATGGCCTTCAGATAGAAGCTTGATGAGAATGTTTATTTAATCAATTTTAGAATAAGGCTGTAACGTAACCAAATGTGGAAAAAGTGAAGGGGTCTGAATGCTTTCCGAATGGAATGTATATATAAAAAAGTATGTGGACACCCCTTCAAATTAGTGGATTTGGCTATTTCAGCCACACCAGTTGCTGACAGGTGTATAAAATCGAGCACACAGCCATGCAATCTCCAAACATTGGCAGTAGAATGGCCTTACTGAGGAGCTTCACAAAATATGTTTCCATGGCCGAGTAGCCACACACTAGCCTAAGATGACCATGCACAATTTCCAAGTGTCGGCTGGAGTGGTCTAATGCTCGCCACCATTGGACTCTGGAGCAGTGGAAACGCGTTCTCTGGAGTGATGAATCATGCTTCACTATCTGGCAGTCCGACGGACAAATCTGGGTTTGCCGGATGCCAGGAGAACGCTACCTGCCCCAATGCATAGTGCCAACTGTAAAGTTTGGTGGAGGAGGAATAATGGTCTGGGGCTGTTTTTCATGGTTCGGGCTAGGCCCCTTAGTTCCAGTGAAGGGAAATCTTAACGCTACAGCATACAATGACATCTTAGACGATTCTGTGCTTCCAACTTTGTGGCAACAGTTGGGGAAGGACCTTTCCTGTTTCAGCATGACAGTGCCCCCGGGCACAAAGCGAGGTCCATACAGAAATGGTTTGTCGCGATCGGTGTGGAAGAACTTGACTGGTCTGCACAGAGCCCTGACCTCAATCCCATCTAACACATTTGGGATGAATTGGAATGCCAACTGTGAGCCAGGCCTAATCACCCAACCTCACTAATGCGCTTGTGGCTGAATGGAAGCAAGTACCCGCAGCAATGTTCCAACATCTAGTGGAAAGCCTAGCTAGATAGATGTATATCTCTCCATCTATATGACCTCACTAATAAATACATAATTATGAGCATGATGGCTTAGTTTAGGATTGAGAGATCTTCGCAACAATCTAGCTGAATTACAAATCAGCATTATAAAACGCATACACCAATTGTAAATGAAACATTTTAATTCAAAACATTCCCAAAGGAGGACATGGTAGTACTATCGATTTGTACTTGAACACAATTTGATGATTAAAAAAAAAACATCAGTAGAAAGAACACTGATCTCCTACTCCTATCATACGACTTCTATACGATTGGGGGACCTTTTAAACTAGGCAGGCCCTCTGGTATCAATAGGGTCTCATGCGCCCTGGTAGAGGGGGTGCTCTGTTGGGAGGGGTGATGGCGATATCCAGGTAGTCTCCAATCCGAAATCGCTGTGACTGTAAGGTCATGGCATCATCTGGACCCTTCCGTCCAGACAATGTGTTGCCTATATCCTTTACCCTGAAACAAACCAATAGGAACCATATTAACAGTGTTTTCTGTGGCTGTTCATTGATATGAAAAATGTATGCACTCACTAACTAAGTCGCTCTGGATAAGAGCGTCTGCTAAATGACTAAAAATGTTTACAAAAAATTCAAATATTACAGGGCAGTTCTGTGAATGAAAATCATCAGTTACCTGTAACCTTGTCGCTTAGGTTCCGGGTAGACTACGGCAAAGCCAAAATGTGTGCCTTTTTTCCGAGCTTCAGGGTAGACTTCTTTCACAAGACTTGTGAGCTCTTTCAGCGTAGCGTCCAACCTGAATTAAATTAAATACAGTTTCATAAACAAAGGGGAGGGACAGCTTTTGAATGTAATTTTTGGTATTCTGACCGACACCATCTAATTTAGTGTCTACTCTGAACAGCTGGTAATTGATAGTCTTACCAGGTGTAAATCTGGAGCTCGCTGGAAGGAACGTTCCCTCTACCAAACTCATCCATCCTGTGATGTCTGCCATTGGTGGTGGTGAAAACTCGCAGTAGAAGTGGACACGTCTGTAGGCAAATTTTTACACACATTGATTCCGACACAATCATCAGAACTCCAATACATGCAAGCCTGCCGCTGAGTACAAAGCCGTAGGAATTTCTTTATGCCACCCACTGTTTGAAAAAGTAACGGGTGGCCAATCTTCCACCTAAAGAGTTACTGGGTGTGCAGGCTTTTGCTCCAGCCCTATAACACCTGATTCAACAAATCAAGGTCCTGCGAAGCAGCTGGAAAGTAGAATCAGGTACAGTGAGGGAAAAATGTATTTGATCCCCTGCTGATTTTGTACGTTTGCCCACTGACAAATAAATTATCAGTCTATAATTTTAATGGTAGGTTTATTTGAACAGTGAGAGACAGAATAACAACAACAAAAATACAGAAAGACGCATGTCAAAAATGTTATAAATTGATTTGCATTTTAAATGAGGGAAATAAGTATTTGACCCCCTCTCAATCAGAAAGATTTCTGGCTCCCAGGTGTCTTTTATACAGGTAACGAGCTGAGATTATGAGCACACTCTTAAAGGGAGTATAAAAGACACCTGTCCACAGAAGCAATCAATCAATCAGATTCCAAACTCTCCACCATGGCCAAGACCAAAGAGCTCTCCAAGGATGTCAGGGACAAGATTGTAGACCTACACAAGGCTGGAATGGGCTACAAGACCATCGCCAAGCAGCTTGGTGAGAAGGTGACAACAGTTGGTGCGATTATTCGCAAATGGAAGAAACACAAAAGACCTGTCAATCTCCCTCGGCCTGGCGCTCCACGCAAGATCTCACCTCGTGGATTGCAATGATCATGAGAACGGTGAGGAATCAGCCCAGAACTACACGGGAGGATCTTATCAATGATCTCAAGGCAGTTGGGACCATAGTCACCAAGAAAACAATTGGTAACACACTACGCCATGAAGGACTGAAATCCTGCAGCGCCCGCAAGGTCCCCCTGCTCAAGAAAGCACATATACAGGACCGTCTGAAGTTTGCCAATGAACATCTGAATGATTCAGAGGAGAACTGGGTGAAAGTGTTGTGGTCAGATGAGACCAAAATCGAGCTCTTTGGCATCAACTCAACTCACCGTGTTTGGAGGAGGAGGAATGCTGCCTATGACCCCAAGAACACCATCCCCACTGGCAAACATGGAGGTGGAAACATTATGCTTTGGGGGTGTTTTTCTGCTAATGTACCGTCAAATCTTGGGTGAGAACCTCCTTCCCTCAGCCAGGGCATTGAAAATGGGTCGTGGATGGGTATTCCAGCATGACAATGACCCAAAACACACGGCCAAGGCAACAAAGGAGTGGCTCAAGAAGAAGCACATTAAGGTCCTGGAGTGGCCTAGCCAGTCTCCAGACCTTAATCCCATAGAACATCTGTGGAAGGAGCTGAAGGTTTGAGTTGCCAAACGTCAGCCTCGAAACCTTAATGACTTGCAGAAGATCTGCAAAGAGGAGTGGAACAAAATCCCTCCTGAGATGCGTGCAATGCTGGTGGCCAACTACAATAAACGTCTGACCTCTGTGATTGCCAACAAGGGTTTTGCAGAGGGGTCAAATACGTATTTCCCTCATTAAAATGCAAATCAATTTATAACATTTTTAACATGCGTTTTTCTGGATTTTTTGTTGTTATTCTGTCCCTCACTGTTCAAATAAACCTACCATTAAAATTAGACTGATAATTTCTTTGTCAGTGGGCAAACGTACAAAATCAGCAGGGGATCAAATAGTTTTTTCCCTCATTGTATGTTATAGCATGGCTGGATCAAATGTCTGTAGGAAGGTAGCACAAGTCTTCAGTCTAGCTAACAGAACAACATGGCATGAGCGCCTCAAAACCAATGATGTATATAAACCCTGGATTGCTGATGCTATGTATTGGCCATCGAGAGGCTTGGAAGCCACCAGTTGGCCATATTGTCACTCCCCAGTAGGAGCAGTCCTCCATAGGAATTAATGGAATTCTACAGTATTTCAATTAAAATGTTTCAAGGTCACAATTACATGTATTTTGTTGTTATAGTGGGGACAGTAACATTAGTCATCAAAAACGTATACTTTAAGGAAAATGTTTATTTTTATGTTTAGCTTACAATTTTATATTATGCATTAAGGTGTCTAATATAATAAATGTGGCAAAAACGAATGTAGACATTAATAAATCAATTTCTATAGGTTCCAAAATATGTTTTACGATGGTGGGGGAGCGCCAAGATGGAGGCACGGTGGCTTCAACATAGCGCCCCCTATCGGTAATCTAGTGTATATAAACCATTGCTCAAAACCTAACTAACCAGCCAGCTAGCTGTAACTAGCGTTGCGAACTAACATGATCCAAATGCAGTTGGTTAGCTAGTAGCTACCTTCTCTCTGTCGACAGGTTTTTCAGGTTCTTTCTTAATTTCTTCTTGTGTGACTCTTGATTCCACAGCCATTCTTGACAGCGTTTGATAATTTAGCCAAATTTTAAATGGAACTTTCAACGAGTAACGTTAGACACGGTAGCAGCAGAAAATAAATACTAGTCGCGTGCTGATGACGTCGGACAAATGGGTGTAAAACGAGCCTCCTCGACCAATCACAACACTGAAAATGTACAACGAGGACACAAAAAGTCCCTTTACTCGTTTGCCAACAGCCACCATTTTGGGAGTCAGAATAGTATTGGGAATACCACCAATACCTTTTGGGCTTTATTATGGTACACACATGCGTGGTGACTGGCTGTCGGAATAGAAGAATACCTGGCACCGCATTGTCTTTTTACCGTTTCCCACGCGATCCCGACAGAAAGCAGCGTTGGATAGCTGCTGTGAACCGAGAAGGCTGGCTGCCAAAAGACGGGAGCAGGCTGTGTAGTACTCATTTCATCTCAGGTACGCAGCCAACGTTGTCAATAAAACAGTGCATGAATGAGCATTTTGCCGTTCAATTCACTTTTGAAGTTCTCTCAACCATCACCTGACCACCATATAAAACTTTACTGCTATTCTTTACTTTTTTTTACTAGAAGATATCACTGCAGCTGTATGTTGCAATGTGATTGTGTTTGTCCATGATGCCTCACGAAACTTTCTCCCTTTTTCTTCAACTCCAGGTAAACAGGTGAAGAATCCACGCTCGCCAGACTATGTTCCCTCTGTATTTACATCAGCTCCCCTATACCTGGAGTCGGAAATTAAGGAAGAGACCGCTGCCTTTGAAATCTCAGACAAGCAGGAAGCCCAGGTGGAGGCGGCCAACGCCTTGCTCTTCCTGCAGGGCCAGGGCAGGTCTCTGGTCGACCAGAGACCGAGCCAGGAGGACCATGACGTGGCCCAGAGTGCATCCTCATCCTCTACCAATGAAGATGGTGAGGAATCTGAACCAGTGTCAAGCGACAGCAAAGGCAGGGGAGGGAAGCCAGCCAAAAGGTCAGCCACCGAGCCCGACAACTATGAGGACATGCTCAAGACCTTGAAGAAGGAGAACCGGGCTCTCCGGGAGTCTGTGGATAAAATGTCACTCTCAGAGACCTCATTCCGGAACGACCCAGAGAAGGTCAGGTTTTACACTGGCTTGCCCAACTACTTTGTATTTGAGACGGTCATGTGGCTCCTCGCGCCACACATGAACGGGACCAAGAACATGGTCAAGCTCTCCAAGTTTCAGCAACTGCTGCTGACACTAATGCGCCTTCGGCTTGACCTCAGGAACCAGGATTTGGCCTACCGCTTCGGCGTGAAGGTTGGCACGGTGACCAGGACGGTGCTCAGAATGGTTAACGTCATGTCCACCACGCTGGTACCCACGGCTGTCTTCTGGCCCTCCAGGGCTGAGCTCCGCAAGAACCTCCCGGCAGCTCTCTGCTCGACCTACCCTGACTGTGCCGTGATCATAGACTGCTTCAGGGTGACCCTGGAGAAACCCGTGTCAGAAGGAAACTTGTTGTGTGTGAGTATCTGTCCTGTCTAATTTGGGATATATGATATATGCTGTGGTAAATGTATCCTGTTGTTATATGTTGTCTGCCTGTCATTATTTAAACCCAGAAAAAATTGCTCCTTGAATTGACTTGAACCAGCAGGGGGCGTCGGCAGGGAGCAACACTCTGAAATACATGATAGGCATGGCCCCGCAGGGCGTGGTCACTTTCGTCTCCAGGGGGTCGCCAGGGAGTGTCAGCGACAAGAGCCTGGCAGAGGGTTGTGGCTTCCTGGGCAAGCTCCTCCCAGGAGACGTGGTCCTGGCCGATAAGGATTTGGACATTGGTAAGTCGGTGGCGGCCCGTGGTGCCCTGCTGAAAATCACAGGCTGCCATGGCGGAGAGGGGTCTGAAGGGAGCGAAGGTGTCTCGCTGACAGACATTTCCCCAGATAGGCTGAGTGTGCGGAGGCATGTGGAGAGGGTTGTCTCCATGGTGAAGCTAAGGTACTCCATGCTGACCGGCCCAGTGGAGATCCCCTTCACGGCCGCTGAGCGGTCATCCAACATTTACACCTTTGATAAGATTGTGCAGGTTGCCTGTGCCTTAAACAACCTGTGTATATCTGCTGCTCCCCTAGAGTGACTCACACTAGTGCTGCTCTAGGGTGACTTACACTAGTGCTGCTCTAGGGTGACTTACACTAGTGCTGCTCTCTAGGGTGACTTACACTAGTGCTGCTCCATACTAGCACTAGTGTAAGTCATCCATACGAGCATTGATAACCCCTTTACTGCTTGAACACTTAAAGAATCTATATTTTGGATGTAAATGGCATGTTAGAAGTGCCCAGACACTTTTCTTGCAAAACTTACCCCAACAAGCGATAGACTTCCTCGTGCTTGTTCTGCAGTGCCAGCGCGTGAAAAAAATGAACAAAAGCTCCAACATCACCCAAATACGTCCTTTTTAGATGTTGTGTAATTTAGAACTTTATCCGCAACGTTTTATTAAATTTTGTGCGACTCGAGAGATACTTCTGCGTGTAGCCCACAATACTTTTCCGTGTGCGCATGCGAGGGCTAACATGGAGCAGCACAGATGGATAGGTTAAACCACTCGAGTCGCAACAAATGGAATATAACGTTGTGGATAAAGTTTAACATATTTGGGTGTTTTTTTGTTGTTGCTTTTATCCACACTGCCACTGCAGAACGAGCATGAGGAAGATTATCAATGGTTGGGGTAAGTTTCTCAAAAACAAGTGATATCGCAAAAAAAAGTGTCTGGGCATTTGGCCATTTGCATCCAAAATATAGATTTAGTGAAGAAGAAAAAAAAGTATACTTTTTCATTAATTGACATCCTCGCTCCATTCTACAATTGCACTCTTAGATGCTGGCGAGCGGAACTTTTTATTTTATTTCTTTTTTTACAACAGAACTTTCAGAGGGATATTTGATGGATCAATTTATCACAGGATTTTGTCGGTATTATTATTATTTTTGCCCCTCTGGATGTAACGGAGTGAGAATTTGAATTGCTGAGCTCCTCAGCGTTCACAATTTTGATATGTGGATACATTTCAGAAGGACATTCCAACAGTTAACCGGTGGTTTTGAGTGGACCTATTCCATATTCTATGATTACATAGTGTTTTTCGACCATGACTCGGTTCTCAGAGACATTTGCATTACTCACAATAGATCTTGATATCGAACAGTAGCTTACTGTTGTCCTCAGGTGCTAGTGCCTTAGTTTGGAATTCTGGTACTGCTGTAACAAAACAGAGATGTATGTTTCCATCCACAGTTTTTTTTTTTAATGCGAGTAAAGTCATACTGTATAAAATGTTTTTATCATGACCGCTGTGATGGAAACAGGAAGTTTCGGTACAATTTTATCAATGCTGACAGATAATTTGTTAGTTCGACATGGTGGGATCTTTTTGTGTCTGTAAAATTAATTATGTGAGAAATGACAGCGGAAACGCCTTTATGCGCAAATATTGATATAATAACCATCAAATTGAAGTAAACTTGGAGTCACGCGATGATATGGTGTGTGGTCCTCCCACTACGACTCCGGACACCATGCAGTTTATTAGGCTACAGATTAAGTAAATTATGAACTTCACAGGGTAGTGAAAGTGCACTGTGATCTTGATGCTCCTTTCCAATAAATATTGAGTCCTATTCTGGTGACATGATGATCGATGCTTGACTTCCGTTTGACAAATATATTTTTCTCGCTCTTATCCATAATAATCTCATCACAGCCTATACCTGCACTGTATCAGCGAGCTGTTGGCTAGAGCGGACATGCCAAGACCAGAGTAGGCACATTTGCTATTTAACGCAACAGTTTTTGTGACATAAATATTGGTAGAGTTGAAAATGGCGCATGGCGCTTGCAACGCCAGGGTTGTGGGTTCGATTCCCACGGGGGGCCAGTATGAATAAATGTATGCACTCACTTAACTGTAAGTCGCTCTGGGGAAGAGCTTCTGCTAAATGACTTAAATGTAAATGTAAGATTTTCATTCAGTACATGAAAACTTAAGCGAAAAAGTACATTTTGTGTGCACTACATCATCACGCACTGATTTTTATCTGCAAAAAGTAAATTTGGTGGAAAAGCACCACTGGGAAAATGCGCATATTTTCGCTATGTGGATTCTAGAGTATTCGCATGAAAATCTGTCGCCAATTGGATGGAAACCTAGCTACTGTTAACAAAATTCAATAACTGTCCTCAAAAAAGCACAGTAAAGTAGGCTAACACTTTTTGTCACTTATTTTGTGACTTATGCATTCTCTGAGCATTAGTTAAATGTTAGTGTATTATTTCTTATTTTTAAGGACTGTCTGTGTACGGTCTTTGGTTCTCTTGATTGAGAGGTGCTGGGAATTTAATGATGCGGTGTAGGTGCCTCTTTTTTCAAATCAATTTTTTTTTGAATCCGAGAGTGAAATACTTTTCCACTTGTCTCTAACATGTAGGCTCAGCATTCCCGAACAGTCCCATTACAAGTCAGAATGTTGAACAAACTTAATTTACATTTACTTTACCCGTGTCTGCAGTAATCTGATACAAAATACACAGGGAAGTGTTATAATCCCGACCTTCAGTACGTTGGTCTGTATATCGGTTTGTATTTTCAATACTGATGCAATTCGCATGTGACAAACACTTGCACAATATTGTGGCAAACACTTCCAGCAGATTATGAGGAAACGTGCTTCGGTCGCCTACGTTTGGTTACAGTCGGCTATTGTTTACATATTGTGCATCACATGCAATGCAAGAGATTGAAAATACTGTGACAGAACCTACCACACCTACCACACAGAACCATACCCTATCTCCACCTCCTACTGCCAAAAGGACCAACAGCATGTACAATAATTAAAGTGTAATTTTATTCAATATTCTTGCTTGTATATTATTTTTTAGGGGGACTTAGGTCAGACTGAAAATCCATGGAGTAACCATGGTAAGTCTGTTTAGGCAAGGTATCAGTAGTGGTGCACGACTCCTGGATTTTTGGTTGACTCCCAAAACACGCTGAAACGGATGCGCACATACCACCTAATTGCAGAGTCCTACTAGGAAGATTACATTTGCGTTCTAGAGGACTGACATGAGCATGATGCTGCCCATTTTCCTATAAAGTACCTATTTTGTTTGAATATATAAGGTGATGTGTAGGAACTTGAATATTTGAGTGACATTTCTGCAATGTGCAGCCTTGACGGATCCCATGGGATGATGCGGCGCACTCTACGCTGATAAGCCTACTCTTTGCCATGTCATAGCCCTATTCGAACGGGTATTACTAGAGACGTTGGTTTTGTAATTATCCAAGCATGTGCGTTATTCCATAGGACGATTTGTTTTTCCAAATTGCCCCTGTAGCTCAGTTGGTAGAGCATGGCGCTTGCAACGCCAGGGTTGTGGGTTCGTTTCCCACGGGGGCCCAGTATGAAAATGTGTGCACTCACTAACTGTAAGTCGCTCTGACGGTCTGCCTAGCGGCCGACATGCCTGGAGTGGCTCTCCATTCTCTCTCTCATGCTAGCTAGCTCGCTCTTTCTTTCTTTGCTGTGAAATATGCGAGAGCTTGTGTTCTCGAAATAGACTACGGGAAATAGTTTCCTCCGTTGCAAAAATACTGAATCTTATGAGTCGATTCCTTGTGGAATCGAAGCTTGACACCCAGAAATGGGAATCGATTATTTTGGAGTCGACTTCCTACCAAGGTGTCAGAGAGACATGCCATAGCACAACATACAGGTGCGTTCTTCTCATTGCTCAAACGCACAGCATAGGCATGTATTTCATTAATTTGCGATTCATGCATTAAAGCTCCGACACACTGGTAGGATTGTCAAACGTTTGCCTGCACAGTATTTAGCACCTCTGAATGGTGTCAGCAGTCAATCTCTTTTGTGTTCACACAGCAAAGACCTCGTCAGCCACTCAGCCTTGTTAAAATACTCCAAACCAGAAAGTAGCGTTGTTTAAAATCAAATCAAATTTTATTTGCCACATGCGCCGAATACAACAGGTGTAGACATTACAGTGAAATGCTTACAAGCCCTTAACCAACAATGCATTTTTTAAAGATTTAAAAATAAATAAAGTGTTAAGTAAAAAATAAAGCAAATATCTAAAGAGCAGCAGTAAAATAAAATAACAGTAGGGAGGCTATATACAGGGGGGTACCGGTGCAGTCAATGTGCGGGGGCACCGGCTAGTTTGGCTATTCATATCCGTGCTTATGGTCTAGCTATCTGCGCTAATGTTGTTATTTTGTGGAAAGCCCATGTTGGTATTAGCTAGATAACTAGTACATAGCAAGATGACGAAGACACAATTTAATTCACTCTCCATAATCCCCATAGCCAACTGTTTAGCTAGCTAGTTAGCTAGCAAATCCGCTAGCTAGCACAACTGAGCTAGCTAGCTAAGGACACTGGACTAACGAAAGCCCTTGTTGATACGAGCTAGTTAACTACCTAGCAAGATCACGAAAACACAATTTAATTCACTCTCCATAATCCCATAGCCAAATGTTTAACTAGCTAACCTTGGCATATTCACCAGCTAGCACAATGAGCTAGCTAGCTAAAGACACTGGACTAACTCGGCAGCTAACTAATCCATTGTGATTGAATTATGACTACTAGTTACAGTGGTTAGCTAGCTTGGAGGAATTATTTAGTGTTGTGTGCACTTAGTTAGCTAACTACACTACATTCCCATAGCCTAAATTGCATATGAAGTGTGACTGCCTCAAAATGCCCAATTTCCCCCCCGTTCGTGCTCTCTAGTTGGCTCAAAGTGAAGTTGTTGGCCACTGACAAGCATTAGACTGGGTCGGCACGCAATAGGTACAGCTTTTCTCTGGCAACAGAAGGAACGGCATCCCACTGTGATGAGGTATCCTACTGTAATGAGTACCTATCCGCTGATCGGCAATGAGATTCTCGGTATTTCATGCTTTAGAATTAATTTCAAAATATTAATTTGTTACACTTCACCTGTGCAATGTTTTTGTGTATGAAAAGCATTTGAGACCCATAGCCTGCCCTATTCCATGATGCAAATGATTGTCAGCCTCCTTTTGATGTCAAGGATTATTGGTTGTGTTCAATATTTGCCTATGAAAATAAACAAAATATTAATATTTTGAATGTTGTTCAGATTCTGCTTGTACAGAACACATTTTGTTGGTTTTGCTAAATGCAAGAATCAATGCCAAGTTTTATTATTAAATAGCTAAATGCATGTAGGAAGCCCCGCCTATAATATGTGCGGTGCTGACGTGCTTTGGTCCCTCACGTGACTCCTGGAATGTTAACAATGCAGTAAGTGTCGTCCAATTTTGTACTGAATTCTAATTCTGCCTGGAGTTGGGAGAAAATGGAGTCTTCATGATATTTACTCGGGCCTACAGTTAAGATAAAGTTCGATACATTATCGTATGTTTTGTGCAACAAATGATTGGATTTAAAGTTTTCCGAAAAGTATTTGGTTGGAATCTTTATCGGATTAAAGCTGAATGATACTTCTATCACATGGTAAGTTAAAAACTTCATATTTTGGGAAAGCCTAACTATTGTGATAAACACACAGAAATAAACGTTATTATTAGTACTGAATTTTATTTAAATTGAAGATAAAGCCTCGGATTTCTTCCAACGCGACCAGCTTTCGTCCAGAGGAAGACTGCTGGGACTGAAATTCTCCCTACATTGGAATGTCGGGCTGCTCCAGGCTGTGGAGTTCCGTTCCTTCCAGGGCTAAGTTGAGAAGGCCTCACGCTCTTTCACTCTCGAAATGTTAAAACTAATCACAACCTCGACAAGAAAACCCACGAAGTGATCAATATGGTAAGAATATTGAAACAAATCCTCTTTACAATGGTCGAGTTTTGTTTTCGCTAAAGCCTATGATGGAAAGGGGGTCACACAGGGGCGATTTTAGCATGTAAATCTTGGTGGGACAAACTCAACCAATACTTTTTTTTTTAGAAGTATGCCAGCAAAGCCACTACACAACATGTTATTATTTTATAAGTCCTATGTGGTCTGAAAAGGAAGGAAAATACAACCACGAGGATCCACTTTTATAGACAATATACGGACGCAGAGACAACGCATTGCCCAAACAAAACATCCCTCGCAATATCAACTGGAATTACATGGGTCTATTACTGAACTTTTTGATGAAATGTTATTTTTGTTTGAATCGGAAGAGACTGTCGCTGGCAAACATGGTTACAGACCAAACAACATTATATAGTATCCCCTAATCGTGAAGAAAAGCACATCAGTTTATTATAATACACAAAGTAAGCAAAACAATGAAATCATTCCAACATTGCCAAAAATGATGAATAAGATACTGAGATAGAAATATATATATATATATATATATATATATATATATATAAGCTATAAAACAATTGAGATGTACAAACTATGGCATAAAGGAACGATGAGCGGATAAGAGGCAAGCCGTAATTTTGATTATGACAATGAGCGAGTAGTAGATATAACTATTTGTTCAGCACTTTTGAACTGTACAGTGACAATTCAGAACATGGGCGGTTATTACAGTATGCTCCCTGTATTGGCCCTCCTGTAGCTCAGTTGGTAGAGCATGGCGCTTGCAACGCAAGGGTTGTGGGTTCGTTTCCCACGGGGGGCCAGTATGAAAAATGTATGCACTCACTAATTGGAAGTAGCTCTGGATAAGAGCGTCTGCTAAATAACTAAAATGTAAAAAAAATGTACACCAAGTCAGAACCGTAGGATAAATAACAGGGGCATATAAGCAGACAGTGAAAGCTCTTACGATATTCGATGATGACATTTCTCTAAAACAGGCTATAGGCTACATGTGCACCACCAAGTCAGAACAGTAGGCTAAGTTCTGAGGGGGAGATGGACAATTCTTAGGTTGAGACACATGGGCTACTAACAGCTTACTACACATCATCCACTTAGTATAACTTTATAGCTATTGACATACACTATATATACAAAAGTATGTGGACACCCCTTCAAATTAGTGGATTTGGTTATTTCAGCCACACCCGTTGCTGACAGGTGTATAAAATCGAGCACACCGCAATCTCCATAGACAAACATTGGCAGTAGAGTGGCCTTACTGAAGAGCTCCGTGACTTTCAATGTCATAGGATGCCACCTTTCCAACAAGTCAGTTCAAAACATTTCTGCCCTGCTAGAGCTGGCCCGGTCAACTATAAGTGTTGTTATTGTGAAGTGGAAATGTCTAGGAGCAACAACGGCTCAGCTGCGAAGTGGTAGGCCACACAAGCTCACAGAACGGGACCGCCGAGTGCTGATGTGCATAGCGAGTAAAAATCGTCTGTCCTCGGTTGCAACACTCACTACCGAGTTCCAAGCTGTTTCTGGAAGCAACAGCAGTACAAGAACTGTTTGTCGGGAGCTTCATGAAATAGGTTTCCATGGCCGAGCAGCCAAGTGTCGGCTGGAGTGGTGTAAAGCTTGCCGCCATTGGACTCAGGAGCAGTGGAACGCGTGTTCTCTGGAGTGATTAATCACGCTTCACCATCTGGCAGTCTGATGGACGAATCTAGGTTTGGTGGATGCCAGGAGAACGCTACCTGCCCGACTGCATAGTGCCAACTGTAAAGTTTGGTGGAAGGAGGAATAATGGTCTGGGGCTGTTTTTTCATGGTTCGGGCTAGGCCACTTAGTTCCAGTGAAGGGAAATCTTAACGCTATAGCATACAATTACATTTTAGAGGATTCGGTGCCTCCATCTTTGTGGCAACAGTTTGGGGAAGCCCCTTTCCTGTTTCAGCATGACAATGCCCCTGTGCACAAAGCGAGGTCCATACAGAAATGGTTTGTCGAGATCGGTGTGGAAGAACTTGACTGGCCTCCACAGAGCCCTGACCTCAACCCCATCGAACATCTTTGGGATGAATTGGAACGCAGACTGGGAGCCAGGCCTAAATGCCCAACTTCAGTGCCCGACCTCACTAATGCTCTTGTGGCTGAATGGAAGCAAGTCCCCGCAGCAATGTTCCAACATCATCTAGTGGAAAGTCTTCCCAGAAGAGTGGAGGCTGTTATAGCAGCAAACAGGGGACCAACTCCATATTAATGCCCTTGATTTAGGAATGAGATGTTCAACAAGCAGGTGTCCACATACACTACATGTCCAAAAGTATCTCCCTGGCATATTACATTTATGCAGCAGTATACAAGACATATTTTTGGACTCACCGTTGTTGTGCTGTGTTCACTTGAACGTGGGGCGGCGGCCCTTCTTGTGGGCAAACTCTGGATGTATGGTGCTTTCAAGACAACTGGTAACTCAGAAAAAAACAAGGTTGAATCATGATGTCAGTGATCTTATAATATAATAATAATAATATAATATGCCATTTAGCAGACGTTTTTTTCCAAAGCGATTTACAGTGATGTGTGCATACGAACCCACTACCCTGGCGTTACAAGCGCCGTGCTCTACCAATTGAGCTACCAATTGAGCTACAGAGGACCACATCTTCAGGTCGGAGCTCTAGAAAGAGGCCATTCCCGACTTGGAGTTCCGAGTTCCCAGTTGTCTTGAACACACTCAAGTAATGCTGAATTGACAGCATTGCCAATGTATTCAACCTTTTCTGGCCCACGGTGTTGTGTGTGAATGTTTATTATTTTAAGCTTGGGAAAGACACCCTTTCAGACAGATGTTTTAAATCCATAAACCCAGACTTGGACCACACACCCTCTCCACCGAATAGCAGGCAGGGGAAGCAAAATAGTGATTGCTTCGTGACACTTGCGGTTAGCCATTGATTCCTTCCAAACCACTCATTGTTGAATTTGCGATTTCAGACTTGTTGAGTAATGTTTATGGCCAATGAGCACCGATACGTTTTATCTATAATTTCTCTTCATATGACAAGGATTGAAATGGATTTGCCAGTAGATTGTTGTCGTGATTCATGAGGATGACTGCTTGCTAGCTAAGATTGTGAAAGTATGATGTTGACATGATCAGTCCAATCAAAGCTACCGTAGATATAACGTGATTTGAAGTCATTTTATCTGTGGCCAATGACCTTGAGCCTTCTTGGACAGGCACTTCTAATGTAAATCTATGACAGCACCCAAGGGGGCTTGAACTGCCTAGCTCTCCCTGTAGATTCGGTGGTGACGTAGTGTCCCCATGAGGGACACAACACTGAGCCAGTCACGGCGGAACTGGAGAAGATTACCAATGCCTATACTGTGTCTTTTCGCTGGCTGCCCCTCCACCACAGAAAGCACTGAGCTATGTTTGTATGCGGCTTTATTAACTCAAGGAAACACTTTTTTTCTCCGTTGTTTTCAAACTGATATGTGACACAAATTAATGCCAAAATAACATGCAAAACAAGCAAATAAAATTTTATTTATTGCTAAAATGGTGGGGCTCAGTTCCTCCTCACTGTTAGATTCACTATAAGTTTGCATGATGTTCGGTTGGGTCAAATGCGGTCAACAGATTGTTCCAAACAAAAATGATGCTGCTTTGCACTTTGCTTCTTAATAAAAATAATTATATTTCTTGATATATATTGCAAGTCAAATCTCAATATTTGAAAAAACTATATTTTGCCCATATCGTGCGGCCTTCTCAGGCATTGCAGACTGAGGCCCTCATTAGAAAAGACAGGCCAATAGGCACCATAGATCCTGTGTGATTAACAGTACAGTATTCTCCAATCAGTCAGATAGGCATTTTGTTAGATAAGATAATGACTTTATTATCCTGTGGGAAAAATTTGGTTGCGGCTCTGTGTATACATAAAAACACACAATCAAGCATAGAAAAGGACATACAGTGGGGAAAAAAGGATTTAGTCAGCCACCAATTGTGCATGTTCTCCCACTTAAAAAGATGAGAGAGGCCTGTAATTTTCATCATAGGTACACGTCAACTATGACAGACAAATTGAGAAAAAAATATCCATAAAATCACATTGTAGGATTTTTTATGAATTTATTTGCAAATTATGGTGGAAAATAAGTATTTGGTCACCTACAAACAAGCAAGATTTCTGGCTCTCACAGACCTGTAACTTCTTCTTTAAGAGGCTCCTCTGTCCTCCACTCGTTACCTGTATTAATGGCACCTGTTTGAACTTGTTATCAGTATAAAAGACACCTGTCCACAACCTCAAACAGTCACACTCCAAACTCCACAATGGCCAAGACCAAAGAGCTGTCAAAGGACACCAGAAACAAAATTGTAGACCTGCACCAGGCTGGGAAGACTGAATCTGCAATAGGTAAGCAGCTTGGTTTGAAGAAATCAACTGTGGGAGCAATTATTAGGAAATGGAAGACATACAAAACCACTGATAATCTCCCTCGATCTGGGGCTCCACACAAGATCTCACCCCGTGGGGTCAAAATGATCACAAGAACGGTGAGCAAAAATCCCAGAACCACACGGGGGGACCTAGTGAATGACCTGCAGAGAGCTGGGACCAAAGTAACAAAGCCTACCATCAGTAACACACTACGCCGCCAGGGACTCAAATCCTGCAGTGCCAGACCTGTCCCCCTGCTTAAGCCAGTACATGTCCAGGCCCGTCTGAAGTTTGCTAGAGTGCATTTGGATGATCCAGAAGAGGATTGGGAGAATGTCATATGGTCAGATGAAACCAAAATAACACTCGTCGTGTTTGGAGGACAAAGAATGCTGAGTTGCATCCAAAGAAAACCATACCTACTGTGAAGCATGGGGGTGGAAACATCATGTTTTGGGGCTGTTTTTCAGCAAAGGGACCAGGACGTGTAAAGGAAAGAATGAATGGGGCCATGTATCATGAGATTTTGAGTGAAAACCTCCTTCCATCAGCAAGGGCATTGAAGATGAAACGTGGCTGGGTCTTTCAGCATGACAATGATCGCAAACACACCGCCCGGGCAACGAAGGACTGGCTTCGTAAGAAGCATTTGAAGGTCCTGGAGTGGCCTAGCCAGTCTCCAGATCTCAACCCCATAGAAAATCTTTGGAGGGAGTTGAAAGTCTGTGTTGCCCAGCGACAGCCCCAAAACATCACTGCTCTAGAGGAGATCTGCATGGAGGAATGGGCCAAAATACCAGCAACAGTGTGAGAAAACCTTGTGAAGACTTACAGAAAACGTTTGACCTGTGTCATTGCCAACAAAGGGTATATAACAAAGTATTGAGAAACTTTTGTTATTGACCAAATACTTATTTTCCACCATAATTTGTAAATAAATTCATTAAAAATCCTACAATGTGTTTTTCTGGAAAAATAAATCTCATTTTGTCTGTCATAGTTGACGTGTACCTATGATGAAAATTACAGGCCTCTCTCATCTTTTTAAGTGGGAGAACTTGCACAATTGGTGGCTGACTAAATACTTTTTTCCCCCACTGTATACAGACAATAAATACAGGTAGAAAAGTGCAGTTCATGAGCGATCAATGATTCATCTGTACACTATACACATCAGTACAATGTCAACTGCAGGCCAGCCCACTGGTCCTACTAGTGGGTTTAAAACATTTAGGAGCCTTGTAAGTAGGAGACCCTGTCTCTACTCTCCTCTGTCTGTTGTTCTTCAGTGGAAATCTATTTTTCTGTCGTTTATTTTGGTCGACTCTCCCCCATGATGCAATGGTATGAGTTTTCTTGTCGTCACTTGTGGAATGGAATGCTATGGGTCAGATGTGGCGCGCAAAACATTACAAGAATGGGAGCTGAGGCTAAATATTCTGGAGATTGCGGTGGAGCTTGGCACTACCATCTCAAATATGTGTTTGTTTAGAAAAACTCTCAACACTCACAGTGAGTGCTGTGTTTGTGTCAGAAAAGGCCTCAAACACCCAAACCCCAAAAATGCCTTTTTCAACCCATGATGGGACATAGCACACAGAGAGGGAGAGAAAGAGATGGTGACAGAGGGTGGTATTGATGGTAGTATCCTGATTTAAATGGACCCAGTGGATGCTGTTGATCTCAAGCTGTTTTCTCAAGCCTATCTACCAAGTACTGGTCTGGTGGTCTCTCAGCCCTGTTCTATAGCCACTGAGTTGAAATCAAGTTAACCACCAATATTTTAATCATTGTCATAATTGAACATGTCTAAGTTACACAGGTCAAATACATTAATAAATATGTTATACACGATCATACATCAATGATAGTGTTTTACACCACACAAGCTATGTTACACGATTACTCCGCGATAAAACATTGTTGTTGCCATGTGACTATTCCACGTGTGCATAGAGAGATATGCTTCCTTCACACCTCCTATATTCTGCACCGGAGAGTAGCACTGCCACAATAGAATGTAGACAATGTTCTTGGAGATAAAACTGTAAAGGGGTGTTAATATTGGATCACACAGGATTATTTCACACACAGTTGATGAGACGTGTATAACTAATGTGACTCTACACCACCATGACCTCAACCCAACCACACACACACACATCTTGACCATACCCTTACAGTGACATTTTAGTAATGTTTTCTGCTCTGGTCTTGCTCCATAGGTGCAGAAAGGAGCCCGAGTGGTTTGGGCCAAGGGCATCCTTGTGACCGCTCACATGACTTGGAATAAGGAGGAATGTGACCCCTAAAACACACAACATGGAGAGCCAGTTGGAATCCTATCAGTAGGAGCCAGCCACACAGAGACAAAAAAAACCTAGACCAAGAGAAATAGAGGAGGAATCTCAATCTCTCTACAGATCTCTCCTACAGGAGGGCCTAATCTATTTAGGTCACAGAGTTCCAGAGCAAGTTTACGAGTGTGTGTGTCAGTTGTGGGTGTCTGTTTGGGTGTGAGTTCCTTAGGCTAGATACTAAAACAGCGGAGTGTCATGAGGCCTAAGACGTTCCCCGCTGCTCCGTACGTGGGCAACACGCGCCAGCGCCTCCAGGAGATCAAGGAGGGGCTGAAGCAGCCAGCCAAGCTGGTGAGCCAGGCCCTCCATGGGGGCAGCTCCCGGGGTGAGGTGGGCCGCGGGACCGAAAGCAAGGGCAAAGACCCCGGCAGTCGCCAGCAGCAGCTCCGGCCCCCTCAGAAGTTCAACAACTACCAGAACGCTCTGAGAGAGATCCGCAAGTCCCTCATGCCCTTTGCCAATGAGTCTGGCCCCTCCTCTGGCTCCGCCCACCCTGCTGGAGACGTCAACCGACAGATGCTGCAGGAGTTGGTCAACGCTGGCTGTGACCAGGTGAGGACTGGAGAGTGTGTGTGTGTGTGGTTTCAAGTGGGAGAAACTGCTCTCATCTGTATCAATGTCTCAACTTAAATGCTGGTTCTATAATCATGTACTGTAAGTGCCTAACATAACTCATTAATGTGGATGTAGAAAGCGCCATTCAATGTCATAATATCCAGAAATACAATACAACCTTTCTCTGCCAAGAGTACAGTACAATGGTTACATAATGTGGAATGCAGAAATGTTAAAATATCAGTCGGTTTCTTCATCCTCTTTCGGAACAAGAGTGAACATCTTCTCCACCCCAGAGCGAGATGGGGAGAGGCGATGGAAGAAGAAGAGAGAGAATGTTTCCTGCGAAAACATTGTCAGCTCACACATGCTCACCTTTCGCCTAAAGAAATAAACCCTTTACTGTATTTGATATGGAAAGCTTTATTACAGGGATACGTTTTATCAGAGTATTTCTGAATAATATGGATCAGACTGTTCAGCAGAGTTCAGTCTCTTTTTAAACACCCATAACTGGCCTAAGATCAGGTCATTTTAAAGGTCTCAGTGTGTTCAAAGCTCTTGGACTGACCAGAGACCAGTTACTATAATCAGACTCAGTACCGTGCCACTGTGGTTGAAGGCTTCAGGACAGGCCTGAGGACAGGCCCTGTGATGGCGGCACTCGGCATTTAAAGAATGCTTAACTCAAGTCTTTGCACAACACTACTGACAAACCCCTCAGACCTCAACACAGTAGAGATAGTGGGGCGAGAGGGAGAGAAGGAAGACACAAGCCAGATAGATACAACTCTTTTCCTGCCTACTGACTTTGATCTCTGTCGTCTGGCTTTTACCATCACAATGATGGGTTATAAGTAATGGTGTCTCAATGAGCGATGCGGCAGTCACTGTGTCTGTCCTAGGGCTGCCTCCTTAAGTTAACCTAGCCGGACCGAGGTATGCTTCCTGTAAGACTTTAACAACAACATTATGACAATTTAGCAACTTAATCAGTCCTCAGCCCTTTACATAAGTGCTTTAGGTTTCCTGGACCAGCCGCCAGGCGTGTCGTATGATAGATGGTCCTGGTATTTTTAGGCGACTGTGACCGAGGGGCCACTGAACGGACCATTGAGTGTGGGCCTGGGCCCTTATTTTCCTACACATTCCACAGCCGTAATGGCCGCCGTAGTGAGTGGCCCCTCTAGTCTCAACTCCCCTCCATCCCCAAAAGCCCTGTGGCCTTAGTCTTATCAGCAGCCTCTCCTCTCCTCCTCCAGCCACAAATTACACAGCGCTGCGGCAAGTTACATAATCACTGTAAAAGAGGAAATGTTTTGGTGGAGGAGCGAGGAGGGGCGGCTGGGAGGGACGGAGGGTGGAGTGTGGAGGAGCTCTTTTCCTTTCCTCCACCTTCGCTCCACTATTACTGTACGAGGGTCCGGCCGGGCGGAGTGGAGACAGGAATCTTATGCACACTTAGCATATTTAAACCTCTGACATATGAAATGATGTGATCACCGCCTTTATGTAATGATTAGGTTAACAGGATGTGACAGAAGCCTTGTGTGTGTGCGTGAGTGCTCCGCTATCTTCCCCTTCTATTAATTGCACGATCTGTTGTTCCACAGACCTATTGATGTCCCCCTCTCTCCGCCTGTCCATCCAGACTCAGCTCCATAAAGGTCTTCCATATGGCTTTCATTTCCAGGGTCCCATAGTGGAATGTCTTGCAGAATTAGGTCAAAGTGAAAGCTAATATAAAACAAACAGCCTTCCTCTCAGAACTTAGAACAGTGGCGCAGAAACTGTCATTACATCCAGGAGTGTGTATTTTGTAGTTCACTTGAGTGAGAGTTGGGTGTGTATGATTATATTTACTAACTCCCAGCCTCCTAAGGAGAGTGAGAGTGTGTGTGTGTATGTTTGTGTGTGTGTGTGTGCTATCAGTGTTTGTGTGATTATGCGTTTGGGATAACTCCTTGGCTTGTGGCTGTAACCATTATGACAAGGGTGCAAATGTGGTAGAGGTTATTTTAGGCTGGAAGCCACATGAGTCTAGTAGACAGAGAGAGAAGGAGAGTGTATGCCAGAGAGACAGAGACAGAGGAAGAGAGAGAAATGAGAGGAAAAGACACCCAAAAATACTTTACTTCCTGGCCTG
The DNA here is from genome assembly GCF_964263955.1 of Coregonus lavaretus. NCBI lineage: Eukaryota > Metazoa > Chordata > Actinopteri > Salmoniformes > Salmonidae > Coregonus > Coregonus lavaretus. The sequence continues at coordinate 23,797,825 of NC_139992.1, read as the reverse complement.
TGGAAGTGAGTGTTTATATTCGTTTTCCTGTGTGTGTGTGTTATGCGTGAGGGAAAGAGTGTATTTTGGTTCAAACGTATGGGCAGGCCCACTCTCAGATGGACCCACACACACACACACACACACACACACATTGTGTAGAATATCTGTGGCTCCGGTGTTTCCTGGTTCTGAGAGCTGAATGTGCTTACAGTCGCTATGCAGCCCTGTTTTTAAACCAATACGTTTCCTCCCTGCAAATGGATGCATCCAGTCTGTCTCAGAACCTGTGGACACGCAATGGTTGCATTAGTCTCTTTAAACTAGTTTAAAGTCCACTTCAGTCCTTAAAATGTATTTAGCCCTAGTTAGGGTTGTTGCGGTGACCGTATTACCGGCAGTCATGAGTCGCTGGTCGCTGATCGCCTGTACACAGGGCTCCATTGTCCCTCTAACCACTCTGACATCAATGCCAATGCAATCGAAACACTAATCAAACACGAAACAGTATGTGCTTTTAAAACTCACCACTGTGATGAATCAATTTGAAGAAAGAAGTGAGTGGAAACATGGTTGTTGTTTCAATGCCTAATACAACGAAATAGACAGCGCGTTGTAAGGTAATGATTAATTCAAAACACCCATATGCATATTAGAACTAATGCATATTCAAAGTGCTATACAGTGCATTCGGAAATTATTCAGACCCCTAGACATTTCGTTACGTTACAGCCTTATTCTAAAATTGATTAAATCTATTTTTTTCCTCATCAATCTACACACAATACTATATAATGACAAAACAAAATTTTAGCAAATTCATTAAAAATAAAAAACGGAAATACCTTATTTACATAAATATTCAGACATTTTGCTATGAGACTCGAAATTGAGCTCATGTGCATCCTGTTTCCATTGATCATCCTTTGTTTCTACAACTTAATTTGAGTCCACCTGTGGTAAATTCAGTTGATTGGACATGGTTTGGAAAGGCACACACCTGTCTATATAAGGTCCGACAGTTGACAGCGCATGTGAGAGCGAAAACCAAGCCATGAGGTTGAAGGAATTGTCCTTAGAGCTCAGAGACAGGATTGTGTCGAGGCACAGATCTGGGGAAGGGTACCAAAACATTTCTGCAGCATTGAAGGTCCCCAAGAACACAGTGGCGTCCATCATTCTTAAATGGAAGAAGTTTGGAACCACCAAGACTCTTCCTAGAGCTGGCCGCTCGGCCAAACTGAGCAATCGGGGGAGAAGGGCCTTGGTCAGGGAGGTGACCAAGAACCCGATGGTCACTCTGACAGAGCTCTAAAGTTCCTCTGTGGAGATGGGAGAACCTTCCAGAAGGACAACCATCTCTGTAGCATTCCACCAATCAGGCCTTTATGGTAGAGTGGCCAGACGGAAGCCACTCCTCAGTAAAAGGCACAACCCGCTTGGAGTTTGCCAAAAGGCACCTAAAGAGAAACAAGATTCTCTGGTCTGATGAAACCAAGATTGAACTCTTTTGCCTGAATGCCAAGTGTCACGTCTGGAGGAAACCTGGCACCCTCCCTATAGTGAAGCATGGTGGTGGCAGCATCACGCTGTGGGGATGTTTTTCAGCGGCAGGGACTGGGAGACTAGTCAGGATCAGGGGAAAGATGAACGCTGCAAAGTACAGAGAGATCCTTGATGAAAACCTGCTCCAGAGCTCTCAGGACCTCAGACTGGGACGAACGTACACCTTCCAACAGGACAACGACCCTAAGCACACAGCCAAGACAACGCAGGAGTGGCTTCTGGACAAGTCTCTGAATGCCCTTGAGTGGCCCAGCCAGAGCCCGGACTTGAACCCGATCTAACATCTCTGGAGAGACCTGAAAGTAGCTGTGCAGCGACGCTCGCCATCCAACCTGACAGAGCTTGAGAGGATCTGCAGAGAAGAATGGGAGAAACTCCCCAAATACAGGTGTGCCAAGCTTGTAGCGTCATACCCAAGAAGACACAAGGCTGTAATCGCTGCCAAAGGTGCTTCAACAAAGTACTGAGTAAAGGGTCTGAATACTTATGTAAATGTGATATTTCTGTTTTTTATTTTTAATACATTTGCTAACATTTCTTAACCTGTTTTTGCTTTGTCACCAATTTAATCCATTTTAGAATAACGTAACAAAGTGTGGAAAAAGTCAAGGGGTCTGAATATTTTCCGATGCACTGTATGTGCATGAGTTGTGTTACCTGGTGAGGTCTGTTTGATGACCCGGACGATGACCCTGCATGATGCAACTATCCTATAGTTGCATCATGCAGCACATATCTTTTGATTTCTAAGACATTTTAAGGTTTGTATCATTCACAACTAAAGTTTCCAAATAATTCTAAATCTAGAGTATAGGACCTGTTTTTAAATGATTTACTTTTATGCTCAACATAGCCACTTCATATGTGCACTCTCGCGCCGGAATGGGAAAAATATCCTTTCTATTTTATTCCGCTAAGTTCAATTATATTCTTCTTACTACAAAATCAGATAATGTAAAATAATGGCACATGACTTATAAGCATATCTTGTCTGCTAAATGAACAAGCCTACAGCCTATGGCATGGCACATAGCCAGATAACATACAGTAGGCCAACAAATAATTAGTCCTTTCTTCATATAATGTTTCTTTAGATCTGCCAAAAATTAAATTGATTTATTGTGATGGTGTATATTCAATTGATTTATTAGTCTTTTTTTTTTAAATGCAGAAATTCCAAAGGCGTGCATCAGCGGCTTGTATGTATGGATGGCCTTGAGATGCTAAACGTGTTTATGTTAATTACCGGTCAATTACCCTGAGACCGGCAGTCTTTTGCATGACAATAACCGGCTAACATAATTTCATGACTGCCACAACCCTAGCCCTAGTTTATTTCCTGTAAAATGTTATATTCTTACACAACATCATCAAGATTAATCTTGATTCTATGTTTTAAATAACAACCTCCAGTGGCTATTTCAGATGAGCAGTAGTATTTGGTTGGAGTTCTCTAACTGACCATCGGAGGCGGTGTGGGGCTGAATGCCTGTGTTGACTGAGGGCCAAACTGAGGTTTGGGTTGAATGTCTTTTAGCGTGAGGTCATATGCCATTAAGGGGTATTTCCTCATGTAGTTGTGGGTCGCCTAGTTAAAGAACGGTCGCAGGTTGTCTCGTGTTTGTTTTCACGTCTCACTCACTGATGTTTAATGGCTGTTGTTGTTTGTACTCTGCCTATCAGCCAGTGTGAAAATAGTAGGATAACCTGCATGATCTTTATATAAATACTAAAATATGTACTACAGTATGGTGCTGAACTGTCACCATAGAGGTACTTGCCATAAAAATAGCCTGCTATTGGAATGTTGAAAGAATGTAAAAGGGCAGGTTCTATGTTCTGTGTTGTTGTGTGTGAGGCTGGCTCAGGAAATGGCTGGTGCATGACCCCAGGAGAAGAGGATGCAGGTGCAAGGCCTGCTGGGGGGCTGTTTAAATCATAATGTCCTAATGTGTGCTTGCGTGACTATAGAAGAGGCTATACACTATCTGGTACTGAAATAATGCAATCTGTTCCACAACATGAGATGGATGAGCATCATCAGTCACAGTCTCTCAATAATATATCAATGTCTATTAAACACCGTTGTTTTGCCACCAGGAAATGGCGGTGCGGGCTCTGAAGCAGACGGGCAGCAGAAACATTGAGGCTGCTCTGGAGTACATCAGTAAGATGGGATACCTGGACCCCCGCAATGAACTCATCGTCCGGGTCATCAAACAGACCTCACCAGGTAACACAATCATGCACATACAGTGCATTCGGAAAGTATTCAGACCCCTTGACTTTTTCCACATTTTGTTACGTTACAGCCTGATTCTAAAATGGATTAAATTGGTGACAAAGCAAAAACAGGTTTTTAGAAATGTTAGCAAATGTATTAAAAAAGAAAAACTGAAATATCACATTTACTTAAGTATTCAGTACTTTGTTGAAGCACCTTTGGCAGTGATTACAGCCTCAAGTCTTCTTGGGTATGACGCTACAAGCTTAGCACACCTGTATTTGGGGAGTTTCTTCCATTCTTCTCTGCAGATCCTCTTAAGCTCTGTCAGGTTGGATGGGGAGCGTCGCTGCACAGCTATTTTCAGGTCTCTCCAGAGATGTTCGATCGGGTTCAAGTCCGGGCTCTGGCTGGGCCACTCAAGGACATTCAGAGACTTGTCCCAAAGCCACTCCTGCGTTGTCTTTGCTATGTGCTTAGGGTCGCTGTCCTGTTGGAAGGTGAACCTTCGCCCCAGCCTGAGGTCCTAAGCGCTCTGGAGCAGGTTTTCATCAAGGATCTCTCTGTACTTTGCTCCGTTCATCTTTCCCTCAATCCTGACTAGTCTCCCAGTCCCTGCCGCTGAAAAACATCCCCACAGCATGATGATGCTGCGACCACCATGCTTCACCGTAGGGATGTTGCCAGGTTTCCTCCACACGTGACACTTGGCATTCAGGCCAAAGAGTTCAATCTTGGTTTCATCAGACCAGAGAATCTTGTTTCTCATGATCTGAGAGTCCTTTAGGTGCCTTTTGGCAAGCTCCAAGCAGGCTTCCGTCTGGCCACTCTACCATAAAGGCCTGATTGGTAGTGCTGAAGAGATGGTTGTCCTTCTGGAAGGTTCTTCCATCTCCACAGAGGAACTCTCGAGCTCTGTCAGAGTGACCATCGGGTTCTTGGTCACCTCCCTGATTGCTCAGTTTTGGCCGGGCGGCCAGCTCTTGGTGGTTCCAAACTTCTTCCATTTAAGAATGATGGAGGCCACTGTGTTCTTGGGGACTTTCAATGCTGCAAATGTTTTGTTACCCTTCCCCAGATCTGTGCCTCGACACGATCCTGTCTCTGAGCTCTACGGACAATTCCTTCGACCTCATGGCTTGGTTTTTTCTCTCACCTGCACTGTCAACTGTGGGACCTTATGTAGACAGGTGTGTGCCTTTCCAAATCATGTCCAATCAATTGAATTTACCACAGGTGGACTCAAATCAAGTTGTAGAAACATCTCAAGGATGATCAATGGAAACAGGATGCACCTGAGCTCAATTTCGAGTCTCATACAAAGGGTCTGAATACTTATGTAAATAAAGGATTTCTGTTTTCTATTTCTAATACATTTGCAAAAATGTCTAGAAACCTGTTTTTGCTTCGTCATTATGGGGTATTGTGTGTAGATTGATGAGGAAAATGTTTTATTTAATCAATTTTAGAATAAGGCTGTAACATAACAATGTGGAAAAAGTGAAGGGGTCTGAATACTTTCCGAATGCACTCTATATTCTAAATATATGCACAGAAAGTTTGAAATTCAATAAGTATATGAACTCACTTACCACTATGATTTCTGTCCACAGGCAAAGGGGGTATGCCAAACTCAATGGACCACAGACCACCATTAGAGGGAACAAGTGAGGGCGCCATGCCTCCCTACCACCAGATGGGGGCACCGATGTATGATGGTGCTGGTTATGGACCAGAGGGCGCCTACATGGGTGCCCCCTACATGGGTGCCCCCATGGGACGCCCTCCCAGCATGGGAGCCTACGCTCCAGCCATGGCCGCCTACCCTCCAACCAATCCAGGGAACCCCATGTACACCCCAGGCACCCCGCAGAAGGCCTACCCAGGCAGCATGGAGCAGGCCATGATGGGCTACAGCGTCCCCGGCCAGCCCCAGGCACCAGGAGGCCCCGTCCCCGGACCCCACTACGACTATGGCCATGTCCGGCCTCACATGATGGAGCCCTCAGGCTACGGCGTGCAGAGGAGTGCCTCCTTCCAGAACAAGATGCCGCCGCTGGCACCTGACAACTACGTCAACATACAGGGGAAAGGGGCCATGGGACAGAACGGGGGAGGGTACCCCCCTAACATGTACCTGCCTCCCCACCCCCAGCAGTCCAGCCCCACCTCACACCAGGTCCACATGATGTCCCGCTCACCCGGTGGGGTTGCCGCCGCCATGGGGCCAGACTTCTCTGACCTCCCTCAGGGCCTGCTCACACCCTCTAGAGCCAGCCTTAACCTGGACCTGTACGAGCAGCACCAGCACCACTGGGCCGGTCCCCAGGGTTCTGAGGGGGCCCCTCCAGCTAGGCAGCCCCAGCCTCAGGGGCCCTTCCGGGGAGAGGTGCGGGTCCCCAGCAGGACCAACTCCTTCAACAACCGTTCAGCGCCCCCGAACAACATCCGGCCCTCCCTGGTCGCTCCTGGCAAGCAGGACCCGTCCCTGGGACCACCCAACACCATCACGGCGGTGACTTCGCCCCCCATCCAGCAGCCGGTGAAGAGCATCCGGGTGATGAGGCCCGAGCCGAAGACTGCTGTGGGGCCATGTCACCCTGGCTGGTTGGCTGCCCAGGCTGCTCAGGAAGCATCTGAGCCCCTTGCCTACATGCCTGAAGAGGCCTACGCTCTGGAGCCTGCCCAGGAGCCCCGCTGTCCACCACCTCCCTACCCCAAAACCCTGCTCGTGTCTGGGGCTGCTTCAGAGGCAGGGCCCCTGGAGGGACCAGGAGGAGCTATGTGTGGAGCCCCAGACCTCAACACCCCTGCTAGACCACATGGTGGTAGTGGAGGAGGAGGAGGAGGAAAGGAGAGCCAGGTGAAAGAGAAGACCAAGTCTGGGAAAGGAGAGAAGACAGTGAAAAACAAGAAGCAGATCCAGACATCGCCGGTGCCGGTGAGGAAGAACGGGCGTGATCAGGAGAAGAGGGAGTCGCGCATTAAAAGCTACTCGCCCTTCGCCTTCAAGTTCTACATGGAGCAGCATGTGGAGAATGTGATGAAGACTCACCAGCAGAAACTGAACCGCAGGCTGCAGCTAGAGCAGGAGATGTCCAAGGTGAGACAGAGAGAGACCTAAAGGTTATGAGGACCTGTGTTGTAGACAACCCCTAGAATACCCTAAATACCTAGAATGGGAGTCAATGAGTTCATGGCTCTATTTGTAACAGCTTGTCCAAAACATTTAGAAAAACAGTTACCCGGGGTTCAGTCCTTTTGACAGAATGTTATGAAATCATACAAACAAAAAAAGTGTTTACTAGTGAAGTAATACATTACTTACTTTTGTATCTTATATTCACAGTTGATTGAGACATTCGAAACATCAAACACTTCAAGAAATATATAATATAATTGTAATAAGGCATGTATACAGTATGTTACTAAAGCAACCTATCCCCTTTTTCTTTCTTGCCCTTCCCCCTTTCTCCAGGCTGGCCTATCAGAGGCGGAGCAGGAGCAGATGAGGAAGATGCTTAACCAGAAGGAGTCCAACTATAACCGGCTGCGCCGTGCCAAGATGGACAAGGCCATGTTTATCAAGATCAAGACGCTGGGCATCGGGGCCTTCGGTGAGGTGTGCCTGACCCGCAAGGTGGACACGGGAGCCCTGTACGCCATGAAGACGCTGCGCAAGAAGGACGTGCTCAACCGCAACCAGGTGGCCCACGTCAAGGTAAAGCTTAAACCAAGTGATGATGATGAGATGCTTCTGGTGATGTTTCCATGTTATTGTGATGCCAAAGGCACATTCCAACATTTGGTATGGAATGTACAATAAAGTTTTTTCTTATTAATTCTAACCCTAAGGCTGAGCGTGACATCCTGGCAGAGGCAGACAACGAGTGGGTAGTGCGTCTGTACTACTCGTTCCAGGACCGTGACAGCCTCTACTTCGTCATGGACTACATCCCCGGAGGAGACATGATGAGCCTGCTGATCCGCATGGGCGTCTTCCCCGAACCACTGGCATGCTTCTACGTGGCTGAGCTGACCCTGGCCATCGAGAGTGTCCACAAGATGGGCTTCATCCACCGTGACATCAAGCCGGACAACATCCTCATCGACCTGGACGGACACATCAAGTTGACCGACTTTGGCCTCTGCACCGGCTTCCGCTGGACGCACAACTCCAAGTACTATCAGAAAGGTGAGCAGGGGACAAGACAAAGGACAAGTTCTTTCACTGCGTACATGCTTTTGTATAGACGGCTTCCCCTTGATATGTAACATCTTCTCCTCTCTCCAGGCAGCCACATCAGGCAGGACAGCATGGAGCCCAGTGACTTCTGGGACGACGTGTCCAACTGTCGTTGTGGTGACCGGCTGCAGACCCTAGAGCAGCGGGCGACACGGCAACATCAGCGCTGCCTGGCACACTCCCTGGTGGGCACGCCCAACTACATCGCCCCTGAGGTGCTGCTACGCAAAGGTGAGGGAAAGACCGGGCATAGTGCAGTAGTTGTATGTTTGATATATGAAATAAAGAAGCCTATTGTGATCTTGTTAGTGAGCGGTTGTGGTCTTGTCCCTGCAGGGTACACCCAGCTTTGTGACTGGTGGAGTGTGGGTGTGATCCTCTTTGAGATGCTGGTGGGACAGCCACCCTTCCTGGCCCCAACACCCACCGAGACACAGATAAAGGTTAGTAGTCAGTCGACTCACAGCTCAGTAAAACTACTGAATGTGGAAATACCATATCACTCATCAATTGCAGCTCTGAAACATATTGTATCCATCCCTTTCCTCTTCAGGTGATAAACTGGGAGAGCACGCTGCAGGTGCCCCCGCAGATCAAGCTCAGCCCCGAGGCTGTCGACATCATCGGCCGTCTCTGCTGCTCCCCAGAGGAACGTCTTGGGAGCAACGGCGCTGGCGAGATCAAAACTCATCCCTTCTTCGACCAGATGGATTTCTCCAGCAACCTGCGCACCCAGCCCGCCCCCTACCGGCCCAAGATTGCCCACCCCATGGACACTTCCAACTTCGACCCGGTGGAGGAGGAAGGGAGTCCCGGGGCATGGAGTGACAGCGGGGACAGCACCCGGGCCTGGGAGACCCTCTGCACCCCACACGGGAAACACCCGGAGCACGCCTTCTACGAGTTCACCTTCCGCAGGTTCTTTGACGACAACGGCTGCCCCTTCCGCTACCCCAAGCCCCCTGAGACCAGCCACAGTCAGGGGCCTCCCAGCAGCAGCGGAGCCAGCAGCATGGGCCCTGAGGAGGAAGAGGAGGAGGAGGAAGAGCAGGGGGAGGGTTGTGAGCCTGTGTATGTGTAGAAGAGCCCAGACTGTTGGCTTTCTAAACCATGCCCCCTCTCTCTCTCTCCACCAATCGGCACTCAGCACCTGGGGCCCTGGCTGCCAACCTCCCATCTACCACTGTTCTTCTTAGAAGTGTGAATGTGTGTTCATGTGTGTGTGTGCGTGCCTCTGTATATGTGGATTTGAGAGACTGAGAGCGAGTGAGATATTGAGAACAGGACGGCCTGACATCTGTTCAACAATTCAGGCACTACTGTGTGGAATCTACAGCGTGAGCAGAGACTACAATAAGAACCCCTGATCTGGGACAACGAAACAACTAACTGTACAAGGGCTAGGCATGGGATACTGATGCCTGAGGACTGTTATGAAAAAATACTATTCAGAACAGGAACAGATAGGTATTCTATGGTAATTAAAAGGCTCCAATGCGCTGTGGAGGTTTACAAAAGTGTTCAGATAAGAGTTTGACGCTGGGACCGTGACCTTGCGTGGTCGTAGTGCTCTATCCCATTCCTTCTGCCCTGGGTATTACAGAGATCACTTCTTCCAGGTTGACCTTACCCCAGGAAGTTAACACAAACACTTATTGTTTCACAGGTTGCTTGTCTCTTCCTTTCTGAGACGTAGGGACTAGAACCAGCGTGTGCTTCGGACACTGAGCTGGACTTTAGGTTGGACTGGACTGAATTAACTGGTGATCGAGGGGAAGAATCAAAACACAACACTTCTCACACAGCAGTGACAAAATAAGCTACCAAAATACACATACACATGCGCACATTCACACTTTGCAGGGTGGTTGTACTACACAATCTAGGAGGAAGCAATGGGGTTGTCCTCTGCAGCTAACCACCCTAAGTCCTCTAAAACCACAGGGTTATCTTAAGCATTGCTATCAATGTTGTTTGGATGTTTTTCAAAGGTAGAGGGTCTGACATGGCAGTCTAGAGATTCCCCCATGGTTAATTAGCTGTGTGTCTCCTACATTCAGCTTCACACTGTTTTTTCTCTCCATATAGGTGATGTGGGATGCCGCCATCTTGTGGTTAGAGACATTTTTAAAAGTATTTTTTTAGTGATCCAATTGACATTTTAATCACTTAGCAGACGCTCTTATCCAGAGCGACTTACAATTAGTGAGTGCATACATTTTTCATACTGGCCCCCCATGGGATACGAACCCACAACCCTTGCGTTGCAAGCGCCATGCTCTACCAACTGAGCTACAGGAGAGCCACTATGTTGTTCCCTTCCCACCCCTAAATGTCTTCAGGATTCTGTTTCGAGTATCAGACCCAGAGGAATGGTTGTGATGGGTAAATACTCATAGGAGGAACAACAAATTCCTTTGGTTGAAGTGCCAGCTGCCAGATACATGGATTACATTGTTATTTGAGTCAATCAATTCCTCTTGATATTATTATGATTAAGTTTTATTGAGCTAGTTCTGAGGAAGGTGAACTGCAAGTGTGTAATCAATGCTTTGTTGTAGATATGGATCTTGTGATTACATACACACGTGGTAAGCAGTCACACGACACATACAGTACACCTGCTCTAAGACTGTCGTATACTGTGACATTACTGATGCCAAGAGCAGTGCTTTTTTAGCCACATTGACATTTCAAAGCCCTACCAGCTGGTGCACCACTTACACACACGCAGTATTATACAGTTAACACATCTGAGTGTCCACACAGTCTCTCAGTCCATATGGAGACAGATGTGAAAACTCTATGGCAGAAACATGTGATAGTATGACTATGTGCAATACAGAAAATACAATATATCGTTTTCTAAATACTTACAATTATCCTTTTTATCTTTTAATACTGAAACACGCTATGCACAAATATATATTATATTGGTTTATATATTTTCCGTATAGTTACATGACCCCATGCTGCTTATTATTGTGATTATTATTATTTACATTATTATCATTATTTCATGTATATGTAATTTCTTTTTTGTGTAAAAAAAAAAAAAAGGTGTGGGTTTGATTGCCAGTGTGTTTGATTTGGAAAGTGACGAACTGTGTGCCTTCTAGATGAATGTTGGTGCGTATCTATCCACCACAATATGATGATGATGATGATGATGATCAGTGTTTGTGCAGAATAACAGCAGCGTTCCTGCTCTCTGCAACTGGGCTGGCCCTGTGTATATGAGAGTAGGGCGGAAGAGGGAGAAAGACAGACCGAGTGATGGAGAAAGGAAAACAGGGCAGGATTGGTTATAAAGTGTCAAATCTATGAATAAATAGCTTCCTTTATATTACAAGACCAGGTATAGGAAATGACAAAGACTTATGTATTATTGGTACATTCTAATGCATCCTAATGACCACAGGTTAATTTGACCATTAATCTTATGCTTGTGTTACAGAATTGCAGTGGAGCACTGCTCTAAACCATATGCTTATTGACAATCAGCCATCGACGCAGTCTTGTATGTCCAACTGAATAACTGTATAACAGTATTCCATATTTGATTGTCTTACTGACAGAAGGGTCAGGAAGTTGCAAGTTCTGCCATATGTCCATTTCCATACATTCTAAGTGCACCAATATGTATCTCAAAGATCAGATTTGTGACAAAATATGAGGGGAATATTTTAAACAATTACAATTGTTTAAACGTGCCAATAATGTTTTTGCTCACTTGCATGACGAAATGGACATGTTTTTTATAATGTGTCTCGTGTTCAGGATTGGGCAGCAAATTCACTTCATTTGATCATCGTTGTCAGCGCAAGTGGGATTGTCAATCCACATTCACCAGGATGGACTACTCAGTGAAAAATAGCTTTATAAAGAAACTGTGCTCACCGAGTCAGTTTTCTAGTGTGTATGAGTGTTTGTGTGTTAGGTGTGCTGTGGATGATGTGTGGGTTCCCAGTATCTGAGTTTTGAAAGTGATGACTGACAATCTTTTTGACTGATTTGAGATCTAATGTAGTGACTCATGATGGAACTTTTTTACTTATGTACCTTTTTGTATTTTTACTCTCTGGAGTTTTCATGTCTTTGATCCTCCTTAATGTATAATACAATTCTGTTACTCTTGAATATATATTTATACAGATATACATATTTTTTTGTATCTTTATTCTTTTTCATTTCCTCTGAGCTAATGTTCAAACCTTGTCTACAGTATTATAGACAATATAATTTGGACAACATATCTTTTTTTTATTTCTTTTTTTTTATACATATGTATGAATTAAGAATTTGAAAAAATGCTTTCACTGTCGTCACGTGTAAAATATATGTATAAATTAAATTAACCAGCTTCGGCTTGTGTCGTAATTCCAAACCCTCAAACAATGTTATGTCTGGATTAATAATATGATTGATTCTTGTTGGCTTTGAATATTAGGGTTAACCAATTTTATCAGAAAATTGAGAAGTCATTATTATGTCTGATTTGAGAAAGGTGAAATATATATGGTGATAAATTCAGTTAATTTATTTGGGTTTCTACAGGAATTTGTCTTGCATTCAAGAGCACTGAGTTTAGACAACATTAAATCCTCAACATTTCCAGACAACATGACATGACAACAACCACAAACAGAGCGCTACAGTGCATTCGGAAAATATTCAGACCCCTTCACTTTTTCCACATTTTGTTACGTTACAGCCTTATTCTAAAATGGATTAATAAAACAAAGAATCCACATCAATCTAAACACAATACCCCATGATGACAAAGCGAAAACAGGTTTTTAGAAATTTTTGAAAATCTATTAAAAATAAAAACAACTTATTTACATAAGTATTCAGACCCTTTGCTTTGAGACTCGAAATTGAGCTTGGGTTCATCGTGTTTCCATGGATCATACTGGAAATGTTTCTACAACTTGATTTGAGTCCACCTGTGGTAAATTCAGTTGATTGGACATGATTTGGAAAGGCACACACCTGTCTATATAAGGTCTGACAGTTGACAGCGCATGTGAGAGCGAAAACCAAGCCATGAGGTTGAAGGAATTGTCCGTAGAGCTCCGAGACTGGATTGTGTCGAGGCACAGATCTGGGGAAGGGTAGCAAAAAATGTCTGCAGCATTGAAGGTCCCAAAGAACACAGTGGCCTCCATCATTCTTAAATGGAAGAAGTTTGGAACCACCAAGACTCTTCCTAGAGCTGGACGCCTGGCCAAACTGAGCAATCGGTGGGAGAAGGGGCGTGGTCAGGGAGGTGACCAAGAACCTGATGGTCACTCTGACAGAGCTCCAGAGTTACTCTGTGGAGATGGGTGAAATTTCCAGAAGGACAACAATCTCTGCAGCACTCCACCAATCAGGCCTTTATGGTAGATTGGCCAGACGGAAGCCACTCCTCAGTAAATGGCAGATGACTGCCCGCTTGGAGTTTGCCAAAAGGCACCTAAAAGACTCTCAGATCGTGAGAAACAAAATGATCTGGTCTGATGAAACCAATATTGAACTCTTTGGCCTGAATGCCAAGTGTCACATCTGGAGGAAACCTGGCACCATCCCTACGGTGAAACATGGTGGTGGCAGCATCATGCTGTGGGGATGTTTTTCAGCGGCAGGGACTAGGAGACTAGTCAGGATTGAGGGAAAGATGAACGGAGCAAAGTACAGAGAGATCCTTGATGAAAACCTGCTACAGAGCGCTCAGGACCTCAGATTGGGGTGAAGGTTCCCCTTCCAACAGCACAATGACCCTAAGCACACAGCCAAGACAACGCAGGAGTGGCTTCGGGACAAGTCTCTGAATGTCCTTGAGTGGCCCAGCCAGAGCCCGGACTTGAACCCGATCGAACATCTCTGGAGAGACCTGAAAATAGCTGTGTAGTGACGCTCCCTATCCAACCTGACAGAGCTTGAAAGGATCTTCAGAGAAGAATGGGAGAAACTCCCCAAATACAGGTGTGCCAAGCTTGTAACGTCATACCCAAACAGACTTGAGGCTGTAATCGCTACTAAAGGTGCTTCAACAAAGTACTGAGTAAAGGGTCTGAATACTTATGTAAATGTGATATTTCCAGGGTTTAAAAAAATAATAATTTGCAAGAAAATCTAAAAACCTGTTTTAGCTTTGTCATTATGGGGTATTGTGTGTAGATTGATGAGTGGGGAAGATGGTCCCCTGAGAGTTTGAATTAGGACAGGAAAATGTACTGTATACAGTGAGCTATACAAATATCAGCATTCTGGCCATACCCAATATTATTTAGCTCTATTTTCAACTGTACTGATACAATATAATTTTCATAACGTTAATTAATTCAGATGCTATTGAAACTGTTCATTTCCAGCAGATGGAGACAGAATGTGACATACATTTTTGTATCACCATAATATTTATTTAGAAAACACAAACAATACAAGGACAGGGGTGTTCAAATATAGACCTGAACATCGTTTTATTCAGTATTCTATTGAAATGCAACAAGACACACAGAGAACACCTAGAAGGTGGTTTGACAAAATTGTAATTTTTCTCAAGTCTATCATTTCACTGTGGGGGCTACCTCTGAAGGTGTTAAAAAGGTTGAAGAATGCTTTTTGATGCACACGTGAATTGAAACATGGGTTCCGTTTAATCAATAGTAAGATGAGCAATACAGTCAAATATTCAAATGGTGGTTGATTAAAATTTAAATCTATGCAGGTTATTCATCTTGGTTGAAAGAGGTTTATGTGTGGTAGATGGATGTACATGTAGATTCTGATTTTAAAAAATGTACCAGCGGATTGAAATGATTTTGTGAATTTTTTTGGTGCGTTCTCCTGGTGGTAGGAATAATCTATAAACATTAATGTATCACATCATATGAAGTTTGCAAGCGTCTTTGCTTGTAAAAACGAAGACCTTACGTTCAATATTTTATTGCTATGTTTTTTATTACATAACCTCCATAGAGCCACGCACCGTCCTAAAACTCCCTGCCAAAAGTCTCCATGAACAAATTGGCCTAGAGTACGGCTTAATCCCACAATTCAGCGCATGGCGCGTCATTGAAGAGAGACAATGATGGCGGCGGTCAGTGCACCAGAAGTGATTTCACAGCTGGAAAGCGCTGCCAAAGTTTTAATGGTGAGAAATATAATCTCATTTTTTTCTTTTTCGGTATGTGTTTCGTTATTGGTTTTATTGAGAGTTATGAGACGACGAGCAATTTAGCGGGCACAGTTATTTATCTGAGAAAGGATAGCGATGCGTGGCGCAGTGCTGTCTCCATCCCGCAAAAATCTAGCATAGCCATCATCCCAAAAGCCACTAGCTAGCTATGTGTGACAGTGTCTGTTGTGACGGTGTTTCCTAAAAACATCACTAGTAGAACACACATGTTTACAGGGACCCACACACGTGTTTAGCTAGCTAGTTAGTTTGATACAATAATCTAGTTGTATTTCTTAAACACTAGACAGTTCGGTGAACATCCCCGTTACAGACACGCTGTTGATTCACCATGTTCCACCTAACGTTAGCTAGCTAGCTACTTACTTTCTTTACCCTCGATTTGTCACCAACGTTATGCAACAGTCAACGAGGGCACTGTCTCAATTCCCTGAATATATAATAAAGCACAGCTTTTAGTAAAGGAAAAGTCATATATTGGAAACAATTAGCTAACCATCAGGAAGGGTTGGCTAGCTAGTAACGTTAGTTAGCTAAAAGTTATTGATCACACTTTGATTAAGCACCATGCTTGGTGACTGAAGTACTCTGGGGAGCTCGTGCCAGTTACCTTGAATAACTTTATTCATTTTTGAGTTTATTCTAGTCTTGCTGTTTTAGCTTCATAATTATGTAACTGTGTTGAATAATAGGCTAGCTAGTTAACAGATTCGGGTGCAATCGTTTCTAAATGTGTGTGTGACCTGTGTATGTTCAGGGGGAAGGGGTGGGCATGAGAAGGAAGCCCCTGTCGTGCGGTGGTCAGGACAGATAAAATGGTCTTTCTCGCCTCCTTCCTGGCCACCGTGATCCAGAGAGCTGCTTTTACTGCAATTAGACCTGGAATGTGATTCTCCTGCTGAGCCATATTCTAGCCACACTCCTTGGCTTACCCCGTGTGTGTGTGTATCTGTGGGGGTCTTTTAAAGTGTGTGTGTGTGTGACTTACTGTACATATTTGAGATGTGGTGTAATTGAATGTACACTAATGGTATGTGTGTTTAGGCACCGCCATCCATGGTAAATACAGAACAGAGGCAGCACGCAGAACACATATTCCTCTCCTTCAGGAAGTCCAAATCACCCTTCGCTGTCTGCAAGCACATCTTAGGTAAGAGTCACACTTCGAATGCTTCAAAACACTCCTAAAAAATGTCTGTTTGTGTGTGTTAGGCCTGCTTAGTGTTTGTGGGAGCCACTGTATCTCCTGAGGTTGGTCAGTAGTTCTTCCACTGGTTTTTGTTTGTGAACTCGTTAACTTATTTTTGTGTTCCTGTGAGTGTGCTTTGTGTGTTTTTCCACAGAGACATGTGATACTGTGTGTGCATGTGTGTCCACAGCAGGTTTTCCGTTAACCGGTAATAGCCGGCTTTTGGCTGATAAAAATAAATGATAGAAAAGCTGATTTAAATAAAATTAGCGACGGCCAATTGTCTGGGAGAAGAAGAAAAAAATCCCATTGCAAAATGGTGCTTTTTATCATATTCATTGATGGAAATTCACTATATACAGTGAGGGGAAAAAAGTATTTGATCCCCTGCTGATTTTGTACGTTTGCCCACTGACAAAGAAATGATCAGTCTATAATTTTAAATGGTACGTTTATTTGAACAGTGAGAGACAGAATAACAACAACAAAATCCAGAAAAACGCATGTTAAAAATGTTATAAATTGATTTACATATTAATGAGGGAAATACGTATTTGACCCCCTCTCAATCAGAAAGATTTCTGGCTCCCAGGTGTCTTTTATACAGGTAACGAGCTGAGATTATGAGCACACTATTAAAGGGAGTGCTCCTAATCTCAGCTTGTTACCTGTATAAAAGACACCTGTCCACAGAAGCAATCAATCAATCAGATTCCAAACTCTCCACCATGGCCAAGACCAAAGAGCTCTCCAAGGATGTCAGGGACAAGATTGTAGACCTACATAAGGCTAGAATGGGCTACAAGACCATCGCCAAGCAGCTTGGTGAGAAGGTAACAACAGTTGGTGCGATTATTCGCAAATGGAAGAAACACAAAAGAACTGTCAATCTCCCTCGGCCTGGGGCTCCATGCAAGATCTCACCTCGTGGAGTTGCAATGATCATGAGAACAGTGAGGAATCAGCCCAGAACTACGCGGGAGGATCTTGTCAATGATCCCAAGGCAGCTGGGAATATAGTCACCAAGAAAACAATTGGTAACACACTACACCGTGAAGGACTGAAATCCTGCAGTGCCCGCAAGGTCCCCCTGCTCAAGAAAGCACATATACAGGCCCGTCTGAAGTTTGCCAATGAACATCTGAATGATTCAGAGGAGAACTGGGTGAAAGTGTTGTGGTCAGATGAGACCAAAATTGAGCTCTTTGGCATCAACTCAACTTGCTGTGTTTGGAGGAGGAGGAATGCTGCCTATGACCCCAAAAACACCATCCCCACCGTCAAACATGGAGGTGGAAACATTATGCTTTGGGGGTATTTTTCTGCTAAGGGGACAGGACAACTTCACCGCATCAAAGGGACGATGGACGGGGCCATGTACCGTCAAATCTTGGGTGAGAACCTCCTTCCCTCAGCCAGGGCATTGAAAATGGGTCGTAAATGGGTATTCCAGCATGACAATGACCCAAAACACACGGCCAAGGCAACAAAGGAGTGGCTCAAGAAGAAGCACATTAAGGTCCTGGAGTGGCCTAGCCAGTCTCCAGACCTTAATCCCATAGAAAATCTGTGGAAGGAGCTGAAGGTTCGAGTTGCCAAACGTCAGGCTCTAAACCTTAATGACTTGGAGAAGATCTGCAAAGAGGAGTGGAACAAAATCCCTCCTGAGATGTGTGCAAACCTGGTGGCCAACTACAATAAACGTCTGACCTCTGTGATTGCCAACAAGGCTTTTGCCACCAAGTACTAAGTCATGTTTTGCAGAGGGGTCAAATACTTATTTCCCTCATTTAAAATGCAAATCAATTTATATCATTTTTGACATGCGTTTTTCTGGATTTTGTTGTTGTTATTCTGTCCCTCATTGTTCAAATAAACCTACCATTAAAATTATAGACTGATCATGTCTCTCTGTAGCTCAGCTGGTAGAGCACGGCGCTTGTAACGCCAGGGTAGTGGGTTCGATCCCCGGGACCACCCATACACAAAAATAAATGCAAACATGACTGTAAGTCGCTTTGGATAAAAGCGTCTGCTAAATGGCATATTATTATTATGTCTTTGTCAGTGGGCAAAATCACAAAATCAGCAGGGGATCAAATACTTTTTTCCCTCACTGTATACACAAGTATGTGGACTCAAATTAGTGGATTCTGCTATTTCAGCCACACCTGTTGCTGACAGGTGTATAAAATCGAGCACACCGCCATGCAATCTCCATAGACAAACATTGGCAGTAGAATGGCCTTACTGAAGAGCTCAGTGACTTTCAATGTGGCACTGTCATAGGATGCCACCTTTCCAACAAGTCAGTTTGTCAAATTTCTGCCCTGCTAGAGCTTCCCCGGTCAACTGTAAGTGCTGTTATTGTGAATTGGAAATGTCTAGGAGCAACAACGGCTCAGCCGCAAAGTGGTAGGCCACACAAGCTAACAGAACGGGACTGCCAAGTGCTGAAGCATCGTCTGTCCTCGGTTGCAACACTCACTATCGAGTTCCAAATTGCCTCTGGAAGCAACGTCAGCACAAGAACTGTTCGTCGGGAGCTTCATGAAATGGGTTTCCATTGCTGAGCAGCCCCACACAAGCCGAAGATCGCCAATGCGTTGGCTGGAGTGATGTAAAGCTCGCCGCCATTGGACTCCGGAGCAGTGGAAACGCGTTCTCTGGAGTGGAGAATCACGCTTCACCATCTGGCTGTCCAACGGACAAATCTGGGTTTGGCGGATGCCAGGAGAACGCTACCTGCCCCAATGCATAGTGGCAACTGTAAAGTTGGGAAATTTTAACGCTACAGCATACAATAACATTCTATTCGATTCTGTGCTTCCAACTTTGTGGCAACAGTTTGGGGAAGGCCATTTCCTGTTTCAGCATGACAATGCCCCCGTGCACAAAACGAGGTCCATACAGAAATGGTTTGTCGAGATCTGTGTGGAAGAACTTGACTGGCCTGCACAGAGCCCTGACCTCAACCCCATCGAACACCTTTGGGATGAATTGGAACGCCAACTGCGAACCAGGCCTAATCACGCAACATCAGTGCCCGACCTCACTAATGCTCTTGTGGCTGAATGGAAGCAAGTCCCCGCAGCAATCTTTCAACATTTAGTAGAAAGCCTTCCCAAAGGAGTGGAGGCTGTTATAGCAGCAAAGGGGGGACCAACTCCATATGAATGCCCATGGATTTTGGAATGAGATGTTCGACGAGCAGGTATCCACATACTTTTGGTCATGTACAGTGGGCTCCAACATTACTGACACCCCTGACTGGCAATGCACAAACAATACTTAAAAAAATATAAACAATATAATTATAGAGAAACTCAAAATACCAACATGTGAGAAATACTGTACTTTATTGTTTCAATGGAACCAACCAAAATCATTCAATTATTTAATACAAAATAAATGTCACCAAAATCAAGGTTTCATAATTATTGTCACTCCTCATTTAGTACTTAGTGCAACCACCTCTGGCAAGGATAACAGCATGGTTAAGGAACACATTTGGAGGGATTTTGGACCATTCTTCTATGCAGATCCTTTCAAGATCCTTCACATTCTTGGGTTTGCGCTTATGAACTGCCCTCTTCAACTCAGCCCACAGATTTTCAATTGGATTGAGGTCCGGCGACTGAGATGGCCATGGCAGAACATTGATTTTGTTGTCACAGAACCATGTCTGTGTGGATTTTGAGGTATGTTTTGGGTCATTGTCTTGTTGGGAAGTCCACCTACGGCCAAGTCCCAGCCTTCTGGCAGAGGCAACCAGATTGTCAGCCAAAATTGCCTGATACTTGGTGGAATTCATTATGCCATCAATCTTAACCAGTGCCCCTGGACCTCTGGAATTAAAACAGCCCCAAAACATCACTGACCCACCACCATATTTCACTGTGGGTATAAGGTGCCTCTCCTTGTATGCATCTCTGTTTCGACGCCAAACATGCCGATGCTGTATCTGACCAAAACATTCAATTTTGGTCTCATCTGACCAGAGCACCTTCTTCCAGTCATAATTTAAATGACGTTTGGCAAACTCCAAGCGCTTGCATCCGTGTCTTTGGGTCAGAAAGGGCTTACTTCTGGCAACCCTTCCAAAGAGCCTGTGGTTGTGGAGGTGGCGTCTGATGGTGCTTTTTGAAACCTGGTGACCCCAAGACGCCACCAAGTCCAGCAATTCTTTCACAGTGATTCTTGGGGATTTTGTTGCTTCTCTCACCATCCTCCTCCCTATCCTGGGGGGCAAAATGCATTTGCGTCCTCTACCTGTGAGGTTTTCAACTGTTCCATATCTTTTACATGTTTTAATAATTGCCCTGACAGTGCTCAGTGGTATATTAAATTGTTTGTTGATCTTCTTGTAGCCATTACCAGATTTATGTCGGCACCATGGCGGCAGGTAGCTTAGTGGTTAAGAGCGGTGTGCCAGTAACCGAAAGGTCGCTGGTTCTAATCCCCGAGCCGACTAGGTGAAAAATCTGTCTGTGCCCTTAAACAAGGCACTTAACCCTAATTGCTCCTGTAAGTCGCTCTGGATAAGAGCGTCTGCTAAATGACTCAAATGTCAAATGTCTACAACCATCTGTCTCTTTTGAACTGCCAGTTATTTTGTTTTTTTCATGGTGTTGGATGACAAAGGGATATTGCATGTGTGTTACCTCATTTTTATACCCTAGTGAAACAGGAAGAGATGTAATGGCTCAATATAGTTCCTTAAGACTTAGATAAACTTAAATAAGTGGAATTTAATTCCTGGTTTAATTTGGTAAATGTTATTTACAATAATCTTTAATTAAATCAATAAATGATTTTGGTGGGTTCCATTGCAACATTAATATAGTACAGTATTTCTCACATGTTGGTATTTTGAGTTTATCTCTATAATTATATTGTTTATATTTTTTAAAGTATTGTTTGTGCATTGCCAGTCAGTGGTGCCAGTAATTTTGGAGCCAACTAGTGTACCAGTCGATGTAAATACATTTGACTGGTCATGCTTATCGGTCTATAGGATAATTTAGTGGAATTAAATTGGTGTGTACAGTATATTCATTATGTATCTTATTTATCACATGCGTACAGCATACAGATACAGAGCCTTTGAGCAGAACATTTGTCAGACAGAGTACAGTATCTCAAACAGCAAATACATAGGCAACGGAAGGCAGGCTTCATCTGCGCGTCACACACCATTTTGCAATGAGTTGGAGGCAGTATGCATTTTGAAAACATATGCTTAATTGTTTGAAACCTGAACGTTTTACTACATGTTATGAGGCATGTCTTACCTTGCTTTAAAGTAGCCATGCCAAAATCAGACCATATTCGTGGAGGCGATTATTTTATATAAACTTTCTTCCGTTGTCCAGTAGCCAAAGGCACAATCCTAGTCATATTAGCAACCCATGCTAGTTGTTGCATATTAGATACTCCCTCTTTAAAAATGTCTTACCGTTATTTTCATCTATCACATGAAACTCCTCGCATGTGCTGTGGCACTTTTTCTACATACCGAGATGAACTTATGGATACCATTTTAATGTTTCTGCATGCAGGTTGAAGGAAGTTGCTAACTAGCATTAGCGCAACAACAGTGTTTTCCTCTAATTGCATTACGTAACAAACATTCACGCATAACCTACTGCCTTGTGCACATTGCTGCCCTTATAATGTGAAGAAATAATTGGGGGGGTTTGTAGAACGACTGTGAGAAAGTCACATCTGGTGACTTTTTAAAAATACATTCTACTCCAAAATGCATAAAAATGTAATTATGTCGGCAGCATTGGAAATATAACGATTAGTTACCGGAGTGTAACTCCAGTTCTATGAGTGGAGCGGAGCCCCATAGGGGAGCTCTGCTCCTAGTGGTTTACCCTCTGCCCTAAGGCAGCAACAGCCTGAGACAAAATTATGCACACACCTGCAGCCAATAGGAGCACAGGTGTCCCTATAAGAGGGGATGCCTCCCCTCAATCAGCCTCCCGAGATATGTATCTTCAGCGAGACTAGAGAGGGTCGGCAGGGCCTTAAGTCCTATGGGGCTCCGCTCCATTCATAGAACTGGAGTTACACTCCGGTAACTAATCGTTCTATATCGTGGAGCTCCGCCCCATAGGGGAGCTCTGCTCCTAGTGGTTTAAGGCGGAGCGTAGCGCTCCAAAATGTACTCCCTGCCGAGCCTAACACTTCCCATCGAAACGAAAAGGTCAGGCCTAGCAATGGCTGCAACCAAGTCCCGCAGTACTGCAACTAAAAACCCCTACGGGCGTCACAATATACCGCGTCATCGGTTAAAGACCCGCCCCACCTAGTCCAATGGCAATGCCAATGACTAGTGGGCAGATCACCAGAATAGAAGCCATACTAATCTGTACTAGCAGATAGATGTGCCTCAATATCCTGTGAAAACACTACCGACCACTAATGGAATGACACCAAGTGTCACTCTACATTGTGAACGCGGTAGACCGCCTCACTCACTCAATGGAATCCCAGAGATTAGTGGGCAGGAACAAAACATGGGTCATACTAAACTGAACAAGCAGATAGATGACCTCACATTCTGTCAATCAACACATGCCTCTACTGTACTGAACCTGTCAGTCAGGAGTCATGCCACAAAATGTTTTCTTATCCAAAGCGGACCTGATGGAAACCTTGTCCATAGTCCTGCTTTTTCCTCTCTTCCTAGCTCAAGATCTCCCTTCAGCTATGCTGAGTACAGACCGAGCCAAAGAGTTAGAAAACACATCTGTCAAAAACACGTCTTCCTAACCAAAGCAGACCTGATGGAAACCTGTGTCCACAGTCCTGCTTCTCCTCTCTTTCTTGCTCAAGATCTCCCTTCAGCCACGCTGAGTACAGATCGAGCCAGAGAGTTAGAAGACATATCTAAGAGATAGAAACGGATAAATGGAGACGGCGTCGACCAGGATGCTGCTCTACAGATATCCTCTACCCCTGTTCCTCTGAAAAGGGCAGTAGAAGCCGCTACTCCACGAGTGGAGTGAGCTCTGATACCCTGAGGCAATTGCCGCCCCGCTGCCTCATAAGCTGTCTCAATGCCTTCACAAAGCCAGTGAGACAACTGCTGTTTTGAAAGTGGTCTACCTAGTGCAGCCGCACCGTGACACACAAACAACTGAGGCGATGACCTAATCGCTGCTGTGCGCTCGACGTAACACGCCAAAGCGCGTACCGGGCACAGGCGATGGAGCTTTTCCTCACTCCTCTCTCTATGAGGAGGAGGAGAAAAAGCCCATAGCTCCACGGTCTGTGACCTATATGAACTCTTAATAAACTTCGGCACAAATGCCGGGTTAGGACGTAACACTGCTCTGCTCAGGTCACCATTGATGGCCAGGCAGTCAGGTCTCGTCGAAAGAGCACACAAATCACTGACCCGCTTAGCTGTAGTCAAAGCGAGCAACAGTGCTGTCTTCATAGACAGCATCTTGAGGGGTATTTGATTCAATGGCTCGAACGGCGACTTACATAGCGCTTCGAGTACCAAAGCCAAATCCCACTGAGGAAGCGTGACTCTAGGTGTTGGCCTAAGTCGCCGCGTTCCTAATAGGAAGCGTTTCACTAGAGGGTGGCTAAAGACATTGTCTCTGCCAAACCCCTCATGACAAGATGAAATCGCTGCTGCAAACACCCTAATAGTGGCAGGCGATTTTTGCTTATCAAACATGAGCTGTAGAAAAGAGAGAATACTCTCCACCTGACAGCTCATGGGGTCTACACCTTGTGTGACACACCATCGTGAAAACACGTTCCATCTACTGGCATACATCTTAGAAGTGGAACTGGCACGTGAACCCTGTATGGTCATGATCACTGCATCAGATAACCCACGGCGCTCTAGCCTGTCCCTCTCAGCAGCCAGGCCTTCAGTGGTTGGCCGATTATGGGCAATTTCCCTATCGTGCCTCCCGCCTGAGACAACGCGTCCCGTCGATGTGGAATTGGCCAAGGTGGCGCAATCAACATCTGACTCATCTCCGCAAACCAAGGAGCCCCCGGGCGATCGGGCGCTATCAGTATCACTGACAGCCCCCCTGACCTCACCCTGGCTAGCAGTGGGAGAATGCAGGACAGCGGAGGGAATGCATACAGGAGAACTCTCGGCCATGGTTGGTGCGCAAAGGCGTCCCTTCCCAGTGGCGGTTCGTCCTGTTCCCTCAGAGAGAACCACAGAGGACATTGCGCGTTCACGCGTGACGCGAATAGGTCCACCTCGGCTCTCCCTAATTGTTCCCAAATCTGAAGAACAATGTCCGGATGCAGACACCACTCGTCGTCTCGAGGACCCCCTCTTGACATGAGGTCTGCTCCTACGTTCAAGTAGCCCGGAATGTGTGCTGCTCTCAATGAGCGAAGGTGCTCGTGAGCCCACAGCCACAATTCCTCTGCCGCCCGATGGAGAGCAGGAGACCTGACTCCTCCCTGGCGATTTATGTGAGCTACTGTGGTCCGGTTGTCTGACCAGACCAGCACATCGCGACCCCGAAGGGTAGACGCGAAGTGGGTCAGAACCAGTCGAACCGTTTCCAACTCCAAGAGGTTGATATGACGACCTGATTGAGGCCACACACCTCCTATCGCTTGGGTCTGACATGTCCCTCCCCATCCCGTCAGGGACGCATCCGTGAATACTGGTACGCGAGAGGACACCTTTCCTATCGGGACTCCGTGCGTGAGAACGCGCGGGTTTCTCCAATAGTTCAGATCTGCACTGAGCGAGAGGGGAACCACCACCAACCAATGACGTTAACGCAATGGGTCTAGTCTTAGTTGGGCGAACCATCGCTGCATCCTGCGCATATGCAGGAGTCCCAGCGGAACCACAGAGTGGGCTGACGACATGAGACCCAAAAGTGACATGATTGACAGTGCCGTCACCGTGTGATTCGGACGACACTTCCTCAGGGCTAGCAACAAGGCTACCCTTCGGGGGTCCGAAATTCGAGCCCTCATCCTCACAGTGTCTAGCTGTATCCCCAGGTAGACAATCTGATGAGTGGGCCAGGGCGCGCTCTTTTTCCAATTCACAGCAAACCCCAGACTTGTGAGATGCATCACTGTCTGTGTTGTGTGAGTGATCGCCAGCTCTGCTGACGGGGCGAGAACCAGTAGATCGTCCAGGTAGGCTAGTAGCCGTATTCCCTGACGACGCAACGGTTCCAATGCCGCCTCCACACACTTGGAAAATGTGCGAGGTGCCAGGGCGTACCCAAATGGCATCCTCGTGTATTCGTACGCCACCCCTTGAAAAGCGAACCGCAGAAACTTCCTGTGACGCGGCTGAACCGGCACATGAAAGTACGCATCCTTTAGGTCTATGCTCGTACAAAAGTCCCCTCTCTGGACACATTCCAGCAGACGTTTTGTCGTTAGCATTCGGAAGGGCCGTTTGGTTATGCTCTCGTTGAGAATGCGTAAGTCCAAAATCGGCCTCACTCCCCCCGTCTTTTTGGGCACTAGGAAATAAGGCGAATATAGCCCTTTGTTCCTTTGCTCCCGGGGAACTACTGTCACCGCCTCCTTCGCCAAAAGTTCCGTAATCTCTGTCATCAGAGCGGCCACTTTGTCTGGCGTTTTCATCACCGTCTCCACCACTCCCTTGAACGGGGGTGGGGTCCGGTGGAATTGGAGAGCATAACCCTTCTGCAACGTCTGTTCTAGCCAGCGTGAGAGGGTGCAGCTTCTTCACCACTGCCAGCAATGCAGAGAAAGCGGCTGAGCACGAAGCTGTGGTGCATCCAGTAGGAAGGACCTGTATTCCTCTATGGCCCTTACCGCCACTATTCCCCAACATTGAAGTGGTGGAACAGCCCAAGGTGGGCCTCCCGTGAAAGGGAGAGGAACCATCAATGCGTTCTGAGAGAGAAAGAGGAGCAGGGACGTCGGTTAAACTCATAACCGTCGTATTCCTGCCCTCCTTGAACGCATCGCGGGTCTGAATTGCGCTGACCGAGGTCACAGACTGCGGCAGGGCACCATCCCCAGCAAGCGATTGCGTCATCTTAGGTGACTGCAATTCGCTATCAGAGCCCTTCACTACAGTACTCCTAGAAGTCTGTAGTATGAGGTAAAACAAGGCGGCGCCTTGATACCTTCTTAACTTTCACCTTCTGTGTGTGTTCAACGCTGCACCCCTGGTGGGTTGATTCACACTCAGTGTGGTGAGTACTAGCTCGTTCTGTCAGGGGAGCCGATACGTTGGTTATACCCATAACCCTAGTAATCCGGCCCTCCGTGAACGTAGCATGGGTCTGAATCGCATTAACCGAGACCTTGGTCTGCGGTAATGCGCCGTCCCCAGATAGCTGCTGTGCTACAATGCCTGGGGGCGCCGATACTCTGGACACCTTCGTGACCGCGGTAATCGGGCCCTCCGTGAACGCAGCATGGGTCTGGCTCGTACTAGCAGAGACCTTAGTCTGTGCTAGTGCGCCATCCCCAAATAGCGGCTGCGTCCTCATGTCAGAATCTGACAGAGACTGCTGCCTGCTATGTAAAGCACTTCTTATACGTGAAGTGTGATGTGACGACCTGATTGAGGTGTTATGGATACCTACTCTAAGTGCCTGTTCAGCAACGCACCCTCGGTGGGCTGAACGGCTCTTAGAGTGGTAAGGAAGAGAGGGTGAGATTTGAACGCTCTCGGACGTATTATGGAAAAGAGGCTCTTTTTTGACAAAGTCAGGTGGAGCCAACTCTTTATTAAACACATCAACAAAGGCATTTACATCAACACCCATCCCTTCAACCGAAGGGTGGGGGGGAACAGTGGGCACGTTCGACACCATCGACGCGTCCTCCATCCACTCCCCCGCGTCCCGTCACGTACGCCTCCTTTTGCCTCCCTTGGAGGGCCAGGTCGGTGTCCTCGTCACCTCCCTCGCCGGCTGAAGTGGGGCTACTCTAGCTGCTGGAAGGGCGGGGCCCGTTCCCTTGCTGCTCGCTGACGCCGATTACGCCGCCTCGCTGTAGACCCCGGTCTACTTTGAGGGGCGGAGGTAGATGGCCTCTGGGACGGAGCGGGGCCGAGTCGTCCTGCCAACGGCAGGTGCTTGGCCAGCTGTTTCTTCTCCTCCTCCAGTTTGGAAAAACTTTCCGTCGCCTCCTTGACTGCGACCCCAAAGAGGCCGTCGTCAGAGAGGGGGGCGTTCAAGAGAGACGTCCTGTCTGCCTCTTTCATGGAAGTCAATGACAACCAGAGGTGTCGCTCCCCGACCACCGAAGTGGCCATGGACCTCCCTGCGCAGACTGCGGACGCCTGTGTTAGGTGGAGTATGGCGCCAGAAATTCTGGACGCCTCCTCCACCTCCTCCGGTGCCAGCTCTGTCTTGCCCGTGGTTAAACGGGACAGAGCGGCCGCCAAGAGGGCAATGTTATTAGCTGCTGCTACAGCTTGGGCTCCCAACCCAAAGGACTTCTCTAACAGCGACGCTGTGAGTCGGTCCTTCTGGGATGGCAATGTGGCCTTCTTGGAAGAGGGCCAAGGGCTCGAACCCGGTACAAGATATGGCGCTCTCTAACCTGGGGATTCCCTTGCCCTGGAACCTTCCTTCCACTCTCGTGAATGGGAGGTACGCTTTCACTGGCGAACGCGCCGCTAAAGGTGCCTCCCACGAGCCCTCAACGTACCTGGCCAAAGAAGGCAGGAGCCACTGGCTCTGCCGCCTTCCTCGGCCTGGAATAAGGACCGCCCTCCATCATATCAACCTCCGGTGCGGAGGGAAGAGGGGGCAGCCTTATCTCCAGACGTTGCGCAGCTCTCTCAATAAGACCCGGAAAATCCGCTCTCAGAGAGGCTGCAGCGAAGGACAGGGCTTCTGATCTCTCAGAGCTCGTGTCCCCTTCGCTATAGGGACTGCAAGCCCTCTCGCTTTCCAAGGGAAAGGGGGGCTTGAAAATATGAGGGATGGGGTCTGACTGTTCCATCGGAACGCCGGACTCCTCCTCAAAATCCCTATCCTCCCCCGAGTCTGCGCCGTCGGACGACGCCTCTGAAGCAGAGGCTAGTATCGACAGCACGTCCTCAAGGGGGATGTCCTCCCTAAAAAACGCCCAACGCTGCTTCCTCTCCTTTAAAGAAAGGAGGGCGCAGGAGGCGCAATTCGGGGGACTGCAGACGCCTTCCTTGGCATGCTGGGATCCCAAACACACGAAACACAGGTCGTGGTGGTCACCGGCCGCTATAGAAGTGCATCTGCACTGAGCTCTGAAAAGAGCTTTTGGGGGTGGGAAATCTCCCGGTGTGCTCATTTAGACGACGTTGATGACTGGAATATCAACGGCGTTTTCGTCCTGAGTCTTCGTACTTCGTCTCTTCTTGGCTCTTCAGTCTAGTCATCCAGTCGCTGAAGATAAAGGGAGGCTGATTGAGGGGAGGCATCCCCTCTTATAGGGACACCTGTGCTCCTATTGGCTGCAGGTGTGTGCATAATTTTGTCTCAGGCTGTTGCTGCCTTAGGGCAGAGGGTAAACCACTAGGAGCAGAGCTCCCCTATGGGGCGGAGCTCCACGATATAGAACTGATGCGCTCCATTGCACTGTAGGGAGATGCTGAGGAGCAAGCGTTGTCTGTGCACTCATGGCTCACATTCGCTCCACTGCTCGCTCTGTTTGCTACAAATTTACATTGTAACTTGTCACTGATCTTAAAGGAATAGTGCAAGATTTTGGCAATCAAGCCCATCCAGTCATTGCAGTAACACTAGTTAGCAATTGCGCTAATAGTAGTGAACAACTTCCTTCAAACTTCATGCAGAAACATAAAAATGGTTTTCATGAGTTCATCTGGGTATGTAGAAAAAGGGCTTAATTGCCAAAATCTCGCACTATCCCTTTAAAAGCACATCTCGGCAAAAATATATACAAAAATGTATATTTTTAAAATCATTTTTTGGGGGGGAGTGGCAGCAACGGAAACAATGAATATAAGGGAAACACTGCCTGTAATTATTTCTGTCTCTGTGATTAATGTGCATCTCTCTCCCTCCACAGAGACCAGTAAGGTGGACTATGTGCTGTTCCAGGCAGCCACGGCCGTCATGGAGGCGGTGGTACGGGAGTGGATCCTGCTGGAGAAGGCCAGCATTGAGTCACTCCGGACATTCCTCCTCACTTACGTTTTACAGAGACCCAAGTAGGCGTGTGTGTGTGTGTAGAGGCAGCATGAATTAGATTCTCAAGGATATATCAATCTCACCTCATGCAGGCCTGTAATGCAGTTTAAAAGCATGTCTCTCCTCTCTCTCTCCCAGTCTACAGAAGTATGTTCGGGAGCAGATCCTGCTAGCTGTAGCAGTCATAGTGAAGAGAGGCTCTCTGGACAAGTCCATCAACTGTAAAGGCATCTTCCACGAAGTCAGCCAGCTCATAAGCAGCGGCAACCCCACAGTGGTAAGAAACACAGGCCTAATTCATACACTTATTACAGACACAAGAGATGCATGTATAAGGCTGTGTTTACACAGGCAGCCCAATTCTCATAGATTTTTTTCACTAAATGGTCTTTTGACCAATCGCATCTGATCTTTTCATATAAGATCTTTTTCAGAGCTGATCTTATTGGTCAAAAGACCAATTAGTGAGAAAAAAAATCTGAATTGCAGCTTATGATTATCAAAGTCATATTTACATTTTAGTCATTTAGCAGATGCTCTTATCCAGAGCGACTTACAGTTAGTGAGTGCATACATTTTCATACTGGTCCCCCGTGGGAAATGAACCCACAACCCTGGCATTGCAAGCGCCATGCTCTACCAACTGAGCTACAGGGGACTATATCACGTAATATGTCAAACATAGAAAAAGTTTTATGTCGTAATTATCAGAGACGTGGTAGGAGTACACTCATGTAAGTTATATGGGAGAAGAGCTCATCAGAATGT
The DNA here is from genome assembly GCF_964263955.1 of Coregonus lavaretus. Lineage (NCBI taxonomy): Eukaryota > Metazoa > Chordata > Actinopteri > Salmoniformes > Salmonidae > Coregonus > Coregonus lavaretus. The sequence continues at coordinate 23,767,518 of NC_139992.1, read as the reverse complement.
TTACAAAACACTGGAAGATAAACAAGTCCACTCCCTGAAATCCCACAGTGATAGATGTTCACTGTGCTTCTGGCTTTAAAACCAGTTAAATGTAACTAAATAATCGAAAATGTAGGTAATCTACATAATGCCCAAAAGTAATTATTTATCATGAGAGGGCCATAAACAATATCTAGTTATGCTGCATACTCCAATAAATATTAAAATCTCACCTTTCTGGTAGAAATAGTTATAAATTGCTGAGGAGTAGTCACTTTTGAGGACACAAGCTCAAGTACACAGTACAAATATATTACAAATATAGTATTATTATTATTATTATTATTATTATAAATATGCTGAAAATAGGAAATATTTTATGATGTATTTCCTATTCAACAAAACTGGATGAATAAGGCTTGAAATGACATGCTTTCTAAATATAGTATAATCAAATTATAAAACGACTATCGATAAGAATTTACCTTATAACTGTAAAATACATATTTGTATGTTTAGTGTTAGACCTTTAGAAAATATGCACATTTTCTTTCTTGATCAAAACATCTGCCCCCATCTCTGTGAACGTCTCACAGAGCTCTAGCGTGGCTTCCTGAACTTGTTAGGAACTCTCCTTTCATCTCATTAATATTGTCCATCTATGACAGTGTTTTTTGTTTAAAATCTATGAATTGTTTTAGATTACTAGCTATAAAGATCTCTGAATGTGCCACAGCGACGAAACCACTCTGTCCTGCCGCACTATGATGTAAGGATTCCAGGCATATGCATTGTTAGTGGCTGTGACATAGGGTTCAGCCAGGAGTTGGACAGTCGGAAGAGCGAATGAAATGGTAGGAGGGACATCCCAGCTTAAAGTGGTGTCAGATTTCACATCCTGCTTCATACAGGCAAAATATACATACTCCTGTGTTGGTGAGAATCAGGACTGCTGCTCAGTGGAAGCCATTTCAATCTATGGTGTCCACAGATTGATTTATAAGCTAAAATGTTGGTTGGAGCCGTTACCAGAACCACGCAGGTCCCCAAAACAGGGGAGTTAAATGCCCATGCGGTACCCACTGTTCTTTTGAGATTTCTGGTCTCCCCAACCTGATTTGAGCTCTCCCAGTAGTATAACTGTCTCCACTAGATGGCAGTCTGTCTTCAGGAGGCCAGGGAGGGTTTCAAGGCTTGGGTCTATTTAGATCTGCCCTCTTTAGTAAGCCGGTTGCTGTCCTTTTGTCAGCTACCCTCAATGTAACATATATGACATCAGACGGTGTGTGTGACCTCTGACCCGTGTGTGTGTGCCCCTGCAGCAGACACTGGCCTGCTCCATCCTGACGGCCCTCATCAGTGAGTTCTCCAGCTCCAGTAAGACCAGTAACATCGGCCTCAACATGGAGTTCCACGGCAGCTGCAAACGCATCTTTCAGGTCAGACCTCCTCTCTTCCTCCTGCTCCTTCTCCTCCTTTCTCCTCTGTCCCTCTCGAACTGAATGCTATGCGCTCTCTGACTTGCTAGGAGTGTGTGTTTGTGTTCTGATGTGTGTTTGTGTTCAGGAGGACAACCTGCGTCAGATCTTCGTATTGACCATGGAGGTGCTGCAGGAGTTCAGTCGCAGAGAGAACCTCAATGCTCAGATGTCCTCTGTGTTCCAGAGATACCTGGCCCTGGCCAATCAGGTCCTTAGCTGGAACTTCTTGCCACCCAATCATATCCTTTCTTGCGTCCACAGTGTTTCCCCATTGGTGGGTTATACCCCACTGGTGGGTAGTAGTTTATTCCCTTTGGGTCATGGAAGAATTATATTATTATAATTTGAAAATAACTTTTTGGATGGTAAAACGTTTTCAGTGTGAAGTTAAACGACTAAAAGTAGATAAAAAGTATTTAGAAAAGATAATGGAGCTCCATGGCAAAATGTGTAGAATAGCAGAAAATTTGCTTTAAAATAGCAACATTTTGTCTCTGCGGCCAAGATGAGGGCCTTTAAAACCTTGCTATTGGTCACCCTAACTTTGCCACCGCTGCTGATAAAATCCTAGGGGAAACACTGAAGACTATGGTTTGATCAGAAACATTGGTCTTGTTTGTTAGGTGAGTCATAGGACAATGTGGCAGTCTTGGGTAAAGTGCAGAAGGTTTGGGGTGTGGCATATGGTCGTACCATTTATGTTTTCATTTGTTGCTCTCATATTTGGCTGTGTGTGTGTTGGTCTGTTCTAAGACTGTGTGTGTGTGGGTGCGCGCACGTGTGTCATTGGCCTGTTGAGCTCATTGGAGCGTTAATCCTACTCAGACTAGCAGTCTCTCTCTCCCGCCTCTATGTTTAAAAGGATCTGAGGTGGCGTCGCTGCAAACCAGGGTTATGTATCACTTTCAAAGAGGCCCTGTGTGTCTGTGCTCATACCAGATAGCAGCCCGATAACCATGTCTCTTTAATGGGGGACAGGCAAGGGGGTCGAGGGCCGCCAGCCTCTTTAAACCCAACAGCTTGTTGAGTGTCCGTTTGGAATGTCAGACATGGTCCTGTGTGTCCGTGTATGTGTGTCAGGGTTTCTGTTAGGAAAATTTGGCTCCGGACAATGTGACCGGGAAGATTTTAATTTACTGGACATTTGAGAAATTTACCAGACATCCATATGCATTCAGATCCATGAGTAGAAAGAGAGAGCAAGAAAATCCGACCTGGTGCAGCCAGCGCCATCAATAAACAAGGGATATTGGCCAAATGAGCTACATTTACGTGTCCTTAAACAGCCAAATTACAAAAACACTTCCTTTTGTTTCGATGTGTAGCATTTGCTAAACTTTGGTTTAAGTGCTTTGCTCAAGGGCACATCAACATATTTTTCACCTAGTCGGCTCAGGGATTCAAACCAACAACCTTTCGGTTACTGGCCCAACGCTCTAACCGCTAGGCTACCTGCTACCCAGTAGCATATGCAAAACTTTATAGCCTATTGTTTTATTGGTTTTTACTTTCCTAAAACAATAATTGTCCACCTCACGGTTCAGCTGTCAGAGATTTGAGCACTAAATGCATCATAGTATTGGCCATGCATAGGCCTATAGACTTAGGTGTCACCTGTATGATATAAAAAAAGTAATATAAAGGTAGAGAAGCTTAGGCCTAGCCCCAGAGTGATAGAGAGAGAGAAATGGAGATCTGCCGGTGGCATGCTACGACACTGACATGCATTTCTTTGTCCATGTCAGATAGGCTACTGCGTCTGCCATACAGATATAGGTTTACAGAAAGAGGCTCATTTGTTAATTATTCTATCAGAATATTTGTTATAAAGATGAGCATGATATCTTTAGATTATAGGAGTAATTCTGGTAGGCCTAAAACATGTTTCCTTACCTCAAGTTCAACTGTCGGTAGCTAAAGCTTAATAATAGCTACACCACACCAAACCTTCACAAAAGTTTCTAAACTTTATTAAGGTAATATCAAGTGTTTATAGGGAAAATATGAGCAGGCTATTACACTGAACAAAAATATAAACACAACATCGTTTATATTTTGGTCCCATGTATCATGAGCTGAAGTAAAAAATCCCAGAAATGTTCCATACACACAAAAAGCTTATTTATCTCACATTTTGTGCACAAATTAGTTTACAAGCCTGTTGGTGAGCATTTCTCCTTTGCCAAGATAATTCATCCACCTGACAGGTGTAGCATATCAAGAAGCTGATTAAACAGCATGATCATTACACAGGTCCACCTTGTGCTGGGGTCAATAAAAGGCCACTCTAAAATGTGCAGTTTTGTCACACAACACAATGCCACAAGTGTGTCACGTTTTGAGGGAGCGTGCAGTTGTCATGCTGACAGCAGGAATGTCCACCAGAGCTGTTGCCATAGAATTGAATGTTAATTTCTCTACCATAAGCCGCCTCCAACGTAATCTTAGAGAATTTGGTAGTATGTCCAACCGGCCTCACAACCGCAGACCACATGTAACCGTGCCAGCCCAGGACCTCCACATCCGGCTTCTTCACCTCGGGAACGTCTGAGACCAGCCACCCGGACAGCTAATAAAACTGTGGGTTTGCACAACTGAATTAGCCTCCTTCTGTACATCTATATCTGTATAGCAGACGCAGTAGCCTGTCGGTATTGTAGCATGCCGCCGGCATATCGCTCTCTCTCTCTCTCTGGGGCTAGGCCTAAGCTTCTTTTCCTTTTTATATTTATTTTTTTAATATTAATATCATACAGTGGACGCCTATGCATGCAATGCCCTGATGCATTTAGTGCTCAAATCTCTGACAGCTGAACTGTGAGTTGGGCCATTATTGTTTTAGGAAAGTAAAAACCAAATAAAACAATAGGCTATAAAGTTTTGCATATGCTACTGGGTAGCAGGTAGCCTAGCGGTTAAGAGCGTTGGGCCAGTAACCGAAAGGTCGCTGGTTCGAATGCCTGAGTCGGCTAGGTGAAAAATCTGTCTGTTCCCTTGAGCAAGGCACTTAACCCTAATTGCTCCTGTAAGTCGCTTTGGATAAGGTCATCTGCTAAATGACTTAAATGTAAATGTATACACATTGAAACACAAGGAATAGTGTTTTTGTAATTGTGGCTCATTTGGCCAACAACCCTCGTTTATTGATGGCTCTGGCTGCGTGGGTGGACATGCAATGCATATGGATGACCGATAGATTTCTCAAATGTCCGATAAATTAAAATCTTCCCGGTCACTTGTCCGGCGCCACATTTTCCTAACGGAAACCCTGGTGCGTGCTGTCTGGATGCTTGTTTGAACAGAGAACAGATTTATGGAGACTTCTGGGAAGGTAAATCGGTGTGGCCTTCTGTCCATGTGTATCAGACATGTCTCTGTCTGAATTTGAGAGTGTCCGTGACCGTGTGTGTCAAGGGGCCACTCCTTAATTGCATGCCTGACAGCTGTAGCCTGTTAGCCCCCCCCCCCCCCCCCCCCTCTTTAAAGACTCTTTTTAAAACACCACAGTGGCTCCATCCTTCATCTATCTGCGCCACACTCCCCCTCCGGGCCCATTATGTGCATCATCTCTTAGAGACCCGCGCCCCCTGCGTTAGTAAGACAGCGCATCTCTCCACACTGATGTTAACCCCAGAGTCGGGATGGAGTTGTGGTCAGGCCTCAAGGCTGGTCAGGTGCTCTGAATGGCTACTGTGGATGACACAACCCCTATGTCCTGCCCCTTGCCTTGACCCACTGGGGACCTTGACATAAACAAACACCCCAAACAGGGAGTAAGGCTATCTTGGGGACAGTTGTCCTAACTCAGGCACAGGTGATGGGGAAATTGGGGAGTAGGGTTGGGTGAAATTTGGGGAGACCGCTTCTACGGTATGCTACTCCAAATATTGCAATATCCGATATAATCGTTTTGGGCCATTTGTGTGCTTATTTCCAATATTATAGTCACATTCTCATTTTTAAAGGGAGGTGGCGTTTTCAGCTGTGCTAACATAATTGCAAAAGGGTTTCTAATGATCAATTAGCCTTTTAAAATGATAAACTTGGATTAGCAAACACAACGTGCCATTGGAACACAGGACTGATGGTTGCTGATAATGGGCCTCTGTACACCTATGTAGATATTCCATAAAGAATCAGTCGTTTCCAGCTACAATAGCCATTTACAATATTAACAATGTCTACACTGTATTTCTGATCAATTTGATGTTATTCTAATGGACAAAAAATTTGCTTTTCTTTCGGAAACAAGGACATTTCTAAGTGATCCCAAACTTTTGAATGGTAGTGTGTATATATATATAAATATTACTAACAACAGATTAAACACATTTTGGCCAAGGGATCCGTGGAATAAGTTTAGAGGGTGTAATATAATATTATTAAGGCCGTGGTTACGAATACAGAGTTTTTGACCCACGCCGCTATGGAAACCTCTCGCAAAGCTAAGGATCCGGATAACGTTCTGTACATGTGTTATTTTACGCACACTACATACAGTGAGGGGGAAAAGTATTTGATCCCCTGCTGATTTTGTACGTTTGCCCACTGACAAAGAAATGATCAGTCTATAATTTTAATGGTAGGTTTATTTGAACAGTGAGAGACAGAATAACAACAAAAAAATCCAGAAAAACGCATGGAATTTTTTTTATAAATTCATTTTCATTTTAATGAGGGAAATAAGTATTTGACCCCTCTGCAAAACATGACTTAGTACTTGATGGCAAAACCCTTGTTGGCAATCGCAGAGGTCAGACGTTTCTTGTAGTTGGCCACCAGGTTTGCACACATCTCAGGAGGGATTTTGTCCCACTCCTCTTTGCAGATCTTCTCCAAGTCATTAAGGTTTAGAGCCTGACGTTTGGCAACTCGAACCTTCAGCTCCCTCCACAAATGTTCTATGGGATTAAGGTCTGGAGACTGGCTAGGCCACTCCAGGACCTTAATGTGCTTCTTCTTGAGCCACTCCTTTGTTGCCTTGGCCGTGCGTTTTGGGTCATTGTCATGCTGGAATACCCATCCACGACCCATTTTCAATGCCCTGGCTGAGGGAAGGAGGTTCTCACCCAAGATTTGACGGTACATGGCCCCGTCCATTGTTCCTTTTGATGCGTTGAAGTTGTCTGTCCCCTTAGCAGAAAAACACCCCCAAAGCATAATGTTTCCACCTCCATGTTTGACGGTGGGGATGGTGTTCTTGGGGTCATAGGCAGCATTCCTCCTCCTCCAAACACGGCGAGTTGAGTTGATGCCAAAGAGCTCCATTTTGGTCTCATCTGACCACAACACTTTCACCCAGTTCTCCTCTGAATCATTCAGATGTTCATTGGCAAACTTCAGACGGGCATGTATATGTGCTTTCTTGAGCAGGGGGACCTTGCGGGCGCTGCAGGATTTCAGTCCTTCACGGCGTAGTGTGTTACCAATTGTTTTCTTGGTGACTATGGTCCCAGCTGCCTTGAGATCATTGACAAGATCCTCCCGTGTACTTCTGGGCTGATTCCTCACCGTTCTCATGATCATTGCAACTCCACAAGGTGAGATCTTGCATGGAGCCCCAGACCCGAGGGAGATTGACAGTTATTTTGTGTTTCTTCCATTTGCGAATAATCGCACCAACTGTTGTCACCTTCTCACCAAGCTGCTTGGCGATGGTCTTGTAGCCCATTCCAGCCTTGTGTAGGTCTACAATCCTGTCCCTGACATCCTTGGAGAGCTCTTTGGTCTTGGCCATGGTGGAGAGTTTGGAATCTGAATTGATTGATTGCTTCTGTGGACAGGTGTCTTTTATACAGGTAACAAACTGAGATTAGGAGAACTCCCTTTAATAGTGTGCTCCTAATCTCAGCTCGTTACCTGTATAAAAGACACCTGGGAGCCAGAAATCTTTCTGATTGAGAGGGGGTCAAATAATTATTTCCCTCATTAAAATGCAAATCAATTTATAACATTTTTGACATGCGTTTTTCTGGATTTTTTTGTTGTTATTCTGTCTCTCACTGTTCAAATAAACCTACCATTAAAATTATAGACTGATCATTTCTTTGTCAGTGGGCAAATGTACAAAATCAGCAGGGGATCAAATACTTTTTTCCCTCACTGTGTGTGTGTATGTATGTATATATATATATATATATATATATATATATATATTTTTTTTTACATAAAAACACTCCTTGTATGCTATTTTTATCTCCCTCCAATTATGTTCAGATTATGAGGGGGTACCTGATGAATTTGTTGTCACAAAAGGGGTCCCCGGTCCCAAAACGTTTGCGAACACCTGATTTTAGACTTTATTTTCAACATATTGATATAGTCTTTTAACTTATAAAACTGCACAGTTTTGCTTTGTAAAGTAAAATAGAGTCTTGCACATCACAATATATCGTCAGTCAAATATCACGATATTCGAATTAATCATATCGGCCCAACCCTATTGGGGGGGGGGGGGGGGGGGGGGGCATTTCTCCAGTGTTATTTCACATGGCAAGGCTGCAAGCAAGTCTTAGTGAAGGATGTATCACTTAAACCCTACCACTCCTTAACATAGCTTTGTACTCTTAACCTGTCCACTGTCGATGTACTGTATCTAAATACAATGGCCTCAAGTCATCTGGACAGAAAATACCTAGATGAGTTCAATATAGGCTTTCACTATAAGTAAAAACACTTCTATATAGACTTCAAATGTTACTCAAGTGTGTTTACACCAATAGTGTCAAGACGCTTAAAAACGGTGTCATCTAATTTCTACAGATTGCACAGTTGTCATATGAGTTGCAACACTGTTGACAGATAACTGTAAATTGAGAGACAGTTGATGGACAACTGTAAATGTTGGATACTAAAGCAATGCTCTAAAAGTGGTGCTGGACGTTTGACCTGTCATCCAGACCAGTTTTAGTGCAGCAGGGTTCAGAGCCCAGCAGGAGGTCTCTGTCTCTCCGTCTCCTCTTCCTTTGTCTCTGTAGGAGAGGTAACAGAGTACTGTTGCTTATTCTGGAGCGTGCTGGAAGGTTGGACAATGTGATGACAGATGGGTGATATGTGGAAAAAGGAACCCTACTCTGAGCACATCCATCAATCCACAAGCATGGACATTCATGCTCATACACACGCACAGACTCATGACCTTCTTTACTCTACTGTACGTAAAGAATATCCATTATTCGATCTAAGATCCATTCCAAATTGCTTGAGTGTAAATACCCCAAATTCGTATCTTTTTATTTGACTGATACATACATGGTTGTCAGTAAAGTAAATCTCTCACACATATGAACTCAAGCAGAATGTGGCACTGAGGTGGTCGGGCTGTAGGGTTAATACCCCTGTCTCCAACACTCTTCCCAAGAGGCTTCTCACACACTCTCTCGCTCGCTCTCTCTCTGTCTGTTCACTTAGTTCTGGTGGACCAGGGCTATATAAATGGCCAAAAAGCCAAGGCTGCTGTGGGGAGAGGGGCACAGAAACGCACCTGTCTCGGTAGCACGATTGTGTAGGGTGTGTTTGGGAGTGACTGTTGGTCCGGCCCAGTGGAATGCTTGGTCTGTGCCGGTGACTGGCTTTCTTGTGGGAGTTTCCTCACTGGGCCTCAGCACAGACAGGGAGAAAAAAGACAGAGTGAAGGAAAGAGAGAGAGAACCTTGAGTGTGAGAGAGGGCAAGAGAGTCAGGGAGGGAGAGAGTGGCAGACTTGATGAGCGAGAACTAGTGAGTTAGTAACCGCAAGTTTCCACTGCACTCAGACCTCAGAAGCTCAGAGAGGAGAGAGTGGCAGAGGGAAAGAGAGGGAGAGAGACCAGATTCCACTGTGACTGACAGACAGACGGCTCTAGTGACAGGGAATCTGTGTGTGAGAGTCAGCGTTCCTCATGTTGTTGGCCTTAACCTGGGGGTCACTGGGGCGCCACTACATCGCCATTTTCGAGTCCACCCAGAACGTGATGCTGAAGCCCACAGAGACCTGGAGAGAAGCCCTGCTTGACACCCGCGTCATGGACCTCTTCTTCACCGTGAGTATTCTCTTTCTCTCCATCTCTTTTTGTAGCTAGAATATGACTCTTTGTCCCTTGTCTCCTCTTGTGGTTCTTACCACAGATTGGGAGAGGGAGGGTTTGAACTGTGTATTTTATGAGGCATGTGAAACATATTACATAATTTTTAATACGTCTCTATAAAATATATTTATTGCAATGTAGTAGTATTTTTTTCTAGGTGACGTGTAGATATGGTAGGGAAATGTGTGTTTTTATAAAGTGTTGTGTGTGAGTAAGTGTGGAACAAATCAGTCAGCTCTCCCTCAGAATCCAGGCTCTCTCTGCCAAATACTGCTCCCTTCTCCTCCAGGGCAATATCCTGTCACTGGAGGCTTCTCTCTATTCTGCATCTCTCAATTTCTACAATTGACATGAGATATAATGTTGTTGGATGACTGAGGTTGAGAGGCCCATAGAGTTTTTGAGTGGTTTGGACCTGAAGATATCTTTTTTTATTGTGGACTTTTTTGTCCAGCTTCTCTGCAAAGTTTTAAATGTGTGTAACCCCCTCTCCTTTCATTGAGTGCTTTGGGACCAGAAGATCTCTATTGTATTGTGTCTGGCCACTGACCAGTATTGGTCTAACAGAGTGCTGGTGTCTCTTACCTCCCTCTGTGGTATTTGTGGTGGATGGGGTGTTTGTTATTGTAAGACTGCTGTAGTGCAACTGTTTGTCTTGTGTGTGTGTGTGTGTGTGTGTGTGTGTGTTTTGGGGGTGCTCAGCTGCTGCTCCTCAATCCTCAGCTGTGAGGGTGAAGGCCCAGGGAGGGGGCCGTCCAGACACGTGCCGCCAGGGTCAGAGTTCAAACAGAGCGATGGCAGGATTACACCCTAACCCTGGGATTATTAGGGCCCTATAAAGTCCGCGTTGCGGAGAACACGGACAAAATCACGGAATCTGAACATTAAAACGGAATTCAACAATATTAAAATGTTTTAGTCATAAGACATAACAAAATGCATCAGTGATTTGTATTTTCCTGCAACTTTCTGAAACGACACAGGAATGCCCCTGTGTGTGTGTGTGTGTGTGTGTGCGTGCGTGCGGCCGTTAGCAATGATGCTAATGATAACCTTCTTCTGGTAGAGATGGAAGGCTTTCCCAAAAACCTTCTCAAGTAAATGTTAACTACACAGTAGCCTATGCCTACCAAAATGATATCACGATTCTGCAATCACATGAGCGCTACAGAAACATAGCTAACCAAACAACGGTATCTTGCTTGTGCCCACTTGCATTAAAGGGTAACTACACCCAAAAATCCAAATGTCTTCTGTTTTTCCTCAGACCTAAAAAGTGGTCTCCTGATGTGATTTAAGCGTTATTGTGGATTTAGAACATCCAATTTTGTTGTTTTTCTATTTAAAATGTGTGACTTTAGAGCTAAAACCAGAAAAAACTGGTAGAAATGGAAACCTGAGAAAAAAGAATTTGGGAAAAAATAAGAGATTTTATAGGGCCCTTGATTAGGGGGCCCCATTAACAACACCTCGCACACCCTCTTAAGGACCCTGAGGGGGGTCCATCTCCCCCTGTGTGGGTGTCAATCTCCCTTTAAAAGACTCCACTCTGGAGGCGAAGTGGTCTAGGAGGGTTGGAGAGGGGCAGAAGTTGGCGAAAGATGTCTCCCTCCAAGTACATACATCCACTCTTGTCCTTTACATTGCGAAGTTGAAGCTTCAGTTCAGTGACTAACAGATCTGAAAGGGGAAAAAAATGTTAGAGGTAGAGTGAATAGACAGCGTTCTCAGTTCCACTCTGAGACATTGGTCTAGGCCAGGGAGGATAACTTGGCGAAGGGCAGAAGATGGGAATGATGCCACCCTCAAAATACATCCATCTGCTCTGTTCTTTTGACACCTAGCGAAATGAGCGCTAAGCTAACTTTTTTCCCCACCAGCTGTAATTTGGGTCTACGACTGTTTTTTTGTTTGTGGTTTGCGTTGGTTTTGGCTTGTGAGAGTGGCTTTAATTTGTCATTCACACACGTACACTCAATCTCTGTTTGCCCCAGTAAACCCAATCAGGGCTGCGTCTGGAGCGCTGAGCCTATGATGGCTGATTCCACCCTGGGCGGCAGTAACTGAATCTGAACGAACGAGGGAGTGAGAAAAGGAGAGAGAGAGAGAGACAATCAGACGGAAGCGCTCAGTTGATTTAAAAAAACAGAAAGACGAATCTCCAATCCCCCTGAGGAAACAGACACCAGGCTTTGTCTCCTGCTATAAATAGGAGAGTCATTCTCTCTCCGCAGAGGAGTACCCAGTCTTGTTTTGATTCCCCCCTCTACCCCCTGCCTGTCTCTAACTATAGTTCGACTCGAGACGATTGACATAGCTGGCGTTGCACGGATGTTCGTTGGTGCAGCTGTTTTTAGAGCGCGTGCGGCGTGCAGTCTTTGGCCTTGCGTTCTCTTTCTCTCTCTCCCTCCCTCTTTCCTTCCCTCCCCTCCTTCCTTCCCCTTCACGCCACTCCTCCAGAGAAAGACTTCAGATTCTGGAGAGGGCAGCAGCACTACCCAGCAGCAGAGATCTCTTTGCTACGCTACACTAGCATCAGAGCCCTAGGAACACCGTGGCTGACAACCAACCACTACAGCTGGAGAAGGGAGGGAGAGAAAGAAAGGGAGTGAGAGAAGGAGTCTCTGAGGAAGAAGGGATAGTGGAGGTGGGGAAAGAGTTCTGGAGCTGTTTGGGGTTGCGTTGTGCTTGTGGGACTAGCACCGGGGCTTTTTCAGGGTCAATAACAGTAAGAGAAAGAGAAAGGGAGAAAAAGCAGACAGAGAATAGACAGATTTCTGAGTCAGCGCTTAGAGCCAGGCGTCCACATTGCGCTGCCTGTCACTGAAAACACACGTTGCTCCACAGTGGAGCTGAAGCCTCCTCACCTCCCAGTCACTACGCAGCTGATTGACCATGCAACTTCTCTGACAGAGAATCACAGGTTCTCTCTGACTACTGACTGACTCTGGGTTTGATTGAGACTGCCTCGGAGAGATTCAGACGGGCTCTGTGATCGATTGGTATTGTCTGTGTTGACATCCAGAGTTACTGTGTCTGGGTCCAGTGGCTGACATTTTGAGCATTGATTTTCTGTTCCCTTTGCTTCAGAAGACGGTGAGTCTGTCACTTCAGTTTGTCTTATAATGCTGTCTTTTTCTGGTTATAAACAGAAACTACTGAAACTGCATTGAGAGTTGTGGCTCTGTCAGTTGTACCCGTGGCATAACCGGCCCTAGTCAGGTGTGTGTATGATCCGTGTTACTTTGTCTGAGATGCACAATGTGGTACGGAAGGTACAAATCAAGGTTGGGGTCAACTCCATTACAGCCCAGTCTTTGTAGGTAAAAAATACCTGGATAGATTTTCACCCTGCTGCTTTCACTGCTCTGCTCATTTTACATTTAAGGTCTCACACAATCATCATTATCATAATCGTCATCAGAAAAAAGTATATTCTCTGTCCTTTAAAACTAACATGGGCAAGAGCTTGTATGTTATTATATCTCCCTTGCTCAAAATAACAACTATTTCATTATAACCTTCCCTGCTCCCCTCCACTCAGGTCCACAGAAAGATCCGTGAGGACTCGGACATGGCCCAGGACTCCCTGCAGTGCCTGGCCCAGCTGGCCTCCATGCACGGCCCAATCTTCCCTGATGAGAGCGCCCAGGTCTCCTACCTGGCCCACCTGGTGGAGGGGCTCCTCAGCATGATCAATGGGTGAGTCTGTCAGAGCCTTAGACTAACTCTGGTTGGTTTCAATGGACCCAATCCAGGGCTAGAAACACTGCTGCCCTAAATTAATTTGAAACTTGGGCAGTTGTTTTCAGATGACACATGTAGATGCATCAGTACTGCATGATGATTATTTGGACTAGAGGCTGGTAGCATGAATAATGTGATTTGTGTGTCCTCTCAGTTGAAGTAGTACTTATCTGAATCAACAGGGCTCTGCTCTAATGTATAAATAAAACACACACACACACTTGTTCTCGGAACTCGTGACTCAGTAGGTGGAGTGAGTTAGGGTCTCTCTCTCCCCTCTCTCGCTCTTCTCTGTAATCAACTATTCCTGGAGCTTTTTTCCAGTTGCATCATCGGAAAACCATGCGGGCAGGATGGCCAATCTGCAGTGATTGAACAGCTCTGCTTGCAATTGAAATCTATCTGATAAGGTTTAGCGAGCCGCACAGTTCTAGGCAGTAGGCTAGCTACGGCAGGCAGGCCTCAAGACAGTACTCTAACTGGGACTGTGGAAACCTGGCCCTACCCCAGGGCAACAGGTCCTGCTCAATGCTCACACACTGGGCAGCACAGCACAGCGTCTGGTTTAGTACCATACCTGTTTCAAACACATTTGTGAAATACTTTCAAAAACTCATCTTTTCCAGATTTGTCTGATTTGAATGAAATTGGCCAACATTCCTCTAAGGTTGTGTTTTGTTTGTGTCCCTCCCCCAGGATAGAGATCGAGGACTCTGAGGCGGTGGGCATCTCTAACATCATCTCCAACCTGATCAGCACATTTCCCCGTGCCATCCTGACCGCCCTGCCCAACGAGCTCTTCACCTCCTTCATCAACTGTCTCACCCTCCTCACCTGCTCTTTCGGACGCAGCGCCGCCCTGGAGGAAGTGGTCAGCATTACACCTCAATCCTTAATGCAGGAACATTACATAGTTGATCCATGAAAAATATAAAATAATGTGTTGTTGCGTTGAAAACGCACATTCAATTAATCTCTCTCTCCCCCGCTATCTCCCTTCTAGCTGGATAAGGATGACATGGTATACATGGAGGCGTATGACAAGCTGTTAGAGTCATGGCTGACCCTGGTTCAGGATGATGAACATTTCCCCCGTGGCTGCTTCGTCCAGCCCGCCGTTCAGGTCTTCAACTCCTACATACAGTGTCACCTGGCTGCCCCAGACGGCACCCGCAACCTGGTGAGACACTCACACACACGTCAATCTAGACTCAAATAATCAGTCAGTCAATTGTTTTCATGGGTAATTGATATGTCAATGCTTTCAACAGTCAATCCACCATGATACACGTCTTCTAACTCCTTTTTTAGTATTTTTTTAGTGATCCAATTGACATTTTAGTCATTTAGCAGACGCTCTTATCCAGAGCGACTTACAATTAGTGAGTGCATACATTTATCATACTGGCCCCCCCGTGGGAAACAAACCCACAACCCTTGCGTTGCAAGCGCCATGCTCTACCAACTGAGCTACAGTTTGTCATACATTCCCGCACTCACTCTCTTTCTGTTTTCTTTCTTCTTCTCTCTCTCTCCATCTGACTCTTCTCCTTCCTTGGTCATGGTCCCTCTTTAATGTTATGGTCTCTCCCTCCCTCCAGACGGTGAACGGCGTGGCATCTCATGAGGAGGAGGAGATTAACGAGTTACAGGAGGACGACAGAGAGCTGTTCTCAGATCAGCTGGCCAGCATCGGCATGTTAGGACGCATCGCAGCCAACCACTGTATCCCCCTACTGACCAGGTATGTGTGTATGTATGTATGTATGTATGTATATGTATATATATATATATATATATGAAAGAGTTCCCACATATGCTGAGCACTTGTTGGCTGCTTTTCCTTCACTCTACGGTCCGACTCATCCCAAACCATCTCAATTGGGTTGAGGTCGGGGGATTGTGGAGGCCAGGTCATCTGATGCAGCACTCCATCACTCTCCTTCTTGGTAAAATAGCCCTTACACAGCCTGGAGGTGTGTTGGGTCATTGTCCTGTTGAAAAACAAATGATAGTCCCACTAAGCCCAAACCAGATGGGATGGTGTATCGCTGTAGAATGCTGTGGTAGCCATGCTGGTTAAGTGTGCCTGGAATTCTAAATAAATCACAGACAGTGTCACCAGCAAAGCACCCCCACACCATAACACCTCCTCCATGCTTTACGGTGGGAAATACACATGCAGAGATCATCCGTTCACCCACACCGCGTCTCACAAAGACACGGCGGTTGGAACCAAAAATCTCCAATTTTGACTCCAGACCAAAGGACACATTTTCCCCGTCCTAATGTCCATTGCTTGTGTTTCTTGGCCCAAGCAGGTCTCTTCTTCTTATTGGTGTCCTTTTAGTAGTGGTTTCTTTGCAGCAATTCGACCATGAAGGCCTGATTCACACAGTCCCCTCTGAACAGTTGATGTTGAGATGTGTCTGTGACTTGAACTCTGAAGCATTTATTTGGGCTTCAATTTCTGAGGCTGGTAACTCTAATGAACTTATCCTCTGCAGCAGAGGTTACTCTGGGTCTTCTATACCTGTGGCGTTCCTCATGAGAGCCAGTTTCATCATAGCGCTTGATGGTTTTTGCGACTGCACTTGAAGAAATGTTCTTGAAATGTTCCATATTGACTGACCTTCATGTCTTAAAGTAATGATGGACTGTCATTTCTCTTTGCTTATTTGAGCTGTTCTTGCCATAATATGGACTTGGTCTTTTACCAAATAGGGCTATCTTCTGTATACCCCCCCTACCTTGTCACAACACAACTGAATGGCTCAAACGCATTAAGAAGGAAAGCAATTCCACAAATTAACTTTTAAGAAGGCACACCTGTTAATTGAAATGCATTCCAAGTGACTACCTCATGAAGCTGGTTGAGAGAATGCCAAGAGTGTGCAAAGCTGGAATCAAGGCAAAGGGTGGCTCTTTGAAGAATCTCAAATATTAAATATATTTTGATTTGTTTAACACTTTTTTGGTTGCTACATGATTCCATATGTGTTATTTAATAGTTTTGATGTCTTCACTATTATTCTACAATGTAGAAAATAGTAAAAATAAAGAAAAACCCTTGAATGAGTAGGTGTGTGCAAACTTTTGACTGGCACTGTGTGTGTGTGTTTTATATATATATATATATTAGTTGCCCTCCAGTGGGTGAAGGAAAAACAGTTGAAGTCGGAAGTTTACATACACTTAGGTTGGAGTCATTAAAACTCGTTTTTTAAACCACTCCACAAATCTCTTGTTAACAAACTATAGTTTAGGCAAGTCGGTCAGGACATCTACTTTGTGCATGACACAAGTAATTTTTCTAACAATTGTTCACAGACAGATTATTTCACTTATAATTGACTGTATCACAATTCCAGTGGGTCAGAAGTTTACATACACTACGTTGACTGTGCCTTTAAACAGCTTGGAAAAATCCAGAAAATGATATCATGGCTTTAGAAGCTTCGGATAGGCTAATTGGCATCATTTGAGTCAATTGGAGGTGTACCTGTGGATGTATTTCAAGGCCTACCTTCAAACTCAGTGCCTCTTTGCTTGACATCATGGGAAAATCAAAAGAAATCAGCCAAGACCTCCACAAGTCTGGTTCATCCTTGGGAGCAATTTCCAAAAACCTGAAGGTACCACGTTCATCTGTACAAACAATAGTACGCAAATATAAACACCATGGGACCATGTAGCCATCATATCGCTCAGGAAGGACACGCGTTCTGTCTCCTAGAGATGAACGTACTTTGGTGCGAAAAGTGCAAATCAATCCCAGAATAACAGCAAAGGACCTTGTGAAGATGCTGGTGGAAACAGGTACAAAAGTATCTATATCCACAGTAAAACGAGTCCTATATCGACATAACCTGAAAGGCCGCTCAGCAAGGAAGAAGCCACTGCTCCAAAAAAAAAAAAGCCAGACTACGGTTTGCAACTGCACATTGGGACAAAGATCGTACTTTTTGGAGAAATGTCCTCTGGTCTGATGAAACAAAAATAGAACTGTTCGGCCATAATGACCATTGTTATGTTTGGAGGAAAAGGGGGAAGGCTTGCAAGCCAAAGAACACCATCCTAACCGTGAAGCACGGGGGTGGCAGCATCATGCTGTGGGGGTGCTTTGCTGCAGGAGGGACTGGTGCACTTCACAAAAATAGATGGCATCATGAGGAAGGAAAATTATGTGGATATATTGAAGCAACATCTCAAGACATCAGTCAGGAAGTTAAAGCTTGGTCGCAAATGGGTCTTCCAAATGGACAATGACCCCAAGCTTACTTCCAAAGTTGTGTCAAAATGGCTTAAGGACAACAAAGTCAACGTATTGGAGTGGCCATCACAAAGCCCTGACCACAATCCTATAGAACATTTGTGGGCAGAACTGAAAAGGCGTGTGCGAGCAAGGAGGCCTACAAACCTGACTCAGTTACACCAGCTCTGTCAGGAGGAATGGGCCAAAATTCACCCAACTTATTGTGGGAAGCTTGTGGAAGGCTACCCGAAACGTTTGACCCAAGTTAAACAATTTAAAGGCAATGCTACCAAATACTAATTGAGTGTATGTAAACTTCTGACCCACTGAGAATGTGATGAAAGAAATAAAAGCTGAAATAAATCATTCTCTCTACTATTATTCTAACATTTCACATTCTTAAAATAAAGTGGTTTCCTAACTGACCTAAGACAGGGAAGTTTTACTAGGATTAAATGTCAGGAATTGTGAAAAACTGAGTTTAAATATATTTGGCTACGGTGTATGTAAACTTCCGACTTCAACTGTGTGTGTATGTATGTATATATATATATATATATATATATCACACACACACACACTAGGGTTGGCCGATAGCTGATTCAATTAAATATTGTGATATTTGACTTTGACGATATATCGTGAAGTCTAAGACTATACTCTGTTTGACTTTACAAATTAAAACAGTGCTGTTTTATCAGTTACGCTGTATCAATATGTTGAAAATGAAGTCTAAATGAATGAACTAAGCCTTATTTTTTTCCACCACACTAAGATGATTTAATGAGAATGTGACTAATATTGTAAGTAAGCACAAATTGCACAGTCTGGAATGATTTTGTCATTAACGACTCAAAACGATTATCGGATATCGCAA
Organism: Coregonus lavaretus; assembly: GCF_964263955.1. Lineage (NCBI taxonomy): Eukaryota > Metazoa > Chordata > Actinopteri > Salmoniformes > Salmonidae > Coregonus > Coregonus lavaretus. The sequence continues at coordinate 23,749,114 of NC_139992.1, read as the reverse complement.
TATTTGGAGTAGTATATCATAGAGGTCTCCCCAAATATTGGTCAAACCTAACACACACACACACACATAGACACACACACACACACACTCCTCTTGCTATTAGACTATCCCCTAGCTCTTTAACTGAGTTTCATGATTCTGACCTGTGTGTGTGTGTGTGTGGTTGGTCAGTCTGTTGGAGGACCGTGTGACGCGGCTCCACGGCCAGCTCCAGAGGACCCAGCAGCACCTCATGAACTCATCTAACCCCGGATCAGTAGACCGCAAGGTCCTGGATGACCTCTACGAAGACATCCACTGGCTCATACTTGTCTCAGGTCAGTGGATCTCTGTGATCATATTTCCTCAGAATAGTCCACTCAGCAAATCATTTATTTGTTTATTTATAAGGTACGATTCCCAACATAAATAAGGCACTATCAATCAATCAATCAATCAATCAGGAGTCATCAGGCCAGGTAGTCCTGAGGCATGGTCCTAGGGCTCAGGTCCTCCGGGAGGGGAGGGAGAGAGATATTTAGAGGGAGCATACTTAAATTCACACAGGACACCAGAAAAGACAGGAGAATTACACCAGATATAACAGACTGACCCTAGCCCCCTGGCACATAGACTATTGCAGCATATATATACTGGAGGCTGAGACTGTGGGGTTGGGGGACACTGTGGTCCAGTCTGACGATGCCCCCGGACAGGGCCAACCAGGCAGGATATAACCCCACCCACTTTGCCAAAGCACAGCCCTCACACCACTAGAGGGATATCAACAGACCACCAACTTACTACCCTGAGACAAGGCTGAGTATAGCCTACGAAGATCTCCTCCACCTCACAAGCCTGAGGGGGCGCAAAACCGGACAGGAAGATCACGTCTTTTAGACAGCAAGGGCGGTTTGTCGCTCCAGTGCCTTGCCGTTCACCTTCGCACACCTGTGCCAGACTACACTCAATCATAGGACCTACTGAAGAGATGAGTCTTCAGTAAAGACTTAAAGGTCAAGACCGAGTCTGCCTCTCACATGGATAGGCAGACCATTCCATAAAAATGGAGCTCTATAGGCGAAAGCCCTGCCTCCAGCTGTTTGCTTAGAAATTCTAGGGACAATAAGGAGGCCTGCTTCTTGTGACCGTAGCGTACGCGTAGATATGTACGGCAGGACCAAAGAGGAGTGATGGGTAGGAGCAAGCCATATAATGCTTTGTAGGTTACCAGTAAAACCTTGAAATCAGCCCTAGCCTTAACAGGAAGGAATAAGTAATATGATAAAATGTTTTGGTTCTAGTCAAGATTCTAGCAGCCATGTTTAGCACTAACTGAAGTTTATTTAGTGCTTTATCCGGGTAGCCAGAGAGTAGGGCATTGCACTAGTCTAATCTAGAAGTGACAATAGCATGGATTAGCTTTTCTGCGTCATTTTTGGACAAGAAGTTTCAGATTTTTGCAATGTTACGAAGATGGAAAAAAGCTGTCCTTGAAATATTCTTGATATGTTCGTCAAAAGAGAGATCAGGGTCCAGAGTAACGCAGAGGTCCTTCAGTTTTATTTGAGAAGACTGTACAACCATCAAGATTTATTGTCAGATCCAACAGCAAATCTCTTTGTTTCTTGGGACCTAGAACTAGCATCTCTGTTTTATCCGAGTTTAAAAGTGAAACACAGGCTTCCAGGGTAGGCAATTTTGGGGCTTCACAATGTTTCATCGAAATGTACAGCTGTGTGTCGTCCGCATAGCAGTCAAAGTTGACATTGTGTTTCCCAATGGCATCACCAAGAGGTAGTATAGTGAAAACAATAGTGGTTCTAAAACGGAACCTAGTGTTGGAAACATGGCTCATTTCCATCAGTGGTCCCATGTTGTTTTATGCATTGTTTTATTGTGTAACAAATCTTTTTAGCATTCAGTCCAATTATGTTCCGTTAGCATAAAATGAAACCTCTAACTGGACTCTGGGGGGCATAGATATCATCCTGACAAATGTACCCTCTAAATACACCTCCGCTGTCAGCGATCACTGCCTTATTGCCTGCGTCCGTAATGGGTCCGCGGTCAAACGACCACCCCTCATCACTGTCAAACGCTCCCTAAAACACTTTAGCGAGCAGGCCTTTCTAATTGACCTGGCCCGGGTATCCTGGATGGATATTGACCTCATTCCGTCAGTAGAGGATGCCTGGTTGTTCTTTAAAAGTGCTTTCCTCTCAATCTTAAATAAGCATGCCCCATTCAAAAAATTCAGAACTAAGAACAGATATAGCCCCTGGTTCTCCTCAGACTTGACTGCCCTTGACCAGCACAAAAACATCCTGTGGCGTACTGCATTAGCATCGAACAGCCCCCGCGATATGCAACTTTTCAGGGAAGTCAGGAACCAATATACACAATCAGTTAGGAAAGCAAAGGCTAGCTTTTTCAAACAGAAATGTGCATCCTGTAGCACTAACTCCAAAAAGTTTTGGGACACTGTAAAGTCCATGGAGAATAAGAGCACCTCCTCCCAACTGCCCACTGCACTGAGGCTAGGAAACACTATCACCACCAATAAATCTACAATAATCGAGAATTTCAACAAGCATTTTGCTACGGCTGGCCATGCTTTCCACCTGGCTACCACTACCCCGACCACCAACTCTCCTTCACACAAATTCAGACAGCTGATGTTCTGAAAGAGCTGAAAAATCTGGACCCCTACAAATCATCTGGGCTAGACAATCTGGACCCTTTCTTTCTAAAATTAGCAGCCGAAATTGTCGCAACCCCTATTACTAGCCTGTTCAACCTCTCTTTCGTAACGTCTGAGATCCCCAGAAATTGGAAAGCTGCCGCGGTCATCCCCCTCTTCAAAGGGGGTGATCCAAACAGTTACAGACCTATATCCATCCTGCCCTGCCTTTCGAAAATTTTGAAAGCCAAGTTAACAAACAGATCACCAACCATTTCGAATCCCACCATACCTTCTCCGCTATGCAATCCGGTTTCCTAGCTGGTCATGGGTGCACCTCAGCCACGCTCAAGGTCCTAAACGATATTATAACCGCAATCGATAAAAGACAGTACTGCGCAGCCGTCTTCATCGACCTGGCCGAGGCTTTCGACTCTGTCAACCACCGCATTCTTATTGGCAGACTAAATAGCCTTGGTTTCTCAAATGACTGTCTCGCCTGGTTCACCAACTACTTCTCAGATAGAGTTCAATGTGTCAAATCGGAGGGCTGTTGTCTGGACCTCTGGCAGTCTCTATGAGGGTGCCACAGGGTTCAATTCTCGGGCCAACTCTTTTCTCTGTGTATATCAATGATGTCGCTCTTGCTGCTGGTGACGCTCGGATCCACCTCTATGCGGACGACACCATTTTGTATACATCTGGCCCTTCATTGGACACTGTTAACAAACCTCCAAACGAGCTTCAACGCCATACAACACTCCTTCCGTAGCCTCCAACTGCTCTTAAACACTAGTAAAACTAAATGCATGCTCTTCAACCGATCGCTGCTTGCACCCGCCCACCCGACTAGAATCACTACTCTCGGCGGGTCTGACCTAGAGTATGTGGGCAACTACAAATACCTAGGTGTCTGGTTAGACTGTAAACTCTCCTTCCAGACTCACATTAAGCATCTCCAATCAAAAGTTAGATCTAGAATCGGCTTCCTATTTTGCAACAAAGCCTCCTTCACTCATGCTGCCAAACATGCCCTCGTAAAACTGACTAACCTACCGATCCTTGACTTCGGCGATGTCATTTACAAAATAGCCTCCAACACTCTACTCAGCAAATTGGATGTAGTCTATCACAGTGCCATCCGTTTTGTCACCGAAGCCCCATATACTACCCACCATTGTGACCTGTACGCTCTTGTTGGCTGGCCCTCACTACATATTCGTCGCCAAACCCACTGGCTCCAGGTCATCTATAAATCACTGCTAGGCAAATCCCTGCCTTATCTTTGCTCATTGGTCACCATAGCAACACCCACCCGTAGTCTGCGCTCCAGCAGGTATATCTCACTGGTCATCCCCAAAGCCAACACCTCCTTTGGCCGCCATTCCTTCCAGTTCTCTGCTGCCAATGACTGGAACGAACTGCAAAAATCTTTGAAGCTGGAGACTCTTATCTCCCTCACTAACTTTAAGCATCAGTTGTCAGAGCAGCTTACCGATCACTGCACCTGTACACAGCCATTCTGAAATTAGCCCACCCAAATACCTCATCCCCATATTGTTATTTATTTTGCTAATTTGCACCCCAGTATCTCTATTTGCACATCATCTTTTGCACATCTATCATTCCAGTGTTAATATGAAATTGTAACTATTTTGCACTATGGCCTATTTATTGCCTTACCTCCATAACTTACTACATTCGCACACACTGTATATATATTTTCTGTAGTATTTTTGACTTTATGTTTTGTTTACCCCATATGTAACTCTGTGTTGTTGTTTATATCGCACTGCTTTGCTTTATCTTGGCCAGGTCGCAGTTGTAAATGAGAACTTGTTCTCAACTGGTTTACCTGGTTAAATAAAGGTGAAATTAAAAATAAAAATAAATAGACTATGTATTTAGATCTCCTTAGTTGTTTTTAGGGACTACATTTAGGCTGTGAGGCAGGCTGCGCTGGTGTATTGGTGCATGGCAGGAATGTTGTTTCGGGGAGGGCCATGCCACCAGTTGTACAACTGCTTGCTGTATAGCACATTTTAGCATTCCCATTGGCTACAGAATTCCCCTTCGGTGCATAACTCAATTTGCACCCCTAGTTGGTTCTCTAAGTGTGCTCAGAGTTTTCTAGGGTATCCTAGTAGTGCTATGCCATTGGTAGTAATGTATTAGTGGGCCGCTCCACTGCAGTGAGCATGATGTTTGAAAGGATTTTCTTCTGAAAGTGCATCCTTAATGGAGTGTTTCTGGCTAGTGCTAGACCTAGTTGTAATTGTGAATGCAAATGATTTGTGTGTGTTCCAGGCTACCTCCTGGCAGATGACCCTCAGGGTGAGACTCCTCTGATCCCGGCGGAGGTGATGGAGTATTCTATCAACCACTCTACTGAGGTGGACATCAACACCACCTTGCAGATACTGGGCTCCCCCGGAGAGAAGGCCTCCTCTATCCCAGGATGCAACAGGACAGACTCTGTCATCAGGTAAGGGAGGGACTACTTCATTGCAAACACCTCGTTTCCCAGATCTAAATTAGATGGCTGGTTTGAAAGGAATGACTTAAACCAACAGACACTCAGGCCCTCGTCAGTGGACCAGAGTTGCTCATCTCTGCTATATATCCATCAACCAATGGGTCTAAAATGCACTGTCTCAGTCAGTGATCTAACGAACAGCTTGGACAGTCTCCCCTCACGGTCTCAGTCTGTGATCTAATGGACCGTTTGGACAGTCTCCCCTCACTCTCTACAGCAGCTGAGAGCTAAGCGGCGGATTTGTTCACTAAGCCCTGGTTGTAGTGCTCTGTCACGTTCACACCAGTGGGCTGTCTGTCCGGAGTGTGCCTCGTAAAACCTACTGTCCCATGGCATGGCAGCAGCCTTTCCCTTATATTATTTTCCAGGCGGGGCACAAAGGTCCACATAGCACTACACAGGCCATATGGCACGGAAACTGTCCATTGAAGCCAACAGAAGGCTTTTTGATGTAGATATGGGGTCCTCGCACCACCAGTACAGTACAATTGTAGGGGAAATATTACGTACAGTGCAGGGCCAATGATCCACCCGTGTGTGTGTGCACGTATTTGGGTGTGGCCCCCTGGGGGTGTGGTGCCAGCACCACAGAGGGGGAATGCCCTGGCACAGACCCAGCCATGCCAGTCGCTAACACACACACACACAGGCCCTTGGACATGGACACACACACAGGATCTTGGACACACACCCTCGGACACACACGATAGCGTAGCAGCCTAGTCAGCCTTACAGGGCCAGAGGAATGGAAAGACGAGGCCGGGCATCGGATTTCCTAACAACACTGTGCGACCCAGGCTCTGTTAATGTCAATGGGCTTTTGTTTTAGCAAACAATGTGAAACCCTGCACTGTCATGTCCAAGATCCCTGTATATAGACTCCCTACTGTTATTTTATTTTACTGCTGCTCTTTAATTATTTTCAATTTTTTACTTAACGATTTTTTTTCTTCTTAAACTGCATTGTTGGTTAAGGGCTTGTAAGTAAGCATTTCACTGTAAGGTCTACACCTGTTGCATTTGGCGCATGTGGCAAATACAATTTGATTTGATTTGTGGGCACGCACTGAGAGCCATCTCTTACATACAGAACACTAAGCTGCACTAAGCCCTCTATCTCTCTGGCCTTTGTCACATGTGTGTGTTTGTGTGTGTGGTCATTTGTTGTCTGAGTTACTGAAATGAACAGACACTAAATCACCACCTCTTTCTTTTGTTCTTACCCTCCCGTCTTGCTCATCCTGGCCTTGGCTTCTTATTACAATTTATCCCCCTCTTTTTCCTGCTATCACTCTCTCCTCTTTCTTTCTCCTCTCTCGCCATTTCTTTCTCTCTTTAACCTCTTTATCATTCCTTCACTCTCCCCGTCCCCTCTCTCACAGGTTGTTGTCAGCGGTGTTGAGGACGTCAGAGGTAGAGTCAAGGGCCACCAGGGCCAGTCTGACAGAGCTGCTCAGCCCTCAGATGGGGAAGGACATTGTCTGGTTCCTCAGACGCTGGGCCAAGACTTATCTACTGGTGGACGAGAAACTCTACGGACAGGTACAACTACCACCAGAATATGGATGTGACAAATGGAGGAAAAAGATCTTAACATTTAAGCTGTCCTTTTTTTTAAACAAAAATTCATACAATTCCATGTGAGGTCACAATGCAGATGGTCTACATCGCGCTTCCCGCGGACAGAGAAAATAGTTTATGCTGCTGATGCTCTTGCTTTTCAGGAGAGTAGCGCGTGTAGCTTGTTGTTGTCCAATCACAAGTCATCAAACCGGCACTAGGCTACAGTCGTAGAGCTGGAGCCTCTGTTAAGTTATTAGGAGATATCTAGGCTAATCAATGGAAGATGGAATTACAATGACAGAACTAAAAGTTAAATGAGAAGGACAGGCTACAACACTGAGCCAACAGGTAGTAATAATCTGAATGGAGTTGTTCTTATTTACTGTAAGATTCAGGAGGTGAGAAAGCGCAAAGTTCAAGTTATGTAGTCTCAATTAGCCTAGCTAACGTTAGCTAGCTATCTTATCATGGTTTTATGCAGTCAAGACAGATACTATGTAATCAGATGAGATGATAAATATAGTGCATTCGGAAAGTATTCAGACCCGTTGACTTTTTCCAAATGTTGTTACGTTACAGCTGTCATCAAGGCAAAGGGTGGCTTCTAGAAGAATCTCTAATATAAAATCTATTTTGATTTGTTTAACACTT